>NC_066585.1:54027595-54630512 GCF_024323335.1 Lathyrus oleraceus
CTCTTGCTTCAGTAATCTGACCAATTCTGCAGGGAGTTCACTGTCTTCCTCACTCTCCTCTTCAGCTTGGTAGATGGGATTGTGGAAATCATACTGAGCCATAACAGAGTCGTTCACAGTGGATGCCAAAAGATCATCTCTGCATGTTTAATGTTTTGTTTTCAGAAAAAGATTTCAATAAAGTCACAAAAAAACAAAAACATTGCCATTTTTATTGTTTTGAAAAGGTGGAAAACAAAAATAGAAAGATAAAGATCTCAAAATTTGATTGAAAAAACGTCCTTTATTTATAAACATTGTAAAACATGATGTGGCCCTACAATGAACCACTACGCCTTGGGCAGAACGTAGGGTTTTCATGCAAAAATGAAAAACAAAAGAAAATTACTCTGTCAGTAGAGTAACTTGGACTACATCTTCTGCCGTCCAGTTGTTGATAACCTCGCCTGGTGCACAAGGGCGGACCCAGACATCCAAATCACGATCACTGTCTTCACCATCAGTAGCAAAGACATCTCCATGGTTCATCAGCCCGGCGCTGGTGAAGGTACTCGGACCTGCCTGTACGCTTTGCTCTGCTGCGAGAGGCTCGTACCCAATGCCGAATTTGTCTTCCTTAACAGGAAGGTCAACCATTTTGCCCCAGCCCTCAGCTTTACCGGAGTCCACGACTTCTTTGGCTTGCTTGTACGATGAAATCGAAGCTCCAGGCTTCCTCTGCTCAGCACAAGCAACCCCTTCCAACGCCACGGTCTCGAATGCCTGGCACAGGGTTTCGTGGATCTCGCCATCCACCTCAACATACTTGAACGAGGAGAGATGACTCACCAGAATCTCCTCTTCACCGCAGACGGTCACAATCTGACCGTTCCAGACATATTTGAGCTTCTGATGGAGAGTTGACGAGACTGCTCCAGCGGCGTGAATCCAAGGACGCCCCAACAAACAGCTGTAAGCAGGCTGAATGTCCATCACGTAGAAAACAATGTCGAACACCTCCGGACCTATCTTCACTGGCAAAGTGACTTCACCAAACACAGAACGTTTGGATCCGTCAAATGCACGCACTATCAGGTCACTGGGAGTGAGCACGACTCCCTCGACATCGATCTTCTTCAGAATCTGCTTCGGAAGGACATTCAGGGACGACCCGGTGTCCACTAGCACGTGAGATAGTACTGCACCTTTGCACTCCATAGTGATGTGCAAGGCTTTGTTGTGATTACGGCCCTCAGGCGTCAAGTCTAGGTCAGTGAAACCTACACCATGCCTGGTACTTACATTTGCTAGTACACCTTCCAGCTGGTTGACCGATATCTCTTGCGGGACATATGCCATATTCAACATTTTCAGCAAGGCGTCCCGATGTGCCTCAGAACACATCAGCAAAGAGAGTATCGAGATCTTCGACGGAGTCTGGTTGAGTTGATCAACAATCTTGTAATCACTCTTCTTAATGATCTTCATAAACTCCTCGACATTTTTCTGAAAAGAACCCTCAGCCTCCTTCTGAGCCGGTTCTTCGTCAACCATTGTCTGTTTGCCCTTAGCCCTTGCAGATGACTCAGCCGCAGCATCCCTCAAAGGCTGAGGAGCAAACAGTCGTCCACTCCTTGTGAAGCCTCCCTGTCCTCCAACATTGTCCACTACAGGACTTGCAACAGCAGGGATCCTCGCAGGAGCACTGATCGTAACCGGTGCTTGGTTAACTGGCCTCGTTTGGTTACTAGCCCTCCTATCTCGGCGATAGGCATTGTCATAACTCCACGGAACAGCTCTACTATTTCCAACTTGTCCTCTGCCGGACGCCACAATAGTAGCAGGTGCTCTGATGGTTACCGGGGTAGGAATGGTAACCGGAGTATTGCTGGTGGTGGGTGTACTGACAGCCCCACGCCCTCTTCCTTCAGCCGGTTTATAAAAAATGGTGACAGTAGACACTGCCCCATTATCTCTGGTAGCACGGCTGAACTGCAAACAACCCTCATCCATCAGACTCTGAATTCCAGCCCTCAGCTGGTCACAACCGTTGGTAGATTCTGAACAACCCACACAATCTTCTGAACAACCTGGGTCAACACCCCCCTTCAATAATCGACCCTTGACGACCAACAAAGACGTCTGAACATCTTCAACATCTACGATTAGGTCTTCAGCTTCCCCATCTTCAATGTTATTAACCCTATGCCCTCCATGCTGTGGCATAGGATTGTTTACCACATTCGGAACCGGAGAGAAGTTGATTGCCCTGGAATCAATCAAGTCCTGGACCTTGTGCTGAAACGCCCGGCATCTTTCAGTATGGTGGCCTGGTGCCCCAGAGTGAAAGTCACATCTTACATTGGCATCATAGCCGGGTGGCAGCACGGTAGGAGTTGCCATCGTACGCAACTCTACAAACCCTAACCGGAGTAGCTCGGGTAGTAGCTCGGCGTACGACATGGGCAGAGGGTCAAATCTCCTATCAGGATTCAATCTCTGTCTCTGCTGAGGCTGGAAAGGACGTTGTTGTTGTTGTTGCTGTTGTTGAGGTCGTTGCGGTTGTTGTTGTTGAACCCTCTGTTGTTGTGGACGAGGTTGAGGCGCAGGAATGGTCACTGCGGCGATTGGACGATACTGGTCCCTGTTGTTGTTAGCTCTGTACGCACCCCCTCTGTGCTGTACAGCATTGGTCTCTCCTTCTCTACGGCGAGGTGCCCCAGAGAAGGGTTTCTTTGATGACGATGAGGAACCGGTATCGTGGATCCTCCCAGCCTTGATCAGGCTCTCAGTTCTTTCGCCGCAGATGACGACGTCAGAAAAGCTTCCGAATGGGCAGCTTCCCATCCGGTCCATGTAGACACCTTGCAGAGTGCTAATGAACATGTCAGTCAACTCCCTTTCCAGCATAGGGGGTTGAACTCTCGCAGCTAGTTCGCGCCATCTCTGGGCGTACTCTTTGAAACTCTCGTTGTTCTTCTGACATAAGCTTTGTAACTGAGTTCTGGTTGGAGCCATGTCCATATTGTGCTTGTACTGCCTGAGGAAGGCCTCACCCAGGTCTCTCCAGCACCGAATTGAATCCCGCTTCAATTCCATGTACCAATCCAAGGATGCCCCAGATAGACTATCCTGGAAGAAATACATCCACATCTTCTCATCGTCAGTGTATGCGGATATTTTTCTGTAATATGCCTGCACATGGGTGCGAGGGCAGGAGGTACCGTTGTATTTGTCAAATGACGGCGCCTTGAATTTGTGCGGGATTCTAAGTCCTTCAACCAATCCCATGTTCGTAACGTCAAAACCGAGGGAGTTTTGACATTCCATTGCTCTGATTTTCTCAGCAAGGGCTTCAACTTTGCGATCTCTCGCATCATTTCTTCCCAACATGTTGTCGTCTTCGCTGAGCATAGTAAACAAATCCTCTTGTCTGTCAACAATTGGAATTCTGTTACGGACCGGAGCATGGATGACTCTGGGACTAACAACATCCGGAGCAATCGGTTGACCGTTGACTCGGATTCCCCTCAACTCTTCACCTACAGCATAGTCGTTGACGGGAATAGTGGCAGCAGGGACCTCAGGAACTGGGTTTCCTTCTTGCAGAGGCTGGTTGGGCGGTGGCAATGTAGCTTCTTGCCTCTGGACCATTGCTCGAAGCTCTTCCTGACCTTGTGCGACCCCTTGCATCATGTGCATGAATTGGGCCATGTTAGCCCTCATCTCTGCCAACTCGGCTTGAACTTGATCCATGCTGCGTTGATGGTTGAGCCTCGTTGAGTAGCGGTGTTGTCTTGAATCAGCTATCCTGCCTGAACACAGGAACCCACAGTAAGAAGACGGCACAAGAACACCTGTTATGCAAATGATATGATTATGATGTCTAATGATATGCATGATGCACATGAGATGCTCATTTCTCAGGCATTCAAGGAGCCTGACTCATTCTGGAAAGATGGCAACCTACAAGAATAGATCAAACAGATACAGGGAAAAAGAGGGCAACAGGGAAAATCAGACATCCTTATATATGAATAAGGGTAAAATAGTCATACAACTGAATATTCGAAAACAAAGTACAAAGAAAAAGAATCCCATCCAACAAGCCTGGAGGTGATTCCCAACAATAAAGATCCAAAGAGATGGATTACACACAAATGAATCCCATCCAACAAGCCTGGAGGTGATTAAAAAGAAACAGAAATACAGTCTACGGAAGACGGTCTTCTGGAATGAGGGTCTTCAGGTAATGACACTGGTCTATCAACAGTGAACATTCTGAGCAATCCGGTAAAGGAGTGATCTTCTCTTTCAACTGTCTCCTCAGCTCCAAGACTTCTCCTCCAAGATATTCCTCTGACTTCTGTCTCAACTCCATCTCCTTCTTCAACTGATTGTCTTTGTCTTTGAGTTGCTTCCCCAAGTCTCTGATCTTCTTCTGATAGTTGACTTCTGCTCTCTGCAATCTCAGACACTCCCTATGCTCTGTATCCAACATGGACTCTATCTCATCATATGATCTCTTTTTACCCCTTGCTCTACTAGTATCCTCTCCTTGCACTTCCCTGAGTTGATGGGCCAAATGCAGCTTATCAGCCTGAGCTTTGTATAGCTCCATCTGAGTGTCTTGTTCCTTCTCCCTCAGACGACGACTCTCCATTAGGGCTTGCTTATAGTGCTCAGCAGGCACACTATCAGCAAGTATCAAGGGTGGTTGCTCTTGCAACGGCTCCATCCTATCGTAGGGAAGCAGCAAAGTTTCCACTCTCTTCTTTACCCAATCGGTGTAATCGGGCATTGCAATGGAAAACTTCTTCCCTAAGACGGATCCATCCTTCACTCCAACATCTCTCCAGGCTTTCCCTATCTGCTCCAACTTAGCAGGGTCATCCTTCTTCTCAAAACAAAAACTCTCAGCTATCTCTGCTTCGAGCGGCCTTCTACACATGACAAACCCTAGCTGGCGAAGGGAGAGAACTGGGTTGTAGTTGATGCAACCCTTGGTCCCTACGAGTGGCACGCCCCGGAATTCGCCACAGCTTAAGATAACATCCTTCACATCCATCCGGTACGACTGCCACCTGATGTCGTAGGAAGTGAGCGACATGACCCTCTGAGTCCACTTCAGAGTGCTCTGGGTATCTACAAATGGTCCACTGGCTGGCAGAAAAGACATGAACCACTTGAATAGAAGAGGTAAGCAACACCTGATGGCTCCACCCTTACCATGCCTACTGTGGATGGCATAGTAAGTATCTGCTAAGAGGGTAGGGACTGGATTCCCTCTGATGAAAATGCTGATGGTAGCATAGCCAATGAAGTTCGGCATACTAGGAAATAGGATGATCCCATAGATCATGGCAGCTAGCTGTGCGTGAAAAATTTCCCAATTCCCCTTCTCTGCTTCATCTCTGGCTACCCTCAACAGAAATTTCAACGGAAGACCAACAACTTCCCCACAGGGCTTCCAATTCTTACCAACCTCCTCAATACTCAACTGGAGAGCTCTGGCAATTAATCTGAAGTCGACCTCCTTGGGGACGTCCAAGAAGGGAGTCCGATGCTGAATAGGGATATTCAACAGGATAGAATACTCCTCAAGGGTAGGTGCAAGTTGATAATCTTGGAAAGTGAAGCATCTGAGCTCGGGGTCATAAAACTGAAGTAGTGTCTGCAGAGGCACCGGATCCACTACTGTCTTCAGCACTGTCAAGAGATCTCCATACCGCCCAACAAAACTCTTCAATCGGTCATCTGTCACGAGGCTACCCAGCTCAACTAGCGGAGTCAACGGCTCACGGTGGAAACTATAGGAACAGGTCTTCCGCTTCAACTCGGGGGCTGTTGCCATCTCTATCAGTAGACAAGCTCGGGAATGTACCTGAGAAATGATATGCATGCAGAGATTAGTTTTTTTTCTTTTTTTTTTTTTAAGGTTTTTTTTTTCAATTTTTTTTCAATGCGTTTCTTTTGAAAAATAAATATGCTATGATGCACATGATGCAGACACGGCTGGCTGGTTGTGCAAACTCTGACTAGGTCGAAGCTTCAGTCAAGATCAGAACATAAATCCAACTTATGGTCAAACTGATCACACTGTCTGAACAGAAAGTCACCATCAGAACCAATAGTCACCAACGGTACCTGTAATGAATAACCCTTCCCCACTCACGGGTGTAGTCTAGGCCAGGGTAAAGCTGAGAGAAACGCAGCATAAATAACCTTTCGCAGAAATACTATCATATACACACCCGAAGTATGTAACGACAGTATCCTACCAGGGTCTGAACTGCTCGTGATATCAATGTTCCGCTAAGTGGCGCCATACCACCCGCTTCCCATGAATCACTCTATTCCTAATCATCATAGATTTTCACTCATGGTCTGGGTGTTGGACCTTTTACCTCAACTGACTCCCCCCCACACAGAGAAAACAAACAACCAGCCAGACAGCAACAAATGATGAATATGAATGCAAACATTAATGCACACAATAAATGCAAACAGTAAATGCAAATATATACAAACGAATGCAATAAAGTACAACAAGCAGAAAGCAACCAAAACCCTAATCCTAGAGAGCGCTAGGAGAGACTCGCTCAGGGAAGATGGACCAGCATAGGTCAACTTCTCTATATCCCCAGCAGAGTCGCCAGCTGTCGCATCGCGCGAAAAACCGGCGGGAAAAGAAAGAAACAACAGAGCCGCCACCGTGCGTTATTTATCCCAAAAGAGGGAAAGGAAACGCTCGAAGTAAACCTAGGAAAAGAACATGGTCTCGCGACCAAAGAGGATGGGTTCGGGAGTCGGTTATGCGAAGGGAAGGTGTTAGGCACCCTACGCATCCGTAGTACTCTACGGGATCCACGCACAGAAGGAAGGAAAATGGTTGCTAAACACTGCTCAAACACACACACACTGGCTGAAAGAGACAAAAGAGACTGACTGAAACTGACTCGGCAGGATATCGTATCCTGGGCCTACTTAGTCTATCAGACATAGACATCAGAGTCGAAGTAGTTCGGACTGGGGAGACGACACATGCTCGCTAGGATATCGCATCCTATGCATACGTATCTTCTCGGACGAGAGAAGAATCAGAGCATTCGTAGCTCGGCTGACACGCACACAAACACACAAAACACAGGCAAACGTGGAGCCCGACTGCCAATCACTGGACTTATGTCAGCATCCGAACCTAAACACACACAACAGATAGATAGGGAGTCTGGGACTCAGCCTATAACTGCCAAACAACACACACAAAAGGAAAGAAAAGGCGCCCGGAGAGATCAGCTCAATCTCCTGCCTACATACTTCATCTGGTGTGAAGATCAGGGCGATGTAGTTCCCCTACGCAGGGACAAGGATCTAGCCTAACCAGATAACAAAGGGAGACACAACTCTAGGGAGACTACGACTCGAGCCTAGATGTTGTCATGCAAAGTCAACCCTAAGTTAAGGTTTCTAGCTAAATGGCACGAGGGCCAACCTATCCTAGACACGGCTTGCACAGGAAGCAGGGGTCTCGATTGCAACTAGGGCAAGAGAAAGGGAAGGTCTCAATCGCAACGAGGGCGAGAGAAAAGAAAGATCTCGATCACACAGGGGTGAGAGAAAAGAAGTTAGTGTTAGTGGTTAGTCAAAACTCGGCAAGACATCGCATCTCGTGCCTACGTATCTCATCTGAACATGAGAATCAGAGTTGCCGTAGTTCGGGCCGAACAGTTCTAAGTATGGCTCACACAAGGGTTAAGCCACACAACCTACCTTGCACAAGGGCAAGTCAACTAAACCTACAGAGGCAAAGCAAACAGGCAAACACAAACACATACAGCATGAAATAAACACACCAACAAGGGGGCTCAAACATCAAAGGTTAGGCACTAGGGCCAGCTGGAATAGGGTGAGTGTGCTCTTAACCTTGCCATTGAGAGGCTAAGGTGAAGCAGATGAATAGGAGATGAGGGGTGTGCCTCATTGCTTCTATCCCTAATCAGGGAGAGCATCAAATAATAGAAAGTGGGGGAGTTCAGAAGGATGGAACTCTCTCCCCATTATTGACTCGATAGATCTTGGGCTTTTATCTCAGTGCTTCAACCATGTAATGGGAGCAATGAGATGACTCACTGAATAGTGGGGGATAGGCTACTTATCCCTACCTTCCACCAATTGCCTTACTTGAAGGACTTTTCCTGCTTGGGACAATTTTAAACAAACACAGGCATTGCCTCTTAAGGAGGACTTCAGACAGTTTGCCCGGTCAAATAACAGACCGGGTCTCCAGACTACATGTAGTAAAAGAGATTATACCTCAAGCAAATTGCTAAAAAGCAAAGCAAATCAAGTTCAGAGAACTTAAGCAACTAAAGTATCTGCAAAAGTCAAACAGATCAGTTCACAGTTCCACAGTTAAAACCAAAGGAATGGATAAACAGTCAACTACAGAAGGATCAATTGTGCAAGGCACAAAGACTCAAGCAATATGAGCCACCTACAAAACAAGTGTTAGCACATGAAACAATCACACTAAAACACATTTGAGTGATCCTCAAGGCATTGGTGCTTAACCTGAAACAGATGAACTCAACATAAGCTTAGAAGACCACTAGGACTAGCCTAGGGTCAAAGATGAAAGAAAAAAGTCAAAGCAACAAGTAAAAGTCAACTAAAACCAAAGTCAAACATTTGAGAAGCTAACACAATTGGGCCCACATTCAAATCATGCATTATGATCATTTCATGAACATTTGAAGTCAAAGTAAGGCAAAGGAAAGCATACAAAAGTCAACAGAATGACTTGCATCAAAAGTCAACTCAAACAATTTCAAAAATCATCAAATAAATCACACTCAATCCTAACATCTAACATGGTAGACATGCAAAATTTCATGGCATTTGGATGAGAGGAAGGCAGTCAATTAAAATCATGAAGTCAAACCAAGTTCAAGCATATACAAAGAAAGTCAACAAGCATGGGTCAACTTCAAAAAATCATATCAAATTGAAAACAGATGAGAAATGGATGAGATTAACACCAATGGAAAGCTTGAGATGTCTAGTTATCACATATGAAATTTCATGGACATACAATAAGATTTGAGAATTTCACAAAAGATTTGGCAAGGCATAGCACAAAAAGTCAACATTGACTAGGCAGGGAAGAAAATTCACAATCAAATGGAAAACAGCACAATTAATTCCAAGAAAATTCATACACAAACTAGACATGTAAAGGATGTCTCATGCAAAAAATTGGATCATTTGGATGCAAGGAAGCATGTCAAACAAAATTGGGAAAATACATGATCATGGTATAGCACCAAATGTAACACATAACTTCAGAAAATCATAACTCTCAATCCACAAATGATAAATGCACAAACTTTATATGGAAATGAAGGTCAATGTGTCTAGTTTCACCACAAAAAATTTCAAGCTCATTGGATACAACATGACAATTTCACAAAAGGAATGGCACAATGTATCATTTTGGCATACATGTTGGGAAAACAATTATCATTTAAAATCCAGCCACTGAAAAATTAATTAAAATTCACCATAAAATAGAGGACACATTCATGAACATGAGGAAAAAATTTCATAATTTTTGGAGTTGAAATGAATTTAAAATGAATTATGGAAGTTGAGTGATATTTGAAGCAAAAATGAACAAAATAGCATGGCAAAGTGGTCAACATGTGGTCAACCGATGGCATTAGTGTAATTATGCGCTCACTTATCAAAGCTGCGCGTTTTGGCAAGGCAAAACGAAATGTTTTGATTGGCTCTCAGCCAATAAAACAGTAACCAGCCAATCCATTTCAAATTTTATGAGTTTTCAAAACCCTAGGGTTTAAGCATGGCAAAGGCATTGGCAACAACAGCAGCACACAAACTCGACCAGCAACAACATCATGCAATCATCATGTAGGCATCAAGCAAACAGCATGGTAAAACAATGTTCTTTATGACATAACAACAACACAACATAAGCATGAAAATCTGGGCAGGGTTATGTTCATGTAACAGCAGCAACAACATTCATCATCCAATGTCCATCATCATATCGAAATTTAAACATGGTGAACAGCAGGGGAGTGATACAAACATGTTCATGCATACCTAGCTAGCAATAAAACAACACACATTCATGTAAAATTCTGGCAAGTTTAAGGTTTAAAACAACAGCAGCAGGGTTTAACAACAGCAATGGTCATGGTATCAAGTTCATCATCAATATTCAACCAGCTCCAAATAGCATGCAATGAAACAGATGATACTCATGCAATCACCATTCAAACAAACAAAACACAAGAACCTTAAATTTCTGGAAATGAACTTAGGATTCTCAAACCTAACAACATTCATCTTCATCATTCAAACATCAATTACCAAATCATGAACAACAACACCCACAATAAAACATGGCCATGAGCATTTATCAACAAGCAACCCTAGCTAACAGCAAGACAACATAAGCATGAGGAATTTCTGGACAGAAATAGGGTTCAATACAACAGTGCATTCATCATTCAATGTTCATCATCACACAGACAACTTCAAACAGGCACAATCAACAGCAGGACATTGGTACAGGAGCATCAATCAATACCAACCAAAACACGAAATTCAAATTTCTGGAAATTAAAACATGTAAAGCTCATGAACAGCAGGGTTCTATGGTTTTAGAAACAACAGCATACAACCATCATCATCATTCAAACAGCAACCAAACAACAGCATTCAATATTTCACATGGATTTTCTGGTCATGATGTTTGGTTCAAATAACAGCAAAGCATCATGTAAGCATTATAAACAAACATCAAGCAACATCAACCAACGACCAAACCAACATTACTCATGGAAATTCTGGACAGGTCATAAATTTGCACAGCAGCAGCATAAATTCATCATCATGCATTCGGCCAAGAACAAAAATTCCAGAAACAGCAATCAAGCATATCATTAGCTTCAGCATGCATCAAACAACATAAATATGGTAGCCATTTCCATCAACTTCATGCAAACTAAACAAATCGAACCAAAATGCATTTGTACATGAAAATGAGATTTCAGATTTAAAGCAATATAGTCAACCATTTAACATGATTCAAGCTACAATGGAACAAGCATGGGAAGGACTACAAGACACATGGCATGTTTTGATGAAAAGAGAAGGTCGAGGGCTTACTTGTTTTTGAAGAAAAACTGGAAATAGTGATGGAATGATGTTGCTGTGCTTGAAAAGATGCAGGTCCAAGTTGGTAATGATGATTGTTTGAAGCAACTTGACTTAATCAGCTCAAATCCGGCTCTCAGTTCACAAATGCCATGGCTGATGCTTGGTACAAAACAGAGTGAGAAAATGAAGCTCCAGCTGGTGATTAAAGACCCAAAAGGTTTCCAAAGGTTGGTAGTATGTTGAAGGATGCAAGGGAACTCGAGTTCCTTCAAGGGTTTTTGCAGAATTTGTCTTTTTGCCAAAATGCAAGATGAGAGTGAGAGAGAATTCTGTATGGTGGCTGTCAAAAACTAGGGTTGGATTCAGAAAATGAAGGCTTATATGTGATCTGTTTTAGGTCCTTAATCCATGTTGTAAATTGGTTTAGTGTTAATGCACTCATTTGCATTTTTGCTAAGTGGAAGAATGTGGAACATGGAAGGTGCAAGCTGGCTCGAGTTGGGTTGGAAAGGCTGCAGAAGGACATTTGCAAATGCTGTTTGTGGTTGTACATGAAGGGCTGTACCTTGCTTTGTTCTTTTAAGCCATTTGCAAAAAATTGCCACATTTGTACTTTAGGCAAAAATGAGGGTAAAATGGTGACATGAACATGGTTTAGGAATTGGCACAAGTCACAAGTATGATTTAGAACATTTCCCAATTGGCCAAATTAAGAAAAAGTCAAAGAATCAAAAAGTCAAAGTTGGGTCAAACTTTGAATTTAAATGAAAAAGGTCCAAAAATGCCATTTTGATTGGCAAGGTTTTAGGTCATGAAATTTATATTTTTGGAAAGAGGATGAAAAATTTGGTTTGTAGGAAAAAACCCCACCAAATTTGGCCTTATGGTTTGAGAGATATGGCTTGTTGAAGTTCAAAAATTGGTGAAAATGATTTGATCATATCTTGACAACCACACATGGGATTTTGATGTTCTTGGACTTTTTGAAAATGGGAGAAAAAGATCTTCAACTTTCATGTTGGGCAAAAATTCATTTGAAGCTTGTATCATGATGTAAGTTTAAGATCAAGAAGTTTCTATTTTTGGCAGTTGAAATTACAGGTCCACTTTCTATTTTGGGAATTTTTCTGATTTGCTTCAAATTCTTCCATGATGTTGATTGCCATGACACATGAGGCCTATTAGGACATGAATAAACTCCTTCAAACTATTTCTATCCATCAAATCCAAAGAATCAACCACAGTTGATCAACTTTGACTTTCTAGGGTTTTGGACTTGACTGTGCACTTCTGATGAATTCCAAACCCTAGTTCCTTGAGACCTTGACTTCAAATGATGTCCCAAGACATATGAACTCTTGATGATTGATCATGGTGCCCAAATTCCACAAGAATGGCCACCATCCCCTGCTTTGACTGATTGTTGACTGTTTAGGGTTTTCTACCTGCCTGTGCATTGACTGTTGACCTCTGAGCCTTCAACCCTTGACTTGAACACTTCAAAAAGACCTCCAAGTCATGTGAACTTGTTGGGCAAACCCTAGGGCTTTGATTCCTTGAGAAGCACCTTTGCTTGATTGGTTGACTGATCTCCTGATCAGTTTGACCTAATTCTTGCTTGCTTGCTCTCGAGGCAACTGGGGACAATGCAAATGTTATGCAATGGAACATGATATGCTATGACCTAATATGAAATGGTATGTACAATGATAGGTGCAAATTTGAGGTGCTACAATGATATGCACGATGCACATGAGATGCTCATTTCTCAGGCATTCAAAGAGCCTGACTCATTTTCAAAAGATGGCAACCTGCAGCAACAAGAGAAAGATACAAATACAGGGAAAAGGAGAGCAACAAAGAAATACTGACAAACCTTATACATACATAAGGGTAAGAAGGTCATACAGCCAAGTCAACACAAAATCCAAATAATCAGAGTACAAAGAAAAAGAATCCCATCCAACAAGCCTGGAGGTGATTCTCAACAAAAAGATCCAAGAGATGGATTACAAGCAAATGAACCCCATCCAACAAGCCTGGAGGTGATTCTCAATAAATACAAACAGAAATACAGACTAAGTCAGCCGGTCCTCCGGAATGAGAGTCTTCAGGTAATGACACTGGTCTATCAACAGTGAGCATTCTGAGCATTCTGGTAGGGGAGTGACCTTCTCCTTCAACTGTCTTCTCAGCTCCAAGACTTCTCCTCCAAGATACTCCTCTGACTTCTGTCTCAACTCCATCTCCTTCTTCAACTGACTATCTTTGTCTTTGAGTTGCTTCTCCAAATCTCTGATCTTCTTCTGGTAATTGACTTCTGCTCTCTGCAGTCTCAAACACTCCCTATGCTCTGCATCCATCAGGGATTCCATTTCCTCATAGGATCTCTTCTTGTTCCTTGCTCTGCCAGCATCCTCTCCTTGCACTTCCCTGAGTTGATGGGCCAAGTGCAGCTTATCAGCCTTAGCTTTGTACAGTTCCATCTGAATGTCTTGCTCCTTCTCTCTCAGACGACGACTCTCCATTAGGGCTTGCTTATAGTGCTCAGCAGGCACACTATCAGCAAGTACCAAGGGTGGTTGCTCTTGCAAAGGCTCCATCCTATCGTAGGGTAGCAGCAAAGTTTCCACTCTCTTCTTTACCCAATCGGTGTAATCAGGCATTGCAATGGAAAACTTCTTCCCTAAGACGGATCCATCCTTAACTCCAACTGATCTCCAGGCCTTCCCTATCTGCTCCAATCTATCCGGGTTATCCTTCTTCTCAAAACACACACTCTCAGCTATCTCAGCTTCGAGCGGTCTTCTACTCATAACAAACCCTAACTGGCGAAGGGAGAGAACTGGGTTGTAGTTGATGCAACCCTTGGTCCCTATGAGCGGCACGTTCCGGTATTCCCCACAACTCATGATAACATCTTTTACGTCCATCCGGTACGACTGCCATCTGATGTCATAGGAAGTGAGCGACATGACCCTCTGAGTCCACTTCAGAGTGCTCCGGGTATCTACAAATGGTCCACTGGCTGGCAGAAGAGACATGAACCACTTGAACAGGAGAGGTAGACAGCACCTGATGGCTCCACCCTTACCATGCCTACTGTGGATGGCATAGTAAGTATCTGCTAAAAGGGTAGGGACTGGATTCCCTCTGATGAATATGCTGATGGCAGCATGGTCAATGAAGTTTGGCATACTGGGAAATAGGATGATCCCATAAATCATAGTAGCTAGCTGTGCGTGAAAAACTTCCCAATTCCCCTTCTCTGCTTCAGCTCTGGCGATCCTCAACAGAAACTTCAATGGCAGGCCCACAACTACCCCACAGGGCTTCCAATTCTCAACAACCTCCTCAACACTCAACCGGAGAGCTCTGGCAATCAATCTGAAATCAACTTCCTTTGGGACGTCCAAGAAGGGAGTCTGATGCTGAATAGGGATACTCAACAGGATAGAATACTCCTCGAGAGTAGGTGCTAACTGATAATCCTGGAAAGTGAAGCATCTGAGCTCTGGATCATAAAACTGAAGAAGTGTCTGCAGAGGCATTGGATCTACTACTGTCTTCAGCACTGTCAGGATGTCTCCATACCGCCCAACAAAACTCTTCAGTCGATCGTCTGACACGAGGCTACTGTAAGACCCCAATTTTGGCCCTAAGATCCCTCATGGCCCATAACATATCATATCATGGCCTCAAGGATCATTGCATGCCCTAGTTCCCCTCCTAGTGGGTGGTTTGCCTTGTGGGTTGATTCTTGATCACCAAGCATGTCTTGCATTTGTATATCTTTGCTTTTCATATGTTTATCATTCAAAAAGTACAAAAATATTGTCAGTCTAACCTTGTTGCTTGCAGTTGAAGCAATCATCAGCCAATTAGGTCAAAGACAGTCAACAGTCAGTCAAAGCAGTGGATGGTGGCCATTCTTGCAGAATTTGGGCACCATGATCAATAATCAAGAGTTCATACAACTTGGGACATCATTTGGAATCAAGCTCTCAAAGATTTAGGGTTTGGAATTCATCAGAAGGTGCTTCAGTCATGCAAAACCCTAGAAAAGTCAACAGAAAGTCAAACTTGGTCAACTGTGGATTTAATCAATGATTTGATGGATAGAATTGATTTGAAGGAGCTCATTCATGCTTATATAAGCCTCATCTATCATGTCAAACCTCATCATAGAAGAATTTGAAGCAAAATCAGAAATTTCCCAAAATAGAAAGTGGACCTGTAATTTCAACTGCCAAAAATGGAAACTTCTTGATCTTAAACTTACATCATGATACAAGCTTTAAATGAATTTTTGCCCAACATGAAAGTTGAAGATCTTGTTCTCCCATTTTCAAAAAGTCCAAGAACTCTCAAATCCCATGAATGGTTTGCAAGATATGATCAATTCATTTTCACAATTTCATGAACTTCAAATAGCCATATCTCATGAACCATAAGGCCAAATTTGGTGGGGTTTTTTCCTACAAACCACATTTTTCCTCCTCTTTCCAAAAATACAAATTTCATGAACCAAAACCTTGCCAATCAAAATGGCATTTTTTGACCTATTTCATTTAAAAATCAAGTTTGACCAAAGTTGACTTTTTGATTTATTGATTTTTTCTCACTTTGGCCAATTGGGATTTGTTTCATATGTTATTTGCAACATGTTCCAAGTCCAATTTGTGCTCATGCCATTACCATGCTACCATTTTGACCAAAAGGTGCAAACTTGTTAATTTTGCAATTGGCTTCATTAAGTAAAAGCAAGGTTAGCAATTTATGTACAGACCAAAAACAGCAAGAAGATTGGTCATATGCAGCCTGTACCAAGCCCAATTCGTGCAGCCATATACCTCCATTTACACTTGTGTCAAAATTAGCAATTTTTGCAAATGATCTCATTAAAACAAAACCAGCTTAGCATGTCTTAAACCAACTTTAAACAGACATATTTAAGTTCATTTCTGACATTTTGCAACCCTAGAGACTAAGAGAATCACAGCCTCCCTCGACCAGATTTCCTCACTCTCTCATTCTTGCATTTTGGCATTGGAAATTTTTCTGAGCAAACCCTCAAAACCCTCGAGCAACCCTTGGCTCTTGCTTCACTTGGACAACATTTGGAACCCTCTTGAATCATCAAACCCCACCTGTGCAGCCTCTTCATTGCTCTGTTTTCATCATGGATCTCCAATGGTGGATCTAGATTTGCAAGGTTCTAAGCATCACTGAGCTGGTTTTCTTCAAGCATTCAACATTGCCAAGCATAAAGGCCATCTGTTTCAGCACAACAGCATCAAACAACCACTGATTCACTTTTTCTTCAAAACCAAGTAAGTTTTCGAATCTCCTCTTTCTCCAAATCATGATATGTTTCTTGTAGTTCTTTGTATTCTCATGTCATTGCAACTTGAATCATGCTAAATGGTTGACTATGCTGTGTTAAATCTGAGTTTTCATTTTTGTGTACAAATGTGTTTTCCATCGATTTGCCATGCTTGCAATGATTTATTGAAATTTGATGCTATATTCTTGTTGCTGGATGTCTGATGATGCTATTGATATGCTTGCCATGGATTTCTGGGCATCTTGAAAATTTCGAATGTTTGAAGATGATGATGATCATGCTGTTGCTTTTGAAACCCTAGTATTTCCAGAATTTGCATGAACTGTTGTTTGGTTTTGTTGCTTAATGTTGCATGATGCTGTTTGCCAATGCCATGCTGTTTATTTGATGTTGTTTATGATGGTTGCATGAAAGTGAATGCATTTTGCCATGGCTGTTGCTGCATAAACCCTAGGGTTCTTAAACCCAGAATTTTGAATGCTTATTGGTCTGTTTACTGTTCCATTGGCCATCAGCCAATGGGAACATTTCATTTCCCCTGCCCAAAACGCAGAGTTTTGATAAGTGGTACACTTATTTACCAAAATGCCATGCGCTGACTATCTTTGACTTATTTGCCATGTTATGTTGCTCATGTTGTTACAATTATTCACTCATCTTCAAAAATCCATTTCTCATTCAAATTAAATCCAAAAATCCTGAAAATTTTTGCATAATGTTCACAAGAGTGTCTAGTATTTTATTGTGATTTTTAATTAATTTTTGGTTGGCTGGATTTTAAATGGTATGAATTTTCTTGTCATGTATGCTCATTTGATACATATTGCCAAAACTTTTGTGAAATGATGATGTTGCATCCAATGGTTCTGAAATTTTTTGTGGTGAAACTAGACTCATTTATCTTTGTTTTGATGTAAAGATTGTGCATTTATCATTTGTGGTTTGCTAGTTATGATTTTTTGAACTAGGGTGTGACAATTTGTGTCACACCAATGTTATGCCATTTCATGATTTTTGTTCACGTGCTTCCTGGCCTTCAAATAATGTGAAATTTTGCATGAATGTTCTCTTATATGTCTAGTTGATGTATGAATTTTCCTGGAATTAATTGTGCTGTTTTCCATTTATTTGAGATTTTTCTTCCCTGCCTAGTCAATTGTTGACTTTGTATGATACATGTTGCCAAATCCTTCGTGAAATTCTCATACATTATTGGATGATCATGAAATTTTACATGTGCATACTAGACATCTTGAGCTTTGCATTGGTGTTAATCCCATTCATTTCTCATCTGTTTCCAATTTGTTATGATTTTTTGAAGTTGATGCATGTTTTGTTGACTTCTTTGTGCACATTTGAAAATGTGTTGACTTCCTGATTTTATTTGACTATCTTCCCATGATCCAATTGAGCTGAAATTTCATATGCATGCTATGTTATGGATTGCGATTGAGTATGAATTATTTCATAATTTTTGGAATTGTTTTTGATTGCTTTTGAGCTTGGTCTTGCTGTTGACCTCTGTGTGCTCCCTCTTGCCATGTTTTGTCTTCTTTGGTCTATAAAATGACAATGATGCATGATTTGATTGTGAATCCAATTGAGGTAGCTTCTTAAATGTTTGAACATGAATTGGGTTGACTTTTCTTTGCTGTTTTGACCTTTTCTTTCATCTTTGACCCTAGGCTAGTCCTAGTGGTCTTTTGAGCTTACAATTGAGTTAATGTTTCAGGTTAAGCACCAATGCCTCAAAGATCATTCAAATTTGATTGAGTGGGATTATATATATCATGTGCTAACCCTTGTTTTGTAGGTGTGACTCATATAGTTGAGTCTTGTGCTTTGCACATTGGTCCCTCTGTGGTTGACTGTTGTTTATCCATTCCTTTTGTTTTAAACTGTTGAACTGTTTACTAATTGGTTTGATTTTTTCAGGTACTTTAGTTGCTTAAGTTCTTTGAACTTGCTTGCTTTGCTATTTAGCAATTTGCTTTGAGGTAATCCCTCTCTCTTCATGTAGTCTGGAGACCCGGTCTGTTACTTGACCGGGCAAACTGTCTGAAGTCCTCCTTAAGAGGCAATGCTTGTGTGTGTTTAAAATTGTCCCAAGCAGGAAAAGTCCTTCAAGTAAGGCAATTGGTAGATCAAAGGGATAAGTAGCCTATCCCCTACTATTCAGTGAGTCCTCTCTTTGCTCCCATTACATGGTTGTAGCATTGAGATAAAAACCCAAGATCTATCGAGTCAATAATGTGGAAAGAGCTCCATCTTTCTGAGCTCCCACACCTTCTTAAATGCTCTCCCTGATCAGGGATAGAAGCAATGAGGCACACCCCTCATCTCCTTTTCATCTGCTTCA
The DNA here is from genome assembly GCF_024323335.1 of Lathyrus oleraceus. Classification (NCBI taxonomy): domain Eukaryota; kingdom Viridiplantae; phylum Streptophyta; class Magnoliopsida; order Fabales; family Fabaceae; genus Lathyrus; species Lathyrus oleraceus. The sequence goes on from NC_066585.1 coordinate 54,046,471, forward strand.
CCTTAGCCTCTCAATGGCAAGGTTAAGAGCAACTCTTGAACCATATTCCAGTTGGCCTCAGTGCCTAACCCTCTTGTGTGAGCCTCCTTGTTTGGCTATAGAGTGTGCTGTTTGATTCTCATTGATTGCTTGATTGCTTCATATACACATGTTTGCTTGCATGCTTTGTGCATTTATCATCATTTATTGCTCATTAATGCATAATCATCTCATTTGTCTTTGTGACATTACCATTGTTGTTTACCCATTGAGGACAATTGTAAGTCCATTTCTTTGGCCATTGTTCCTATGATATGGAAATGAGTATAAGACCATCACCTTGGCCACTCATCTTATCTTTGCTTGATGCATTTGATTGTATGTGAGGTTGCAATTATAAGTCCCTGTAAGTTGGCATTTGCTCTCCTGTGATCATAAGTTGGTTTGTTTGTTTATATGTGAGGTTGCAATTGTAAGTCCCTGTAAGTTGGCATTTGCTTTCCTATGATCATGTGTTGCTTTTGTTCTTGTATGTGAGGATCCATTGTAAGTCCCAGTAACGTGGCATTGGTTTTCCTAGGATCATATGTGGAGTTAACCTAAGTCCAGATAGATTGGCAGTTGACTTCCATATTTCATCTTTATTTTTGTTTTAGGAGATTAGTGTAAGTCCATTGAGTGGCATCTGATATCCATTTCTGTTTTAGGAGACTGGTGTAAATCCATCTATTGGTATCCGGTATCCGCCTTTTATTTCTTTGTTTGAGGAGATTAGTGTAAGACCATTGAGTGGCATCTGATATCCAGTTTTATTTTAGGAGATTGGTATAAGCCCAGTGATTGGCATCCGATATCCGCCTTTGCTTTCTTCTTTGTTTGTTTGTTATTATCCATTGCTATTCTAAAGGACACACTTGAATCATCTCTCATATGATTTCAAGAAGTGAACCTTCTAAGAAGTTTTACAATCCATCTTCATCTATTCATCATTCATTATGTCCTAAACCTTTTCACACTTTCCTTTTCAAATTTGACATAGATATTGTGCAAACATCTTCATGTTTTCTAACTAAAAACCTGGACTCAAGTCCTTGACTTTTTTCAAACTCCATTTCATAACACTTACTTGAATCAATCTTAATCATACTTTGACTTCACTTTCATAATCACAATCAATTAACTTCACTCATTCACTTGTTTTGGCTTTGTCCATTGTTAATCTTTTCATGCATTAGCCATAGGTTTCAATTATCATTGTGGTTGATGTAAATCTTGCCTATCCTTAGTGAGTCGACAGTAAGACTTCCGTACTGAAACAGGGCTAACCCCTCTAGTACGTCGAAGCTATCCTCGCATGGTGGATGTTGGTCTTGGTCGAGTATTCTCCCATTGATAATGAAAAGCCTCAGTGCTATTGTTTAAAACTGAATCCACCAACTTTTGGAAATCTTTTAGCCGAACTACGGCGTTTTGATCCTTACCTTTGATGGAAGGTACGTAGGCAGCGGGTTCATCCGTTCAAACACAAAAACACAAAAATAACTAACTTGTACATTCTTTTCTCATCATCCCAATCATGTTTGCACAATGATTATGTCATAACAAATAACAAATTTTATACAACAAGTGTGAAAAGGGCTCCCTAGGAGTACCTAGGACGTAGTGGGTGCCTAACACCTTCCCATTGCGTAATTTACCCCTTACCCAGACTCTCTGATCTTTTTATTAGTTTTCTACGTGTAAAACTTCTTAGGCTTTTGTTCGCTTTTTAGCCAGTCCTTTGGATAAATAAAAGTGCGGTGGCGACTCGAAATTTCAATGTATCTCTTGCTTATGATTTAATCGATAGATCATATAGCGACGAATACACCGCTACAGAAAAGTGGCGACTCTGCTGGGGATAAAAATCTCACCAGAATCCTTGGTGGTATTGCCTACTTTTCACCCTTGTTGTGCTATATTATTATTTGTTATTTGACATATTTTTGTACAATTTGGGATCACTGTATTGATTGTAATGTGTGAATTGCTTGATATACATTTGCTGTTTGCTTTGGTGATCTGTGAGATGAGTTCTATACCCGAACTCGAGTGCACTCTAGGATAGGAGAATGGCATAGTCTTGTTGACTGGTGTGGAGTATTCCTTAGCCAGTTGACTTGCAAGCCCATTCACTTGGTGGAGGTCATGTTGAACTAATAATGTCACACAAGTTATTTGTGGTTAGGCATTATTCTTTCAATCATGTTCCGCAGAAGCCAAGGACCTTAGTTTACCAAACCCATCTTGGCCTATTTTTAGGACCGTAGTGCGGAGGTCGTTCAGATGTCAGTTCTGACACGATTGTTACGCGATACTACACTCATAAGAGTTTCTCTTGAGAATATTCTTGGAATACGAGTATTCGTTCCTCCGATAATATTCGAAAGATGGAACGATGATTATGGGAACCTCTGATAGAACATGTCTGGCAGGTTTAAACCCTAGTACACTCCCTTTGGGTGGTTCTTAACCGAGACCCCATGCTCGTGACTCTCAACAAACCCGTGATTCGTGGTTGAGTCGTTCAAACATTGTTAATATCAATGGATCCCGGACCAGGTGTAAAACCTAAATCCATCAAAGCGGCTGGTTGATATTAAGAATGTCTGAACCGGTTCATGTACCGTTAATATCAATGGAACTTGGGTGTTGATAAGGTGAAAACCTAAATCCACCAAAATGGATGATTGATATTAGGGATACATAGAGCTTTCCCACGACCTTTGTCTGGTGTGCTTTGCTTGATCCTTGAGTGTGTTTGTTGCATTCATACATTCACGCATTCATCCGCATCCATATCATCAGAAAAAAGAAAATTTTCAAGGAACTCAAAGGAGTTTATTTGCAAAAATTTTCAAACATGAAAAAACCGGGAAAATTTTTTCACCTGATATATCTGATGAGATATTCTCATATATGATCAAAATGCTTAAATATTTCAAAGTTTGCAAATAAAACCCTCGGGTTCCTTTGATATAAAAACAAGCATATGCATAAACACTTCATGCATCATTTGCATAAACAGGTGTTTTGTTCCGGTCTCCCGTCCTGTGGTCTGACCCTGCGATCTTCATTTATTTTGAAGACGCACTTTGCCGGTATTATACCAGAGCCAACTCTGCCAGATTGATGGATCATCCTGAGCAAGAGAGCTGTGAACTCAGGGAGATATTTTCCAGACTAAGTGCTTTTAATGGATTTGTTCCTATTGATGGATTTATTCCTGTTGATGGATTTATTCCTGTTGATGGACTAAGTACTGTTGATGGACTTATTCCTGGTTAATCAATCCCGGGCTGGCATTGGCTACTGTTCTGGGGCATGTAATGAGCAAGGTTTGTTCGCAAGTGGAGGATTCATCCACGCCGATCAACCTGAAGAAGAAACTGCTACTTTCTTGGAAGAGGATGCAGAGGACCTGAACAACTTCATCATACCTGGTGGTGTCTGCCACAATTGGGTCGCTGTGGATGCTCCTACGGTCATTCATAAGTCAGCGTGATTTGTTCATTTTGTTTAAAACCCTTCTCCCATGCCAAAAGGAGAAGTGATAACATTGTTGGCAGCATTTAATACAATGATGTTTTCATTCAATTAATGCATTGCTTAAACATTTGTTTTTCCATTTGTTTTCACTTTTTGCTTTTGCATGAAATCAGTGATCACAAAAAAAAACATGAAAAAACAAAAACAACCTTTTCATCTGCATAATTGATTTGCTTGTTTAAAATTCAAAAGCTCTTCATTATCCAGAATCATTATGCAGGGATTTCTAAACCCATTGAACATAATGATCCAACGCCATCTCCCAATCTTGAAGTCCTTGTATCTGAGGCAGAGGAAGATGATGTTGAAGGGGATTCCTGACGAGATTACCCATTCTTCTTGAGCACAAGAGAAGAGCTCATTCAGCTGTATCATGAGAATCAGCAGAACAGTCAAACTGGGGCATCAAAAAAGAAAAAAAAAGAAAAAAAAAAAAAAAAAAAAAGAAAAAAGGAAAAAGAAAGAGGGTGAAAAAGAATGAAAAATCAAAAATCAGAAAAAAAAATTTCAAAATTTTTCCAAAGGAAAAAGAAAAGTATACCCTCAAGTCCCTAGTTGACTGATGCTGAATGGATTCAGAGTCGTTATGACCAGTTGAATTTGATTGAAGAGAAGCGATTGACTGCCATGTGCCATGGTCAGTTATATCAGCAGAGAATGAAGAAAGCATTCGATAAGAAGGTCAAGCCTCGTGTGTTCCGAGAAGGTGACCTCGTGCTCAAGAAAGTTTTGTCTTTCGCGCCCGATTCCAGGGGCAAGTGGACTCCAAACTACGAGGGTCCATATGTTGTTAAGAGAGCCTTTTCAGGCGGAGCTTTGATGCTTACAACAATGGATGGGGAGGATTTCACTCGTCCTGTGAATTCAGATGCAATCAAGAGATACTTTGCCTAAAAAAAAAAGTATATGCAAATGAAAAACAGAATAGCTCGCTAAGTTGAAAACCCGAAAGGGCGGCTTAGGCAAAAATGAGCGTCTCGGTGGAGAACCCGCAAGGGTAATCCAGGCAAAAATTAGAGACTTGAGAAAAAAAGAATATTTGCATCCCGCTAGATTGAGTACCTCACTCTGGGGCAATCTAGGCAAATTTAGGGATTTGGCAAGTAACTGCATCCTGACAAGACTTTCTGGTTCACCAGTCGTCATTTCGTCAGAAGATTCTCGATTCGTCGTCAACTGAAGCTTCGGATACATCGAGATTCAAATTGGTAGAGAAAGGATCATTATGTTCAATGTAGCCCTCTTCCAATATATATCACTGATTTCAAATTTGTACAGATCTATGGAGTCTTGCCATTTGCAGGCTACCATTCCATCAAATCAATTTGAGCTTTTTATCCAATTATTTGCACTCTTATTTGTTTCAATTCAACAAATGTTTTGCATGTTTTAAATTGATAAAATGTCATTGTTTTAAACAAATCAAATTTTTCAAAATTTTTGTTTTAAACAAAGTGAACATTCACAAGATTGAAAGGATACTCAAGAATATCTCAGTGCTCTCCCGAGGGTGGCATGATTCCCAACAGGTAAGACATTCGTTCATATTCCTGGTTTGGTGGTATTTTCTTTCTTCAGATCTTTGTTGAGGCTGTTCCTCAAACAAAGTTGTTGTTGGGGTTGTTCCCCAGTACAGTCGCAAGCAGAGTGTTGTTGAAGACTTCGTTTTCTCCAGCAGCAGTTTTCCCAGCATGGGTGTTTTCTTGAGAAGTGTCGGCGGTTGATGGTTTGTCATCCTGGTGCCCTGTCACTTTCTCTAGTGGGTCGTATGCCCCAGACTTTATTTGTCTCCTCAGCGCAGTCATGAGTATAACTGATTGATTGATATTCCCCTCTGAGTCGCGAGTAGAGCTGTTATTAACATCCCCACCAGAGTTGCAAGTGGATTTGTTACCTCTTTTCCCCATGCAGTGTTGCCAGCGGAACTGTCTGTTTCCTCAGCATGATCTCTTTCTTTTTGAAGACTCGGTAAGTCAGCGGTTTGATACCCGGTACTTTACCTCTTCCCCGGCGAAGTCGTCTGTGGAATTGTTGCTATCTCTCCATCAGAGTGCTTATTTCTCTTCAGCAGAGCTGGATTTATTTTCCTACTCAGTGGTTGATTTGGGTTGACACCCCAGTATATTGCAACCATCTTTTCCTCAGCTTAGTCTGCAGGATGTTTGTTGTGGCAGTTTTTGCCTGTTGAATACTCCTTCAACCCCCGATATGGTCGGATGATGGCTTCAGCCTCCAGTGAACGGATTTGATTTCCTGACTGTTTGTGATCCCCAGTAGAGTGGCTTATATTGCAGAATCTACTTGTTGTGATCAGTTTGCTTTGTATATTCTCCCCAAGTGGAGTGGTTTGTTGCAGAATCTGCTTGTTTGATCTGTCCTCCCTCAGTGGTTTGTTCCCAAGAGAGTAGCCGACAGTTTTCCCCAATAGAGTTGCTTATGCAGTTAGATTCTATTTGGATGATATCATTCTCCCTCAGTGGGTTGTTCCCCAGCGGAGTTATATGGAGTTTGCTTCTACAGCAGTTCTTGCTCGTGCTTATGCACCCCCTTTGTTTCTCAGTTGACACTGGGATCCCCTACAGATATACTTTGGGACTTCTCTTGTTCCCTTACAGATTCGTCTTGGTGGCTGCTTCTGCCCGTTGTGACTTTCTGTACCCTGATTGGGTTGTTTCCCGATATCTTTGGTTCTCTGCTTCTTCAGCAGTACTTGCAGATCTTTGCTTTTCAGCATGTAGATCTCCGCAGATTGGCTCTCCAGCTGGTTGTCCCCCTGGAAGTATAATACCGGACGTTTGGTTCCCGAACCTGTTTGTGTTAGAATTGTCTGTTTTGTCAGCATTCATCAAACATAAATCACGCATATACATGCATATTCATAAACATTCAGATATTCATGTTGCATTTCTTGCCATATATCCTTTGTTTGTCGTGTCTCCTGCTATGGTGATATAAATCTCTTTACAGATCTCCCTAAGCAGATGTCGGGTGTTTTAAATCTCTCCATATAGAGTCAGCCCCATAAGCAGAAAATGTTGTCTTTCCTTCTGCAGTTCCCCACCGAGATATACCCTCGTGGATGACGGTTTCTTCCGTTTCCTCCCAGCACATATATTGGGATGGATTTTCCTATTTGAGTTACATCCTCATTAGGACGTGTCTTGATTCAGTCTGTCTTTTCGGATCATTCCCGAATTGGCTATTTGTCAGATGTCTTGTGCTTCCCAGTGGGTTGTTCCCCAGCGGAATGTTTTTGGGCCTCTACCCTCATAACTGGTAGTTATAAGTCCTATCTTTTCCTGGCTTTCTTGACAGAATTTGTGGTTATACACCTTTTATTCTCCAGCCAGAGTTGTGGTTTTCTACCTACTACCCGGTAGTTGTAAATCCTATTTTCCTGCTCCTCGGCAGTTGTGGTTTGTTATAAACCCTATTTTGGTTTCCCGTGCGGATTTGTGATTTGTTCTATCCCCATGCAGAGTTTTTGGTCTTCTACCCCGTATTCGGTAGATATAAACCCTAATTTTGTGGTTATCTTCATCTAGTATTTGATGTTGATTTTCCTTTGCTTGTATAAGTTGCTCAGATCAGCACTTATATCCCTAGCAAGTTGTTGTGGATAATTGCCGTATGCTAGCAATTTTATCCCCAGTGGGTCCTTTCACCGTTTGTCAGTGATTTGTTCCCCAGATCATTGGTTGTATACCAATGCATCCCCAGCTAGTCCCTGTGGATAATTGCCGGATGCTTGCAATTTATCCTCAGCAGATTGTCTTTCATTTACCCTTTTGTTGGTAATGTCTGTTGCTCCTTTTGATTGGTCATCATTATATACCTAGTTTGGTATCCCGATGCCTTTCTTTTCGGTTGATTTATCCTTTATTAACCTACAACCCAGTTGTGGATAATCTTCCATGCGAGCATATTATTCACGGTCTGCCGGTAATGAATAATATATCTCATGCACTCTTCAGTCGAAGCCTTTCGGGTTTCCCCGGTCGAGTAAGATTCGTTATTTCCCTTTGTGGAGTCGAATATTCTTGTTGTTGGATAATTGCCGGATGCTTGCAATTTATCCCTTTGAGTTGTCTTTCGTTTACCCGGATGCTTGGTATCGATTGTCTCTCTGTTTTGGATAGTCACCTATTATATACCCAGTAACCGGTATCTCTGGTGTCTTTTCCTTTCGAGTGTATTATTCACGGTCTGCCAGTAATGAATAATATATCTCATGCGCTCTTTAGTTGGAATCCTTTGTTGGTTTTCCCCAACTGAGCAAGATTCGTATTCCTTGTAGAATCGAATATCCATCCTTTAACCAGTTTGTGTTTTGGATGATGAGTGTTTTGGAAGTGAAAACCAATCCACGTCTTCGGTAAATCACCTATTATATACCCAGTAACCGGTATCTCTGGTGTTTCTTACCATGCGAGTTTATTATCTACGTTCTGACGGTAATAGATAATATATCTCATGCGAGTATTCTTATCCACGGTCTGCCGGTAATGGATATTGTATCTCATGCACTCTTTGGGTTTGTGTCCCCAGTTGAGTAAGATTCGTTTTCCCGTTGTGGATTCGAATGCCCATCCTATAAGTCGATTTGCTTTTTCAAGCCCTCCTTTCGGATGATGAGTGTTTTGGAAGTGAAAACCAATTCACGATTTCGGATTTTATCCTTAAACAACCCAGTAACCGGTTCAGGATAATATTCCATGCGAGTATATTATTCACGGTCTGCCGGTAATGAATAATATGTCTCATGCGCTCTTTGGTCGGAATCCTTTGTTGATCTTCCCCAGTCGAGTAAGATTCGTATTCTTTGTAGAATCGAATATCCATCCTATAAACAAGTCTGCTGTTCTAGCTTTCTTCAGGGTGATGAGTGTTTTGGAAGTGAAAACCAATTCACGATTTCGGATTTTATCCTTTAAACAACCCAGTAACCGGTTCAGGATAATTTTCCTTTCGAGTATATTATTCACGGTCTGCCGGTAATGAATAATATGTCTCGTTCACTCTTGGGTCAATCCTTTGTTGTTTTCCCCTCAGAGTAAGATTCGTATTCTTTGTAGAATCGAATATCCATCCTTTAAACAAGTTTGCTTTTCTAGCTCTCTTCAGGATGATGAGTGTATTGGAAGTGAAATCCAATTCACGCTTTGGTCGGTCACCTATTATATACCCAGTAACCGGTATCCTTGGTGTTCCCTCCTTTCTGCTCCCTATTATGACCTCGGTCCCCCTGTGGAGTCAGATTTTCCTGTTTTTTGTTACCCTTATACCGGTAACACCTCTTTTTCTTTGGTGCTTCCTCAGTGAAGTTTTTCTTGTTGCTTCTCCCCAGGAGTCAGCTTGTGTCTCTCCAATGGATTTATTTTCCTTTGGAAATCTTTTCCCCAGTGTGAGTCCTTCACTCCCCAGTGAGTTCTCCAGTCTGTTTTCTGTTATTTCCTAATCAGAGTCGTGTTTTGTTCACGTTATGTCAGTTTTGTTTATCCCCAACTAGAGTCTTGTTAGAGTCTCTGTTCCTGGTGAGTGTACTACTCCGATGGATCGTCTTTTCTTCTGTGTGAATCATATTCCCCACAGAATTTTGTCTTTTGCATGCATACATTTGCATCATGAGGTCTCTTAGGGACCAAAATTTGTCTCATTACTGTTATTTAAGCCCATTCTACCGCGTCGAGATGAAGATTTCTAAACTTCACTTCTCCGGCTAGAATGACCTTAAATAGGGGCATCTGTAAGACCCCAATTTTGGCCCTAAGATCCCTCATGGCCCATAACATATCATATCATGGCCTCAAGGATCATTGCATGCCCTAGTTCCCCTCCTAGTGGGTGGTTTGCCTTGTGGGTTGATTCTTGATCACCAAGCATGTCTTGCATTTGTATATCTTTGCTTTTCATATGTTTATCATTCAAAAAGTACAAAAATATTGTCAGTCTAACCTTGTTGCTTGCAGTTGAAGCAATCATCAGCCAATTAGGTCAAAGACAGTCAACAGTCAGTCAAAGCAGTGGATGGTGGCCATTCTTGCAGAATTTGGGCACCATGATCAATAATCAAGAGTTCATACAACTTGGGACATCATTTGGAATCAAGCTCTCAAAGATTTAGGGTTTGGAATTCATCAGAAGGTGCTTCAGTCATGCAAAACCCTAGAAAAGTCAACAGAAAGTCAAACTTGGTCAACTGTGGATTTAATCAATGATTTGATGGATAGAATTGATTTGAAGGAGCTCATTCATGCTTATATAAGCCTCATCTATCATGTCAAACCTCATCATAGAAGAATTTGAAGCAAAATCAGAAATTTCCCAAAATAGAAAGTGGACCTGTAATTTCAACTGCCAAAAATGGAAACTTCTTGATCTTAAACTTACATCATGATACAAGCTTCAAATGAATTTTTGCCCAACATGAAAGTTGAAGATCTTGTTCTCCCATTTTCAAAAAGTCCAAGAACTCTCAAATCCCATGAATGGTTTGCAAGATATGATCAATTCATTTTCACAATTTCATGAACTTCAAATAGCCATATCTCATGAACCATAAGGCCAAATTTGGTGGGGTTTTTTCCTACAAACCACATTTTTCCTCCTCTTTCCAAAAATACAAATTTCATGAACCAAAACCTTGCCAATCAAAATGGCATTTTTTGACCTATTTCATTTAAAAATCAAGTTTGACCAAAGTTGACTTTTTGATTTATTGATTTTTTCTCACTTTGGCCAATTGGGATTTGTTTCATATGTTATTTGCAACATGTTCCAAGTCCAATTTGTGCTCATGCCATTACCATGCTACCATTTTGACCAAAAGGTGCAAACTTGTTAATTTTGCAATTGGCTTCATTAAGTAAAAGCAAGGTTAGCAATTTATGTACAGACCAAAAACAGCAAGAAGATTGGTCATATGCAGCCTGTACCAAGCCCAATTCGTGCAGCCATATACCTCCATTTACACTTGTGTCAAAATTAGCAATTTTTGCAAATGATCTCATTAAAACAAAACCAGCTTAGCATGTCTTAAACCAACTTTAAACAGACATATTTAAGTTCATTTCTGACATTTTGCAACCCTAGAGACTAAGAGAATCACAGCCTCCCTCGACCAGATTTCCTCACTCTCTCATTCTTGCATTTTGGCATTGGAAATTTTTCTGAGCAAACCCTCAAAACCCTCGAGCAACCCTTGGCTCTTGCTTCACTTGGACAACATTTGGAACCCTCTTGAATCATCAAACCCCACCTGTGCAGCCTCTTCATTGCTCTGTTTTCATCATGGATCTCCAATGGTGGATCTAGATTTGCAAGGTTCTAAGCATCACTGAGCTGGTTTTCTTCAAGCATTCAACATTGCCAAGCATAAGGGCCATCTGTTTCAGCACAACAGCATCAAACAACCACTGATTCACTTTTTCTTCAAAACCAAGTAAGTTTTCGAATCTCCTCTTTCTCCAAATCATGATATGTTTCTTGTAGTTCTTTGTATTCTCATGTCATTGCAACTTGAATCATGCTAAATGGTTGACTATGCTGTGTTAAATCTGAGTTTTCATTTTTGTGTACAAATGTGTTTTCCATCGATTTGCCATGCTTGCAATGATTTATTGAAATTTGATGCTATATTCTTGTTGCTGGATGTCTGATGATGCTATTGATATGCTTGCCATGGATTTCTGGGCATCTTGAAAATTTCGAATGTTTGAAGATGATGATGATCATGCTGTTGCTTTTGAAACCCTAGTATTTCCAGAATTTGCATGAACTGTTGTTTGGTTTTGTTGCTTAATGTTGCATGATGCTGTTTGCCAATGCCATGCTGTTTATTTGATGTTGTTTATGATGGTTGCATGAAAGTGAATGCATTTTGCCATGGCTGTTGCTGCATAAACCCTAGGGTTCTTAAACCCAGAATTTTGAATGCTTATTGGTCTGTTTACTGTTCCATTGGCCATCAGCCAATGGGAACATTTCATTTCCCCTGCCCAAAACGCAGAGTTTTGATAAGTGGTACACTTATTTACCAAAATGCCATGCGCTGACTATCTTTGACTTATTTGCCATGTTATGTTGCTCATGTTGTTACAATTATTCACTCATCTTCAAAAATCCATTTCTCATTCAAATTAAATCCAAAAATCCTGAAAATTTTTGCATAATGTTCACAAGAGTGTCTAGTATTTTATTGTGATTTTTAATTAATTTTTGGTTGGCTGGATTTTAAATGGTGTGAATTTTCTTGTCATGTATGCTCATTTGATACATATTGCCAAAACTTTTGTGAAATGATGATGTTGCATCCAATGGTTCTGAAATTTTTTGTGGTGAAACTAGACTCATTTATCTTTGTTTTGATGTAAAGATTGTGCATTTATCATTTGTGGTTTGCTAGTTATGATTTTTTGAACTAGGGTGTGACAATTTGTGTCACACCAATGTTATGCCATTTCATGATTTTTGTTCACGTGCTTCCTGGCCTTCAAATAATGTGAAATTATGCATGAATGTTCTATTATATGTCTAGTTGATGTATGAATTTTCCTGGAATTAATTGTGCTGTTTTCCATTTATTTGAGATTTTTCTTCCCTGCCTAGTCAATTGTTGACTTTGTATGATACATGTTGCCAAATCCTTCGTGAAATTCTCATACATTATTGGATGATCATGAAATTTTACATGTGCATACTAGACATATTGAGCTTTGCATTGGTGTTAATCCCATTCATTTCTCATCTGTTTCCAATTTGTTATGATTTTTTGAAGTTGATGCATGTTTTGTTGACTTCTTTGTGCACATTTGAAAATGTGTTGACTTCCTGATTTTATTTGACTATCTTCCCATGATCCAATTGAGCTGAAATTTCATATGCATGCTATGTTATGGATTGCGATTGAGTATGAATTATTTCATAATTTTTGGAATTGTTTTTGATTGCTTTTGAGCTTGGTCTTGCTGTTGACCTCTGTGTGCTCCCTCTTGCCATGTTTTGTCTTCTTTGGTCTATAAAATGACAATGATGCATGATTTGATTGTGAATCCAATTGAGGTAGCTTCTTAAATGTTTGAACATGAATTGGGTTGACTTTTCTTTGCTGTTTTGACCTTTTCTTTCATCTTTGACCCTAGGCTAGTCCTAGTGGTCTTTTGAGCTTACAATTGAGTTAATGTTTCAGGTTAAGCACCAATGCCTCAAAGATCATTCAAATTTGATTGAGTGGGATTATATATATCATGTGCTAACCCTTGTTTTGTAGGTGTGACTCATATAGTTGAGTCTTGTGCTTTGCACATTGGTCCCTCTGTGGTTGACTGTTGTTTATCCATTCCTTTTGTTTTAAACTGTTGAACTGTTTACTAATTGGTTTGATTTTTTCAGGTACTTTAGTTGCTTAAGTTCTTTGAACTTGCTTGCTTTGCTATTTAGCAATTTGCTTTGAGGTAATCCCTCTCTCTTCATGTAGTCTGGAGACCCGGTCTGTTACTTGACCGGGCAAACTGTCTGAAGTCCTCCTTAAGAGGCAATGCTTGTGTGTGTTTAAAATTGTCCCAAGCAGGAAAAGTCCTTCAAGTAAGGCAATTGGTAGATCAAAGGGATAAGTATCCTATCCCCTACTATTCAGTGAGTCCTCTCTTTGCTCCCATTACATGGTTGTAGCATTGAGATAAAAACCCAAGATCTATCGAGTCAATAATGTGGAAAGAGCTCCATCTTTCTGAGCTCCCACACCTTCTTAAATGCTCTCCCTGATCAGGGATAGAAGCAATGAGGCACACCCCTCATCTCCTTTTCATCTGCTTCACCTTAGCCTCTCAATGGCAAGGTTAAGAGCAACTCTTGAACCATATTCCAGTTGGCCTCAGTGCCTAACCCTCTTGTGTGAGCCTCCTTGTTTGGCTATAGAGTGTGCTGTTTGATTCTCATTGATTGCTTGATTGCTTCATATACACATGTTTGCTTGCATGCTTTGTGCATTTATCATCATTTATTTCTCATTAATGCATAATCATCTCATTTGTCTTTGTGACATTACCATTGTTGTTTACCCATTGAGGACAATTGTAAGTCCATTTCTTTGGCCATTGTTCCTATGATATGGAAATGAGTATAAGACCATCACCTTGGCCACTCATCTTATCTTTGCTTGATGCATTTGATTGTATGTGAGGTTGCAATTATAAGTCCCTGTAAGTTGGCATTTGCTCTCCTGTGATCATAAGTTGGTTTGTTTGTTTATATGTGAGGTTGCAATTGTAAGTCCCTGTAAGTTGGCATTTGCTTTCCTATGATCATGTGTTGCTTTTGTTCTTGTATGTGAGGATCCATTGTAAGTCCCAGTAACGTGGCATTGGTTTTCCTAGGATCATATGTGGAGTTAACCTAAGTCCAGATAGATTGGCAGTTGACTTCCATATTTCATCTTTATTTTTGTTTTAGGAGATTAGTGTAAGTCCATTGAGTGGCATCTGATATCCATTTCTGTTTTAGGAGACTGGTGTAAATCCATCTATTGGTATCCGGTATCCGCCTTTTATTTCTTTGTTTGAGGAGATTAGTGTAAGACCATTGAGTGGCATCTGATATCCAGTTTTATTTTAGGAGATTGGTATAAGCCCAGTGATTGGCATCCGATATCCGCCTTTGCTTTCTTCTTTGTTTGTTTGTTATTATCCATTGCTATTCCAAAGGACACACTTGAATCATCTCTCATATGATTTCAAGAAGTGAACCTTCTAAGAAGTTTTACAATCCATCTTCATCTATTCATCATTCATTATGTCCTAAACCTTTTCACACTTTCCTTTTCAAATTTGACATAGATATTGTGCAAACATCTTCATGTTTTCTAACTAAAAACCTGGACTCAAGTCCTTGACTTTTTTCAAACTCCATTTCATAACACTTACTTGAATCAATCTTAATCATACTTTGACTTCACTTTCATAATCACAATCAATTAACTTCACTCATTCACTTGTTTTGGCTTTGTCCATTGTTAATCTTTTCATGCATTAGCCATAGGTTTCAATTATCATTGTGGTTGATGTAAATCTTGCCTATCCTTAGTGAGTCGACAGTAAGACTTCCGTACTGAAACAGGGCTAACCCCTCTAGTACGTCGAAGCTATCCTCGCATGGTGGATGTTGGTCTTGGTCGAGTATTCTCCCATTGATAATGAAAAGCCTCAGTGCTATTGTTTAAAACTGAATCCACCAACTTTTGGAAATCTTTTAGCCGAACTACGGCGTTTTGATCCTTACCTTTGATGGAAGGTACGTAGGCAGCGGGTTCATCCGTTCAAACACAAAAACACAAAAATAACTAACTTGTACATTCTTTTCTCATCATCCCAATCATGTTTGCACAATGATTATGTCATAACAAATAACAAATTTTATACAACAAGTGTGAAAAGGGCTCCCTAGGAGTACCTAGGACGTAGTGGGTGCCTAACACCTTCCCATTGCGTAATTTACCCCTTACCCAGACTCTCTGATCTTTTTATTAGTTTTCTACGTGTAAAACTTCTTATGCTTTTGTTCGCTTTTTAGCCAGTCCTTTGGATAAATAAAAGTGCGGTGGCGACTCGAAATTTCAATGTATCTCTTGCTTATGATTTAATCGATAGATCATATAGTGACGAATACACCGCTACAGCTACCCAACTCAACTAGTGGAGTCAACGGCTCACGGTGGAAACTGTAGGAGCAGGTCTTCCGCTTCGGCTCGGGGACTGTTGCCATCTCTATCAGTAGTCAAGCTCGGGAATGTACCTGAGAAATGATATGCATGCAGAGATTAGTTTTTTTTTCTTTTTTTTTTCTTTCTTTTTTTTCTTTTTTTTCTTTTTTTTTTGTTGTTTTTTTTTATTGCGTATCTTTTGAAAATAAATATGCTATGATGCACATGATGCAGACTGGACTGGCTGGTTGTGCAAACTCTGATCACTAGGTTGAAGCTTCAGTCAAAACTCGGAACTTAAATCCAACTTAGGGTTGACTGAACACACTGTCTGAACACAAAGTCACCATCAGAACCAAAGTCACCAACGGTACCTGTAATGAATAACCCTTCCCCACTCACGGGTGTAGTCTAGGCCAGGGTAAAGCTGAGAGAAACGCAGCATAAATAACCTTTCGCAGAAATACTATCATATACACACCGGAAGTATGTAACGACAGTACCCTACCGGGGTCTGAACTGCTCGTGATATCAATGTTCCGCTAAGTGGCGCAATACCACCCGCTTCCCATGAATCACTCTATTCCTAACCATCCTAGATTTTCACTCATGGTCTGGGTATTGGACCTTTTACCTCAACTGACACCCACCCCACAAAGGAAAACAGACCAGCCAGGCAGAATGAATAATGAATATGAATGCAAACATTAATGCACACAATCAATGCAATCAATAAATGAAATGAACAATTTAATGAAAGCAATAAATACACACAGCAAAAAGCAACCAAAACCCTAATCCTAGAGAGCGCTAGGAGAGACTCGCTCAGGGAAGATGGACCAGCATAGGTCAACCTCTCTATATCCCCAGCAGAGTCGCCAGCTGTCGCATCACGCGAAAAACCGGCGGGAAAAGAAGAAACAACAGAGCCGCCACCGTGCGTTATTTATCCCAAAAAAGAGGGAAAGGAAACGCTCGAAGTAAACCTAGGAAAGAACATGGTCTCGCGACCAAAGAGGATGGGTTCGGGAGTCGGTTATGCGAAGGGAAGGTATTAGCACCCCTACGCATCCGTAGTACTCTACGGGATCCACGCACAAAAGGAAGGAAAATTGGTTGCTAAACACTGCTCAAACTCACACACACTGGCTGAAAGAGACAAAAGAAACTGACTGAAACTGACTCGGCAGGATATCGCATCCTGGGCCTACTTAGTCTATCAGGCATAGACATCAGAGTCGAAGTAGTTCGGACTGGGGAAACGACACATGCTCGCTAGGATATCGCATCCTATGCATACGTATCTTCTCGGACGAGAGAAGAATCAGAGCATTCGTAGCTCGGCTGACACGCACACAAACAAACACAGGCAAAGGCAAACGTGGAGCCTGAATGCCAATCACTGGACTTACATCAGCATCCGAACCAGAAAACACACACAGGAAACCAACTGCCAATCGCTGGACTTATGTCGGACTCCAACCAGAACACACACAAGGGTGGTTAAGGACACAAAGGGTTGAAAAAGAAAAAAGGGCGCCCAGAGAGATCAGCTCATCTCCTGCCTACGTACCTCATCTGGTATGAGGATCAGGGCGACGTAGTTCCCCTACGCAGGGACAAAGGACTAGCCTAACCAGATAACAGAGGGAGACACAACACTAGGGAGACTACGACTCGAGCCTAGATGTTGTCATGCAAAGTCGTCCCTAAGTTAAGGTTTCTAGCTAACTTGCACAGGAAGCAAGCCTATCCTAAACATGACTTGCACAGGAAGCAAGCCACACCTAACCTAACTTGCACAGGAAGCAAGGGTCTCGATTGCAACTAGGGCAAGAGAAAGGGGAGGTCTCAATCGCAACGAGGGCGAGAGAAGAGAATTAGTGTTAGTTGTTAGTCAAACTCGACAAGACATCGCATCTCGTGCCTACGTATCTCATCTGGACATGAGAATCAGAGTTGCCGTAGTTCGGCTACGGAGGGACAAAGGTCTCGATTGCAACGAGGGCAAGAGAAAGGGAAAGTCTCGATCGCAACGAGGGCGAGAGAAAGGAAAAGGCTCGATCGCAACGAGGGCGAGAGAAAGGATCGCAACGAGGGCGAAAGCAAACAAGGATTAGTCTAAACTAAACCTAACTTGCACAGGAAGCAAGTCAAACAAACATACAAGCACAGATAGCACACACTATATACACACAAGGGGCTCACACAAGGGTTAGGTTTTAGTCGAGGGGTCATATCAACCTCAACAAACAAACCTCTGGAAATGGGTGATGGTGCTCTTAACCTTGCCATTGAGGGGCTAAGGTGAAGCAGATGAAAGGAGATGAGGGGTGTGCCTCATTGCTTCTATCCCTGGCCTGGGAGAGCATTTGACAAGAATGTGTGGGTTCAGAAGGTGGGAACCCTTCTACACATTAGATACTGACTCAACTGTGCAATTGCACAAGATCTTGGGTTTTCATCTGTAATGCATCAACACAGTGGTGTGAGCAAAACAGAAGACACACTGAATAGCAGGGGATAGGTTGTTTATCCCTTGGTTCTGCCAATTGCCTCTTCACTTAGGAGGTCTTTGACTCTTGTACAAGGACAAATTAAACATACACAAACATTGCCTCTTAAGGAGGACTTCAGACAGTTGCCTGGCCAAGTAACAGGCCAGGTCTTCCAGACTACATGAAGAAAAAGGAATTACCTCAAGCAAGTTGCTAAATAGCAAAGCAAAGCAAGTTCAAAGAACTTAAGCAACTAATGGTACCTGAAATAGTCAAACCAATCAGTATACAGTTCAACAGTCAAAGCAAAAGGAAATGAATCCACAGACAAAACAGATGATCAATTGTGCAAAGCACAAGACTCAAACACATGAGTCAAACCTACAAAACAAAGGTTAGCATATGATATGTAATCAAACTCAATCATATTTGTATGATCTTTGAAGCATTGATGCTTAACCTGAAACAATGAGCTCAAACATAAGCCAGGAGACCCCTAGGACAAGCCTAGGGTCAAAGACAAAAAAGTCAAAGCAGCAAAGGAAAGTCAACCATAATCAAGTTCAAACATTTAGGAAGCAAACAATATTTGGATTCATGTTCATATCATGCATCATCATCATTTCACAAACCAAAGAAGGCAAGGCATGGCAAATGAAAGCACAAAGAAGTCAACAGAATGACTTGCATCAAAAGTCAACTCAAACAATTTCAAAAATCACCAAATAATTCAAGTTCAATCCTAACACCTAGCATGGTAATCATGTCAAATTTCATTGCATTTGGATAAGCGGAAGGCAGTCAATGAAAATCAAGAAGTCAAACAAGTTTCAAGTAAGCACAAAGAAGGTCAACAATCATGGGTCAACTTCAAAAAATCATAACAAAATGAAAACAGATGAGAAATGAATGAGATTAACACCAATGCAAAGCTCAAGATGTCTAGTATGCACATATGAAATTTCATGATCATACAATAAGGTATGAGAATTTCCCAAATGATATGGCAAGGCATGTCACACAAAGTCAACAATTGACTAGGCAGGGAAGAAAAATCTCAAACAAATGGAAAACAGCACAATTAATTCCAAGAAAAATCACAAGTCAACTAGACATATGAAATGAGGTTCATGCAAAATTTGGGGTCAATTGGAGGCCAGGAAGTATGTTAACAAAATTCATGAAAATGAACATCATTGGTGTGACACCAAATGTAACACCTTACTTCAGAAAATCATATCTCACACACCACATATGATAAATGCACAAACTTTATATCAAAACAAAGGTGAATGTGTCTAGTTTCTCCACAAAAAATTTCAGAACCAATGGATGCATCATCATTATTTCACAATGGTTTTGGCAACATGTACAACTTTTGGTCACATTTCACAAACCCTAGAGCTATTTAAAATCCAATGATCCAAAAAATTATTAAAAATAATGATAAAAAACTAGACAATCATGTGATCATTATGCAAAAATTGGCATGAAATTTGGAGTTGAAATGAATTAGAAATGATTTTTGGAAGTTGAGGTACAATTGGAACCAAACATGAACAAATAACATGAAGGGAAGGTCAAACATGGTTGACCGAGTGGCAATGTGGTAATTCAGCGCATCACTAACCTAAGCGCTGCGTTTTAGCCAAAGCAATGAAATGTTCTCATTGGCTGATGGCCAATGGAACAGTAAACAGACAGGCAAAATCAAATGAAGCCACCAATCGTGTTTCAAGTTCTGGGCAGGCTAGGGTTTTTGCAACAACATCATGTGTTCATCATCATACAATCATCATCATGCGAAATTTATCCAGAAATGCATAAGCATCATGGCAATGGAACAACAATGTTCATCAAACAACAAAGAACCAAACACAATCATGCGAATTTCTGGTGGTTTAAAGGTTGAAACTACAGGGTGTTCATCATCCTTATCAAAAATCATCAAGAACAAGCATGCCCAGAAAATGAAACTACACACACCAATCGAACAAGTGAAACATGTACATCAATATTTCAGCAAACATAATCATTAAAACACACCAACATCCAAGAATCGAGCAACAACAAGTTCATGCACAAAAATTTAAATCCGGATTTCTCAGCTATAACACAACCATTTCATGCGATTCAAGTTTCACAACATTCAGCAAGACAAAGACTACACAAAGCATAGCATGGGTTTGAAAAATAAAGGATTCGAAAACTTACTTATTCTTGAAGAAATCTGAGATGCAGTTGCTGTTTGGCCAAGACAAGCTCGAACAGATTATGATTTGTGCTTCCAATGGTGAATAATGAAGAAAGACTAGCTCAACATCTCTTGTAAGAGGTGGAGTCAAGTTCTGCCATGGCTGTTCCTTGAGAAAACCAGAGCACGAAATGGAACTTCCAGCAAGGTTTTGAGGTTGCAAAGGGCTCTCAAATGATGTCCAGATGATGAAGGAAGCAAAGGATACTCGAGGGTTTAGAGTTTGTGAGCAGAAAAATCCAATGTGCCAAAATGGAGAATGAGAGAGTATGAAGGTTTTTGCTCGAGGGAGGCTGTGTCTCTAGGGTTGCAATCTGCAGAAAAATGCCTTTATATTTGCTGTTTAAGCCATGCTAATTGAATGGTAATCTTGTTTAACTTAAATGAACAAAAATGCATTTTGCTAAGTTTGGAGAATATGGAAGTGGAGGTGTATGGTCCTGCACGAAATGGGCTTGTAAACAGGCTGCAAATGACCCTTAATTTTGCTGTTTTAAGTTGGTTCAATGAATGGTAAGCATGCTTAAGTTAAATGAAGTGAAATTGCCAAATTGCTAATTTGCACATGGTCCAAATGGTGGTATGATTCTGGTCGAATTGGGCTTCAAAACATGTTGCAAATGACATTTAAAATGAATCCCAATTGTCCAATTATGCTGAAAAGGCTTAATTCAAAAAGTCAAACTTGAGTCAAACTTGAATTTAAATGGAACAAGTCAAAAAATGCCATTTTGATTGGCAAGGTTTTGGTACATGATGTTTATATTTTTGGAAAGAGGAGGAAAAATGTGGTTTGTAGGAAAAAACCCCACCAAATTTGGCCTTATGGTTCATGAGATATGGCTTGTTGAAGTTCACAAATTTGTGAAAATGAATTGATCATATCTTGCTAACCATTCATGGGATTTTGGTGTTCTTGGACTTTTTGAAAATGGGAGAACAAGATCTTCAACTTTCATGTTGGGAAAAAATTCATTTGAAGCTTGTATCATGATGCAAGCTGAGGATCAAGAAGTTTCCATTTTTGGCAGTTAAAATTACAGGTCCAGTTTCTATTTTTGGAAATTTTCTGATTGGCTTCAAATTCTTCAATGATGTTGTTTGCCATGATATATGAGGCCTATTGGGACATGAATAAGCTCTCTCAAACCATTTCCATCCATCAAAACCATAAAATCAACCACAGTTGACCAACTTTGACTTTTCTAGGGTTTTTGACTGTCTGTGCATGAACTGATGGCTTCTGAGCATCCAACCCTTGACTTAAACACTTCAAATGGACCTCCAAGACATGTGAACATGTTGGACGAACCCTAGGGCCTTGATTCCTTGAGAAACACCCTTTGCTTGATTGGTTAACTGATCTCCTGATCAGTTTGACCTAATTCTTGACTTGCTTGCTCTTGAGGCAACTGGGGACAATGCAATGCTATGCAATATATCATGATATGTTATGACCTAATATGAGATGGTATGTATAATGATAGGTGCAAATTTGAGGTGCTACACCTGTCATAAGTGCCAGATCTATGCGGATAAAGTACATGCACCTCCTGCTCCATTGAACGTGTTGACAGCACCTTGGCCTTTTGCAATGTGGGGCATTGATATGATTGGAGAGATTAAACCTACGGCTTCTAATGGACATCGCTTCATTCTCGTCGCTATTGATTACTTCACAAAGTGGGTAGAGGCAGCCTCATTTGCTTCTGTCACCAAGAATGTGGTGGCACGGTTCATCAAGAATAGCCTTATTTGTCGATATGGCATCCCTGAAAGAATTATCACTGACAATGGTACTAATTTGAACAACAAGATGATTACTGAACTCTGCACGCAGTTCTACGTAAAGCACCATAACTCTTCTCCGTACCGACCAAAGATGAATGGCGCTGTAGAAGCTGCTAATAAGAATATCAAGAAGATCATACAAAAGATGACGGTGACATACAAAGACTGGCATGAGATGTTACCCTTTGCTCTTCATGGTTATCGCACTTCAGTACGCACTTCGACAGGAGCAACTCCTTTCTCTTTAGTCTACGGAATGGAAGCCGTTTTACCAGTGGAAGTTCAGATTCCCTCTCTACGAATCATGAAGGAGGCGGGCTTAGATGAAGATGAATGGATTCAGACTCGACTCGACCAGATAAACTTGATCGATGAGAAGAGACTTGCGGCTGTGTGTCATGGACAGATATATCAGAAGCGCATGACCCAGGCATTTAACAAAAGAGTCAAGAGACAGGTGTATCGGATTGGCGACTTGGTGGTAAAGCGCATCATTCTATCACAAGGTGATCCCAGAGGCAAATGGACTCCCACATACGAAGGGCCATTTGTAGTTAAGAAGGTATTCTCTGGTGGAGCCATGATACTTGCTACGATGGATGGCGAAGACTTCCCACATCCCGTGAACGCGGACATAGTCAAAAAATACTACGCATAACAGAGACCAGCTAGGTCGACGTACCTAGGCAAAAGTAAGGGCATCCCGGCGAACCAAAAGGGTTCGGGCAAAAATTAGGGATGAATATATAAAGACGTATACCCGGCAAGTCGAAAACCTGAAAGGGCGGCTTGGGCAAGAAGGGGTATCCCGGTGGACTGAAAACCCGAAAAGGCGGTCCAGGCAAAAATTAGGGATTAAAGCGTACGACTATGTCCCGTTTTCTGTCAGCGTCAACCACGTTCCAAGGGACTGAACAAGCCAACCACCTCTATCCGACAGCAAGGGATGAGATGCTTGAAGACATAATGGCAGTAGTGGAATTAAAGTCAATAGGACGTTTCCGGCATAGCTTTCTCTTTGTTTCCTGACAATTTCCTCTTACTAGGATTTCTGTCTCCTTGTACACAGATTGCCTGTTCATAGGCCCTCTTTCAAAATCAATGCAATTTTATTTTTACTTTCCCGTTTTGTTTGCACGAACGTCCATTGATTTAATTTGAATTGATATATGCGTTTGAATATGATCAATGTTTATCAAAAATACATGCATAAAATAACAATGACAATTACTACACGACTTCAGGATCGAAGAGAAGGTCTAACCAGGCTTTCCAATGAATCCGTTGCTAATTCGATTCCCCGGCAACGCCAATTATTCCCCAGAAGAGGTTGGCGTCACCAGACAGACTAGTCATCTCTTCCACTCCCAGCCAGGCTCTGTCGAATATTTCTACCATCAGACAAGGATCAAGTATCCCTAGCTAAGGAAGGGTCATCAATACAAATGTCTCCAACCAGAAGAATGAGATTTATTTTCCCAGTAGAGTCCCCTGGAAGAACGTTTCAGACACATAGTGCATTCATTACATCATTTCACATCACATACCTACATACAATTTTCGTTCCGCATCATATACATTACATCATTTCATAACATGCACATGTATACAATGCTCTCATTTATTCCAGACGCATAATTCACTCATTACATCATTTCACAGCAAACGCATGCATACAACATTTGCATCTCATGCATCATGACACGACATGAAGCTAACTTTATTTTTCAGGTTAATTATCCTCTTGATACGGTCAAAACAAAGGCCCATTCAGACAGACATCTTTATCAATTACATTCAAGATTCAACTATATCCCTCAGATACTGCCTAGCATATGGTACATTCCGAGGTGTAGTCTAGCGTACGACTACTTTCTTCTTCAGATACATCTTCCAGATATACTCCATGTCAACATTCATTCTGACATCCTCCTAACGATGGCATCTATAAGCCCATCCCAAATATTCATTGCAAATACAACATATACAAATACTATCAGATATAGCCTAGCATACGGTTCATTCTGATTCAGCTCATCATATAACTCCTTCCACTCAGATACGATCTAACGGACGATCCATTCTGATCTTCAACTACTCCCAACACGGTCTAATGTATGACCCAGTTGGACCTTCAACAACTCAGATACGATCTAGCGTACGATCCATTCTGACCTTCTTCAACTCGAATACGGTCTAATGTACGACCAAGTTAGACCCTCATCCCTTGCTCAGGTGCTACCTTCGGACAGGTACATTCCTGAATGGTAGTCTGGTATACGGCTACTCCCCTTGCTCAGGTGCTACCTTCGGACAGGTACATTCCTGAATGGTAGTCTGGTATACGGCTACTCCCCTTGCTCAGGTGCTACCTTCGGACAGGTACATTCCTGAATGGTAGTCTGGTATACGGCTACTCCCCTTGCTCAGGTGCTACCTTCGGACAGGTACATTCCTGAATGGTAGTCTGGTATACGGCTACTCCCCTTGCTCAGGTGCTACCTTCGGACAGGTACATTCCTGAATGGTAGTCTGGTATACGGCTACTCCCCTTGCTCAGGTGCTACCTTCGGACAGGTACATTCCTGAATGGTAGTCTGGTATACGGCTACCCCCTTACTCAGATGCTACCTTCGGACAGGTACATTTCTGAATGGTAGTCTGGTATACGACTACTCCCTCTTCAAGCAGATTCAGCCTAATGGACGGCTCATTCTACAATTCAGAACCGATCTAGCGTACGATCCGTTCTGATCTTTCATCCCCATCAAAGTCATCCGCCTAACGAACAGCTCACTCTGATACCCAGATATGGTCCAGTGTATGATCCATTCTGATCCCTGATCCCCAGCAGCATATAGCATACTCTGACTCCCCAGCGAAGTCAACAGCATGATGGATGATTCACTATACGGTCTAGCGTATGACCCGGTATGACGTCCATGTCTTCAGACATTGTCTAACGTACGACACAATCTGGAAATCTCCTCATCAAACTACCTGGATGGCATCTTTAAGCCCATCTCCACCAAGACTAATTGGCAAGTGCAAATTTTTGGGGCATTCTAGTGTTCAATAATCTTTCACCTCCAGACCACGAACGGTACACACCATTCTAACTCTCTCGGTTCAAGAATATTGAACAGGGGCAGCTGTCATACCCCAAAATTTGCCCATTTATATTTCAAGACATTTTTCAAGGCATTCCGACTCATTTTCATGACACTGATCTTACGGGAACGAAGGCCCAGCTCGCGAATGACCCAAACTGACCTATTCGCTACACGCTCGCCTAGTGATAACATGAAAGTGGTTTATTTGGAAGCACAAGTAAAAATGGAGGAGAAGAGGTGCAAAAAGGAGAGAAAATGAACCGAATAGCAAAGCCCAGCCCAAAGCGCAAGCCACAAATGTTGTGCTTGTGACGGACGTCACGGAGGGCGTGACGAGCGTCACGCAAAGCAGCCTTGTGACGGACGTCACACATGGTGTGACGAGCGTCACACCACTACCCTACTTTTTGGGCGCAAGTAACGCCTCAGAGACTTGAAGAGACGTTGAGGAGTGTTGGGCCCTATATCCACGCCATGAAATTAGCCACGTTGAAGAGCTCTTGGCAGCAAGTAGTTACTTAATGGTACCAATATAAATAGCCACGAAGAAAACCTAGAAAGGGGGGCTTTTTCCATATTTTTCCTTTGCCGTTTTCACTTTTGCATATTTTCTTTTCCAGCAGCTTAGGCATTGTTTTTCCTACGAGTTCTACACTATTTTCCTTGCAATTTCCTATTTCTTGTTCAGCATTTAGTTAGTTCTATTCACACAATAGTTTCTACAAAGGAAACTATTGTGTACCTTTTTACCGGATCCAACCTTACGTTAGGATCTAGTTTATTTTCTTCGCTTTAATTTGTTGTTTATTTGACGAATCCAAGGACAAATCCTGCCGGCTTGTGGCGGAGTGTTCAGGACTACTGTTTAACTTATTCCGAGTAACCCTAAAGGAAACCCGGAAGGAAAAGCCTACGGCAGCAAGGTCACTTCCGCTCAATTCGATCCGATCGGCCAATTCGAGGTTGCAATTCAATTGCCAACAGGTTTGCGTTACTATCACCGCTTTATGTTCCTAATGCACATGTGATATCATAATTGAATTCATAAATACATTTGAGGTTTTGCATGTGGACTTAAGTATGCCTGGATACCTTGAATTGTTGTAATGGAGGCCGCTGTTTCGCTCTGTTTTGAACTTTACCCATCCGACTTATCTTATTATAACCAGGCTTAGTTTACCTGATACTATTACTGCTTTGGTGCAACTCTTGATTGCACCCTGATTTGGTACTCTAATCCGTTTGCTGAATTTTGTAAAGGTTCACCTGTCCCAGGAAAGGATTGCTGTCTAGGTCTTCCATTTTATTTGTGGGATACCCTTGTGGAGATTCGCCCTAAATTACTTGATTAATTTTAATGTGTTAATTTTAATGTATTAATTTTAATGTATTAATTTTAATGTGGAGATTCACCCTAATTACTTAATTAACTTTAAAATATGAACTTTCAATATGTGATCTTGGACCTCTCTTTTGCCTTACGATTACGGTATTACGGTCATGTCCCGCGAATGTGGGGATACCCTTAGCAAAGACCCTTCGATTAAATCATCATGTCCCTTTAAAATAAATCATAGTCCCTCGGATGTTGCCTTCGAATATATGATTTTGTCCCTCGATGACCCTTCGGTGTAGCCTACGGTTAAATGATGATCGTCCCTCCGAATGCTAAGGTATCCTTACAACTGTTGCCTTCAATGACCTATCGATGACCCTACGATGACCCTTTTACATCCAAAGGATAAAACTACTTACTTCTCAATAGTAAGGACAGTTTTACCCTCATAAGGATTGGAAATGCCCATAAAGACCCTAGGAAGGTATGACTCTCAACTGCTGGATCATAATCTAAAACATTTTCCATCCCTCACACTTTGCAAATCCTAGAAAATCACCACTTGGTATACATTCATACTAGAATCATTACCAAGTTATATTTTTTTCTAAATCGTTTTCAAAATCAAACGAGATAAATACTTTGTATACATTCATACGAGAATCATTACAAAGTTGAATTCTCTTTTCAAAACATTTTTAAGCAATTCACCCACACTTTTTCAGACAAAAACATAAGTGATCCAGCAATTAAGAGCCCATGGATAACCATGGATACAAAGGGTGCTAATACCTTCCCTTTGTATAATGTACCTCCCGAACCTAAGAATCTAAATTAAGGTCTTTCCTGTTCTTTTCCACCTTTCCTTATTGGATAAAAGAAAAGTCGGTGGCGACTCTTGCTATCCGCGACATTGCGATAAAAAAAAACACAAAAAGTCAGTTCACCGTATGACATTGATCATATTTTTATTTCCAGCCGCAAAGTTGTTGATGGTCAGTTGTTACCCCAGTCATAGTAATAGTGTTAATCATATTTTACCTCCAACTGCAGAGTTGACGATGATCAATTATCACCACAATTACATTACTAATGGTAATCATATTTTTTCTCTAAACACCGGGTTAATCCATTTTCATCCCAATCACTGTACATATGCTGATCATTGTTGTTCCCATACACCGTACCGACGTCATACAATTTACTCTCCTAGCCACAATTCTGATCATTAGTCTTTCTTTTTATTCCCATAGTGTCTTCTCTCCGCCTTTTGTGCGAGAAGCTTTTATTCTCCAGCGAAGTCTCAGTTGCCTTTTGTAAGATGTCTCTACCTTTTGCACGAGAAAATATCAAATTTGCATTTTGCCAATTATCCTTGTGCCCTTTATGCTTCCCCTTTGCAAATACTCAATCATTTCTCTTCTACTTTATGAAAAAAAACCTGCGGGAATATCTCAACTACTAATACCTTCCAAAACTCATTAGTGGAGGAAATACAAAAAATATCATAAACACTTCTACCTATCTCATCTCTTCAGAGTGAAAATTTTTGGGTCTTTATATTTAATCCTCTTCTTCCTCGAATGCTTGAAAGTCATTGATATTCATACCATTCATATCTCCAGCAAAAGAAAATCCTCGGGAACTCATAATATCTTACCTCATTTCATTCCCATTGAGTCTGCTTTCCATTTTACATCTTCATCCAGATAATTCTCAATAAGCACATACCGAATCAGTGTATTGCATTACATTCCATTTATTTCACATGACAAAATTTAGGTCTTCTATATATTTAACTACCTTCCAGCATGATAGTATGAAAAATGACATTTATTCATATCCTCTGGTTCAAGATAGTTAAATAGAGGCAACTGTCATACTCTAAATTTTACCCCGAGTTTCCATTTTTCATCTGCATCAACATAATATGATCATTCCATTTGATCATGCATTCCATCATTCATTTCATCATTATTTTCATTTTTTTCATATGTACCACTATCATTCATCAGCATGTTTGTTTTTAAAAATTGAGAGTCAGGAGTTTCACTTTGTTGACTTTTATTTTTGATCTCATTTACATTGTCATCTTTCATTTTTGACCTTGATCTTTTGACTATTAAGGGCTTAATATTTTTACCTTCAAGTTCAATTTGTTTTTTGCTTTGATTTTATTCACATGTTCTAAGTGAATGTAAATAAAAACAAGGAAAAAATAGTTTGAAATAAACTGATTTTTTGCTTCATTAAATCATGAAAAGAAACAAATATAAATAAAATTATTACGTTATTTCTTTTACTATACTATAATATTGAAATAAAATATAAATAATGTTACCAACTAAAAAAAAGAAAAAGAGAGAATTAGATCATTCAAGACATGCTAAAATCACTCTGGTTCAATACAACAATCCATTTAGTGTCAATCCATCCCATTTACGTAGACAATTACCATAATCCAAGCAAAATCAGCTTCATCACATCCAACATAACTATGCACCATAACATGCATATCCTTCAAGTCTAGTCATATTCTTCCAACTTGCCTTTAATACCTTCATGGTCAAGTATACTCATTATTCTTCAAGTCTTCCTCATGATCAACACATCATCATACTACAAGTAAATGAGCAGTCACCTGATTAATCACAATAAAATAATTACTTTTAATGCTTATAATCGCCCAAAATTCTAATATACCTCAACAAAATTGTTATATTATTTACAGTTCAAAACAACACTAAAATATCCAAATTACTCTAAAAGGTTCGAAAGGGTTCCCAAAATCACTAATTTCATCATAGGGTAACAAAAAGGGATTTTTTCCAAATCTCATTCGGTCACCCAATTTCAATAGATAAATATTATCGATTCAATATACAGTAACCAAATGAGATTTTCCCAAATCCTTGCAATCGATAAACATTATAGATTCAACAAACAATAAACAAATGAGATTTTCCCAAATCCCAATTAATTACATATCATAATAACTATTTGTGTACAAAAAAACCAAATCAACATTTTACACCGAATTCACAATCATACATATATATAACTTATATTATAACAATTTCAACACTTTTTCAGATAGTAACCTAAATTAAGGCCAAATGGGTTAAGGGAAACCTCATTTGGCTAAAATACAAACACACAAAAAACACATAATACAAAACACATAAAGTATGATCAATAAAGAAAAATAGGATTAACAACCCAAAACCCTTGACGCTGATGAAAGGGTAAGGGAATCCTCATAATCATGTTGTCCAAATAATCACTTTACAATAAGCAATACCCCTTACCTGGTAATTAAACTCTTTGTGTAACATAGTGAAATTTGTTCCTCTATGATTGCTTCCCAAATCCCCATTATCACATCCGTTTCCTAGAGTTTTTGTTGTTACATTTTCCCTAATTCTAACCTAATTTAGAATATATAGTCTCAATAATAAAATATTTTAATTTTATTAAATGAAATTCCACTAGTAATTATCTAATAAAAAAACTATATTATAATAATAACTATAAAATATCAATTTTATTTTATTTCATCCAAATCCTCATATCCAAATAATTAAAATAATCTCAATAATTTTTTTTTATAAAATCGTATTTTCTAAATAATATAGTACTTTTATTTAATAAAAATTACACCTGGATAAATATTTAATAAAAACTTATTATATTATAAATTATTATAAATAGATAAAAATATATATTTTTCCAACAAACTGGAACATTCTTATATCTATAAAATTGTTATTTCAATTAAAAAATTATTTAAGTATAACATTAATAATAATTATGAATCATTTATATTATTTCTAATTAATCTAATTGTAACAATAAAAGTAAAATTATCTAATTAATAAAATATTAAATTAATATTTCCCATAATTATTAAATTAATAAAATATCCCTTAGATATTTCCCTTAAACTCAATATTTCCCACAATTATCAAATTAAAAAAATATTCCTTAAATATCAAAATTAATAAAAACCACACAAATCACCAAAATCAAACCAAACAACACACCAACAAATTTCTAATATTGAAATGTTATGCAATTCTAACTAAGTCTCTAAGTTGCACTTTAATTTAAATAATGGGCAAGTTCAAATGTTATGCAAAGTGAACTTCTAGTTTTGCAAAATAAATTTGTTGAGAAAGAAATGGTGACTTAGGCTATGATTACAAAGTTGCTTTGATCAAATAATGGGGAAGTTCAAATGTTATGCAATTATAACTAAGTCTTTAATTTGTACTTTAATTCAAGTCACCTTAAAGTGACTAAAAAGAAAAGGTACCATGGTTTTCTTTTGATAAGAATGAGACCTCCATATTTGGATGAATAACATAACACAAATTCAAACAAAAATAATTCATTGACCAAGTGACATTCAAAACTATTTTCAAAGATTGAAACAAGGCACTAAATAGTGAACGACTTACAAGTGAACTTCTAATGACTCCAAATTAAAATGACACTTAAATGAAATCGAAATGTGCATAATCCAACCTTAAGCAAACCTTGCCTCAAAAGGAAGCAAAAACTCAAAATCAATATCTTAAATGAGATAACCATTAGGTGGTGATGATGTAACAAGAACCTCAATTGTAAAATAAAAAGTCAGGGAAAAATTAAGGTGTGACAAGTTGGTTAGAGGTGAGTTAAGAGTTAATAATAACTGTCATAACTGGTTTATCACCTATCATTTGAATGTAGTTAGATCCCATTAAAATTTATGCTTCTTTGGTTTTTGTAGCATGCTGAACTGATATTTAACTAGTGCATTGCATATGTTTTATTGTAAATGGCTCATGGAATATTTAATATGATGTGGACATGTATATTGAATGGATTGTGTTATGTTTTTAATGTCGTTTGGTTTATTGAAATATGGATGAATTGAATCAGTTTATGAGCTGAATGCAAGTTAGCTTTAGGATCTAAAATGAACTGAACTATATGTGCATTGCTTTTGATTTAAAATACTCCTTAAACTTAATATTTCCCATAATTATTAAATTAATAAAATACTCCTTAAATATCAAAATTAATAAAAATCACACAAATCACCAAAATCCAACCAAACAACACACCAACAAATTTCTAATATTTAAATGAAATATTAAAATTAAAATAGGGATGTCACAGAATTCATGACTGATTAGTGCAGTGAGTGAGGTCGATCAAAACTTTCTATTTTCCATTGATTTTCAAAGTGAACTTGAGGTTTTCCTTTGTTTCAACTATTTCCTGCAAGTTTTTTTTCTTCTGTAAGTCCATTATGCATAACCAATTTCCTTTGTTTTTCTTGCAAGTTTTTCCTTTATATTCAAATGGCCTAAACATGAATGCAGAACCGATTTCCTTTGTTTCTTGTTGGATGTTGAAAAAAACTTGCTTCATATTTGTGAATCACATATTGCCATGAATGAGAATTCTTTTGAAATGTTATGTGTTGAATGCCATCTTGTACTTGAAATTTAGTCAATTTTGAATTTAGAGTTGCTTTGAATTTGTGTCATCATGTTTGGACTACATTGGTTTGTTCCTCTCTTGGATATTTCTTGTTTTCATTTGCTTGGCTCTCATTTTATTAGAAAGAGGATTGATATCATGATAGTAATCTTGGATGATTTTGTTTCAAGTAACTTTGAAAATTGTATGCTCAAAACTTTCTTTGGCTTGATGCCTTAATGGTTTTGGGGATGTTCTTGAACAGGTGGAACATGTGGTAAACGCAACAAAGACAACTTATTAGGGGCTGCCATGATTGGGTGAACTTGAAGATCAAATGGTTTTTTCCTTCCAAGATGTCTAGTGTGCTGCAAAGTGAAGAGCAATTGGTGAAGAATGGAGGGATACTTGGTTTGTAATCCAAATAGTCTTCGAAATAAAACAATTTGCAACATTCTTGAATAAATTATAGCATATTTTTAATAGAGACTTGTAGCTTAAGAAATTCATGTAACTTTAAATCCACTTGCATCCATTTGGATCTTTTATCAACTTAGGAATCTTGTGTGACTTTGAACCTAGTGGTCGAAGTTTGTATCAATGCTTTTCTTTGTAGTCTTAAAACTTGATGTAATGACATAAATTTGAATATTCAAATGTGTATTCCAACTTGTTATTCATTGAATGGAGAATTCCAAAAGTATGGCACGGAACTTGTGGTAAAATGATAAACATGCTTGTGCTTCTAATTGAATGTGCATTTCAAGTCAAAAGTCAATTTTTTTTGCCTTTGCTTTGGATTTAGAAACAAGTGAACTTCTAGTTTTGCAAAATGAATTTTTTTGATAAAGAAATGGTGACTTATGCCATGGTTACAAAGTTTCTTTGATCAAATAATGGGCAAGTTCAAATGTTATGCAATTATAACTCAAGTCTCTAATATGCACTTCAATTCAAGTCACCTTAAAGTGACTAAAAAGAAAAGATATCATGGTTTTCTTTTGATAATAATGAGACCTCTATATTTGGATGAATAACATATGAAATCTAAACACAAAATTGAACAAAAACAATTCATTGACTAAGTGATATTCAAAACTATTTTCAAAGATTGAAACAAGGCACTAAATAATGAATGACTATCAAGTGAACTTCTAATGACTCCAAATTAAAATGACACTTAGATGAAATCGAAATGTGCATAATCCAACCTTAAGTGAACCTTGTCTTCAAAAGGAATCAAAACGTCAAAATCAATATCTTAAATCAGATAACCATTAGGTGGTGATGATGTAACAAGAACCTCAATTGTAGAATATAAAGTCTGGGAAAAATTATGGTGTGACAAGTTGGTTAGAGGTGAGTTAAGAGTTAATGTTAACTGTTATAACTGGTTTGCCACCTATCATTTGAATGCAGTTAGATCCCATAAGAATTTATGCTTCTTTGGTTTTTTAAGCATGCTGAACTGATATTTAAGTAGTGCATTGCATATGTTTTATTGTAAATGGCTCCTGGAATGTTTAATATGATGTGGACATGTATATTGAATGGATTGTGTTATGGTTTGAATGTCTTTTGGTTTATTGGAATATGGATGAATTAAATCAGTTTGTGAGTTGAATGCAAGTTAGCTTTAGGATCTAAACTGAACTATATGTGCATTGCTTCTAATTTTTTTTAGATTGGCTCTTAGATTGCATTTGTATTGTCTTGAATGTTGATGGACTGCATATTGATGCAGAGTATGGCAAATTGTTTAAGTTGTCCTCAAATGTATCTGCTTGAAATTACATGCCTTATGTTATATGTGTATTTTGCTTTGGACTTCAACTGTTGCATCATGAGTGGTATGAAGTGTATTGGCCTTGGTTTGAAACCTTAGATGTAAATTGTGCAGGCGAGCATGGTTGCTTAAATTAAATTGTGGCTTAATGCTTGAACCTAGAATATGCTTGATATTTGTAGCCTTTTATTGACAATGTGTGGTTTGCATATGGAACTACTTTCTCGTGAATAATATTATAGATAATTTTTGGTGGATTATGTTAAAACTTTTCTTTCGGTGAAATGCATGTTTTGCTTGTTCATACTTCCATGCATGCATATACATTGGAGTTAGGTGGGACTTTGGTCCATTTTAGTGGCCTCAGATCTATTTGGTGGGATCGTTAGTCTAGTTGAGAGACAAAAGGTGGGTCTCAAATCTATTTGATGGGTATCATTGGTTTAGGTGAGGGACCGGAGACCATGGAAGAAATCAGTAACATACCTCTGATATCCACAAAAACCTGGTACCACATGCATATAGGTGATAGATTTGGTGCATGAGAGCAATACATATGTTGATAATGATCTTTGTGTTTGTATTAGTGTATGTGTTTGTCTATTAATCTTACTGTTGTATTCGTTTATCATCATGTTGCTAAATTTCAGCATTATTACTTGTAAGTGTATTCTCACCCCCAGTATGTTATGGTGGTGCATGTGCTCCTCGGAGTACAGATCACCAGGTATAGGAGTAGCTGCTGAGTAAGGGATGACGCTTATGCCCCTTTAGCTTTTATCATTGAGTATTAGAGGAGTCGCTCTGATATGTAGCATTGGGGATGGGATGTCATTTGTTATTGCGTGATGCTTTTATTTTGTTTTGTTGGAGTTTTTAATTTGACTTTATTTTTAAAATTTGTTGAATTACCGATGCGTATTTTCCTGATTATTTAGTTTTTGAATTTTATGGTTTGGTGACGCTCTAGAACTTGATTTTAATCAACCTATTTTATTTAAATATTTAGTCAGGGAATTAGGGTGAAATTCAACAACTCATTATCCCACGATTTTCTCAACTTTCTCAATCCTCCTTATTCCCTAAAATCTCTCAACCACTTCACTTTAACTGAGTCAATTCCTCACTCCCTAGAATCCCACAACTGATATCCCTAGAAGCCTCTAACGTATCAAATTTTTTCAGTATGTAAACCTTTGTTCATTCACTGAGAAAAAAGACAACGACATCCCTAATTCTCAAGTAGAAAAAATGAAACTCAAACATTATAACACACCTACTCAACAAATTCCCAACCAACTCAATGATTTGTAGAAACAGAGGAGAATAGGAAAGCTAGAAAAAGAAGAAGAAAAAGCAAGAAGAGCAAGTACGTTGGTCAATTCCATTTCACCGGATTCACACTCAATTTGGTAAGCTGCACACTCAATTTGGTAAGTTTTGTCGCAACCTGAAAAATACAGTGCGCGAAAAAACAACCGGCGAAAGAAAATGACAGAAGAGTCGCCACCGTGCGTTATTCATCCCAAAGGAGGGAAAGGAAACGCTCGAAGTAAACCTGAAAAGAGGAAAGGAAAAGACAAGGTCTCGCAACCAAATCTTGGGTTCGGGAGTCGGTTATGCGAAGGGAAGGTATTAGCACCCCTACGCATCCGTAGTACTCTACGGGATCCACTTTTGTAGTTCTTGTCTAAAGGGTGTGAGTTTATCTTGTGCTGTTTACCAAAAAAAAAAGGGGTTAAATGAAAATGAATCGCGTGGATGTCGCATCCACTGCATACGTATCTCATCTGAATATGAGAATCAGAGTCTTCGTAGCTCGGCTGACCTATGGGTTGGGGGGATGTGTGCTCGCTAAGACATCGCGTCTTATGCCTACGTATCTCATCTGGAATGAGAATCAGAGCAAGCCGTAGTTCGGCTAACTACGGGGTTATGGATTGGGTTTTGGACGAACGACGTCACTACGCAATCTACCGGATGCTCGACCTTTGGAGACTTACTCGCCTGTAGTAGAAGGAGTAAACGTGTTGCTTTGGGTTTTAGGGTTTGGGATGCTCGAGGGCAAACAGGCAGTCCTTGACGAAGGAACCGCGCTACATGTGGGGATATGAATACAAAACACAAAACATGTATCTCAAAGTAAAATGCCACCAGGGGGCTCAAACATTGCCTCCTATCGAGGTCTTCCAGCTAAGAAAGCGATAAAGTATGAGAAAGGGAAAAAATTACCACACGGATAAAGATCCGAAGTTACAGCAATTAAAGGAATGGGAAATCCAGGGATCCTTCCAAGCTAAACACCATCAAAGAAAGTGAGTCAGTACAGGTAATCGGAATGAAACCTCTAGGGGTATCCCACAAATAAAGTGGGAAACCACGCAAGTTATCCCTGCAAAAGTCATGTGCCTTCACAAAAACTCAACAAAAGGGTTAGTGAAACAAAATAGGGTAACCAAGAGTTGCCCTCAAATCAAAATGTAACCACATGAATCATGCCCTTTCAATTCACAAAAAGCAATAAAGGGTAGGAGGCCTAAACCTCTTGTCAAACACATGCATCAAAAGGGTATCAAATTCACCCATAATACCTCATATATTTAGAGCATTCAAATTAAAGGCATAAAGATGATGGATATAGGGCAAACCTGATTGGAGAAGAAAAATCAAATGGCAGGGTTTGCTTGAGCTGAAAGTCTGTGAGTCAGAATGAACCTTTCAGAGTTGCCTGGAGGTTGCTGCAGAGTAGTTCCTAAGTTTCCTTCTCTCACTATCTTTTTCCTCGTGGTTTTGTTCTAAGGAAACCTCAGAGTACTTTTGCTTCTCTCCCTTTTTCTCAAGTGAATCTCCCAGTGTAACTCCAAGTGTCTTTTCCTCTACTGAAACCTCAGTATTTATAGACTGATTTTCGTGGGTAATGGGCTCAAATGAGGGAGACCCAAGTCCAAAATAATTTGTTATATTTTATTTATTTATTTATTTTATTTAGTTAATTAATTAATTAATTAATTAATTAATTAATTAAATATTTTTTTTCGTTTTTTCGTTTTTTTTTTTTTTTTTTTTAGAAAAAATGAAGGGTAAATTTTGGGGTATTACAGCTGCCCCTATTCAATCAACTGGAGACCCGGAAAGAAGATGACAGCTGCTTTCATGCTTTCGAGGTATCAAGGGATTGAATACAATAAAAGCCCAAAAATTTGCACTGAAGTGAAGTGAAGTCACAATGCCTGTCAGAATCGGCAAAGAGGTGGTCTTGAAAGAAGAATCCGTCTGGTACGGTGAGAGTCAGTCTGAATATCGAAAAAGAATTATAAACTGGATACCAAAATAAATGGTAACACAGAAATAACCATGGCCTGAATGCCGCTCAGCAGTCTGAATACTGGAAAGGATTTCGATCTGAACATCGAAAATTGGCCTGAATGCCACAAGTCGCATCGACCTAAACGTCGGAAACTTCTTCGATCTGAACATCGGAAAGACTTGGCCTGAATGCGACAAGTCGCATCGACCTGAACGTCGGAAACTTCTTCGATCTGAACATCGGAAAGACTTGGCCTGAATGCCACAAGTCGCATCGACCTGAACGTCGGAAACTTCTTCGATCTGAATATCGGAAAATTGGCCTGAATGCCACTTCGGTCTGGATACCGGAAAACTGGCCTGAATGCCACTTCGGTCTGGATACCGGAAAACTGGCCTGAATGCCACTTCGGTCTGGATACCGGAAAACTGGCCTGAATGCCACTTCGGTCTGAATACCGGAAAAACTGGCCTGAATGCCACAAGTCGCATCGACCTGAACGTCGGAAACTTCTTCGATCTGAACATCGGAACACTGGCCTGAATGCCACTTCGGTCTGGATACCGGAAAACTGGCATGAATGCCACTTCGGTCTGGATACCGGAAAACTGGCCTGAATGCCACTTCGGTCTGAATACCGGAAAAACTGGCCTGAATGCCACAAGTCGCATCGACCTGAACGTCGGAAACTTCTTCGATCTGAACATCGGAACACTGGCCTGAATGCCACTTCGGTATGGATACCGGAAAATTGGCCTGAATGCCACTTCGGTCTGGATACCGGAAAACTTCATGCCTGTCAGTATTGGCAGAAATAGGGAATGATAATAGAGGTGGCTCATGGGCCAATGACACTTGCTGGGGATAACAAAGGTAAGTCATGAACAATCTTCAGTCTGAGTACTGGAAACAACTTCTAGCTTATCACTTGGGATACCGAGAATGTTTTATGCTTACATGCGTATGTTTGAATTTTTCAATGGCGTAATGCTCCAAGAAAATGGAAATGCTACGCGATTTGGAATGATGCAATGCAATATGATTCTACATGCAGGGATGCGAAATGCTGGGTAGAATGCCAAGCCGAGGCAAGGGGATCTGCTGGGGAAATGATTACCATCCTCTGGGCTCTGGCCAGACTGCTGGAGATACACACCAAAATGAACTCTGTGGGGAGATGACTAGCCATGCGGTGTTCTGGCCATACCGAGACTCTGATCGGGGAAAGAATGACATTGGAAGCCTGCTGCTGAGGAAAGCTACAATGGTTCTGGAAACCACGATTTGCGAGAGATGACTCAGCAGGGGGAGCAAACACTGATACGGTACCGAGGTTCTGCTTCAAGAAAAGAAACCATGGATCTTGCATTGGGATTATCGATCTGGCATCGAACTCTAAGGAGCAGCTACTTCTGCTGGGAAGATACAGTCTGACATTGTCAACTCCGCTGGGGAGTGTATGTCCTGAAACAACCGCTTGGGGAAGTACGGTGGTGAGAAACTGCTGGGGATTGAAGAATCCAACGCTCTGATCAGCTCTGCAGGGATAAGACACCGAATTTGTCTGTTGGTGACTTCACTGGGGAAGATATTCACGATCATCTGCAGGGAATTTTAAGGAAATGCCCCGAGGGTATCTGTTCTGAATAGACGATCCAAAGCACTTAAAATTTACAGTAATTTTAAATGTTTATTAAGCATGTACCTGTAAAGCCCTTATGTGTCATGATGCAATGTTTATCAAAAATTCGGACGTCATTTTTGCAAACAAAACAGTAAAATGAAAATGAAAACAGAGATATACTGAATAACATGATTTTATTGATTGAACGGCCTCTGAATAGGCATTTACATCAGGAAGCAATCCCTAGAAAGAGGTAATCGCACAAAAGATAAAAACAGAAATTAATCTAATGGCAATGTGAATTGGATTTCTATTGGGTTCCAATTCTGCTATGACTTGCTCGTCTTCAAGATCCTCCAGATGATCAGCCTTCTGAAAAAGTGATTGGACTGTTTCCTACCTTTCGAAAATTTCCAGTCATTGGCACGAGATGAGATTCAGAACTACTCAGAACGCAGTCATTCGCTTAATCCCTAACTTTTGCCTGGATCGCCCTTTTCGGGTTTTCAATCCATCGGGATACCCATTTTTGCCTAAGTTGCCTTTTCAGGTTTTCAACTTACTGGGTGTACGCTCTTTTCATTTTTAATCCCTAATTTTTGCCCGAACCTTTTCATTTTCTTGGTTCGTCGGGATGCCCATTTTTGCCTGGACTATTCTTTTTACTGTCCAGCGGGTCTATTTTATGCGAAGTATTTTTTAACTGCGTCTGAGTTCACAGGGGAAGTGAAGTTTTCACCATCCATAGTTGCAAGCATTAAAGCCCCACCATCAAAAACCTTGGTGACAATATACGGTCCATCATAGTTAGGAGTCCACTTGCCCCTGTGATCTGTCTGAGGAGGAAGGATCCTTTTCAACACTAAATCTCCGACTTGGAAACAACGAGGACGCACCTTCTGATCAAAAGCTCTCTTCATCCGACTCTGATACAACTGCCCATGACAAATGGCTGCCATTCGCTTCTCTTCGATAAGACTCAACTCATTGAACCTTGTCCGAATCCATTCAGCTTCGTCTAACTTGACATCCAACAGGACTCTTAGAGAAGGAATCTCCGCTTCAACAGGTAGGACTGCTTCCATACCATACACAAGGGAGTAAGGGGTTTCCCCGGTCGATGTACGTACCGAAGTGCGGTACCCATGCAAGGCGAAGGGTAGCATCTCATGCCAATCTCTGTACGTGACGACCATCTTCTGCACAATCTTCTTTATGTTCTTATTTGCCGCCTCAACAGCGCCGTTCATCTTAGGGCGGTAAGGGGAAGAATTGTGATGCTGAATGTTGAAGTTCTGACACAACTCCTTCATCATTTTGTTGTTGAGATTAGAACCATTATCAGTAATGATTCTTTCGGGAATCCCGTAGCGACAAATGATTTCTTTCTTGATGAAACGGGCAACCACATGTCTGGTGACATTTGCGAACGACGCTGCCTCGACCCACTTGGTGAAATAGTCGATGGCAACAAGGATGAAGCGATGCCCATTGGAAGCAGTCGGCTCAATCTTTCCAATCATGTCAATACCCCACATAGCAAACGGCCACGGCGAAGACATCACATTCAGAGGATTCGGCGGTACATGCACCTTATCAGCATAAATCTGGCATTTATGACACTTCCGAGCATACTTGTAGCAATCTGACTCCATGGTCATCCAATAATAACCCGCCCTCAACAATTTCTTAGCCATTGCATGTCCGCCGACATGAGTACCGAAGGAACCTTCATGAACTTCCTGCATTAACATGTCCGCCTCGTGTCTGTCCACGCATCTGAGCAAAACCATGTCGAAGTTCCTCTTATACAGCACATCGTCTTTGTTCAAGAAGAAACTGCCTGCCAATCTTCTCAAAGTCTTTCTGTCATTGTTGGATGCCCCTGCAGGGTACTCTTGATTCTTCAGAAAGCACTTGATATCGTGATACCAGGGCTTGTCATCGACTACCAGTTCAGCAGCAAACACATACGCGACCCTGTCAAGGCGCATCACATCGATCCTGGGAGCATGGTTCCAACGAATTACCTTGATCATGGAGGATAGAGTAGCAAGTGCGTCTGCCATCTGGTTCTCATCACGAGGTATATGATACAATTTTACTGTTGTGAAGAAAGTCAATAGTCTTCTCGTGTAATCTCTGTAGGGGACCAGAGTGGGCTGGAGAGTATTCCAATCACCATTCACTTGATTGATCACCAGAGCTGAATCTCCGAAGATGTCCAAAGTCTTGATTCTCAAATCAATGGCTTGCTCAATACCCAAAATACAGGCCTCGTACTCAGCTTCATTATTTGTGCACTCAAAAGTCAGACGAGTGGTGAAAGGCATGTGGGCACCTTTCGGAGTTGTAATGACAGCACCAATTCCACTTCCTCTAGCATTGACAGCCCCATCAAACAACAAAGTCCACTTTTCGTTTGGATCAGGTCCCTCCTCAACAACTGGCTCTTCACAGTCTTTCATCTTGAGGAACATGATGTCTTCACCAGGGAATTCAAACTTCATCGGCTCATAATCATCAATCGGCTGCTCGGCAAGGTAGTCTGACAGAATACTACCTTTGATGGCCTTCTGTGACGTATACTGAATATCATACTCTGTTAAAATCATTTGCCAACGAGCGACCCTTCCGGTGAGAGCTGGCTTCTCGAATATGTATTTGACTGGATCCATCTTAGAAATCAACAAGGTAGTATGGTTCAGCATATACTGCCTTAGTCGGCGAGCAGCCCAGGCCAAAGCACAGCAAGTTTTCTCAAGCTGCGAATATTTGACTTCACAGTCGGTAAACTTTTTGCTAAGGTAGTATATGGCATGCTCTTTTCGACCAGACTCGTCATGTTGTCCCAATACACACCCCATCGAGTTCTCAGTCACTGATAGGTACATTATCAGAGGTCTCCCAGGAACTGGAGGTATAAGGATCGGAGGTTTCTGTAGATACTCTTTTATCTTCTCGAAAGCCCTTTGACAATCTTCATTCCACCTGATAGCCTGATCCTTCCTCAGCAATTTGAAAATTGGCTCACACGTGGTTGTTAGGTGAGAGATGAACCTTGCAATGTAGTTCAACCTCCCTAAGAAACTACGGACTTGCTTCTCCGTTCTTGGCTCAGGCATTTCCTGTATTGCTTTCACTTTGTCAGGGTCCACCTCAATCCCTTTTTCACTAACAATAAAACCCAACAATTTTCCAGATCTCACCCCGAAAGTACACTTGTTCGGATTAAGTCTCAGTTTGAATTTCCTCGAACGCTCAAACAGTTTCTTCAAATTCACCAAATGTTCTTCTTCTGTCTGAGATTTGGCAATCATATCATCCACATAAACCTCGATTTCATGATGAATCATATCATGGAACAGAGTTACCATAGCTCGTTGATATGTTGCTCCGGCATTTTTCAGACCAAACGGCATCACCTTGTAGCAGAAGGTGCCCCATGGGGTTATGAAAGTTGTCTTTTCCATGTCTTCTGGTGCCATCTTGATTTGGTTATATCCAGAAAAACCATCCATGAAGGAGAATACCGAGAACTGAGCTGTATTATCCACCAAAACGTCGATGTGAGGTAATGGGAAATCATCTTTAGGGCTAGCTCTGTTCAGATCCCGATAGTCGACACACATCCATACCTTTCCATCCTTCTTAGGTACTGGGACGATGTTTGCAACCCATGGCGGATAATTGGTGACTGCTAGAAACCCTGCATCCAACTGCTTTTGTACTTCTTCCTTTATCTTGACAGCCATCTCTGGTCTTGTTCTTCTGAGTTTCTGCTTGACCGGGGGACAACCTTCTTTGAGAGGCAAGCGGTGTACCACGATGTCTGTGTCCAGCCCAGGCATGTCCTGATAAGACCAGGCGAAGATGTCAACGTATTCTTGCAGCAATTCAATCAGCCATTTCTTCACATTATCTTCCAAAGCAGCCCCTATCTTGATTTCTCTCTTGGCGTATTCAGTGCCGAGATTAATCACTTCAACAGACTCTCGATGCGGTTGAATAACCCTTTCCTCTTGTTTTAATAACCTGGTAAGCTCTTCAGGGAGTTCACAGTCTTCATCATCCTCTTCTTTAGCTTGAAAGATTGGATTTTCAAAGTCGAAGCGAGCCGTAGCAGAACCGTTATCAATAGGATCCGGTGACGTGCATCTGCATGAGTGATGGTATGTGCTTATGAGTGTGAACAAGAAGTGGAAACTAAACAAAACATTGCCATTTTTTTTTTATTTTTTATTTTTTTATTTTGAAAAACTGCAAAAATAGAAAGACAGGGAACGGGATATTTGAATGCAAAAAGACGTCCTTTATTTATGATAAAAAATGCAACTGTCACATAGACGGGCCCTACAATGAGTCATTACGCCCTGGGCGGAACGTAAGACTTGGACATGCATGAATAAACAAAGAAAATTACTCTTCAAGAAGAGTGACTTGGATAATCTCTTCAGAAGACCAATTATTGATGACTTCACCCGGGATCCTCGGACGCACCCAGTTGTCAATGTCACAATCATTATCCCCATCTTCTTCGTTGACTGCTGATATCTGGCCATACTGAAAGATGCCAGCGCTGGAGAAAGTAATCGGCCCTTGATGAGTCTGAAGTGTTGAAGTTGTAGAAGTCAGAGCTGGCTGGTACCCAATCCCGAACTTATCTTCTTTCACTGGTAATTCCAACAGACGCCCCCAACCGGGAGCAACACCTGAATCCACCACGGCCCGTGCCTGCTTAAAGGATGAGATAGAGGCACCCGCTTTAACCTCTTCCACCGACTCTTGGACAGACAAATCTTCAACCTGGAGGATACCTTTGTCGAGCAAGGCCTGGATACCCTGCTGTAGCTTCAAACAACCTCCACTCTGAGTGGCACAATCCAAACAACCCTTCCCACAACCGGGGAAAACATCGGCCTTCAGCAAGCATCCTTTGACATCCGACAATGGAGTCTTCAGCTTCAACACATCCTTAATGGACTTGGCTTCTCCCTCTACCAAATTAACGTTCGCACCACCATGCTGGGGCATGGGATTGTTGACGACATTCGGAGCCGGTGCAAGGTCGATGGCCTTTGAATCTATGAGGTCCTGAACTACGTGCTTAAAAGCTTTGCAGTTCTCAATATTGTGGCCAGGTTCCCCAGAGTGGAAGCTACACCTAGCGTTGGCGTCGTAACCCACCGGAAGTCTACCAACAGGAGGAGCCAGAGTGCGCAGTTGCACAAGTTGTAGTTGTTGAAGACTAGAAAGCATCTGAGCGTACGACATTGGAAGGGTGTCGAAATGTCGGTCCATCATCCTTTGCCTCTGTTGATAAGCGGGTCTGTTATCCGGTTGTTGCTGCTGTTGATACTGAGCTGGTTGACGTTGTGATTGTTGTTGTTGTAGTGGTGCTGCAGCTGGAATGGTCACAGCCGCAACATACGGTTGCTGATGATAGTTCTGAAAGTTATTCCTCCGGTTATCCCTGTTCTGATAAGAAGATATGGCACTTGCATCCTCTTCTCTCCTCTTCTGTCCCTGAATGAACGACTTCTTCACCCCTGATGAGGATCCACCTCCACTCTGGCTCTTATAGGTCTTTAGGTAATTCTCCACCCTTTCTCCAGTAGAGACCACATCAGCAAAGTTGGAAGCATTGCACCCCACCAGACGCTCCAGATAAGGTCCAGGCAGCGTATTCATGAACATGTTGGCCATTTCCTTTTCCAACATAGGAGGCTGAACACGGGAAGCTGTATCCCTCCAGCGTTGAGCGTATTCCCTGAAGCACTCATTGCTTTTAAGAGACAGATTCTGAAGTTGAGTTCTGTCCGGAGCCATGTCTGCATTATACTGATACTGCTTCACGAAAGCCTCTGCCAAATCCCTCCAGCAACGGATGTGGGCTCTGTCCAGCCTCATATACCATTCCAAGGATGCCCCAGCCAGGCTGTCCTGGAAGAAGTACATAAGTAGCTTCTCGTCGTCAGAGTATGCAACCATTTTACGGAAATAGGCTTGCACGTGAGTTTTGGGACAAGTTCTGCCATGGTATTTGTCAAATATCGGGACCTTGAATTTCGGTGGCACCCTCACACCTGGGACCAAGCCCAAGTCAGCAACATCTACTCCCAGAAGGTTCTGTCCTTCCACTGCCTTCAACCTCTCTTCCAATCTTTTAAACATGGGGTCCATGCCAAAGTCTTCCTGAAGCAAAGGGAACTGATCATCCTGACCATCCTGAATAGGTTGTTGATCTAGGTTGATGCGCGGGATCGGGATAGGCCCCGGTCCATTGGGACCATTAGCCTCTCCAGCTGGAGGATCAGCCAACGTCTCCGGTTGAGTAATAGGGGGATCCCTCTGCACCAACAATCTAAGCTCCTGCTGTCCTTGAGCCACCCCTTGAACCAAATCCATGAATTGATTCATGCGAATCTTCATCTCGGCGAGCTCTGCTTGTAGGCTCTCCATCCCTCTCTGTTGATTCCTTCGGGTACCGTATCGGTGAATGCCTGAGTCAGCTATCCTGCTGATGGGACACCAAACAAACTGAGAACACTGTGG
Organism: Lathyrus oleraceus; assembly: GCF_024323335.1. Taxonomy (NCBI): domain Eukaryota; kingdom Viridiplantae; phylum Streptophyta; class Magnoliopsida; order Fabales; family Fabaceae; genus Lathyrus; species Lathyrus oleraceus. The sequence goes on from NC_066585.1 coordinate 54,091,469, forward strand.
CGGTACCTGTTATGCAAGACATGCGGATGACTATGCAAATGCAATGACATGTTTATCAATTCCAAAAGGCATTCTACCCCCTTGATTCCAGTCTCACATTTGATAAACAGTGTAAGAAGAAAACCCCGACTAGAATCAAGAAGAAGATTTAAACCCCCTTGAAAAGGATAAACATGTGTTAAATGATATGAATGAAAATGATGTGATGATGTGAATGCAATGTAGTGGCATGTCAATCAGGATTGCTGTATCTGCTTGAACATCTGTCGGGTTGTACTGTCTGAAGAGAAAACCACTGAGGAATATAATACAAGATCAAAGCTCCGCTCCAGAAAACCGGGTTGGTTGGAGGTTAAGGTTTCCTGAATTTAGCCCGCCCCTCACTGGTAGGTTCTAAGAACAGAAGTTCGTCAACTTCAGCCCTTCAGTCGCGAATAATACGTTTACCACTGAAGGTTTGGCATTATTACGGGATAAAAGACCTCCACTGACTCCCCTCAACAGGACATCCTAAAGCAAGTTCCCAGTCTCGGGGTCCTCGGGTTGATCGGCGAGAATGCGCCCACCAGAGCTAACATAATCACGTCTCGGAGGAGAGGCCTCGACTGAGTTCTCGGGAAATGGTCACCAGAGTCGACAATTTCTAAAGGAACATCATGTCGTTACGGAACATCCGTAGGACATAATATATCCAAGAGAAACCTCGTCTGGGTGTGGTTCTTCACGAACGACTTAACGTAGCAACATGCCACGCAAGCCTCATGATCATCCACTCTAAAACCTGTGTGTACACTCAAGCCTGTGTAATGGGCTTATCTCTCGTAGAACATCCCATCCCAACAAACAAACAACAGCTCCAACAGATACAGCAGATGAATGCAAGCAAGTAAGTAAATAAAATATACAAAAGCATGAACACCCACTAAACAAGAAAATCACAAAAGCTAGGAGGGACTCGCTTAGGGAAGATGGACCAGCAAGAGGTCAACTTCTTAAGTCCCCAGCAGAGTCGCCAGCTGTCGCAACCTGAAAAATACAGTGCGCGAAAAAACAACCGGCGAAAGAAAATGACAGAAGAGTCGCCACCGTGCGTTATTCATCCCAAAGGAGGGAAAGGAAACGCTCGAAGTAAACCTGAAAAGAGGAAAGGAAAAGACAAGGTCTCGCAACCAAATCTTGGGTTCGGGAGTCGGTTATGCGAAGGGAAGGTATTAGCACCCCTACGCATCCGTAGTACTCTACGGGATCCACTTTTGTAGTTCTTGTCTAAAGGGTGTGAGTTTATCTTGTGCTGTTTACCAAAAAAAAAGGGGTTAAATGAAAATGACTCGCGTGGATGTCGCATCCACTGCATACGTATCTCATCTGAATATGAGAATCAGAGTCTTCGTAGCTCGGCTGACCTATGGGTTGGGGGGATGTGTGCTCGCTAAGACATCGCGTCTTATGCCTATGTATCTCATCTGGAATGAGAATCAGAGCAAGCCGTAGTTCGGCTAACTACGGGGTTATGGATTGGGTTTTGGACGAACGACGTCACTACGCAATCTACCGGATGCTCGACCTTTGGAGACTTACTCGCCTGTAGTAGAAGGAGTAAACGTGTTGCTTTGGGTTTTAGGGTTTGGGATGCTCGAGGGAAAACAGGCAGTCCTTGACGAAGGAACCGCGCTACATGTGGGGATATGAATACAAAACACAAAACATGTATCTCAAAGTAAAATGCCACCAAGGGGCTCAAACATTGCCTCCTATCGAGGTCTTCCAGCTAAGAAAGCGATAAAGTATGAGAAAGGGAAAAAATTACCACACGGATAAAGATCCGAAGTTACAGCAATTAAAGGAATGGGAAATCCAGGGATCCTTCCAAGCTAAACACCATCAAAGAAAGTGAGTCAGTACAGGTAATCGGAATGAAACCTCTAGGGGTATCCCACAAATAAAGTGGGAAACCACGCAAGTTATCCCTGCAAAAGTCATGTGCCTTCACAAAAACTCAACAAAAGGGTTAGTGAAACAAAATAGGGTAACCAAGAGTTGCCCTCAAATCAAAATGTAACCACATGAATCATGCCCTTTCAATTCACAAAAAGCAATAAAGGGTAGGAGACCTAAACCTCTTGTCAAACACATGCATCAAAAGGGTATCAAATTCACCCATAATACCTCATATATTTAGAGCATTCAAATTAAAGGCATAAAGATGATGGATATAGGGCAAACCTGATTGGAGAAGAAAAATCAAATGGCAGGGTTTGCTTGAGTTGAAAGTCTGTGAGTCAGAATGAACCTTTCAGAGTTGCCTGGAGGTTGCTGCAGAGTAGTTCCTAAGTTTCCTTCTCTCACTATCTTTTTCCTCGTGGTTTTGTTCTAAGGAAACCTCAGAGTACTTTTGCTTCTCTCCCTTTTTCTCAAGTGAATCTCCCAGTGTAACTCCAAGTGTCTTTTCCTCTACTGAAACCTCAGTATTTATAGACTGATTTTCGTGGGTAATGGGCTCAAATGAGGGAGACCCAAGTCCAAAATAATTTGTTATATTTTATTTATTTATTTATTTTATTTAGTTAATTAATTAATTAATTAAATATTTTTTTTCGTTTTTTATTTTTTATTTTTTTTTATTTATATTTTTTATAGAAAAAATGAAGGGTAAATTTTGGGGTATTACAAGTTTCACATACGAATTTTCTCTATTTGTTGTTTTGTGATCGAAGTTGAATGTAACTTAAACTGCTTATTGTATTTACTCGCTCATGTCACTTGCATTATAACACTAATTAGTTCGAATCGCATCTGCACTAAGGCCACCATGAGTAAAAAATACTCTATGTTCTTCACATCAGTAATATACACAAAACTTAAATGAACAAAGCAAATGAAAATAAGAGTTAAACCTTTCTTCCAAATCGAAAATCTTGTGTTGCGGAACGTGGGTCTTGCTTTGTTGTTTCGATGTCATTTTTTCCGTAGTGGGAGCCGAGATAATGGACACGGTTATTGGTTGAGTGAGTTTGTTTGAGAGAGTTCTCAAAATGGGAAAGGACCGTTTAAGGTTAAGGTCGAGTTCGTTTGATTCACCATGTTTGGGTTTTTTTTTGGAAAATTTGAAGAACACGGTTAAGAGAGAATTTCAGATGAAAAAAGCAGAGAATAAACAGTGAGGGAAGACACTGATTGTCTTTGTAACACCCTAAATTTCCCCCGCATAAATTTAAGACATTTATCAGAGTAAAACAAATCAACATGCAATTTAGGATGCTACACTACAAAATACAATCAACCTGCTCAATCGAAAAGACATGTAACACTTTGTAGTTATAGAGGTAGTAGTAATAACCACATGTCTGAATGTTGTTTTTTATTAAACTGCATCGGAATAACAAAAACAAACAGTTAACTCAACATATCCAATCATCAACATAACATGTCATATAATAAATGTTAAAACATAAATAAATACATAATGTTCCAATTCCCTAGTGTTACATATCAGAGCCAACGTCGACACTAAAATAAAATGAAAGACTTCATCTTCCACTCACATCTGAGCTTCTACTATGGATTATCTGCATGTTATCCACATGGAGGCAACATTCAAATAGAAGAGGTGAGGTATCATAATTATATAAAGGAAAGCAAGATAGTAAGTAAGCATCAGATTATCACATGCACATCACCCATTCCACAACACAATTCCACATAATCCACACAATGGTTATTCACACATAATAGCAATATGACAACCATCCAACATAACAACAACACAATCAACCATCCACACAATATCAAACGCAACCAATATACAATGCAATGAGACTCAATAACTCGATTCAATGCAGGTGGTACCAATACATGAACACTCAGGTTCACCAATTCAACCCTCACCTCCTAGGATCAAAGTCATCAATCTATTACCATCACCTCTGATAACGTCTCACTAATTCCATCACCTTCGAAATCAGCTATCGGCCCAATCCAAACAATGGGATTTGAGGCTCACCAACAACTGACCATTTGTCCAATAACATGAATGGATGTGACATATAATACATACAACAATAACATCATGCCCAATGAATCACCTCCATAGTCAATGTACACCGCCTTCTGAGTCTGATTACTTCCAACCATCAAGTCCATCAACCTTACATCCAACTTCTGAGTCTCTTTAATTTTATTAATAAAATCATTGTTGATCTTCAGCATACCCAACATCACACTCTGCGGTGTCATCTCACATGCCAAACTCATGTCTCTGAACTGTTCAATCATTTCCACTTCTCTAACCATCATAGTAGACTTATACAAAGACTTTTGACTTAAAGCATCAACCACGAAATTCTCCTTACCGGGATGATAATTCAATCCAAAGTCGTAATCCTTTAAGAATTCCAACAATCTGCATTGTCTCATATTTAACTCCTTTTGATCAAACAAGTATTTCAAACTCTTATGATCACTAAACACTTCAAATATGGAACCATAGAGATAATGCCTCCAAATTTTCAACACGAACACCATCATAACCAACTCCAAATCATGAGTATGATAATTTCTCTCATGAATCCTCAACTGTCGTGAAGCATAAGCCACAACCTTGCCATCTTACATTAGCACACCACTTAAACCCATCAAGGACACATCACAATACACTACAAACGGTTCATTCAGTTCAGGTAAAATAAAAACCAGAGTTATAGTCAACCTTTTCTTTAGCTCTACGAAACTATTCTCATAACGAACATCACACACAAACAGTTTACCTTTGTAGGTCAACTGAGTTAACCAAAGTGCCAACTTGGAAAGTCCTTCAATAAACCTGTAGTAATAACCAGCTAAGCCCAAAACGCTTCTAATCTCTGTCACCGACTTCGGAGCCTCCAATTGTAGAATTGCATCTACCTTGGATAGACCTATAACAATACCACCACCTAAAATAACATAACCAAGAAAGATAACCTCTTTCAACCAGAATTCGCACTTAGACAACTTAGGATAAAGCTTATTCTCCTTCAACACTTGCAATACAACTCACAAATGCTTAGCATGTTCTTCTTCTGATTTAGAATAAATCAGAATGTCATAAACAAATACCATAACAAAACGATCCAAGTAAGTATGAAAGATATGATTCATGTATTCCATAAATACTCCAGGTACATTAGAAACACCAAACAACATTACTAAATACTCATAGTGTCCATATCGAGTTCTAAACGCCGTCTTCTGTACATCTTCATCCTTCACTCTGATCTGGTGGTAACCTGATCTCAAATCAATTTTTCTAAACACACGTGTACCCACCAACTGATCCATAAAGTCATCTATTCTCGAAAGTGGATACTTGTTCTTAATCGTCACTTTATTCAATTGTCGGTAATCCACACACAACCTCATACTACCGTCTTTCTTCTTTACCAATAGCATCGGAGCTCCCCAAGGTGACACATTTGGTCTCACAAATCTCTTCTCTAGCAAATCTTCTAATTGTTCCTGCAACTCTGCTAACTCCGATGCAGACATCCTGTATGGTGCCATAGAAACAGGTCTGGTACCAAGGACAAGATCAATAGAAAACTCCACCTCTCTCTTTGGCGGTACATCTAAAATGTCATCTAGAAACACCTCTGGAAAATCCTGCACTGCCTGCAACTCATCAATCACCTCCTGACTCTTAGAAGATAACACCGTGAACAACGCAAACACCTGAGCTTTGTCTTCCAAAATCTCCTTCAACTCTCTAGTAGACAAGAAACTAGCTTCTTCCTCCTCACCAGGAGTAAGAAACCGCACCGACTTGTTATAACAATTAATATAAACATGATTGAACTCTAACCAGTTCATCCCCAAGATAACATCAAGATTCTCCAATGGAAAGCAAATAAGATCAACACTAAAATCTTTATCAAAGATCAACAGCGGACAATTCAAACAAATTGAAGTAGTAGTCACCGAACCCTTAATAGGAGTTTCGATAACCATTTCTCCACTCATAAAAGACACAACAAGGCCTAGCCTTTTCACACAATCAGCATCAATAAAAGAATGAGTAGCACCAGTATCAATAATATCAATCAAAGGTGTATTATCAATATAACATATACCTCTAATCAACATGTCCTCATTGGAAGTCTGAGTTCCCTTCAGAGCGAACACTTTTCCTCCAGTTGAAGCTTGCTTAGGCTTCAAGCAATGAGTGTTGATATGTCTTGGTTCACCATAGTTGTAGCAAGTCACCACATTCTCTTTGCAATCAGCAACCAGATGTCATGACTTCCCACACTTGTAACACTTATTCACATCACTTGCATTCACTAACACAATGACCCAACTCACCGCACCTATATCACTTAAGAGAAGTAGGGGAACCTCCCCCACTTGGCCTTTTACCATCAACAACTTTCTGTTTACCTTTATCAGTTGGAACACTATATGGCTTCCCTCGGTTCAGATTGTGTTTCCCTCTTCTCTCACTAAGCCCCTTGTAGTGGGCCGACTGAGCCTTACTATCATCCTCATAAATTCTACACTTGTTCACCAACTCTGGAAACCTCCTGATTTATTGGTATCCAATTTCCTGCTTAATCTCAGGATGCAAACCATTCTCTAATTTGATATACTTCGAGAACTCAACAGTCACCTCGCTGTAATGAGGGTGAAGCTTAGCAAGTTCCACGAATCTGGCAGCATACCCAGTAATCGACAAGTTACCATGCTTCAGCTCCAGAAACTCAATATCCTTCTTCCTACAAACATCCTCAGAAAAGTACTTTCTCATAAATTCCCTAATGAACACAACCCAAGTCACAACTTTAGCTGCAACATCCAACACCTGACGAGTGTTAATCCACCAGTCATCATCTTCCACAACTAGCATATGCGTATCGAACCATGCCTTCTGTGCTTCAAAGTAATCCATCACTCTGAAAGTCCTCTCAATATCTCTGAGCTAAGTCCGCGCACCATCAGAATCGTGCATACCCTTGAAAGTATGCAGATTGTTCCTCTGGAACTTCCCCAAATGTCGAAACTCGTTATTCTCACCAACATTAGACTGATTCTGCATAGCCTGAGCAACAACCCGAAAAGCGGCAACAATAGCATCATCGCTTCTTCTAACCATTTTTTGTTTCCCACCACCACCAACAACAATGGTTAAAGAGACAACATCGAAAGTCTTCAATTGTCACATCACACCGACTCAACAACTTGGCTGGACAGACCGACCTGCTCTGATACTACTATGTAACACCCTAACTTTTCCCCGCATAAATTTAAAACATTTATCTAAGTAAAAAAAATCAATATGAACTTTATGATGCTACACTACAACATACTATCAACGTGCTCAATTGAAAAGACATGTAACATTTTGCAGTTATAAAGATAGTAGTAATAACCACATGTCTGAATGTTAATTTTATTAAATTGTAGCGGAACAACAAAAACAAACAATTAACTCACTATATCCAATCATCAACATAATATGTCATATAATAAATGTTAAAACATAAAGAAAGACACAACGTTCCAATTCCCCGGTGTTACATATCAGAGCAATCGCCGACACTAAAATAAAACGGAAGACTGCATCTTTAACTCACATATGAGCTTCTACTGCGGATTATCTACATGTTACCCATGTGGAGGCAACATTCAAACAGGAGAGGTGAGATATCACAATTATATAAAGGAAAGCATGATAATAAGTAAGCATCAGATTATCACATGCGCATCACCCATTCCACAACACAATTCCATATAATCCATAAAACAGTTATTCACACATAATAGCAACATAACTGTCATACCCCAATTTTGTCCGAAAAAAAACTTACATCAACATCCACAACTAGGGTTTATGATACATGAACTTCAATTTGAGTCCCACACTTGATCAAATTGTTTCTAAACCCTGATCATAGTCCATGTCACCATAGAGATCCATACTCCTAATTCTATCTTTCATAACATTAAGATTAGATGGTGTAACTTGACCAATTTTCCCCTAACCTCTTTAGTATAATGTGTGTTTATGGGCCCACTTGTGTTTGATTTTATAAGCCTCATACTACCACATGTGCATCTTATGATTGTGTCCCTCAGTTTGGTTCCAAATGCATGTTGAGCTAGTCCATTTGGCCTTTTTTTGAAACATATGGTTCATGCTTTAACTGTTTTCATCTAGTCTAGGTTACTCAAGTTTATTCAAGTCCATTCCTTGCCATTGTTATTACTATCAGTACTTGGCCCATGAAATGTCCAGCTAGGTTATGGATCGTTATGATTCTTGGCCCTTACTAAGATCTTTGCTTCATATTTATCCAAGTCATGGTTAGTTGGGTTATGATTGGTCTTGCCCAAAATAAGAGATACTTCCATTCATGCAAGACTCACAAAGGACTAAAATTCATCAATACCTTTGAAATTAAGGCCTTTCGTTCATAAGCAATTTCACGCAATGCTCGTTTTGTTCAAGATACAAATGCCATGTATTTGCAAATGACCACACACATGAAAGATACAAAAAGAATGAGTTACAAAAGCCAAAGTCGAGTTAACCATGTTACAATCCAAATCCTCTTGTTATTCTTCCATAATTCACCTTTGGCTCATTGTAATTTATGATTGAAACTATAAGTACAATACAGTTGCAAAGCATGTTCACATACTAAAATTACATCTTTCATTTATAAACCAACCGTACAACATACAATCATTTGCTTCAAATTCAACCGACCCATATACATTTCATATTGTGATGCAAATACATGTTTAACACGGCCAAATGACTTGATAACGTAACCTAAGTCACTACATATTACAAGTAAAACGTGTCAGGGTAAGGAATAGTTCGAACATAGCAAGTGGACATCAAAAGGCGAGGTTTGTAGCACCATGAACAAACTTTCAATGCATAACAGTCGACAACAACGCAGGAGAAACACGAGAGTCGTTCCCATATGTTTGTGTTATTACCTTCCTTTTGTGCGCTTGTTACATCAAGAGAATTAAGAATACGGGGACTGGTGCCAGTACTGCTTCAATTAGTCACCAAAGAATTGTGTCTGGAGAAGCTCAGCTTAGCATGTAAAATACACATCCAGATAAGCCTAGCTTATGCAAAGCTTAGGTTTCTTTATCCCTTTTTCATCTTCTTGGCTGGAATTGTAAATTTTGTTTTGTAGACTAGCCTAGAATCACCGTAAGAGTTCCCCAGTCTACTCTTGCTATTGTGTCATAAATTATGGTTAGCTGTTTCTTAGCTCTATCAAGCACGTGCCCGTAATTAGCCTACCTGAAGTTGTTTCAGCTCAAGCACCACAAATTTGGCACAGAACTTGGAAAACCATAAATTAAAAGAAAAAAACAGGTGTGAAGGTTACTGAAATAGGTGTGGTAGTTGAAAAACCAGGTACTATAAAGACAGTAACAGTAAAAGGAGTGGAGAAGCCTACTAAAATGATCCAAGCGAGCAGATGGGCACGAGCTAGAAAATGCGCAAGCCGTAGGTCTTACAGTACCTAATCAACTCAACAAATAGACAAATCAAAAGGGAAATCATGAGTAAGTAAGCGCAAAGCTACCTTGTGAGGCATACCACACCGGATCTTATGTAGGACAATTGTGAACCAAAGTTATTTGACTACACCAAGTTGAATGATAATGGCTCTGTGGAATCACGTTTTGGGACCTTGCAGACCAATAGTTGTTACCGTTAATGAGGACTAGGACAAGAAATCGTAAACACGAACAAGCTGAAAGCAACAGAACCCTACAGCCAATATGTTGCACCACCAAATAAGACAACTACCTAGCGGGCATGAGTAACAAACTGCGGTCAAGTTCAACATAAAACAAAGGTCATTATCATATGTTGCTAAGAACCACTCTGCAAATCATACTGACATGGCTGCATTCACATAAAATGCCATCATCCCACCAAAATAGACAGAAATATGCTTCAATGTTCGATCTGCATTTGAATATTGACAAACACAGGCTTCCCTCACTTTAAGTCGCTTATAGAACATCAATGACTCTCAAAGAGAATGGCTTAGAAAACGTCAGCGGAAAGGCAAGGTAGCAAGTGCACCATACCCTGAGCAAATGAATAAAAAAACGTGTACAAAACTCAGAGTTAATGACAGTAAAAAATAGTTTCTTACCACGACAAATACAAGTTTTACAAAGTAGTAAGAATCCAATGAAAATTAGCACAATAGCTCCACCTTTCACTAAATACAAATGGTACGCACCACTCAGCAAATTGGTCCCCACAAATCTGAGGAGAAAATTTTCTCTAACAGTTTTCGATCGTATCCAATATTAGACAGCTCATAGGTTGTACCTCCAAAAAGATCACTCACCTGCTCATATAAAAGGAGGGGTGGTCATTCGAAAAAGGGACGGAAAAAACTCTGCAGCAATCTTAAAAATAGAACCCTACCGTCATTCTATGAATCACGTCTCTCATCCCTAATAGAGAGCACATCATTATTGAAAGAGAGAAGTTGTGGAGACATGACTTCTCAGATATTTTGATGACGACAAACCTTGCTTCATAGCTAAAGTCGGATTAACAAAAAGATTGATCAAGGTTAAAGCTCGTGAATGAAGTTTCCAACAAATGATCAAGTCTTGGTGGATCACATGAAGATTCGGCTTTCACATGGATTAAGGTAACACTTGAACTCTAGATAGTTATACAAGTGTTCACAACATGTTGCATTCATCATTGAAAATAGTTTTATGCATCAACAAACCACCACACTTCATTTTTTCAAGTTATTTTTCAAAACTGTGTTAGAGTAACCGGTTATCACTTTTAGAGTAACTGACTACTCTGAGTAATTTTCAAATATTTTTGTAACGTTGGAACCATGTAACCGGTTATCTAATTTAAGGTAACCGGTTACCTCAAGCAAATTTCAAATTATTTTGTAACGTTAAATGCATGTAACCGGTTATCCTATTTAAGGTAACCGATTACCACTGATCCAAAATGAAAAATATTTGCATCTTTTCATGAAAACTCTTATGGTCTCTTCATCATGAAACATGGTAACCTTTGGATTATTGCATTCATCTGAGGAGGTGTTTTAGACATTATATAAACATCATTTTTCAGATTTCAAAATCACCTCCTTGCAATATTTTAAAATCATTTACACACATTCTCTCAATCTTTCTAAGTGTTCATCCATATTTTCGTAAGAGTGAAACTTTGCATAAACCTTCATTTTTCCAGCATCCTAGTTTCATTCCATTTCAAAAACACTTGTATAATTATTGTGAGGTTTGAGTGTTACAAAGGAGAAGATCAATTATTTAATTGATATACTTCAATTTTCATCTATCTCATCTTATACAAATTATTCAGAATTATATTCTTTGATTACAACTTATTCTTAGGATTGTTAAGGATAAGTTTGTAAGGTATTATCCTTGTTATCCGGTGTGTGGATACAAGAGGTCCATTTGTGAGAAATTGAGTCTCGATTGGAACTTAAACATTGTAAATCCAAGAGGATTGTTCTTGGTATGTTAGAATAGATAGAAAGACCTTAAGGTGTCTTGTCTAGGAATCTAACATTTTAGTGAAATTCTCTTTCGTGTTGAAAGGGGAGTGGAGTACTCTCAATCTGTAAGGGGAACCACTATAAATCTCTGTGTCATTTACTTTCCGCCTCTACCGCTTTTCATCACTAAAACATTTCAGAAAGTAAAAGTCATAAACCGTCAAAAATACGGAAAATACTCTAAGTGCCTCATTCACCCCCCTCTAAGGCACTCCTTAAACTTACAATTGGCATCAGAGCAGGTTATAGGTAACCTGTTCCTAAAAGATCCGCATGGCTTCCGCAAGCACGAATCCGGTTTTTAAAGACGATGGAAGTAGTAACAAACCACCACTATTCTCTGGAGAATATTTTGATTTTTGGAAGATCCGTATGAAGGCACATCTAGAAGCCCAAGGAGAAGGCATATGGGAAGCCGTTGAAAACGGCCCACATAATCCTACGAGTGTGATCAATGGCGTTGGTACTCCAACGATAAAGAGTTCGTACGATGAAGATGATAAGAAAAAAATCTTAAATGAAAAGAAAGCAGTAAACATTCTTCAAAGTGCTTTAAGCATGGATGAGTTCTTCCGCATATCTCAATGCAAGTCGGTAAAAGAAATATGGGACACCCTAGTGGAGACACATGAAGGCACCGCCGAAGTAAAGAGATCAAGGTTGAATACATTAAGTCAAGAATATGAGATGTTTAGAATGCTGCCCGGAGAATCCATCGTGGAGCTACAAAAGAGATTTGTTCACTTGACAAACCACTTGATTGCTCTCGGAAAAACATTTACAAATGACGATCTCAATCTTAAAGTACTAAGATCATTGACTCGAGAATGGCAACCGAAGGTGACGACTATCTCCGAAAAGAAAAGTCTCTCAACAATGACGTCCGCATATCTCTTTGGCAAACTTCAAGAACATGAGTTAGAACTCGGTAGGCTTGAGAAACATGAAAGCTAAGAAAAGAAATCTAAAGAGATTTCCTTGAAGGTAGACGCAAAAGAAGATAAAGATGATGACTCATTGGAGGAAGATGAGAATTTCATGCTCCTTGTTAAAAGGCTCGGTAAGTTCTTTAACAAAAATGATAAATCCTTTAACGCTAAAAAGAATAGACATTTCAGGAAGAAGGAGGCCACCACATCTACGCAAGATGTAACATGCTATGAATGTGGAAAACAAGGCCACATAAAGCCGGAATGTCCTAAACTTTCAAAGAAAGGAGGATTCAAGAGCAAGAAGGACTTCAAGAATAAAAAGGCATATCTTGCATGGGAGGACAATGAAATTAGCTCTTCATCTGGATTGGATAGCGAGGAATGTACAAAATTGGCGATAATGGCTTCACATCATTCCGATGATGAAGAAGAGGTTAGTAAATTTTTTTATCTTTTTGATGATGATGCACAAGATGCAATTAATGAATTGCTAAATGAATGCAAAATTCTTTATAAAACTATATCATCTCAAAAGAAACAAATTTCTTCCTTGGAAGAGAAGATTGAAGTCTTTGAAAATAAGAAACAAGAGATGATTAGTGAAAAGAAGAATCTTGTATGTCTAGAGTGTGAGTCTCTCTCGTTCCAAATTGTCCAAGTTAAAAGAGTCCTTGAAAGATATGAAAAAGGACAAATTGGTTTGGAAGGGGTTCTTAGCCAACAAAGGTACTCAAATGACAAAAGTGGACTTGGTTACTCCAAATTTTCTAAACCAAGTACAAGTAAAACTATCTTTGTAAGGCCTAAGGATCAACCTCCAAAAGAAAGAGACAACACAAAAAAAGTAGTGCATCAACATCCTAAAAAGAAAAAGTTTATCAAGAAAAAGTCTTTCGTTCCTAGATATAAAAGCAATTTTGAACCAACCTGTTTTTATTGTGGTATTATTGGCCATACACCTAATGCTTGCTACATTAGAAATTTTAGTGTAGCAAAAGAACATTATGTATGGGTTGAAAAAGGAACTAATTATAAAGGACCCAAAGCAATTTGGGTACCTAACAAAACTTAACTTTGTTTTGTAGGTTTGCTTGAAGGCCACAATAAATCTTTGGTATTTGGATAATGGGTGCTCCAAGCATATGATCGGTGATGTGCACAAATTTTTAGATCTAAAGCTTAAGGCCAAGGGTTATGTTACTTATGGAGATAACAACAGAGGAAGAATTCTTGGCATAGGCAAAGTAGGTGCACCAAATTTCATATCCATCTAAGATGTGCTATATGTCGAAGGACTAAAGCACAATCTCTTAAGCATAAGCCAACTTTGTGACAAAGGATTCAAAATAAGGTTCACAAAAGATGAATGCTTACTCGAAGACGAAGTCACACAAGAGGTAATGCTTATAGGTAAGCGAATTAATAATATTTTCATGATTTCCCTTGACGATGTCTCTTTGAAGGTTAAGTGTCTTGTGGCAAATAACAACGACTCATGGTTATGGCATAAGAGATTTGCTCACATTCACATGGAGCACTTGAATAAGTTAGTAAAACATGACCTTGTAATTGGATTGCCAAAGATAAAATTCATCAAAGATAGGCTTTGCGATGCATGTCAAAAGGGGAAGCAAACCAAGTCAACTTTCACATCCAAAAATGTGGTGTCCATTTCTAGGCCACTACAACTGTTACACATGGACTTATTTGGTCCATCAAGAACAAGAAGCTTTGGAGGTAACTTATATGCTTTAGTTATTGTTGATGATTATTCTAGATATACTTGAACTTTCTTTTTAGTGCAGAAAAGTGATGCATTCAAAGCATTCAAGAAGGATGCAAAACAGATTCAAAATGAGAAATCATTAACAATTGCCTCCATAAGAAGCGATCATGGTGGAGAATTCGAGAATACCTCCTTTGAAGATTTTTGCGAAGATCAAGGAATATTTCACAACTTCTCGGCTCCAAGGACTCCACAACAAAATGTAATAGTTGAAAGAAAGAATAGGTCATTGGTGGAACTTGCAAGAACAATGCTTAGCGACTCAAATCTTCCTAAATATTTTTGGGCAGCTGCGGTTAGCACGACATGCTTTGTAAGAAATAGAGTTAACATAAGACCTATCCTAAAGAAGACTCCATATGAACTCTTCAAAGGAAGGAAACCCAACATCTCTTTCTTTCACATCTTTGGATGCAAGTGCTTTGTCCTAAATAGTGACAAAGACAACCTTGGTAAGTTCGACGAAAAAATCGGATGAAGGTATTTTTCTTGGTTATTCTCTTACAAGTAAGGCATACATAATTTATAATAAAATAATTTTAAATATATAAGAATCCATGCATGTTAAGTTTGACGAATCTAACCCCTCGAAAGAGGAAATTATTGTTTGTGATGATGATGACGATTTTGTAGAAATTCCTAAAGAAGATACTTTAAACAAGGATCAAGAAGCACCGATTCAACAAGAGTCAAATGAAAATGATCTACCTAAGGAATGGAGAACTCATAGAGATCATCCCATTGATAAAGTAATTGGTGACATTAGTCAAGGTGTTTCTACAAGATTGAATCTCAAGGATGCATGCTTAAACATGGCGTTCGTTTCGCAAATAGAACCTTCCAAAATTGATGAAGCTCTAGAAGATGATCAATGGTTTGTTGCTATGCAAGAAGAATTAAACCAATTCGAGAGAAATCAAGTTTGGGAACTTGTTCCTAGACCAAGTGATAAGCACATCATTGGAACAAGATGGGTGTTTAAGAACAAGCTTGATGAGAATGGAATAATTGTTCGAAACAAAGCAAGATTGGTCGCTCAAGGGTACAATCAAGAAGAAGGAATCGACTTTGAGGAAACTTTCGCTCCGGTTGCAAGGTTAGAAGCTATTCGTCTATTACTTGCTTACGCATGTTCAATGAATTTTCAGCTTTTTCAAATGGACGTCAAAAACGCCTTCTTAAACGGCTACATCAACGAAGAAGTCTATGTCAAACAACCCCCGGGCTTTGAAGACTTCAAGAATCCTTCACATGTATACAAAATGAAGAAAGCGCTCTATGGATTAAAACAAGCACCAAGGGCGTGGTATGATCGTCTAAGCCATTTTCTATGTGAAAAAGGCTTTGAAAAAGGAAAAGTAGACAAGACGTTATTTATCAAGAAGATAAAAGGGAATACCTTACTTGTGCAAGTCTAGGTAGACGACATAATCTTCGGTTCATCCAACAAAGAACTATGTGAAGAATTTGCATTGATAATGCAAGGTGAATTTGAAATGTCTATGATGGGGAAGATGAACTACTTTCTTGGACTGCAAATCAAGCAACTAAAAGACGGAATTTTTATCAACCAATCAAAGTACTGCAAAGAATTGTTAAAGAGATTTGACATGGATGGGTGTAAAGCAATGTCAACACCAATGGGCTCTGGAACTTATGTTGATCAAGACGAATCGGGTGTGTCAATTGATATCACGAAGTATCGAGGTATGATTGGTTCTTTATTATATTTGACGGCAAGCCATCCTGACATAATGTTTAGCGTGTGTTTATATGCTCGATTCCAAGCAAATCCTAAGGAGTCACATCTCACGGCGGTCAAGAGAATCATGAAGTACCTCAAGGGAACAACCAACGTTGGATTATGGTATCCTAAAGGTAGTGTTTGTAAGTTAATTGGTTATTCTGACGCGGACTATGCAGGTTGTAAAACAGATAGAAAAAGTACTAGTGGAACGTTTCACATCCTTGGTGATGCTCTAGTCTCATGGTCCTGTAAGAAACAAGCGTGTGTTGCTCTTAGTACGGCTGAAGCAGAATACATAGCAGCAGGCAGTTGCTGTGCCCAGAATCTTTGGCTAAAGCAACAATTAAGTGACTATGGAATCGATCTTGGATACATACCACTCCGATGCGACAACACAAGTGCGATTAATATCACAAAGAATCCGCTCATGCACTCAAGAACCAAACACATAGACATTCGACACCATTTCCTTCGTGAAATTTTTTCTTCTAATTTTTTTGTGTATATGTGTTTTTTTTGCTACTGTGTAACCGGTTATTCACTTTGGATAACCGGTTACCCTGCTCATTTTTTGCCTAATTCACGAAATTTCACTCTGTGTAACCGGTTACTCACATATGGATAATCGGTTACCCTGTTGTTTTCTGTCTACAAATCACTTTTTCCTAACTGTGTAACCGGTTACTCCAGTATGGATAACCGATTACCCTGTTTTTTTTTTAACTTTCTCACGCTGTTTGCTCACTGTGTAACCGGTTACTCCCTTTGAGTAACCGATTAACACTGCTCATACCTGAATTTTTTTTAAAAAAAAAAATACTCGTGACCTTCTGTTATATATATATGCTAAGTGTTTAGTGTTATTTTCTTTCAATTGTTTTTAATCACTTCACACATTAAGCTCTCTCTCTCTCTCTCCAACCTTTATCTTCCTTTCCAAAACCCTCCTTCTCCCTTCCAATACCCTAACGTGGTCCACTATCACTACTCCTCACTCAAAGCTACTTACCCCACTATCTCTCATTCAGCTCATCATACTCCATATCCCACCAATTCAGAAAACCCTTTCCTAAACCCTAATCTTCAAAATCTCCATGGCTCCTCCTAGAACAGATAAGGGGAAGAAGAAAATGGGTGAAGAATCCTCTCATCAAGAACACCAAGCTGGCAATGTTAAGTCCCGGCGCTTAAGCTATGCTGTCCGGACTCGGACCCTCATGCCGATTATGTACGTTAAATTTCAAGATTTTCCTTCGCACAACTTTAATTTTGAAACATTGCTGCATAACTCTGGCGTAGATAAAGTAGTTTCGGATATAGGAGATTACTACCCAGATTTGATTAGAGAATTTTACTCCTCCATTAAGTTTGGCACTGATGATTTTGGAGACTTGGCGTTTAGTGCAAAGGTGAAGAATGTGGAAACTTCTCTGGATATTCCTTCACTAGGACAGTGTCTTGGAGTACCTTCGGACGAACAGATATTTCGTCATGGCTCCGAAGCTAACCATGCTGCTTGGGAAAACTATAATAGCCTGGAATATTTTGTTTCCATCTCTAGAGGTACTCAAGCCAACCTCATGAGCTGGCAACGCTCAGAATCTTCAAGAGTTATGAAATATGCAAATATGCTGTCTGTGAGTGATAGGATGCTCCACTAAGTCCTCGCATATGTGTTGGTACCCAAACACTCTAATCACTCTCAAGTCAGTGAACTTGAATTACAGCTGATTAGAGCCATGAAGTTGAATTTAAAGATTAACTGGTCATACGTTATTTACTACCACATGATGCATCAACTTTCCTTGAGTGGTGGACTTCCCTATGGCCGCTTTGTCTCAAGAATTCTTGAATTCTCTGGTGTTCCGCTTCAAAGGGAACCAAGAACCTCCATGTTTGTCAGAAACGGTGAAATAAACGAGGTGACTATGACGAAGAATACCAGGATTGGTATTGGTCCTAATGGAGTATATCAATACAAAGATTCGGTCACCCCTTCTGCTCCTCCAACCAATCAAGAAGGTGATATTTCAAATGCAAGGCTATATGATAAAATGTGTGCTATTGAGACAACAATGCACCACAATCACCGAGTTACTCAGCGTGGCATCAAGTCCCTCAGAAAACTTTTCCTCTCCTTAAACCGCCAACCTAACCCTAGTGAAGAAGGTGTGGAGGAAAGTGTTGATGAAGATGAGGATGACGAGGATGAAGGAGATGACATGTCAGAAAGTGATTAAACTTGGTTTTTGTTGTTGTGTTGTTTTGTTGTTTTTATATTCGTATCATTCTAGTTTTATGTTCAGACCTTGTTACAAATATTGGTTTATATTATGTTTGAAGTTTCTTATGTGGTATGTGATGCGTAGCCTATTATGTGTGCATGCTTATTTGTCTTATCTCTTGTTTCACCCTTTTTGTTAATGACAAAGGGGGAGAATAAGAGAAATTATTACTATGATATTTCCTTGTTGGTTGTGTCTCTAACGAAAATGCAAAATTCAAAGACTCCTTAATTCTTCAATTAGGGGGAGCATAGTTTAAGGGGGAACTGTTGATAGAGAAATACCACGGGATCACATCTTCATGGTTTTTGGGTTGTCATCATCAAAAAGGGGGAGATTGTGGAGACATGACTTCTCAGATATTTTGATGACGACAAACCTTACTTCATAGCTAAAGTCGGATTAACAAAAAGATTGATCAAGGTTAAAGCTCGTGAATGAAGTTTCCAATAAATGATCAAGTCTTGGTGGATCACATGAAGATTCGGCTTTCACATGGATTAAGGTAAGACTTGAACTCTAGATAGTTATACAAGTGTTCACAACATGTTGCATTCATCATTGAAAATAGTTTTATGCATCAACAAACCACCACACTTCATTTTTTTCAAGTTATTTTTCAAAATTGTGTTAGAGTAACCGGTTATCACTTTTAGAGTAACCGATTACTCTGAGTAATTTTCAAATATTTTTGTAACGTTGGAACGATGTAACTGATTATCCAATTTAAGGTAACCGGTTACCTCAAGCAAATTTCAAATTATTTTGTAACGTTGAATGCATGTAACCGGTTACCCTATTTAAGGTAACCGATTACCACTGATCCAGAATGAAAAATATTTGCATCTTTTCATGAAAACTCTTATGGTCTCTTCATCATGAAACATGGTAACCTTTGGATTATTGCATTCATCTGAGGAGGTGTTTTAGACATTATATAAACATCATTTTTCAGATTTCAAAATCACCTCCTTGCAATATTTTAAAATCATTTACACATATTCTCTCAATCTTTCTAAGTGTTCATCCACATTTTCTTAAGAGTGAAACTTTGCATAAACCTTCATTTTTCCAGCATCCTAGTTTCATTCCATTTCAAAAACACTTGTATAATTATTGTCAGATTTGAGTGTTACAAAGGAGAAGATCAATTATTTAATTGATATACTTCAATTTTCATCTATCTCATCTTATACAAATTATTCAGAATTATATTCTTTGATTATAACTTATTCTTAGGATTGTTAAGGATAGGTTTGTAAGGTATTATCCTTGTTATCCGGTGTGTGGATACAAGAGGTCCATGATAAGTGCATATTTATGCACAATTCTCCTACTTTTTACTTAGGCATTTCTTTATTTTATTTTGTTTATTTTTATATTTTATTATGTTTTCATATTTTATTTTATTTTTAGTTTAATTTAATTTTCGCACTTATTTTTCAGTTTTAACAGTCTGCGCGGAAACGATCATAACTGGAGTTCCGGAAATCCGTTTGAGGCGTTCTAAAAATCGCCGGAAAGCTAAGAGAAAGAGCTACGACTTTCGTGTTGGAGTCGAAGTCAGATTCGGAGCTCAAAATTCCAGAATTTCGTTTCAAGTTACAGCATTAGAATTTTATTTTAGTGTTGGGTCATGTTGTGGGCCTGGGTTATATTTTCGACCCAGTTGGGTTTTGAACCGGATCCACTTTTTATCTTTTTAAGGAGAACGTGTGTACTGTTCACGGGGGACTATTCACGCAAAAAAATATTGTTGAAGCTTGAAAACTCATGGAGAACTAATCCGCTTTGGACGGATTCACTGTACTCAGGTTTCAAACTTTGAGATTGTTATGATATTTACAATTTAATTTCTATTCCTTTCAATTATATCATGTGATTGTTGTTTGCTTAATTCAATTATAATATAGTGTATTTGATTTAATTTGAGTGATCTGTGTTCCTAATTTTAATCGTAGATTAACTCTGCTTAATTGTTAATTTGCTCTATCATTTACCGTATGCTTAATCCGGTAATAGGAACATGTTCTCATAAAATCTTCCACGCTTGTTGACTGATTTTTTCATCAAATAGGATAGAAGTCCCGCTTGGGAAATTGTATTTTCATCGGTCGATGATTAGTAAGAACCGAGGCAGTGGATCCGTTACTTTAATCGCTTATTTCACAACAACTTATTTCAGTAATCAATTATTTTAAGTGCTTTTTCTTTATCGGAAACCTAAACCAAACCCCCCCTTATTTTATTACTGTTATTGATTTTCCCACAAGAATCCTTGAGAGACGATATTTCGAGTCATTGTCGCTATATTACATATTTACAAAAACCACTCGTTTTTGATCCGCGAGCGACCGCGGATCAAATTGGCGCCGTTGCCGGGGATTCTTGTCGTTATTAATCAATTTTAGAGTCATAGTGTTAGTTTCCTCGAGTCCAGACCTTAGTTTCCTCGCGGTTTCGTCCAATTCGCATTTTAGAGTCCAAAACGTAAAAAAAATCTGTTTTTTTTGAAAATTTCGTCCGAATCAAAATCTGTTTCGGGCATTTGAAGCAGAAAAATTAGAGAAACGTTTGTCCCTAACTACAAAGTAGTTATGGGTGGTGTGCTTTCAAATTCCCAAATTCATCATTTTTCTATTTTTTATGATTTATTTACTGTTTTCATCGAGTCGTAAAAAATCAAAACAATTCTCAAAATTCTATTTTTAAGTCATTAGATCAATTTCGGCGTCGTTTTATTTTTCTGAAGTTTTTTTGATCGATTTCCTTCTTTGTGCTTGTTTTTTAAATTTTAGAGACATTGTTGGCATTTTGAACATTGTTGCTGCATTGTTGTGCATTAGTCCTGGCAACTAGGTCATCTTGTTCTGAACTTGTTGCTTTTGATCCTAAAGTAGAGAGAACTTTGCACACACGACGTAGAGCAGTCCAGGTTTCCACTAGCTCACTTGAAATGGCTGATAATAGAACATTAAGGCAGCTAGCTGCACCTGATGTGAATTACAACGGTTTGTGTATTGAGTATGCTGCTGATGCTGTTCCTTTTGAGTTAAAATCAGGTTTAATCCATTTGTTGCCCAAGTTTAGTGGTCTTGCAGGTGAAGATCCTCACAAACATCTGAAAGAATTTCAAGTGGTGTGTTCTACGCCACTGAAGCCTGAAGGGATCACTGAAGATCATATCAAACTTCGAGCTTTTCCTTTTTCATTGCAGGGTGCAGTAAAGGATTGGATATATTCCCTCGAGCCAAATTCAATTGCAAACTGGAATGCTCTGAAAAAAGTGTTCCTTGAGAGATACTTTCCTGCCTCCAGAGCTGCCTCGATAAGAAAAGAGATATGTGGTATTAGACAGGGTAATGAGTCTTTGACCGAATATTGGGAGAGGTTTAAACAGTTGGTATCCAGCTGCCCTCAGCACCAGATCACCGAGCAACTACTCATCCAGTACTTTTATGAGGGGTTGTTACCGATGGATAGGAACATTCTTGATGCTGCTAGTGGTGGAGCACTTGTCGATAAAACTCCGACTGCTGCCAAGGCTCTAATTGAGAATATGTCACTAAATTCCCAACAGTTCACCACAAGAAATAATTCTGTCCAAATAAAGGGTGTGAACGAAATTCATGTATCCTCTCATATTTCTCACTCCGACAAAGCCTTCGAAAATAAAATGAATGAGCTGAAGGATTTAGTGCAGCAGATGATAGTCGTAGGTAAGGCTCAAGCAACCCAACAACTTCAAACACCACCAAGGTTATGTGGCATTTGTACCTCTTCTGATCATCCTACTGATACATGTCCTATTTTGCAAGATGATAAGCCTACTGAATTACCTCCAGCTTATGCTGCAGCCCTTTACAACCAAAGTAACAACCAGAACCGGTACAACATTCCCGACCTGTCCACTAATAAGTACCACCCGAGTTGGAGGAACCATCCAAACCTCCGATATGGAAACTCACAAACGAGCCAACAACCTAACCCACCTCAAGCGGCTGCCCCTACACCTTCCGGACCTTCTTTAGAGGAACTTGTTAAACAAATGGCCGTCAACAACCTTCAGTTCCAACAAAGGACCGATGCTAGCATCCAGAACTTGAACACGCAGATGGGACAACTTGCTACTCAAATGAATAACATGCAAGCCCAAGGGTCGAACCAACTTCCAGCCCAAACAGTTATTAATCCAAATGGTCCTAATGCTAATGTGAGTGCAATTTCTTTGAGATTCGGAAAAGTTACAGAATCAGCCCCTGAAAAAAATAAAAAAATCATTGAGCCTACAGGTTTAATCATTCAGTTGGCGAATAGGAGTAACACCCGCCCTGCCGGCATAGTCGAAGATGTCCTTGTTCAAGTTAACGATTTAATTTTTCCTGCAGATTTTTACATTCTTGACATGGAGGGAGAAACAAGGTCCAGCAAAGCTCCAATCATTTTAGGAAGACCATTCATGAAAACGGCAAAAACTAAAATTGATGTTGATGATGGAAGCATGTCCATGGAGTTTGGCGATATTATCGCCAAAATTTAACATTTTTGATGCCATGAAACATCCTTTGGAGGAACACTCTGTTTTTCGCATTGAGTTGATTTCTAAATTAGTTGATGACACTTTTTCTGATTTATTTTCTCTTGATTTTTCATCTGGTTTTGATGATGTTTATTCATGTTCTGATTGTACTGACACTAACCTTTGTGTTGTATGTGCTGAGATTGATGCTGCCCTGCAGGCTGACGTATTTCCTACAGGTGAAGCTATCGCCGATGAATCTGTTTTTGTAGCTGATGCTCTTGATGTTCCTGCTGCCCCAAGCGCCCCATCCATCGAGCATCCCCCGTCCTTAGAGCTAAAGGAGCTCCCTGAAAACCTGAAATACGCTTACTTGGAGAGTAATGAAAAACTCCCTGTTATTATTTCTTCTAACCTTGATTTCGATCAAGAAAACAAACTTTTGCAGGTTCTGAAGAAGCACAAAAAGGCAATTGGGTGGACATTAGCCGACCTTCTAGGAATTAGTCCTTCCATGTGTATGCACAGAATTTTACTTGAGGATGGTGCGAAAACAGTAAGGCAGCCCCAAAGGAGGCTTAATCCTTTGATTTTCGATGTCGTGAAGAAAGAGGTAACCAAACTCTTGCAAGCAGGTATCATTTACCCTATCTCTGATAGTAAGTGGGTAAGCCCAGTGCAGGTTGTACCTAAGAAATCTGGACTTATAGTTATCAAAAATGAAAAGAATGAACTTGTTACCACTAGAGTGCAGAATAGCTGGAGAGTTTGTATCGATTACAGGAGACTAAACCAGGCTACTAGAAAGGATCACTTTCCTTTACCGTTCATCGACCAAATGCTTGAACGGCTAGCTGGTAAATCACATTATTGTTTTCTTGATGGCTTTTCAGGTTACTTTCAGATTCATATTGCACCAGAAGATCAAGAGAAGACCACTTTTACTTGTCCTTTCGGTACTTTTGCTTATAGGCGAATGCCTTTTGGTCTTTGCAATGCTCCTGGCACTTTCCAGCGTTGCATGCTTAGTATTTTTTCTGATTTTATTGAAAATTGCATGGAAGTCTTTATGGACGACTTCACTGTCTATGGTTCTTCTTTTGATGCATGCTTGAGCAGTTTAAGCTTGATTTTAGAAAGATGCATCGAAACTAACCTTGTTTTAAATTATGAAAAATGTCATTTTATGGTTGAGCAAGGAATTGTTCTTGGTCACATAATTTCTGAAAAAGGAATTTCTGTTGACCCTGCTAAGATTGATGTGATTTCTACATTACCTTACCCATCTTGCATTCGCGAGATTCGCTCTTTTCTTGGTCATGCAGGTTTTTACAGGCGTTTCATCAAAGATTTCAGCAAGATAGCTCTTCCGCTGTCAAACTTGTTAAAGAATGACGTCACTTTCCACTTCGATGACAAATGCAAACAGGCGTTTGACTTCTTGAAGAAAGCATTGACCTCCGTTCCCATAATCCAGCCGCCTGACTGGACCCTCCCTTTTGAGCTTATGTGTGACGCTTCGAATTATGCTGTTGGGGTTGTCCTTGCACAAAGAGTTAACAAGGCTGCCCATGTTATTTACTATGCTTCTAGGACTTTAGACTCTGCACAGTCAAATTACACTACCGCGGAAAAAGAACTTCTAGCTATTGTTTTTGCTCTTGATAAATTCAGATCTTATTTGCTAGGTTCCAAGGTTGTTGTTTTTACTGACCATGCAGCTTTAAAATATTTGTTGAAGAAGCCGGATGCAAAACCGAGATTGATTCGGTGGATGTTATTGCTCCAAGAGTTTAATGTAGATATTAAAGACAAAAGTGGAGCTGAGAACTTAGTGGCTGACCATTTGAGCAGGATAGAGAGAGATGAAGATCTTTTTCCTATTCAGGATGACTTTCCTGATGAGCAGCTTTTAGTTTTACATGGTATTACACCTTGGTTTGCTGATATTGTTAATTATCTTGTTGCTGGTGTTTTTCCTACAGGTGCATCCAGATCACATATTCATAAACTCAAAAGTGATGCCAAATATTATGTTTGGGATGATCCATATCTTTGGAAGTTTGGTAGTGATCAAGTTATTAGAAGATGTGTCCCCGACTATGAGATTGAATCCATTTTAAATTTCTCTCATGCGTCTCAAGTCGGAGGACATTTTGGCCCGCAAAGAACTGCAAGAAAAGTCCTCGACTCAGGCTTCTATTGGCCAACTGTTTTTAAAGATGCTTATGAGACTTACCGCACTTGTAAAGAGTGCCAGATAGCAGGTACGAACATCACTCGCAAGAGTGAAATGCCTCAGCAACCTATGCTTTTCTGTGAGGTATTCGATGTATGGGGAATTGACTTCATGGGTCCCTTTCCTATATCGTTTGGTTTCCTTTATATTCTGCTTGCTGTTGATTATGTCTCAAAGTGGGTAGAAGCTATCCCCACTCGGACTAATGATTCTAGAGTTGTTGCAGATTTTGTCAGGTCTAATATCTTTTGCAGGTTTGGAATACCGCGAGCTATCATCAGTGACCAAGGCACTCATTTCTGTAACCGCACCATGGAAGCTTTGCTCCGAAAGTATGGAGTTGTGCATAGAGTCTCTACTGCATATCACCCACAAACTAATGGGCAAGCTGAGATCTCAAACAGGGAGATCAAACAGATTTTAGAGAAAATGGTGCAACCAAACAGGAAGGACTGGAGCCGTCGTCTAGAAGACGCACTTTGGGCTCAGAGAACATCTTTCAAGACACCCATTGGGATGTCTCCTTATCGACTTGTTTTTGGTAAGGCATGTCATCTTCCTGTTGAGATAGAACACCGTGCCTATTGGGCGGTGAAAAGTTGTAATTTGGAGATGCAACAAGCAGGTATTGAAAGAAAACTCCAATTACAACAGTTGGAAGAGCTTAGATTAGAGGCTTATGAAAGCTCTAGAATTTATAAAGAAAAAACTAAGCACTTCCATGATAAAATGATTTCTAGGAAAGAGTTTTCTGTGCGCCAACAGGTTTTATTGTTTAATTCCCGCCTTAAGCTTATGGTTGGGAAACTTCGATCCAAATGGATTGGCCCTTTCGTTGTTACTAATGTTTATCCCTCATGGTGCAGTAGAAATTAAAAGTACAGGTACTGACAAAGTCTTTAAGGTTAACGGGCAGCGTCTGAAGTTATTCTATGGAGGTTCGGTGCCTGAAGATGTCGGTATAGAGGAGCTTTCTTTGGAAGCGCCTAACTATACTGCAACTTGATCAGGGAGTTGTCCTTTCCTTCTCTTTACTTTAATAATTATGTCCTTTCATTGAGGACAATGCTTGTTTTAAGTCTGGGGGAGGGAGACCTTTGTTTTATTTTGTTTTTTTTCCAGTTATTATAATAAAAATAAAAATAAAATAATTTTTTTTTTGCATCTTTTTGAAAGTTCTGGGCTATAGTCTAATTTGGGATTAGTTTGCAGAGACTTGGGAACAGTTCATAAGATCGATATCGTTTTAACACCTTGAGTCTCCCAAATATGGAAGTCGAGTCATATACTTGTTATGGAATAGTCTTGAGTTCTCGTCCTCTAATAGCTTTTAAGTAGTTTATCTAGCAGTCAGCACCATCTAGAAATCACATGCTAAGTAGTTGAGCTGATGCAAATAAGTGAATGATCCTGTGCTATTAAAAAAAAAAAAGAGAAGAAAAAGAGAAAAAGACAAAAAGTGAAAAAGAAAAAAAGAAAAAAAGAAAAGAAAAAAATGTTTAATTCTAAATTGTTGAGAAAAAAAATGGATCATAGTCACTAACAAGCTCAGTTACCATGTGTGTGAATAGATAAATGGCTTAATGTGATTGCACTAGAATGAAAAAGAGTGAAAAAAGAGGATGAGTAAGTTAGACTTAGGCATAACGACAGGATTTGGATTGGTTTGTATAGGAGGGAGCCTTATGACCGCACAATTGTGGATTAGTGTTCCTACGATATCCTTAGTGTGTAAGATTAGTACCTATCGATGAAAACTTAACCGAAGAAGACTTGTAGCCTGGAATGAGTAGCTATTGATGTGCGTGTGCTTTCTTTGTTTTATTTCAATTTTGCTCGGAGTGCAAAAGTTCAAGTCCGGGGGAATTTGATAAGTGCATATTTATGCACAATTCTCCTACTTTTTACTTAGGCATTTCTTTATTTTATTTTGTTTATTTTTATATATTATTATATTTTCATATTTTATTTTATTTTTAGTTTAATTTAATTTTCGCACTTATTTTTCAGCTTTAGCAGTCTGCGCGGAAACGATCATAACTGGAGTTCTGGGAATCCGTTTGAGGCGTTCTAAAAATCGACGGAAAGCTAAGAGAGAGAGCTACGACTTTCGTGTTGGAGTCGAAGTCAGATTCGGAGCTCAAAATTTCAGAATTTCGTTTCAAGTTACAACATTAGAATTTTATTTTAGTGTTGGGTCATGTTGTGGGCCTGAGTTATATTTTCGACCCAGTTGGGTTTTGAACCGGATCCACTTTTTATCTTTTTAAGGAGAACGTGTGTACTGTTCACGGGGGACTATTCACGCAAAAAAATATTGTTGAAGCTTGAAAACTCATGGAGAACTAATCCTCTTTGGACGGATTCACTGTACTCAGGTTTCAAACTTTGAGATTGTTATGATATTTACAATTTAATTTCTATTCCTTTCAATTATATCATGTGATTGTTGTTTGCTTAATTCAATTATCATATAGTGTATTTGATTTAATTTGAGTGATCTGTGTTCCTAATTTTAATCGTAGATTAACTCTGCTTAATTGTTAATTTGCTCTATCATTTACCGTATGCTTAATCCGGTAATAGGAACATGTTCTCATAAAATCTTCCACGCTTGTTGACTGATTTTTTCATCAAATAGGATAGAAGTCCCGCTTGGGAAATTGTATTTTCATCGGTCGATGATTAGTAAGAACCGAGGCAGTGGATCCGTTACTTTAATCGCTTATTTCACAACAACTTATTTCAGTAATCAATTATTTTAAGTGCTTTTTCTTTATCGGAAACCTAAACCAAACCCCCCCTTATTTTATTACTGTTATTGATTTTCCCACAAGAATCCTTGAGAGACGATATTTCGAGTCATTGTCGCTATATTACATATTTACAAAAACCACTCGTTTTTGATCCGCGAGCGACCGCGGATCAGTCCATTTGTGAGAAATTGAGTCTCGATTGGAATTTAAACATTGTAAATCCAAGAGGATTGTTCTTGGTATGTTAGAATAGATAGAAAGACCTTAAGGTGTCTTGTCTAGGAATCTAACATTTTAGTGAAATTCTCTTTCGTGTTGAAAGGGGAGTGGAGTACTCTCAATCTGTGAGGGGAACCACTATAAATCTCTGTGTCATTTACTTTCCGCCTTTACCGCTTTTCATCACTAAAACATTTCAGAAAGTAAAAGTCATAAACTGTAAAAAATCCGGAAAATACTCTAAGTGCCTCATTCACCCCCCTCTAAGGCACTCCTTAAACTAACAGAAGTCCCATCCGAAATTCACATCGGAACTCTGCGCAAGGTGTGTTTATCCCGGTGACACACCTTCATCAAGCGGAACAAGCGGGTAAACAGAAGAACAAAAAGAGGAAGGAGAGGACTCGAAGAAAGTAGAAAAGTTTCAAACATCAAAGGAGGAAGAAAGATACTTACCCGAGGTCCAATTCCACTTCCGAAGCTCGCCGGAAACGTTGTTTTCCGGTAAAGTTTATTTAACTTCCTTCTTCACTTTTCCATATGTTTTCCGTTATATAAATAACACATCAACTTCATGATAATATGATAAACTTGATTGATTGCATATGTGATTGTTTGTTAGCTTTGTTGGTATAGATTGTAAGGTTTTGGTTTGGTTGTTTGAGTTTGGTAAAGGGTTTGTCCGTAGTAGATCTTTGATCATTATGTGATAGGAAAGCGATTGAAAGGTTTTGCTCCGATTCAGAGTTTGGAAGGTTTTGGAGTGGCGAGTTTAGATCGCGCTTTCTTTTTATTTTTAGAGGTTTTAGAGATAGAGGAGGAGAAATGAAGAGCAGAGAGAGGGACGAAATTCATGAATGCTTTTGGCATGTTTAGGATATCTATTTATTTATTCCTTAAAAGTGAGTTATTGGTCATTGATGAGGATTTTGGCTTTTACATTCCCCAGCAGCTGTCTGTTTTTATTCTCACCTAGTATTAATGGCCACACGTGATCGCATAGGAAATGACACTCGTACGCAAACTGAAGCTTGTTGGAAGGGGAAGAGTCAGACTCTTCACTTCTTTCTTCAGATTCTTGGGAAGGAGTGTTTGGATCCAATTCAAACCTTCATGGGCCCAATGTGAATCGTTCTTGTGTGGGCCTTCAGAATGGTGTGGCCCATTCTCCTCACCAAGCTGTTGAGCACCCAAGTGGGCCTTAGATGCCAAGAGGCCCATCTTTTCTTGCATTGGTTTTCATTTTAGTACCTAAGTTTTAAAAGAATCCTATTTGAATTAATTAGAGTTTCATTTATTAATTAATTAACCATCTACTATCTTTTTTAAGCATTATTATCAATTATTTTATTTAATTAAATTTGCATTTTGTTTTTTTTTTTAAGATTTTATGTTCGAGTTATTGTTTTAAATCTCGATTGGTTAGGCTCGTTTGTGCTATTTCTAGTTGAATATAAATCACGTGTTGAAGTGTATTTTTATGACGATATTTTATTATCAATCATCATAAGCGTTATAATCCTGTTAAACTCCTTTTAAAAAATCACAGATTTCTCAATTCAATGTCAAACCCGTTTTTAAATGCCCATGTAAGTCGATCGCTTTTAAGCATCGCCATCAACCTCAGCTTACTCTTGGGCTTTCTTACAATGAGACCTATTCGACTGTTAAATAATCAATTAGATGATTGATTCACTAAATAAAATCCGATTTATTCGCAAACACAAATTTAAAACCTCGATCCAATATCGAGTATTCTATTCAAATTAAATTAAAACACATAATTACAATTAAATCCTATTTCATAATAACAAAATGAAAAGGGGGATGGTTTTGAGTTTTTAACTCCTCTCCTCAACTATTTGAATACGAGTTCTCTTACTCGGTTAGTCAAATAATTGTCATTTCTAATTCACCTAAGCTTATTAAGATCAAATTATTTTCATAATAGCGAAATGAAAAGGGGGATGGTTTTGAGCCTTCAACTTCTCTCCCCAATTGTTTGAATACGAGTTCTCTTACTCGGTCAGTTAGACAATTGTCGTTTCTCTACAAACTTCTAAACCCGATTAAATCAAAACACTCTTATAAATAAACTAAATGAAAAGGGAGATGACTTTGAGCCTTCAACTTCTCTCCTCTATTGTTTGAATACGAGTTCTCTTACTCGGTTAGTCGAACAATTGTCATTTTTCCACAAACTTATAACTTAATCAAACGATTTTCACAATAAACTATACGAAAAGGGAGATGGTCTTGAGTCTTGGATTCTTCTCCTCAAATGCTTGGATATGAGTTGTCTTACTCATCCATTCAAGTACTTGTCGTTGATTCTAAAAATACCAACCATACATAAACCTATTTTCATAATCCCAGATGGAAAAGGAAGTGGTCTAGAGTCTTCTATTCCCTTTCTCGACTATTAAGATATGAGTTGTCTTACTCGACTATCCGAGTATTCTTCATCCATTCAAAAACACCTTAACTATTATCAAACTCCTTTTATAATTAAGGATGAAAAAGAAAGTGGTCTAGAGTCTTCTATTTCCTTTCCCGACTATTAGGATACGAGTTGTCTTACTCGACTATCCAAGTAATCGTCATCCAACAAAAATATCTTAACACATCAAATCTATCCTTTCTCTCCCTCGTGCGATCGAAACAAATCAAACAAAACATCAAACATATTAATCCAACTTATCACCGCGTGTGGTAAAAACTCTTTTTAGAAAGAAACTTGTTTAATCCTTTCTAATGCACATAACAAACTAGTGTTTAAGCCTCCGCCGAGAGTAAACAAGCCAACGTTTAGCCTTTAGAACGCGATCTAAACCACTGCTCACTAAAAGACACCAACAAACCGTAGTTCCCCGAACTACGAATGCTTTGATTTCCTTATTTCACCATAAGGATACGTAGGCATGAGATTGCGAGATCTTGGCGAGCACACTAATAAAAAACCTCCTTTTTCCCCCTTTCTGAGGTTTCCATCTACCTCTTTTCAATCTTTATTCATTCAAAGAAAACAAACAATATAAGCTAACATTCAAATCACAAATTAAACTAAAAGGTTCCCATTGAGTACAACGAACGTGAGGGGTGCTAATACCTTCCCCTTGCGTAATCGACTCTCGAACCCGAATATGGTTGCGACGACCATTATTCTATCTTTCAAAGGTTTTACCGATATTTTCCTATTCCTTCATTGGGATAAATAAAGTTCAGTAGCGACTCTGTTCGAACTAATTTTTTCCGCAACCATCGCGGGGGATCGAATTTTTCCAGATGCGACAGATGGTGACTCTGCTGGGGACTAGCTCCAAGCAAGAGAGAGTGAAGCCTAACTAAGTTCAATTTATGTATTGAGTGTTAACCTTGTTTATTTGTTATCTTTATTCTGTTATTATTCTGTTATTATTCTGTTATTATTCTGTTATAATTATTGTGTTATGGTATATTGACTTTGTCTTATTTGGGGCTCTCTGGTTAGTGGTACTTTGTGAGGTAGGCTCTCTACCCGAGTATGAGAAAAACCATAAGATTAAGATCATGATTGTGTAGTGGATGCCCACAAGGAGTCTTCCTTGTTGGGACGATCGAAGACCCAGCCTAGAGTAGATTCTCTTGAGATATTATTGCCCGACGAGTCTTCGTCACGACGATAGTATTTTCAAGTTGGATTGATGACTCTAGGGACCTTTTAACCCACTATATCTGGCGATTATGTAGTATTAACCTAAGAAGTTTCAGACTTGTTGGGTTAATATGAAAGCCCCAATCAGATGAGATCCCTTGGACGTGTTACTATCTTACAGTAATATTTCCAACCTCGACCCATGACTCTGAGAACCTT
This sequence comes from Lathyrus oleraceus, assembly GCF_024323335.1. Lineage (NCBI taxonomy): Eukaryota > Viridiplantae > Streptophyta > Magnoliopsida > Fabales > Fabaceae > Lathyrus > Lathyrus oleraceus. The sequence continues at coordinate 54,123,387 of NC_066585.1, forward strand.
AATTAGAACCTTGGACTCGAGAGTTGCGTAGTATGGACCCACTAGGAGTTTTCCTTTTGGGGACAATACGAAGACCTCACCCAGACGAGACTCTTTTAGGGACGCTATTGTCGAATGAGCCTTCTTCATGGCAATAACATTCCTAAATAGTAATTGGTGACTCTGGGAACCTATCAACTTTAGTGCCTTCCCAAAAGGGTTCTTAGTGATCAAAGATACCCACTCTTATGGCCCGTATGTTGACTTACCTATGTTTGGGATACTGAAAGCATGCATAAAAACATTATTCATAACATAATATTCATACTATTTTATTTTCAAGGAATCTGAGCATCATAAGTTGCAGGAATTCAGGAGGCATGGAATCAAGAAAAAGAAACATTTACTCTTTCAAGTTTAAGGATCATGATCTAAGCAACTTGCGTGACTTGGTCTCTCAAATGCACCCAGTATACAAAATCAATTTTGGGAAAAACTATGGCAATTTGCTCAGCATCCTCAACCAAATAGTGGACCATACAACATTAATCACCTTGGCCCAATTCTATGACCTACCCTTAAGGTGATTCACGTTCCAAGATTTCCAGCTAGCACCAATGATTGAAGAATTCGAGCGTCTTTTTAGGATTCCCATAAAGAACAAGCCATTGTTTGAAGGGGTGGATGAATCTTTGCAACCCGAAGTCATTGCTAAAGCGCTTCACATGGACAAGAGAGAAGTTGAGGCTAACCTAGAGGTCAAGGGGAATACTAAAGGTTTCTCAATAAGTTTTCTTTTAGAAAGAGCTTATACCCTATTGAAAGCGGAAAGTTGGGACGCTTGTTACTCTGCTATTGCTTTGGCTATCTATGGCATCATCCTATTCCCAAATATGGATGGTTTTATAGACATGACTGCTATTGGCGTCTTCCTCACCGAAAATCCAGTGCCTACCTTGTTAGCTGATGTTTACTATTACATGAGCCATAGGTACACCAAAAATAAAGGGAGAATTTCTTGTTGTGCTCCTCTCTTATACTAGTGGTTCCTAGAACATCTTCCAAAGACAGTTGTTTTTATAGAAGAGACAGACGCTAGTTGGCCTCAGAGGTTAGGATCGCTCTAATCCGAAGATCTTTCCTGGTATTCCAAGGAATATATTGGCATGGACATTATATTTATCTGTGGGGACTTTCCCAATTTACCACTCATTGGAACTCAAGGGTGTGTCGATTCCAACCCGGTTTTATCATTAAGAGAGCTTGGTGTAACACCCCAAAATTTGCCCTCCTCATTCATGCATTCATTTAGCATTTCATATTGCATTTCATCATGTCAATCAGAATTAGATCCAAGAAACTTTTAAAAAATATAAATAATAATAATTTTTTACAAAAATAAATAAATAAATAAAAATAATAATAAATAAATAATAAATAAAATATAATAGAAAAACTTGGACTTGGATCTCTCTCATTTGAGCCCACAAAGCCATGAAAATCAGGTTATAAAAGAGGGAGATCAGACAGAAAAAGGAAGAGAAGCAAAAATATTCTGAGGTTTCCTTGAAACAAAACCCTTGACAAAACCTGGAGAGAAACCTGATAGAGAACTCAGAGCAACCCCCAGGCAGCTCTGAAAAATTCAATCTGACTCACACACTTTCATCTCACGCAAACCCTAACATTGCCTTGCGAACCCAACCGTGCCATTTGATTTCAACCGGTCTCTCCCATCAGGTTTGCCTCATTCCCATGATTTTATGCTCTTAATTTGGATCATCTGAATGTACGAGGTACGATGGATGAATTTCATTATGTTTTTGCCCACGGGTTTAATTATGCATGAATGGGTGAAACCTATGCCTTGAATGTTTAATCACATGATTTCTGAAATGTATGCCACAGGGTTTGAGGTTTCTGAAACCATATTGTTATCCATGAAAAAAATGCTTATCGTGTTTCACTAACCCTTTTGTTGAGTTTTTGTGAGGGCTCACAGACTCTTGCAGAGATGGTTTGCGTGGTTTTCCCACTTTATTTGTGGGATACCCCCTGGAGGTTCATTCCGATTACCTGTACTGACTCACCTTTCTTTGATGGCATTAGCTTGGGAGATCCCTGGGTTTCTTACTCCTTTAATTGCTGTTACTTCGGACCTTTATCCGTGTGGTACTTTTACCTTTTTTCCGCATTTTATCGCTTTCTTAGCTGGAAGACCTCGATAGGAGGCATTTGTTTTCTTTTGTTTATTTACTTCTGAGCCCCTTGTTGGCACATTTACTTTATACATGTTTGTTTTGTATGTGTTCGGATCCCTGCAGGTAGCGCGGTTCCTTCGTCAAGGACTGCCTTTTTGCCCTTGAGCATCCCAAACCCTAAAACCCAAAGCAACACGTTAACTCCTTCTACTACAGGCTAGTAAGTCTCCAAAGGTCGAGCATCTGGTAGATTGCGTAGTGACGTCGTTCGTCCAAAACCCAATCCATAACCCCATAGTTAGCCGAACTACGTTTTGCTCTGATTCTCAGGCCAGATGAGATACGTAGGCATAAGACGTGATGTCTTAGCGAGCACAATTACCCTTAACCTCTAGGTAGCCGAGCTACGAAGACTCTGATTCTCATATTCAGATGAGATACGTATGCAGTGGATGCGACATCCGCGCGAGTCATTTTCATTTAACCCCCTTTTTTAGTAAATAACACATTAGATAAACCCACACCCTTTAGACAAGAACTACAAAAGTGGATCCCGTAGAGTACTACGGATGCGTAGGGGTGCTAATACCTTCCCTTCGCATAACCGACTCCCGAACCCAAGATTTGGTTGCAAGACCCCGTCTTGTCCTTTCCTTTTTCAGGTTTACTTCGAGCGTTTCCTTTCCCTCCTTTGGGATGAATAACGCACGGTGGCGACTCTTCTGTCATTTTCTTTCGCCGGTTGTTTTTTCGCGCACTGTATTTTTCAGGTTGTGACACTTGGGTACCCAATGGAAGGTCCTCCAGATGCGAGCTATTTGGAAGCCTTCTTGTTGCTTGACTTGAGGGTTGAGAATCCTATCCTATTCCAAAGGATCAGAGAGGCTTGGGAAAAGGTCAATCGAAAGGGAAAAGTTGATTTAGGGAGAGTTAATGGAGTTACTAAAGAACCATATTTTCATTGGGTAAAGGAAAGGGTGGAGGTGATCAAAATGCCATTCGTCACTTGGATACCTGTACCTCTTCCTGAACCTAAACTCACCCATATCCCTATTGAAGAGGTTAGTGAACTTAAGGCCACCATGGCAAAACTGGAAAGAGAAAATGAAAATTTGAAGATAAAACTCCAACAAGTCACCAATGAGAAAAACACAATGAAGTGGGAACTTGAGAGAAAGGAGGTGCAACTTCAGGAAAATGTGGAAAAATTTAACAAAGAGGAGCATAAAAGAAAAAAAATCAAAGTGGGACTAGAACAAGCTGACCTTTGTCTAGACACTCTTAAGGGTCAACTGCGGCAAGCCCAGAAAGAGTGTCAAGAAAATGAGAATTGGTGGCACCTTGCCACGAAGGTAAATAAGACGATAAGAAACACACTTGGGGCTCAGATAAAAGAGCTCACAATTTCTATTCGTCATGCAAAGGCCGAAGTGGATCAAGAACGTCGACTCAAGAATGTAGCCACCGAAGCCTCTAGAGTCTCACCTAGAATATGGGAAGAGAAGTGTCGAGAAGTAAGGGATGCTAAGGAGTCTGCCAGTTATTGGAAGAGTCGGTTAGAGTCATTACACCAAGACAACTCCATATGGTTAAAAGAAAGAGAGTATGTGGTCGAAGATTACGAATCCTTTAAGAAGACCATTGGCTTTTTGCAAGGGGATAGGGATAAGTACTGTGTAAAGCTCAATGTACTGGTGCAATTTTGTAATTGGGCAGCTAAGGACATGCCGTGGAAGTTAAGGGATGCAACGGAAAATTGAAGGAAGATAGTACTCCTCCAGCCATAATCAGTTTCATCTTGCTCTGTAGAGTTATTAAGGAGATTCAAGAAAGAATTGGAAGAACTTCAAGCCAGAAAGCCTGCAGCTTAATTTTCATATGTTTTGTATTCTGTTATTTGACGATGTACTTTGAATTGGGGCTTTTGGATCCCTATGTTATGTACTTGAATGAATGATGTTTAAATTGCTTCATTACTACTCTATTTTGATATTTCTTGCTTCTCTAAATTAATAACAACTAATGAAACTCGAATGATTCCCTGAAAATAAAATATGCATAGCATTCGCATTCTCACTATGCATCATTTACCATAAGAAACTCAAAAAGAATTACACGACTTTTTCACCCTTTATTCTGTAACGCTGACTAATCAACACCGATACGAAACGTGCTATAACTACAAGATGACGTTGGAACAAGTAGAAGCCAACCAAGCCACCATGAGGACAGACATCACTACTATCCAAGAAAAGATGGATCAACTACTAGAGACGATGCTAGCAATTGCCCAAAGAGAAAGGGTTGCGGAGGCAGAAATCGGAACGAGGAAGAATGACAGCCACATTGGCACGTCGGGACTAGTCAACCAGGATGAGAGCTTCACGCACATCAAGAAGAACTTGGTTCATATACCTATAGGAAACAAAGGAGATGGAGATCGTGTAGAGCCTTCTGATGCGTCTGCTCAGTATGGGTCTGAAATGGGAGGAGATGATCCATATGATGCTTTTTATGTACCCGATCCACCAAAGCCTAAAGTTCTTCCAGATCCCGCTGCAGAAAGGCTTCGCGCCTTGGAGAAGAAGATCAAAGCTGTAGAGGGAAATAACATCTTTGGCTCCGCTGCTATGAACATGCGATTGGTGTCAAATTTGGTCATCCCGACCAAATTTAAAACTCCGGATTTCGAGAAGTAACAAGGCCAAACTTGTCCAAGAAGTTATTTGGTGATGTATTTTAGAAAAATGGCTGCCCATACTGAGAATGACAAGCTGCTCATACACTGTTTTCAGGACAGTTTAAGTGGGGCATCCCTAAGATGGTACATGAGTTTGGAGCAAGGGAGAATCCAAAGTTGGGAGGACTTGGCTGATGCTTTCCTTCATCAATACAAATACAATCTGGATATTGCACCCGACCATATGCAGCTACAAGGGATGACCATGAATGAGAAAGAGTCATTTAAGGAATACGCCCAACGATGGAGAGAGTTGGCTGCTCAGGTTGAACCACCATTGTCAGAGAAGGAAATGACCGGAATATTTGTAGGCATACTAAAGAACCCTTTCTTTGATAGATTGGTGAGTAGTGCATCGTTAGACTTTACGCATCTAGTGACGATTGGAGATCACAAAGAGAAGGGCTTAAGGGATGGAAAAATCCAAGGAGTTGTGGTAGCCCCCAATGCACCGAAAAAGTATTCTGGAGGCTTCCAGAAGAAAAGAGAAGGTGGTACAAATGCTATATCTAGGGGTTATAAGGGGAAGCAACAGACTTCATATGGCCAAGTCGCCGCCGTGGTGCCCATGACCTACCAGTAACCGACACAACAACAACAGGTTAATCAACATCAACCTCCACAACAACGGTAACAACAAAATATCATTCCACAACGACAGTTCAAGCCAAGGCCACCACGAAGGCAGCTTGACCCTTTACCTGTGCCTTATAGCCATATATTCCCATACTTGCAAAAGGAATGACTTTTGACCTTAAGAGAACTGAAGCCGACCATTTTCCCATATCCACCCGGATATGATACCAACGCCCATTGTGAGTTTCATATGGGACCATGCGACTATACCCTGTAATTTTTTTTTGCATTCCAGAATCGTGTGCAAGATTTAATTGAGGCCAAGGCTATTACCTTCACTCCAAGACGCCCGAACGTGAACACCAATCCCATGCCAACACATGGAGGTGCATCAGTCAGTGCCATTGAGGAGATTGATAAAGGTGAACTGATCAAGAAAGTTGAAGAAATTGAAACTCCTATCGCCGTGATAGGTACACAACTGCTGAAGAGTGGTCTGATCCTGGTAGAATTAGTTGATGAAGGAAACATTGAAGATTTGAAGAGATTTATCCAACAAATGTTGGATCAAGGTGAATTGCAGATCGAGCGCCGCGTTAAAGGCACAAAAGAGAAAGATATAGCTGTGATTGACATTCTGTACGATGCAATCAATGTAGAAATCCCTATGACCCCATTGGTGATAGAATTTTCGGCACCCGTTGCATACGAGGATGAAAAAGCAGTGCCTTGGATATATCATCCCAGAGCTTTTAAGTAGGGGAAGGAAGACCGACCTTTGGTTATCAATGAACCAAATGTCACCTCAATCGTATGACCAACTGGAATAACGCGTAGTGGCCGAGTGTTTGCACCGAGGACTGTTGATACTTCTGCCAAGGCTAAAGGGAAGGAAGTTGTTACTCATGTCCAAATCCCTGTCCCAAATTTGGAAATGCAAGAAATGCACCTATCTCCAAAAGTTGTTGTCACCCGCGAGGAGGCAGAGGAATTTCTAATGATAATAAAGAAGAGTGATTACAAAGTAGTGGACCAATTGAATCAAACCCATTCGAAGATCTCCATGTTATCCTTATTACACAACTCAGAAGCACATAGAGACTCATTGATAAATGTACTAAGTGTTGCACATGTCACAAAGGATATAACAGTGAAGCAGTTTGATGATGTGATAGCTTGCGTAACCACCAGAAATTTCTTGGGGTTTAATGATGATGAACTACCGGTCGAAGGGAAGAATCATAACAAAGCTCTGCATATCTCCTTAAGATGCATAAACACCATATTATCAAGAGTGTTGGTAGACACAAGTTCCTCGTTGAATGTTATGCCAAAGACTACATTGGTGAAATTACCGTTGGAAGGACTGAACATGAAACCTAACACTCTGATAGTGAAGGTGTTTGATGGCTCAAGGCAGGCAGTAATAGGGGAGATTGACCTACCAATCAAGATTGGCCCGACTATCTTCACTATTACATTCCAAGTTATGGACATACACCCCGGATATAGTTGTCTGCTTGGAAGACCATGGATTCACTTTGTGGGCGCAGTAACTTCTACCCTACACCAAAAGCTAAAATTTATCACGAATGACAAGATGATTGTGATTGGAGGTGAAGAGGATATCCTGGTCAGCCACTTGACTTCTTTCAGATATATTAAAATGGATGGAGAAATCACTGAGACACCATTCTAGTCCTTGGAAATGGTGAACATAATAACCATCCAGCAGACATCTGAGTCACCAAAATCAGAACCGTCAATGGCCTCGTGGCAAGGAGCTAAGGCTGCTGATAGAAGTGCGCGAGAAGCGGGATAAGTTTTGTTTGAGGTATGAACCATCATAGGGTGAAGCCGGTAATCAACATAATAAGGAGAAGATTCCTTATGTAGAAGAGACATTCATCAGTGCTGGCCATATCTTTGGAGATCAAGTGGCAATGATCAACGAAGAAGCTTATGAAGAGGTGGTATCTAGCTGGATACGACAAGCAGCACCCGGTGAAGAACTAAAGAACTGGAAGATTGTGGAAATCCCCCAATTTTTTCAAAAGTAATTTTATTATTTTAATCAAAACCCTATGCTCTGCCCAAGGCACAGTGGCGTGTTGTAGGGCCTCCTTTATTTTATAGAACTTTGATTATCATTAATAAAATGGAAGTTTGCATTCAAACTTTTGTTCCTTTCCTTTACTTTTTATTTTTACAACAAAAATGAAATTAATTCTTATGCACACACTTTCTAAATAAATTGCATAAATCATAACATGCAGAGACACCACCGAGACCATTGATAACGACACCGCTATGGTCTGGCATGATTTTGACTGCCCAATTTACCAAGCCGAAGACGAAGGCGGAGAAGATTGTGAACTCCCTGAAGAGTTGGCCAGGTTACTCAAACAAGAAGAGAAGGTCATTCAACCACACCAAAAGGACGTCGAAGTTATCAACCTCGGGACGAAGGAAGACAAGAAAGAAGTAAGGGTAGGCGTCACACTTCAAGATGCAGTTAAGGCAAGACTGATAGAGCTTCTCCACGAGTACGCTGATGTGTTTGCTTGGTCGTGCCAAGATATGCCCGGGTTAGACACTAACATCGTTACCCATAAGCTTCCCCTCAAATAAGAATGATTTGTCGTCAAACAAAAGCTAAGAAGAACTCGTTCGGATAGGGCTCTCAAGATTAGAGAAGAGGTGATTAATCAGTTTGATGCCGGTTTCCTAGAAGTCGCTAAGTACCCACAATGGGTTGCCAACATTGTATCGGTAAGAAAGATGGGAAAGTCCACATGTGCGTTGACTACCGAGACTTAAACAGAGCTAGTCCCAAAGACGATTTCCCATTACCTCACATCGATGTATTGGTAGATAATACAACTCAGTTCTCCGTATTTTCCTTCATGGATGGCTTCTCCGGGTATAACGAAATTAAAATGGATCCAGAAGACATGGAGAAAACTACTTTCATCACCCCTTAGGGCACCTTTTGTTACAAGGTGATGCCATTCGGTTTGAAAAATGTTGGGGCCACATATCAACGTGTTATGGTGACTCTCTTTCATGACATGATTCATAAAGAGGTTGAAGTGTATGTTGACGATATGATTGCCAAATCCCAAACAGAAGAAGAGCACATCACTAACTTGGAGAAGCTGTTTGCTCGGCTAAGGAAGTTTAGGTTGAGACTTAACCCTAACAAATGCACATTTGGGGTTAGATCTGGGAAGCTTTTAGGCTTCATTGTAAGCCAAAAGGGAATTGAAGTAGATCCTGACAAGGTCAGGGCCATTCAAAACATGCCTGCACCGAAGACTGAGAAAGAGGTTCGTGGTTTCTTGGGAAGACTGAATTACATCACCAGATTTATCTCTCATCTCACTGCCGCGTGCAAACCATTATTCAAGCTTCTAAGGAAAAATTAAGGGGTGGAGTGGAATGATGACTGCCAAATAGCCTTCGATAAAATCAAAGAATACTTACAAGAACCTCCGATTTTGATGCCCCCTGCAGAAGGAAGACCTCTCATCATGTACTTAACAGTACTCGATGAGTCCATGGGCTGTGTATTGGGACAGCAAGATGAGACGGGTAAAAAAGAGCATGCCATATATTATCTGAGCAAGAATTTTAATGACTGTGAGACCAGATATTCATTACTCGAAAATACTTATTATGCACTCGCATGGGCCGCTAAGCGTCTCAAGCAATACATGCTAACTCATACGCCTTGGTTGGTATCTAAAATGGATCCCATCAAGTACATATTCGAGAAACCAGCTCTTACCGGTAGAATCGCCAGATGACAGATGTTGTTATCGTAATACGATATCCAATACGTTGTACAAAAGGACATCAAGGGAAGTGTACTAGCAGACCATCTTGCTCACCAACCGTTAGCGGATTACCAACCTTTGAAGTTTGACTTCCCAGATGAGGACATCATGGTTGTCAGGATGCTGAAGCCTTCGAACTTGAGGAAGGACCTGAACCAAATGAACGTTGGACTCTCATGTTCGACGGTGGTTCAAATGGAATAGGTCATGGAATTGGGGCAGTGCTGATGTCTCCCAAGAATTTTCATCTACCATTCACTATAATGATTTGTTTTACCTGCACAAACAACATGGCTGAGTATGAAGCCTGTGCATTGTCTGACAACAACAGAAGAGTCGGATGATAAACCCTGGTTCTTCGACATCAAAATTGTGAAGGCAAGCCTCTAAATGGTTTTGATGAAGACAACATTATTCATTCAAGATGTTATGCATGCTCAAAAAGGAAATGGATCAAGACATTGAAGCGAGAACAAGATTTCATATTATTTAAAGTCTTGAAGATTTATCTTGGATTGATCAAAGGTATAACATTCATCTCTTGATAATGTTTATGTAAGTGTTCAAAAGTGTCTCATGCATGCTATATAAGTTTAAGGGTGTTAGAAAATATATGCCATGAGTTTCATGCTTTTAAAGAATTGTTTTTAAATCTTTTTTTACTTTTGAAATTTGAATATTTTTAAACATGCAGTTGTTGGTAAATTATGGCGTTTTGAACCGCCGTAATTTGCATCGTTTTGAAGCAGTTTTTTTTACTTTTGAAATTTGAATATTTGAATATTTTTAAACATGCAGTTTTTGGTAAATTATGGCGTTTTGAACCGCCATAATTTTCTTCGTTTTGGAACAGTATTTTACTTTTGAATATTTTCCGCACGTTGAGGTGTGTTAACCGATTAACACATATGTTAATCGATTAACACTAATGTAGTGGCTAAAAATAGGCAACTTTTCATGTCTTTGTGTCTAAAAATTTTCTCAAATGAATCATGGCATCCCCTCATCATTGATACCTATTTGTAGAGATGTTTTAGAAATATATAAACATCATAATGTCAGAATTTCAAATACACCTCCTTTGCATAAAACTTCAAAAACAATCATTTACATAAAATATTCTTTTTCACAAAGTGTTCATAAAACTTTCAAAAGTGTGAAACTTGTGCATCAAACTTTCATATATTATTCATCTAAGTTTCATCATACACTTGAACACTTGCTTGTACATTATTAAAGCGATTGTTACATAAGGAGACGATCAATCAAGAGAAGATTGATAATACTACACTTTATTCAAATCATCAAAGAAGATTTATTTCTGTTTGACTTGTGATCCAGGATTGTTGGACACAAGGGTTGGTGTTGAAGAGGATTGTTCTTCATACACTTGATTACCTATAGGTTAGATAGTAAGCATCACCATTGGTGTGAGTAGGCTGCACGATAATTCTAACTATAGTGAAATCTCTTTCGAGTCGAAAGGGGAGTGGATGTACCTTCGGATTGTGAAGGGAACCACTATAAATTCCGGTGTCTTTTTACTTTCCTCAATTTATTTTTCCGCATTTAAACAAAAAATAACCAAAAACTGGAAACAAGATCGAAGAATTTTTAACCACCTAATTCACCCCCCTTCTTAGGCGCATTTACAACTTACAATTGGCATCAAAGCAAGTTTTAGGTAACTTGTTCCTAAAGATTCAGATGGCTTCCGCAAACAATGATCTTGTATTTAAAGATGGTGGTAGTAGTAACAAGCCTCCTTTGTTTTCCGGTCAATATTTCGACTTTTGGAAAATCCGTATGAAGGCACATTTAGAAGCACAAGGAAGTGACATATGGGAGGCAGTTCAAAATGGTCCTTTTGTTCCTACAACGGTTGTTAACGACGTCGGTTCATGAAAGCAGAAAACTTCATGGGATGATGATGATAAGAAAAGGGTTCTCTATGATAAAAAGGCGATTAATATTTTACAAAGTGCACTTGGAATGGATGAATTCTTCCGCGTCTCAACATGTACAACGACAAAGGAAATATGGGATACTCTTGTAGAAACTCACGAAGGAACGACCGAAGTCAAGAGATCTAGATTGAACACGTTAAGTCAAGAGTACGAGTTATTCCGAATGCAACCGGGAGAATCAATCCTCGACTTGCAAAAAAGATTCGTGCATTTGACAAATCACTTGAAAGCACTTGGTAAGACACTAACTAATGATGAACTTAATCTTAAAGTGCTTAGGTCTTTAATAAGAGAATGGCAATCCAAAGTGACGGCGATTTCCGAAAAGAAAAGTTTATCAACAATGACATCCGTTACTTTATTCGGAAAGCTTCAAGAATATGAGACGGAACTTGGACTATTGGAGAAACATGAGGTCCAAGAGAAGAAATCCAAGAGCATTGCCTTAAAAGTTGATTCCAAAGTTGTGAAGAAAGAAGACAATCCCGAAGAGGACGAAAACTTTATGCGTCTTGTAAAAAGACTAGGAAAATATTTTGGTGCAGAAAATAATATTGGAAATTCTAGTTACACAAGAAGAAAGAAGTTCTCAAAGAACAAAGAAAGAGAAGCATAAACATCCAATGAAGACATTACATGCTATGAATGTGGAAAACAAGGCCACATCAAATCGAATGTCCCAAACTCGCAAAGAATCGTGACAACAAAGGAAAGAAGGATTACAATAGGAAGGCTTAGATTGCTTGGGATGACAATGAAATAAGTTCTTCATCGGATTCCGATAGTGATCAAAGCGCAAATCTAGCATTGATAGCATCACATCATGCCGACGATGAAGGCGATGAGGTTAGTAGTAACTTTTCAATTTTTGATAATGATGCTCAAGGAGCAATTGATGAACTTTTAAGTGAATGCAAAATTCTATACAAAACCATTTCATCTCAAAAGAATCAAATATCAACTTTGGAAGAAAATATTGAGAAAATGAAAAATAATTTCAAAGATGAAAAGGAAGAATTAATCAAGAATTTTGCATGCACTAAATGTGAGTCACTTGCTTTTCAAATAGTTCAATTGAAGAGAGTTATTGAAAGATATGAAAAAGGTCAAATTGGATTGGAACATGTTCTTAGTAGTCAAAGATACTCAAATGATAAAAGTGGTTTAGGTTATTCAAATTTTGCTAAACAAACTTCTAACAAGACCATTTTTGTTAAAGCAAGTGAACAAGTTGTTAAAGAGAAAGTAAACAATTCTAAAAGTGTGCATCAAAGTCATAAAAAGGAAATGATTGCTAAGAAGAAGAATTATGTTCCTAGATATAGAAGTTATTTTCAACCTACTTGTTTTTATTGTGGTATAAATGGCCATACACCTAATGCTTGTTATGTTAGAAACTTTAGTGTTGCTCAAGGCGATTATGTATGGGTTAAGAAAGGAACTAACTATCATGGACCCAAAGCATATTCGGTACCAAATAAAACTTAATTGTTTTGTAGGTTTACTTGGAGACCACTTCAAAATCTATGCTTTATTGATAAAGTGGTTTATCTAAGTTTTTGATGGGAGGCATAAACTAACTTTCAAATCTAGTTCCAAAGTCCAAGGGTTATTTCACATATGGGGAATACCTTAAAGGAAGAATTCTTGGCATTGGCAAAGTTGAAGCACTAACTTTCACATCCTATTGAAGATATACTTTAAGTTGACAAACTAAAGCATAATCTTCCAAGTATAAATCAACTTTGTAACAAAGACTTCAAAATCATGTTTCGGCAAGAATAATTATTTGATGAAGTCTCTCATGAGGTAAAACTCATAGGTAACATTATTATTTTGTTTTTAATTTTTCATGATTTCTTTACATATTTCAAGTCTTTTCCCATCCTTTTTGCTAATGACAAAGGGGGAGAAGAAATATGTGTTTGTGTTTGTTTTTTTTCTCTAACAAAGTGCAGCTAGAAAAGACTCTCTAAAAATCATGAATTTAGGGGGAGCATTGATCAAGGGGGAGCCTTTTGTGTTAGAGAAACAAAAATATAGCAAACTTTCAAAATTGGGTTTTCATCATCAAAAAGGGGGAGAATGCGAAGGCAAGCCTCTAAATGGTTTTGATGAAGACAACATTATTCATTCAAGATGTTATGCATGCTCAAAAAGGAAATGGATCAAGACATTGAAGCGAGAACAAGATTTCATATTATTTAAAGTCTTGAAGATTTATCTTGGATTGATCAAAGGTATAACATTCATCTCTTGATAATGTTTATGCAAGTGTTCAAAAGTGTCTCATGCATGCTATATAAGTTTAAGGGTGTTAGAAAATATATGATATTGGTTTCATGCTTTTAAAGAATTGTTTTTAAATCTTTTTTTACTTTTGAAATTTGAATATTTGAATATTTTTAAACATGCAGTTGTTGGGTAATTATGGCGTTTTGAACCGCCGTAATTTTCATCGTTTTGGAGCAGTATTTTACTTTTGAATATTTTCTGCACGTCGAGGTGTGTTAACCGATTAACACATATGTTAATCGATTAACACTGATGCAGTGGCTATAAATAGGCAACTTTTCATGTCTTTGTGTCTAAAACTTTTCTCAAATGAATCATGGCATCCCCTCATCATGGATACCTATTTGTAGATATGTTTTAGCAATATATAAACATCATAATGTCAGAATTTCAAATACACCTCCTTTGCATAAAACTTCAAAAACAATCATTTACATAAAATATTCTTTTTCACAAAGTGTTCATAAAATTTTCAAAAGTGTGAAACTTGTGCATCAAACTTTCATATATTATTCATCTAAGTTTCATCATACACTTGAACACTTGCTTGTACATTATTAAAGCGATTGTTACATAAGGAGAAGATCAATCAAGAGAAGATTGATAATACTACACTTTATTCAAATCATCAAAGAAGATTTATTTCTGTTTGACTTGTGATCCAGGATTGTTGGACACAAGGGTTGGTGTTGAAGAGGATTGTTCTTCATACACTTGATTACCTATAGGTTAGATAGTAAGCATCACCATTGGTGTGAGTAGGCTGTACGATAATTCTAACTATAGTGAAATCTCTTTCGAGTCGAAAGGGGAGTGGATGTACCTTCGGATTGTGAAGGGAACCACTATAAATTCCGGTGTCTTTTTACTTTCCTCAATTTATTTTTCCGCATTTAAACGAAAAATAACCAAAAACTGGAAACAAGATCGAAGAATTTTTAACCACCTAATTCACCCGCCCTCTTAGGCGCATTTACAACTTACAATTGGCATCAAAGCAAGTTTTAGGTAACTTTTTCCTAAAGATTCAGATGGCTTCCGCAAACAATGATCTTGTATTTAAAGATGGTGGTAGTAGTAACAAGCCTCCTTTGTTTTCCGGTCAATATTTCGACTTTTGGAAAATCCGTATGAAGGCACATTTAGAAGCACAAGGAAGTGACATATGGGAGGCAGTTCAAAATGGTCTTTTTGTTCCTACAACGGTTGTTAACGGCGTCGGTTCATCAAAGCATAAAACTTCATGGGATGATGATGATAAGAAAAGGGTTCTCTTTGATAAAAAGGCGATTAATATTTTACAAAGTGCACTTGGAATGGATGAATTCTTCCGCGTCTCAACATGTACAACGATAAAGGAAATATGGGATACTCTTGTAGAAACTCACGAAGGAACGACCGAAGTCAAAAGATCTAGATTGAACACGTTAAGTCAAGAGTACGAGTTATTCTGAATGCAACCGGTAGAATCAATCCTCGACTTGTAAAAAAGATTCGTGCATTTGACAAATCACTTGAAAGCTCTTGGTAAGACACTAACTAATGATGAACTTAATCTTAAAGTGCTTAGGTCTTTAACAAGAGAATGGCAATCCAAAGTGACGGCGATTTCCGAAAAGAAAAGTTTATCAACAATGATATCCGCTACTTTATTCGGAAAGCTTCAAGAATATGAGACGGAACTTGGACTATTGGAGAAACATGAGGTCCAAGAGAAGAAATCCAAGAGCATTGCCTTAAAAGTTGATTCCAAAGTTGTGAAGAAAGAAGACAATCCCGAAGAGGACGAAAACTTTATGCGTCTTGTAAAAAGACTAGGAAAATATTTTGGTGCAGAAAATAATATTGGAAACTCTAGTTACACAAGAAGAAAGAAGTTCTCAAAGAACAAAGAAAGAGAAGCATCAACATCCAATGAAGACATTACATGCTATGAATGTGGAAAACAAGGCCACATCAAACTGGAATGTCCCAAACTCGCAAAGAATCATGACAACAAAGGAAAGAAGGATTACAATAGGAAGGCTTACATTGCTTGGGATGACAATGAAATAAGTTCTTCATCGGATTTCGATAGTGATCAAAGCGTAAATCTAGCATTGATAGTATCACATCATTCCGACGATGAAGGCGATGAGGTTAGTAGTAACTTTTCAATTTTTGATAATGATGCTCAAGGAGCAATTGATGAACTTTTAAGTGAATGCAAAATTCTATACAAAACCATTTCATCTCAAAAGAATCAAATATCAACTTTGGAAGAAAATATTGAGAAAATGAAAAATAATTTCAAAGATGAAAAGGAAGAATTAATCAAGAATTTTGCATGCATTAAATGTGAGTCACTTGCTTTTCAAATAGTTCAATTGAAGAGAGTTATTGAAAGATATGAAAAAGGTCAAATCGGATTGGAACATGTTCTTAGTAGTCAAAGATACTCAAATGATAAAAGTTGTTTAGGTTATTCAAATTTTGCTAAACAAACTTCTAACAAGACCATTTTTGTTAAAGCAAGTGAACAAGTTGTTAAAGAGAAAGTAAACAATTCTAAAAGTGTGCATCAAAGTCATAAAAAGGAAATGATTGCTAAGAAGAAGAATTATGTTCCTAGATATAGAAGTTATTTTCAACCTACTTGTTTTTATTGTGGTATAAATGGCCATACACCTAATGCTTGTTATGTTAGAATCTTTAGTGTTGCTCAAGGCCATTATGTATGGGTTAAGAAAGGAACTAACTATCATGGACCCAAAGCATATTGTGTACCAAATAAAACTTAATTGTTTTGTAGGTTTACTTGGAGACCACTTCAAAATCTATGCTTTATTGATAAAGTGGTTGTTCTAAGTTTTTGATGGGAGGCATAAACTAACTTTCAAATCTAGTTCCAAAGTCCAAGGGTTATTTCACATATGGGAAATACCTTAAAGGAAGAATTCTTGGCATTGGGAAAGTTGAAGCACTAACTTTCACATCCAATTGAAGATATACTTTAAGTTGACAAACTAAAGCATAATCTTCCAAGTATAAATCAACTTTGTAACAAAGACTTCAAAATCATGTTTCGGCAAGAATAATTATTTGATGAAGTCTCTCATGAGGTAAAACTCATAGGTAAACATTATTATTTTGTTTTTAATTTTTCATGATTTCTTTACATATTTCAAGTCTTTTCCCATCCTTTTTGCTAATGACAAAGGGGGAGAAGAAATATGTGTTTGTGTTTGTTTTTTTCTCTAACAAATGCAGCTAGAAAAGACTCTCTAAAAATCATGAATTTAGGGGGAGCATTGATCAAGGGGGAGCCTTTTGTGTTAGAGAAACAAAAATAGAGCACACTTTCAAAATTGGGTTTTCATCATCAAAAAGGGGGAGAATGCGAAGGCAAGCCTCTAAATGGTTTTGATGAAGACAACATTATTCATTCAAGATGTTATGCATGCTCAAAAAGGAAATGGATCAAGACATTGAAGCGAGAACAAGATTTCATATTATTTAAAGTCTTGAAGATTTATCTTGGATTGATCAAAGGTATAACATTCATCTCTTGATAATGTTTATGCAAGTGTTCAAAAGTGTCTCATGCATGCTATATAAGTTTAAGGGTGTTAGAAAATATACGCCATGAGTTTCATGCATTTAAAGAATTGTTTCTAAATCTTTTTTTACTTTTGAAATTTGAATATTTGAATATTTTTAAACATGCAGTTGTTGGTAAATTATTGCGTTTTGAACCGCCGTAATTTGCATCGTTTTGAAGCAGTTTTTTTTACTTTTGAAATTTGAATATTTTTAAACATGCAGTTGTTGGTAAATTATGGCGTTTTGAACCGCCGTAATTTTCATTTGTTTTGGAGCAGTATATTACTTTTGAATATTTTCTGCACGTTGAGGTGTGTTAACCGATTAACACATATGTTAATCGATTAACACTGATGCAGTGGCTAAAAATAGGCAACTTTTCATGTCTTTGTGTCTAAAACTTTTCTCAAATGAATCATGGCATCCCCTCATCATTGATACCTATTTGTAGAGATGTTTTAGCAATATATAAATATCATAATGTCAGCATTTCAAATACACCTCCTTTGCATAAAACTTCAAAAACAATCATTTACATAAAATATTCTTTTTCACAAAGTGTTCATAAAACTTTCAAAAGTGTGAAACTTGTGCATCAAACTTTCATATATTATTCATCTAAGTTTCATCATACACTTGAACACTTGCTTGTACATTATTAAAGTGATTGTTACATAAGGAGAAGATCAATCAAGAGAAGATTGATAATACTACACTTTATTCAAATCATCAAAGAAGATTTATTTCTGTTTGACTTGTGATCCAGGATTGTTGGACACAAGGGTTGGTGTTGAAGAGGATTGTTCTTCATACACTTGATTACCTATAGGTTAGATAGTAAGCATCACCATTGGTGTGAGTAGGCTGTACGATAATTCTAACTATAGTGAAATCTCTTTCGAGTCGAAAGGGGAGTGGATGTACCTTCGGATTGTGAAGGGAACCATTATAAATTCCGGTGTCTTTTTACTTTCCGCAATTTATTTTTCCGCACTTAAACGAAAAATAACCAAAAACCGGAAACAAGATCGAAGAATTTTTAACCACCTAATTCACCCCCCCTCTTAGGCGCATTTACAACTTACAATTGGCATCAGAGCAAGTTTTAGGTAACTTGTTCCTAAAGATTCAGATGGCTTCCGCAAAAATGATCTTGTATTTAAAGATGGTGGTAGTAGTAACAAGCCTCCTTTGTTTTCCGGTCAATATTTCGACTTTTGGAAAATCCGTATGAAGGCACATTTAGAAGCACAAGGAAGTGACATATGGGAGGCAGTTCAAAATGGTCCTTTTGTTCCTACAACGGTTGTTAACGGCGTCGGTTCATCAAAGCATAAAACTTCATGGGATGATGATGATAAGAAAAGGGTTCTCTATGATAAAAGGGCGATTAATATTTTACAAAGTTCACTTGGAATGGATGAATTCTTCCGCGTCTCAACATGTACAACGGCAAAGGAAATATGGGATACTCTTGTAGAAACTCACGAAGGAACGACCGAAGTCGAGAGATCTAGATTGAACACGTTAAGTCAAGAGTACGAGTTATTCCGAATGCAACCGGGAGAATCAATCCTCGACTTGCAAAAAAGATTCGTGCATTTGACAAATCACTTGAAAGCACTTGGTAAGACACTAACTAATGATGAACTTAATCTTAAAGTGCTTAGGTCTTTAACAAGAGAATGGCAATCCAAAGTGACGGCGATTTCCGAAAAGAAAAGTTTATCAACAATGACATCCGCTACTTTATTCGGAAAGCTTCAAGAATATGAGACGGAACTTGGACTATTGGAGAAACATGAGGTCCAAGAGAAGAAATCCAAGAGCATTGCCTTAAAAGTTGATTCCAAAGTTGTGAAGAAAGAAGACAATCCCGAAGAGGACGAAAACTTTATGCGTCTTGTAAAAAGACTAGGAAAATATTTTGGTGCAGAAAATATATTGGAAACTCTAGTTACACAAGAAGAAAGAAGTTCTCAAAGAACAAAGAAAGAGAAGCATCAACATCCAATGAAGACATTACATGCTATGAATGTGGAAAACAAGGCCACATCAAATCGGAATGTCCCAAACTCGCAAAGAATCGTGACAACAAAGGAAAGAAGGATTACAATAGGAAGGCTTACATTGCTTGGGATGACAATGAAATAAGTTCTTCATCGGATTCCGATAGTGATCAAAGCGCAAATCTAGCATTGATAGCATCACATCATTCCGACGATGAAGGCGATGAGGTTAGTAGTAACTTTTCAATTTTTGATAATGATGCTCAAGGAGCAATTGATGAACTTTTAAGTGAATGCAAAATTCTATACAAAACCATTTCATCTCAAAAGAATCAAATATCAACTTTGGAAGAAAATATTGAGAAAATGAAAAATAATTTCAAAGATGAAAAGGAAGAATTAATCAAGAATTTTGCATGCACTAAATGTGAGTCACTTGCTTTTCAAATAGTTCAATTGAAGAGAGTTATTGAAAGATATGAAAAAGGTCAAATCGGATTGGAACATGTTCTTAGTAGTCAAAGATACTCAAATGATAAAAGTGGTTTAGGTTATTCAAATTTTGCTAAACAAACTTCTAACAAGACCATTTTTGTTAAAGCAAGTGAACAAGTTGTTAAAGAGAAAGTAAACAATTCTAAAAGTGTGCATCAAAGTCATAAAAAGGAAATGATTGCTAAGAAGAAGAATTATGTTCCTAGATATAGAAGTTATTTTCAACCTACTTGTTTTTATTGTGGTATAAATGGTCATACACCTAATGCTTGTTATGTTAGAATCTTTAGTGTTGCTCAAGGCCATTATGTATGGGTTAAGAAAGGAACTAACTATCATGGACCCAAAGCATATTGGGTACCAAATAAAACTTAATTGTTTTGTAGGTTTACTTGGAGACCACTTCAAAATCTATGCTTTATTGATAAAGTGGTTGTTCTAAGTTTTTGATGGGAGGCATAAACTAACTTTCAAATCTAGTTCCAAAGTCCAAGGGTTATTTCACATATGGGGAATACCTTAAAGGAAGAATTCTTGGCATTGGCAAAGTTGAAGCACTAACTTTCACATCCAATTGAAGATATACTTTAAGTTGACAAACTAAAGCATAATCTTCCAAGTATAAATCAACTTTGTAACAAAGACTTCAAAATCATGTTTCGGCAAGAATAATTATTTGATGAAGTCTCTCATGAGGTAAAACTCATAGGTAAACATTATTATTTTGTTTTTAATTTTTCATGATTTCTTTACATATTTCAAGTCTTTTCCCATCCTTTTTGCTAATGACAAAGGGGGAGAAGAAATATGTGTTTGTGTTTGTTTTTTTCTCTAACAAAGTGCAGCTAGAAAAGACTCTCTAAAAATCATGAATTTAGGGGGAGCATTGATCAAGGGGGAGCCTTTTGTGTTAGAGAAACAAAAATAGAGCACACTTTCAAAATTGGGTTTTCATCATCAAAAAGGGGGAGAATGCGAAGGCAAGCCTCTAAATGGTTTTGATGAAGACAACCTTATTCATTCAAGATGTTATGCATGCTCAAAAAGGAAATGGATCAAGACATTGAAGCGAGAACAAGATTTCATATTATTTAAAGTCTTGAAGATTTATCTTGGATTGATCAAAGGTATAGCATTCATCTCTTGATAATGTTTATGCAAGTGTTCAAAAGTGTCTCATGCATGCTATATAAGTTTAAGGGTGTTAGAAAATATACGCCATGAGTTTCATGCATTTAAAGAATTATTTTTAAATCGTTTTTTACTTTTGAAATTTGAATATTTGAATATTTTTAAACATGCAGTTGTTGGTAAATTATGGCGTTTTGAACCGCCGTAATTTGCATCGTTTTGAAGCAGTTTTTTTTACTTTTGAAATTTGAATATTTGAATATTTTTAAACATGCAGTTTTTGGTAAATTATGGCGTTTTGAATCGCCGTAATTTTCATCGTTTTGGAGCAGTATTTTACTTTTGAATATTTTCTGCACGTTGAGGTGTGTTAACCGATTAACACATATGTTAATCGATTAGCACTGATGCAGTGGCTAAAAATAGGCAACTTTTCATGTCTTTGTGTCTAAAACTTTTCTCAAATGAATCATGGCACCCCCTCATCATTGATACCTATTTGTAGAGATGTTTAAGCAATATATAAACATCATAATGTCAGAATTTCAAATACACCTCCTTTAAATAAAACTTCAAAAACAATCATTTACATAAAATATTCTTTTTCACAAAGTGTTCATAAAACTTTCAAAAGTGTGAAACTTGTGCATCAAACTTTCATATATTATTCATCTAAGTTTCATCATACACTTGAACACTTGCTTGTACATTATTAAAGTGATTGTTACATAAGGAGAAGATCAATCAAGAGAAGATTGATAATACTACACTTTATTCAAATCATCAAAGAAGATTTATTTCTGTTTGACTTGTGATCCAGGATTGTTGGACACAAGGGTTGGTGTTGAAGAGGATTGTTCTTCATACACTTGATTACCTATAGGTTAGATAGTAAGCATCACCATTGGTGTGAGTAGGCTGTACGATAATTCTAACTATAGTGAAATCTCTTTCGAGTCGAAAGGGGAGTGGATGTACCTTCGGATTGTGAAGGGAACCACTATAAATTCCGGTGTCTTTTTACTTTCCGCAATTTATTTTTCCGCACTTAAACGAAAAATAACCAAAAACCGGAAACAAGATCGAAGAATTTTTAACCACCTAATTCACCCCCCCTCTTAGGCGCATTTACAACTTACAATTGGCATCAGAGCAAGTTTTAGGTAACTTGTTCCTAAAGATTCAGATGGCTTCCGCAAACAATGATCTTGTATTTAAAGATGGTGGTAGTAGTAACAAGTCTCCTTTGTTTTCCGGTCAATATTTCGACTTTTGGAAAATCCGTATGAAGGCACATTTAGAAGCACAAGGAAGTGACATATGGGAGGCAGTTCAAAATGGTCCTTTTGTTCCTACAACGGTTGTTAACGGCGTCGGTTCATCAAAGCCTAAAACTTCATGGGATGATGATGATAAGAAAAGGGTTCTCTATGATAAAAAGGCGATTAATATTTTACAAAGTGCACTTGGAATGGATGAATTCTTCCGCGTCTCAACATGTACAACGGCAAAGGAAATATGGGATACTCTTGTAGAAACTCACGAAGGAACGACCGAAGTCAAGAGATCTAGATTGAACACGTTAAGTCAAGAGTACGAGTTATTCCGAATGCAACCGGGAGAATCAATCCTCGACTTGCAAAAAAGATTCGTGCATTTGACAAATCACTTGAAAGCACTTGGTAAGACACTAACTAATGATGAACTTAATCTTAAAGTGCTTAGGTCTTTAACAAGAGAATGGCAATCCAAAGTGACGGCGATTTCCGAAAAGAAAAGTTTATCAACAATGACATCCGCTACTTTATTCGGAAAGCTTCAAGAATATGAGACGGAACTTGGACTATTGGAGAAACATGAGGTCCAAGAGAAGAAATCCAAGAGCATTGCCTTAAAAGTTGATTCCAAAGTTGTGAAGAAAGAAGACAATCCCGAAGAGGACGAAAACTTTATGCGTCTTGTAAAAAGACTAGGAAAATATTTTGGTGCAGAAAATAATATTGGAAACTCTAGTTACACAAGAAGAAAGAAGTTCTCAAAGAACAAAGAAAGAGAAGCATCAACATCCAATGAAGACATTACATGCTATGAATGTGGAAAACAAGGCCACATCAAATCGGAATGTCCCAAACTCGCAAAGAATCGTGACAACAAAGGAAAGAAGGATTACAATAGGAAGGCTTACATTGCTTGGGATGACAATGAAATAAGTTCTTCATCGGATTCCGATAGTGATCAAAGCGCAAATCTAGCATTGATAGCATCACATCATTCCGACGATGAAGGCGATGAGGTTAGTAGTAACTTTTCAATTTTTGATAATGATGCTCAAGGAGCAATTGATGAACTTTTAAGTGAATGCAAAATTCTATACAAAACCATTTCATCTCAAAAGAATCAAATATCAACTTTGGAAGAAAATATTGAGAAAATGAAAAATAATTTCAAAGATGAAAAGGAAGAATTAATCAAGAATTTTGCATGCACTAAATGTGAGTCACTTGCTTTTCAAATAGTTCAATTGAAGAGAGTTATTGAAAGATATGAAAAAGGTCAAATCGGATTGGAACATGTTCTTAGTAGTCAAAGATACTCAAATGATAAAAGTGGTTTAGGTTATTCAAATTTTGCTAAACAAACTTCTAACAAGACCATTTTTGTTAAAGCAAGTGAACAAGTTGTTAAAGAGAAAGTAAACAATTCTAAAAGTGTGCATCAAAGTCATAAAAAGGAAATGATTGCTAAGAAGAAGAATTATGTTCCTAGATATAGAAGTTATTTTCAACCTACTTGTTTTTATTGTGGTATAAATGGCCATACACCTAATGCTTGTTATGTTAGAAACTTTAGTGTTGCTCAAGGCCATTATGTATGGGTTAAGAAAGGAACTAACTATCATGGACCCAAAGCATATTGGGTACCAAATAAAACTTAATTGTTTTGTAGGTTTACTTGGAGACCACTTCAAAATCTATGCTTTATTGATAAAGTGGTTGTTCTAAGTTTTTGATGGGAGGCATAAACTAACTTTCAAATCTAGTTCCAAAGTCCAAGGGTTATTTCACATATGGGGAATACCTTAAAGGAAGAATTCTTGGCATTGGCAAAGTTGAAGCACTAACTTTCACATCCAATTGAAGATATACTTTAAGTTGACAAACTAAAGCATAATCTTCCAAGTATAAATCAACTTTGTAACAAAGACTTCAAAATCATGTTTCGGCAAGAATAATTATTTGATGAAGTCTCTCATGAGGTAAAACTCATAGGTAAACATTATTATTTTGTTTTTAATTTTTCATGATTTCTTTACATATTTCAAGTCTTTTCCCATCCTTTTTGCTAATGACAAAGGGGGAGAAGAAATATGTGTTTGTGTTTGTTTTTTTCTCTAACAAAGTGCAGCTAGAAAAGACTCTCTAAAAATCATGAATTTAGGGGGAGCATTGATCAAGGGGGAGCCTTTTGTGTTAGAGAAACAAAAATAGAGCACACTTTCAAAATTGGGTTTTCATCATCAAAAAGGGGGAGAATGTGAAGGCAAGCCTCTAAATGGTTTTGATGAAGACAACATTATTCATTCAAGATGTTATGCATGCTCAAAAAGGAAATGGATCAAGACATTGAAGCGAGAACAAGATTTCATATTATTTAAAGTCTTGAAGATTTATCTTGGATTGATCAAAGGTATAACATTCATCTCTTGATAATGTTTATGCAAGTGTTCAAAAGTGTCTCATGCATGCTATATAAGTTTAAGGGTGTTAGAAAATATATGCCATGAGTTTCATGCTTTTAAAGAATTGTTTTTAAATCTTTTTTTACTTTTGAAATTTGAATATTTGAATATTTTTAAACATGCAGTTGTTGGTAAATTATGGCGTTTTGAACCGCCGTAATTTGCATCGTTTTGAAGCAGTTTTTTTTACTTTTGAAATTTGAATATTTTTAAACATGCAGTTGTTGGTAAATTATGGCGTTTTGAACCGCCGTAATTTTCATTGTTTTGGAGCAGTATTTTACTTTTGAATATTTTCTGCACGTTGAGGTGTGTTAACCGATTAACACATATGTTAATCGATTAACACTGATGCAGTGGCTAAAAATAGGCAACTTTTCATGTCTTTGTGTCTAAAACTTTTCTCAAATGAATCATGGCATCCCCTCATCATTGATACCTATTTGTAGAGATGTTTTAGCAATATATAAATATCATAATGTCAGCATTTCAAATACACCTCCTTTGCATAAAACTTCAAAAACAATCATTTACATAAAATATTCTTTTTCACAAAGTGTTCATAAAACTTTCAAAAGTGTGAAACTTGTGCATCAAACTTTCATATATTATTCATCTAAGTTTCATCATACACTTGAACACTTGCTTGTACATTATTAAAGTGATTGTTACATAAGGAGAAGATCAATCAAGAGAAGATTGATAATACTACACTTTATTCAAATCATCAAAGAAGATTTATTTCTGTTTGACTTGTGATCCAGGATTGTTGGACACAAGGGTTGGTGTTGAAGAGGATTGTTCTTCATACACTTGATTACCTATAGGTTAGATAGTAAGCATCACCATTGGTGTGAGTAGGCTGTACGATAATTCTAACTATAGTGAAATCTCTTTCGAGTCGAAAGGGGAGTGGATGTACCTTCGGATTGTGAAGGGAACCACTATAAATTCCGGTGTCTTTTTACTTTCCGCAATTTATTTTTCCGCACTTAAACGAAAAATAACCAAAAACCGGAAACAAGATCGAAGAATTTTTAACCACCTAATTCACCCCCCCTCTTAGGCGCATTTACAACTTACAATTGGCATCAGAGCAAGTTTTAGGTAACTTGTTCCTAAAGATTCAGATGGCTTCCGCAAACAATGATCTTGTATTTAAAGATGGTGGTAGTAGTAACAAGTCTCCTTTGTTTTCCGGTCAATATTTCGACTTTTGGAAAATCCGTATGAAGGCACATTTAGAAGCACAAGGAAGTGACATATGGGAGGCAGTTCAAAATGGTCCTTTTGTTCCTACAACGGTTGTTAACGGCGTCGGTTCATCAAAGCCTAAAACTTCATGGGATGATGATGATAAGAAAAGGGTTCTCTATGATAAAAAGGCGATTAATATTTTACAAAGTGCACTTGGAATGGATGAATTCTTCCGCGTCTCAACATGTACAACGGCAAAGGAAATATGGGATACTCTTGTAGAAACTCACGAAGGAACGACCGAAGTCAAGAGATCTAGATTGAACACGTTAAGTCAAGAGTACGAGTTATTCCGAATGCAACCGGGAGAATCAATCCTCGACTTGCAAAAAAGATTCGTGCATTTGACAAATCACTTGAAAGCACTTGGTAAGACACTAACTAATGATGAACTTAATCTTAAAGTGCTTAGGTCTTTAACAAGAGAATGGCAATCCAAAGTGACGGCGATTTCCGAAAAGAAAAGTTTATCAACAATGACATCCGCTACTTTATTCGGAAAGCTTCAAGAATATGAGACGGAACTTGGACTATTGGAGAAACATGAGGTCCAAGAGAAGAAATCCAAGAGCATTGCCTTAAAAGTTGATTCCAAAGTTGTGAAGAAAGAAGACAATCCCGAAGAGGACGAAAACTTTATGCGTCTTGTAAAAAGACTAGGAAAATATTTTGGTGCAGAAAATAATATTGGAAACTCTAGTTACACAAGAAGAAAGAAGTTCTCAAAGAACAAAGAAAGAGAAGCATCAACATCCAATGAAGACATTACATGCTATGAATGTGGAAAACAAGGCCACATCAAATCGGAATGTCCCAAACTCGCAAAGAATCGTGACAACAAAGGAAAGAAGGATTACAATAGGAAGGCTTACATTGCTTGGGATGACAATGAAATAAGTTCTTCATCGGATTCCGATAGTGATCAAAGCGCAAATCTAGCATTGATAGCATCACATCATTCCGACGATGAAGGCGATGAGGTTAGTAGTAACTTTTCAATTTTTGATAATGATGCTCAAGGAGCAATTGATGAACTTTTAAGTGAATGCAAAATTCTATACAAAACCATTTCATCTCAAAAGAATCAAATATCAACTTTGGAAGAAAATATTGAGAAAATGAAAAATAATTTCAAAGATGAAAAGGAAGAATTAATCAAGAATTTTGCATGCACTAAATGTGAGTCACTTGCTTTTCAAATAGTTCAATTGAAGAGAGTTATTGAAAGATATGAAAAAGGTCAAATCGGATTGGAACATGTTCTTAGTAGTCAAAGATACTCAAATGATAAAAGTGGTTTAGGTTATTCAAATTTTGCTAAACAAACTTCTAACAAGACCATTTTTGTTAAAGCAAGTGAACAAGTTGTTAAAGAGAAAGTAAACAATTCTAAAAGTGTGCATCAAAGTCATAAAAAGGAAATGATTGCTAAGAAGAAGAATTATGTTCCTAGATATAGAAGTTATTTTCAACCTACTTGTTTTTATTGTGGTATAAATGGCCATACACCTAATGCTTGTTATGTTAGAAACTTTAGTGTTGCTCAAGGCCATTATGTATGGGTTAAGAAAGGAACTAACTATCATGGACCCAAAGCATATTGGGTACCAAATAAAACTTAATTGTTTTGTAGGTTTACTTGGAGACCACTTCAAAATCTATGCTTTATTGATAAAGTGGTTGTTCTAAGTTTTTGATGGGAGGCATAAACTAACTTTCAAATCTAGTTCCAAAGTCCAAGGGTTATTTCACATATGGGGAATACCTTAAAGGAAGAATTCTTGGCATTGGCAAAGTTGAAGCACTAACTTTCACATCCAATTGAAGATATACTTTAAGTTGACAAACTAAAGCATAATCTTCCAAGTATAAATCAACTTTGTAACAAAGACTTCAAAATCATGTTTCGGCAAGAATAATTATTTGATGAAGTCTCTCATGAGGTAAAACTCATAGGTAAACATTATTATTTTGTTTTTAATTTTTCATGATTTCTTTACATATTTCAAGTCTTTTCCCATCCTTTTTGCTAATGACAAAGGGGGAGAAGAAATATGTGTTTGTGTTTGTTTTTTTCTCTAACAAAGTGCAGCTAGAAAAGACTCTCTAAAAATCATGAATTTAGGGGGAGCATTGATCAAGGGGGAGCCTTTTGTGTTAGAGAAACAAAAATAGAGCAAACTTTCAAAATTGGGTTGTCATCATCAAAAAGGGGGAGAATGTGAAGGCAAGCCTCTAAATGGTTTTGATGAAGACAACATTATTCATTCAAGATGTTATGCATGCTCAAAAAGGAAATGGATCAAGACATTGAAGCGAGAACAAGATTTCATATTATTTAAAGTCTTGAAGATTTATCTTGGATTGATCAAAGGTATAACATTCATCTCTTGATAATGTTTATGCAAGTGTTCAAAAGTGTCTCATGCATGCTATATAAGTTTAAGGGTGTTAGAAAATATATGCCATGAGTTTCATGCTTTTAAAGAATTGTTTTTAAATCTTTTTTACTTTTGAAATTTGAATATTTGAATATTTTTAAACATGCAGTTGTTGGTAAATTATGGCGTTTTGAACCGCCGTAATTTGCATCGTTTTGAAGCAGTTTTTTTTACTTTTGAAATTTGAATATTTGAATATTTTTAAACATGCAGTTTTTGGTAAATTATGGCGTTTTGAATCGCCGTAATTTTCATCGTTTTGGAGCAGTATTTTACTTTTGAATATTTTCTGCACGTTGAGGTGTGTTAACCGATTAACACATATGTTAATCGATTAACACTGATGCAGTGGCTAAAAATAGGCAACTTTTCATGTCTTTGTGTCTAAAACTTTTCTCAAATGAATCATGGCATCCCCTCATCATTGATACCTATTTGTAGAGATGTTTTAGCAATATATAAACATCATAATGTCAGAATTTCAAATACACCTCCTTTGCATAAAACTTCAAAAACAATCATTTACATAAAATATTCTTTTTCACAAAGTGTTCATAAAACTTTCAAAAGTGTGAAACTTGTGCATCAAACTTTCATATATTATTCATCTAAGTTTCATCATACACTTGAACACTTGCTTGTACATTATTAAAGTGATTGTTACATAAGGAGAAGATCAATCAAGAGAAGATTGATAATACTACACTTTATTCAAATCATCAAAGAAGATTTATTTCTGTTTGACTTGTGATCCAGGATTGTTGGACACAAGGGTTGGTGTTGAAGAGGATTGTTCTTCATACACTTGATTACCTATAGGTTAGATAGTAAGCATCACCATTGGTGTGAGTAGGCTGTACGATAATTCTAACTATAGTGAAATCTCTTTCGAGTCGAAAGGGGAGTGGATGTACCTTCGGATTGTGAAGGGAACCACTATAAAT
Organism: Lathyrus oleraceus; assembly: GCF_024323335.1. NCBI lineage: Eukaryota > Viridiplantae > Streptophyta > Magnoliopsida > Fabales > Fabaceae > Lathyrus > Lathyrus oleraceus. Next base: position 54,152,582 of record NC_066585.1, read on the forward strand.
TCCGGTGTCTTTTTACTTTCCGCAATTTATTTTTCCGCACTTAAACGAAAAATAACCAAAAACCGGAAACAAGATCGAAGAATTTTTAACCACCTAATTCACCCCCCCTCTTAGGCGCATTTACAACTTACAATTGGCATCAGAGCAAGTTTTAGGTAACTTGTTCCTAAAGATTCAGATGGCTTCCGCAAACAATGATCTTGTATTTAAAGATGGTGGTAGTAGTAACAAGTCTCCTTTGTTTTCCGGTCAATATTTCGACTTTTGGAAAATCCGTATGAAGGCACATTTAGAAGCACAAGGAAGTGACATATGGGAGGCAGTTCAAAATGGTCCTTTTGTTCCTACAACGGTTGTTAACGGCGTCGGTTCATCAAAGCCTAAAACTTCATGGGATGATGATGATAAGAAAAGGGTTCTCTATGATAAAAAGGCGATTAATATTTTACAAAGTGCACTTGGAATGGATGAATTCTTCCGCGTCTCAACATGTACAACGGCAAAGGAAATATGGGATACTCTTGTAGAAACTCACGAAGGAACGACCGAAGTCAAGAGATCTAGATTGAACACGTTAAGTCAAGAGTACGAGTTATTCCGAATGCAACCGGGAGAATCAATCCTCGACTTGCAAAAAAGATTCGTGCATTTGACAAATCACTTGAAAGCACTTGGTAAGACACTAACTAATGATGAACTTAATCTTAAAGTGCTTAGGTCTTTAACAAGAGAATGGCAATCCAAAGTGACGGCGATTTCCGAAAAGAAAAGTTTATCAACAATGACATCCGCTACTTTATTCGGAAAGCTTCAAGAATATGAGACGGAACTTGGACTATTGGAGAAACATGAGGTCCAAGAGAAGAAATCCAAGAGCATTGCCTTAAAAGTTGATTCCAAAGTTGTGAAGAAAGAAGACAATCCCGAAGAGGACGAAAACTTTATGCGTCTTGTAAAAAGACTAGGAAAATATTTTGGTGCAGAAAATAATATTGGAAACTCTAGTTACACAAGAAGAAAGAAGTTCTCAAAGAACAAAGAAAGAGAAGCATCAACATCCAATGAAGACATTACATGCTATGAATGTGGAAAACAAGGCCACATCAAATCGGAATGTCCCAAACTCGCAAAGAATCGTGACAACAAAGGAAAGAAGGATTACAATAGGAAGGCTTACATTGCTTGGGATGACAATGAAATAAGTTCTTCATCGGATTCCGATAGTGATCAAAGCGCAAATCTAGCATTGATAGCATCACATCATTCCGACGATGAAGGCGATGAGGTTAGTAGTAACTTTTCAATTTTTGATAATGATGCTCAAGGAGCAATTGATGAACTTTTAAGTGAATGCAAAATTCTATACAAAACCATTTCATCTCAAAAGAATCAAATATCAACTTTGGAAGAAAATATTGAGAAAATGAAAAATAATTTCAAAGATGAAAAGGAAGAATTAATCAAGAATTTTGCATGCACTAAATGTGAGTCACTTGCTTTTCAAATAGTTCAATTGAAGAGAGTTATTGAAAGATATGAAAAAGGTCAAATCGGATTGGAACATGTTCTTAGTAGTCAAAGATACTCAAATGATAAAAGTGGTTTAGGTTATTCAAATTTTGCTAAACAAACTTCTAACAAGACCATTTTTGTTAAAGCAAGTGAACAAGTTGTTAAAGAGAAAGTAAACAATTCTAAAAGTGTGCATCAAAGTCATAAAAAGGAAATGATTGCTAAGAAGAAGAATTATGTTCCTAGATATAGAAGTTATTTTCAACCTACTTGTTTTTATTGTGGTATAAATGGCCATACACCTAATGCTTGTTATGTTAGAAACTTTAGTGTTGCTCAAGGCCATTATGTATGGGTTAAGAAAGGAACTAACTATCATGGACCCAAAGCATATTGGGTACCAAATAAAACTTAATTGTTTTGTAGGTTTACTTGGAGACCACTTCAAAATCTATGCTTTATTGATAAAGTGGTTGTTCTAAGTTTTTGATGGGAGGCATAAACTAACTTTCAAATCTAGTTCCAAAGTCCAAGGGTTATTTCACATATGGGGAATACCTTAAAGGAAGAATTCTTGGCATTGGCAAAGTTGAAGCACTAACTTTCACATCCAATTGAAGATATACTTTAAGTTGACAAACTAAAGCATAATCTTCCAAGTATAAATCAACTTTGTAACAAAGACTTCAAAATCATGTTTCGGCAAGAATAATTATTTGATGAAGTCTCTCATGAGGTAAAACTCATAGGTAAACATTATTATTTTGTTTTTAATTTTTCATGATTTCTTTACATATTTCAAGTCTTTTCCCATCCTTTTTGCTAATGACAAAGGGGGAGAAGAAATATGTGTTTGTGTTTGTTTTTTTCTCTAACAAAGTGCAGCTAGAAAAGACTCTCTAAAAATCATGAATTTAGGGGGAGCATTGATCAAGGGGGAGCCTTTTGTGTTAGAGAAACAAAAATAGAGCAAACTTTCAAAATTGGGTTGTCATCATCAAAAAGGGGGAGAATGTGAAGGCAAGCCTCTAAATGGTTTTGATGAAGACAACATTATTCATTCAAGATGTTATGCATGCTCAAAAAGGAAATGGATCAAGACATTGAAGCGAGAACAAGATTTCATATTATTTAAAGTCTTGAAGATTTATCTTGGATTGATCAAAGGTATAACATTCATCTCTTGATAATGTTTATGCAAGTGTTCAAAAGTGTCTCATGCATGCTATATAAGTTTAAGGGTGTTAGAAAATATATGCCATGAGTTTCATGCTTTTAAAGAATTGTTTTTAAATCTTTTTTACTTTTGAAATTTGAATATTTGAATATTTTTAAACATGCAGTTGTTGGTAAATTATGGCGTTTTGAACCGCCGTAATTTGCATCGTTTTGAAGCAGTTTTTTTTACTTTTGAAATTTGAATATTTGAATATTTTTAAACATGCAGTTTTTGGTAAATTATGGCGTTTTGAATCGCCGTAATTTTCATCGTTTTGGAGCAGTATTTTACTTTTGAATATTTTCTGCACGTTGAGGTGTGTTAACCGATTAACACATATGTTAATCGATTAACACTGATGCAGTGGCTAAAAATAGGCAACTTTTCATGTCTTTGTGTCTAAAACTTTTCTCAAATGAATCATGGCATCCCCTCATCATTGATACCTATTTGTAGAGATGTTTTAGCAATATATAAACATCATAATGTCAGAATTTCAAATACACCTCCTTTGCATAAAACTTCAAAAACAATCATTTACATAAAATATTCTTTTTCACAAAGTGTTCATAAAACTTTCAAAAGTGTGAAACTTGTGCATCAAACTTTCATATATTATTCATCTAAGTTTCATCATACACTTGAACACTTGCTTGTACATTATTAAAGTGATTGTTACATAAGGAGAAGATCAATCAAGAGAAGATTGATAATACTACACTTTATTCAAATCATCAAAGAAGATTTATTTCTGTTTGACTTGTGATCCAGGATTGTTGGACACAAGGGTTGGTGTTGAAGAGGATTGTTCTTCATACACTTGATTACCTATAGGTTAGATAGTAAGCATCACCATTGGTGTGAGTAGGCTGTACGATAATTCTAACTATAGTGAAATCTCTTTCGAGTCGAAAGGGGAGTGGATGTACCTTCGGATTGTGAAGGGAACCACTATAAATTCCGGTGTCTTTTTACTTTCCGCAATTTATTTTTCCGCACTTAAACGAAAAATAACCAAAAACCGGAAACAAGATCGAAGAATTTTTAACCACCTAATTCACCCCCCCTCTTAGGCGCATTTACAACTTACAATTGGCATCAGAGCAAGTTTTAGGTAACTTGTTCCTAAAGATTCAGATGGCTTCCGCAAACAATGATCTTGTATTTAAAGATGGTGGTAGTAGTAACAAGTCTCCTTTGTTTTCCGGTCAATATTTCGACTTTTGGAAAATCCGTATGAAGGCACATTTAGAAGCACAAGGAAGTGACATATGGGAGGCAGTTCAAAATGGTCCTTTTGTTCCTACAACGGTTGTTAACGGCGTCGGTTCATCAAAGCCTAAAACTTCATGGGATGATGATGATAAGAAAAGGGTTCTCTATGATAAAAAGGCGATTAATATTTTACAAAGTGCACTTGGAATGGATGAATTCTTCCGCGTCTCAACATGTACAACGGCAAAGGAAATATGGGATACTCTTGTAGAAACTCACGAAGGAACGACCGAAGTCAAGAGATCTAGATTGAACACGTTAAGTCAAGAGTACGAGTTATTCCGAATGCAACCGGGAGAATCAATCCTCGACTTGCAAAAAAGATTCGTGCATTTGACAAATCACTTGAAAGCACTTGGTAAGACACTAACTAATGATGAACTTAATCTTAAAGTGCTTAGGTCTTTAACAAGAGAATGGCAATCCAAAGTGACGGCGATTTCCGAAAAGAAAAGTTTATCAACAATGACATCCGCTACTTTATTCGGAAAGCTTCAAGAATATGAGACGGAACTTGGACTATTGGAGAAACATGAGGTCCAAGAGAAGAAATCCAAGAGCATTGCCTTAAAAGTTGATTCCAAAGTTGTGAAGAAAGAAGACAATCCCGAAGAGGACGAAAACTTTATGCGTCTTGTAAAAAGACTAGGAAAATATTTTGGTGCAGAAAATAATATTGGAAACTCTAGTTACACAAGAAGAAAGAAGTTCTCAAAGAACAAAGAAAGAGAAGCATCAACATCCAATGAAGACATTACATGCTATGAATGTGGAAAACAAGGCCACATCAAATCGGAATGTCCCAAACTCGCAAAGAATCGTGACAACAAAGGAAAGAAGGATTACAATAGGAAGGCTTACATTGCTTGGGATGACAATGAAATAAGTTCTTCATCGGATTCCGATAGTGATCAAAGCGCAAATCTAGCATTGATAGCATCACATCATTCCGACGATGAAGGCGATGAGGTTAGTAGTAACTTTTCAATTTTTGATAATGATGCTCAAGGAGCAATTGATGAACTTTTAAGTGAATGCAAAATTCTATACAAAACCATTTCATCTCAAAAGAATCAAATATCAACTTTGGAAGAAAATATTGAGAAAATGAAAAATAATTTCAAAGATGAAAAGGAAGAATTAATCAAGAATTTTGCATGCACTAAATGTGAGTCACTTGCTTTTCAAATAGTTCAATTGAAGAGAGTTATTGAAAGATATGAAAAAGGTCAAATCGGATTGGAACATGTTCTTAGTAGTCAAAGATACTCAAATGATAAAAGTGGTTTAGGTTATTCAAATTTTGCTAAACAAACTTCTAACAAGACCATTTTTGTTAAAGCAAGTGAACAAGTTGTTAAAGAGAAAGTAAACAATTCTAAAAGTGTGCATCAAAGTCATAAAAAGGAAATGATTGCTAAGAAGAAGAATTATGTTCCTAGATATAGAAGTTATTTTCAACCTACTTGTTTTTATTGTGGTATAAATGGCCATACACCTAATGCTTGTTATGTTAGAAACTTTAGTGTTGCTCAAGGCCATTATGTATGGGTTAAGAAAGGAACTAACTATCATGGACCCAAAGCATATTGGGTACCAAATAAAACTTAATTGTTTTGTAGGTTTACTTGGAGACCACTTCAAAATCTATGCTTTATTGATAAAGTGGTTGTTCTAAGTTTTTGATGGGAGGCATAAACTAACTTTCAAATCTAGTTCCAAAGTCCAAGGGTTATTTCACATATGGGGAATACCTTAAAGGAAGAATTCTTGGCATTGGCAAAGTTGAAGCACTAACTTTCACATCCAATTGAAGATATACTTTAAGTTGACAAACTAAAGCATAATCTTCCAAGTATAAATCAACTTTGTAACAAAGACTTCAAAATCATGTTTCGGCAAGAATAATTATTTGATGAAGTCTCTCATGAGTTAAAACTCATAGGTAAACATTATTATTTTGTTTTTAATTTTTCATGATTTCTTTACATATTTCAAGTCTTTTCCCATCCTTTTTGCTAATGACAAAGGGGGAGAAGAAATATGTGTTTGTGTTTGTTTTTTTCTCTAACAAAGTGCAGCTAGAAAAGACTCTCTAAAAATCATGAATTTAGGGGGAGCATTGATCAAGGGGGAGCCTTTTGTGTTAGAGAAACAAAAATAGAGCAAACTTTCAAAATTGGGTTGTCATCATCAAAAAGGGGGAGAATGTGAAGGCAAGCCTCTAAATGGTTTTGATGAAGACAACATTATTCATTCAAGATGTTATGCATGCTCAAAAAGGAAATGGATCAAGACATTGAAGCGAGAACAAGATTTCATATTATTTAAAGTCTTGAAGATTTATCTTGGATTGATCAAAGGTATAACATTCATCTCTTGATAATGTTTATGCAAGTGTTCAAAAGTGTCTCATGCATGCTATATAAGTTTAAGGGTGTTAGAAAATATATGCCATGAGTTTCATGTTTTTAAAGAATTGTTTCTAAATCTTTTTTTACTTTTGAAATTTGAATATTTTTAAACATGCAGTTGTTGGTAAATTATGGCGTTTTGAACCGCCGTAATTTGCATCGTTTTGAAGCAGTTTTTTTTACTTTGGAAACTTGAATATTTTAATATTTTTAAACATGCAGTTGTTGGAAAATTATGGCGTTTTGTACCGCCGTAATTTTCATCGTTTTGGAGCAGTATTTTACTTTTGAATATTTTCTGCATGTTGAGGTGTGTTAACCGATTAACACATTTGTTAATCGATTAACACTGATGCAGTGGCTAAAAATAGGCAACTTTTCATGTCTTTGTGTCTAAAACTTTTCTCAAATGAATCATGGCATCCCCTCATCATTGATACCTATTTGTAGAGATGTTTTAGCAATATATAAACATCATAATGTCAGAATTTCAAATACACCTCCTTTGCATAAAACTTCAAAAACAATCATTTACATAAAATATTCTTTTTCACAAAGTGTGAAACTTGTGCATCAAACTTTCATATATTATTCATCTAAGTTTCATCATACACTTGAACACTTGCTTGTACATTATTAAAGTGATTGTTACATAAGGAGAAGATCAATCAAGAGAAGATTGATAATACTACACTTTATTCAAATCATCAAAGAAGATTTATTTCTGTTTGACTTGTGATCCAGGATTGTTGGACACAAGGGTTGGTGTTGAAGAGGATTGTTCTTCATACACTTGATTACCTATAGGTTAGATAGTAAGCATCACCATTGGTGTGAGTAGGCTGTACAATAATTCTAACTATAGTGAAATCTCTTTCGAGTCGAAAGGGGAGTGGATGTACCTTCGGATTGTGAAGGGAACCACTATAAATTCCGGTGTCTTTTTACTTTCCGCAATTTATTTTTCCGCACTTAAACGAAAAATAACCAAAAACCGGAAACAAGATCGAAGAATTTTTAACCACCTAATTCACCCCCCTCTTAGGCGCATTTACAACTTACAATTGGCATCAGAGAAAGTTTTAGGTAACTTGTTCCTAAAGATTCAGATGGCTTCCGCAAACAATGATCTTGTATTTAAAGATGGTGGTAGTAGTAACAAGTCTCCTTTGTTTTCCGGTCAATATTTCGACTTTTGGAAAATCCGTATGAAGGCACATTTAGAAGCACAAGGAAGTGACATATGGGAGGCAGTTCAAAATGGTCCTTTTGTTCCTACAACGGTTGTTAACGGCGTCGGTTCATCAAAGCCTAAAACTTCATGGGATGATGATGATAAGAAAAGGGTTCTCTATGATAAAAAGGCGATTAATATTTTACAAAGTGCACTTGGAATGGATGAATTCTTCCGCGTCTCAACATGTACAACGGCAAAGGAAATATGGGATACTCTTGTAGAAACTCACGAAGGAACGACCGAAGTCAAGAGATCTAGATTGAACACGTTAAGTCAAGAGTACGAGTTATTCCGAATGCAACCGGGAGAATCAATCCTCGACTTGCAAAAAAGATTCGTGCATTTGACAAATCACTTGAAAGCACTTGGTAAGACACTAACTAATGATGAACTTAATCTTAAAGTGCTTAGGTCTTTAACAAGAGAATGGCAATCCAAAGTGACGGCGATTTCCGAAAAGAAAAGTTTATCAACAATGACATCCGCTACTTTATTCGGAAAGCTTCAAGAATATGAGACGGAACTTGGACTATTGGAGAAACATGAGGTCCAAGAGAAGAAATCCAAGAGCATTGCCTTAAAAGTTGATTCCAAAGTTGTGAAGAAAGAAGACAATCCCGAAGAGGACGAAAACTTTATGCGTCTTGTAAAAAGACTAGGAAAATATTTTGGTGCAGAAAATAATATTGGAAACTCTAGTTACACAAGAAGAAAGAAGTTCTCAAAGAACAAAGAAAGAGAAGCATCAACATCCAATGAAGACATTACATGCTATGAATGTGGAAAACAAGGCCACATCAAACCGGAATGTCCCAAACTCGCAAAGAATCGTGACAACAAAGGAAAGAAGGATTACAATAGGAAGGCTTACATTGCTTGGGATGACAATGAAATAAGTTCTTCATCGGATTCCGATAGTGATCAAAGCGCAAATCTAGCATTGATAGCATCACATCATTCCGACGATGAAGGCGATGAGGTTAGTAGTAACTTTTCAATTTTTGATAATGATGCTCAAGGAGCAATTGATGAACTTTTAAGTGAATGCAAAATTCTATACAAAACCATTTCATCTCAAAAGAATCAAATATCAACTTTGGAAGAAAATATTGAGAAAATGAAAAATAATTTCAAAGATGAAAAGGAAGAATTAATCAAGAATTTTGCATGCACTAAATGTGAGTCACTTGCTTTTCAAATAGTTCAATTGAAGAGAGTTATTGAAAGATATGAAAAAGGTCAAATCGGATTGGAACATGTTCTTAGTAGTCAAAGATACTCAAATGATAAAAGTGGTTTAGGTTATTCAAATTTTGCTAAACAAACTTCTAACAAGACCATTTTTGTTAAAGCAAGTGAACAAGTTGTTAAAGAGAAAGTAAACAATTCTAAAAGTGTGCATCAAAGTCATAAAAAGGAAATGATTGCTAAGAAGAAGAATTATGTTCCTAGATATAGAAGTTATTTTCAACCTACTTGTTTTTATTGTGGTATAAATGGCCATACACCTAATGCTTGTTATGTTAGAAACTTTAGTGTTGCTCAAGGCCATTATGTATGGGTTAAGAAAGGAACTAACTATCATGGACCCAAAGCATATTGGGTACCAAATAAAACTTAATTGTTTTGTAGGTTTACTTGGAGACCACTTCAAAATCTATGCTTTATTGATAAAGTGGTTGTTCTAAGTTTTTGATGGGAGGCATAAACTAACTTTCAAATCTAGTTCCAAAGTCCAAGGGTTATTTCACATATGGGGAATACCTTAAAGGAAGAATTCTTGGCATTGGCAAAGTTGAAGCACTAACTTTCACATCCAATTGAAGATATACTTTAAGTTGACAAACTAAAGCATAATCTTCCAAGTATAAATCAACTTTGTAACAAAGACTTCAAAATCATGTTTCGGCAAGAATAATTATTTGATGAAGTCTCTCATGAGGTAAAACTCATAGGTAAACATTATTATTTTGTTTTTAATTTTTCATGATTTCTTTACATATTTCAAGTCTTTTCCCATCCTTTTTGCTAATGACAAAGGGGGAGAAGAAATATGTGTTTGTGTTTGTTTTTTTCTCTAACAAAGTGCAGCTAGAAAAGACTCTCTAAAAATCATGAATTTAGGGGGAGCATTGATCAAGGGGGAGCCTTTTGTGTTAGAGAAACAAAAATAGAGCAAACTTTCAAAATTGGGTTGTCATCATCAAAAAGGGGGAGAATGTGAAGGCAAGCCTCTAAATGGTTTTGATGAAGACAACATTATTCATTCAAGATGTTATGCATGCTCAAAAAGGAAATGGATCAAGACATTGAAGCGAGAACAAGATTTCATATTATTTAAAGTCTTGAAGATTTATCTTGGATTGATCAAAGGTATAACATTCATCTCTTGATAATGTTTATGCAAGTGTTCAAAAGTGTCTCATGCATGCTCTATAAGTATAAGGGTGTTAGAAAATATATACCATGAGTTTCATGCTTTTAAATAATTGTTTTTAAATCTTTTTTAACTTTTGAAATTTGAATATTTGAATATTTTCAAACATGCAGTTGTTGCTAAATTATGGCGTTTTGAACCGCCGTAATTTTCATCGTTTTGGAGCAGTATTTTACTTTTGAATATTTTCTGCACGTTGAGGTGTGTGAACTGATTAACACATATGTTAATCGATTAACACTGATGCAGTGGCTAAAAATAGGCAACTTTTCATGTCTTTGTGTCTAAAACTTTTCTCAAATGAATCATGGCATCCCCTCATCATTGATACCTATTTGTAGAGATGTTTTAGCAATATATAAACATCATAATGTCAGAATTTCAAATACACCTCCTTTGCATAAAACTTCAAAAACAATCATTTACATAAAATATTCTTTTTCACAAAGTGTTCATAAAACTTTCAAAAGTGTGAAACTTGTGCATCAAACTTTCATATATTATTCATCTAAGTTTCATCATACACTTGAACACTTGCTTGTACATTATTAAAGTGATTGTTACATAAGGAGAAGATCAATCAAGAGAAGATTGATAATACTACACTTTATTCAAATCATCAAAGAAGATTTATTTCTGTTTGACTTGTGATCCAGGATTGTTGGACACAAGGGTTGGTGTTGAAGAGGATTGTTCTTCATACACTTGATTACCTATAGGTTAGATAGTAAGCATCACCATTGGTGTGAGTAGGCTGTACGATAATTCTAACTATAGTGAAATCTCTTTCGAGTCGAAAGGGGAGTGGATGTACCTTCGGATTGTGAAGGGAACCACTATAAATTCCGGTGTCTTTTTACTTTCCGCAATTTATTTTTCCGCACTTAAACGAAAAATAACCAAAAACCGGAAACAAGATCGAAGAATTTTTAACCACCTAATTCACCCCCCTCTTAGGCGCATTTACAACTTACAATTGGCATCAGAGCAAGTTTTAGGTAACTTGATCCTAAAGATTCAGATGGCTTCCGCAAACAATGATCTTGTTATAAAGATGGTGGTAGTAGTAACAAGTCTCCTTTGTTTTCCGGTCAATATTTCGACTTTTGGAAAATCCGTATGAAGGCACATTTAGAAGCACAAGGAAGTGACATATGGGAGGCAGTTCAAAATGGTCCTTTTGTTCCTACAACGGTTGTTAACGGCGTCGGTTCATCAAAGCCTAAAACTTCATGGGATGATGATGATAAGAAAAGGGTTCTCTATGATAAAAAGGCGATTAATATTTTACAAAGTGCACTTGGAATGGATGAATTCTTCCGCGTCTCAACATGTACAACGGCAAAGGAAATATGGGATACTCTTGTAGAAACTCACGAAGGAACGACCGAAGTCAAGAGATCTAGATTGAACACGTTAAGTCAAGAGTACGAGTTATTCCGAATGCAACCGGGAGAATCAATCCTCGACTTGCAAAAAAGATTCGTGCATTTGACAAATCACTTGAAAGCACTTGGTAAGACACTAACTAATGATGAACTTAATCTTAAAGTGCTTAGGTCTTTAACAAGAGAATGACAATCCAAAGTGACGGCGATTTCCGAAAAGAAAAGTTTATCAACAATGACATCCGCTACTTTATTCGGAAAGCTTCAAGAATATGAGACGGAACTTGGACTATTGGAGAAACATGAGGTCCAAGAGAAGAAATCCAAGAGCATTGCCTTAAAAGTTGATTCCAAAGTTGTGAAGAAAGAAGACAATCCCGAAGAGGACGAAAACTTTATGCGTCTTGTAAAAAGACTAGGAAAATATTTTGGTGCAGAAAATAATATTGGAAACTCTAGTTACACAAGAAGAAAGAAGTTCTCAAAGAACAAAGAAAGAGAAGCATCAACATCCAATGAAGACATTACATGCTATGAATGTGGAAAACAAGGCCACATCAAACCGGAATGTCCCAAACTCGCAAAGAATCGTGACAACAAAGGAAAGAAGGATTACAATAGGAAGGCTTACATTGCTTGGGATGACAATGAAATAAGTTCTTCATCGGATTCCGATAGTGATCAAAGCGCAAATCTAGCATTGATAGCATCACATCATTCCGACGATGAAGGCGATGAGGTTAGTAGTAACTTTTCAATTTTTGATAATGATGCTCAAGGAGCAATTGATGAACTTTTAAGTGAATGCAAAATTCTATACAAAACCATTTCATCTCAAAAGAATCAAATATCAACTTTGGAAGAAAATATTGAGAAAATGAAAAATAATTTCAAAGATGAAAAGGAAGAATTAATCAAGAATTTTGCATGCACTAAATGTGAGTCACTTGCTTTTCAAATAGTTCAATTGAAGAGAGTTATTGAAAGATATGAAAAAGGTCAAATCGGATTGGAACATGTTCTTAGTAGTCAAAGATACTCAAATGATAAAAGTGGTTTAGGTTATTCAAATTTTGCTAAACAAACTTCTAACAAGACCATTTTTGTTAAAGCAAGTGAACAAGTTGTTAAAGAGAAAGTAAACAATTCTAAAAGTGTGCATCAAAGTCATAAAAAGGAAATGATTGCTAAGAAGAAGAATTATGTTCCTAGATATAGAAGTTATTTTCAACCTAGTTGTTTTTATTGTGGTATAAATGGCCATACACCTAATGCTTGTTATGTTAGAAACTTTAGTGTTGCTCAAGGCCATTATGTATGGGTTAAGAAAGGAACTAACTATCATGGACCCAAAGCATATTGGGTACCAAATAAAACTTAATTGTTTTGTAGGTTTACTTGGAGACCACTTCAAAATCTATGCTTTAATGATAAAGTGGTTGTTCTAAGTTTTTGATGGGAGGCATAAACTAACTTTCAAATCTAGTTCCAAAGTCCAAGGGTTATTTCACATATGGGGAAAAACCTTAAAGGAAGAATTCTTGGCATTGGCAAAGTTGAAGCACTAACTTACACATCCAATTGAAGATATACTTTAAGTTGACAAACTAAAGCATAATCTTCCAAGTATAAATCAACTTTGTAACAAAGACTTCAAAATCATGTTTCGGCAAGAATAATTATTTGATGAAGTCTCTCATGAGTTAAAACTCATAGGTAAACATTATTATTTTGTTTTTAATTTTTCATGATTTCTTTACATATTTCAAGTCTTTTCCCATCCTTTTTGCTAATGACAAAGGGGGAGAAGAAATATGTGTTTGTGTTTGTTTTTTTCTATAACAAAGTGCAGCTAGAAAAGACTCTCTAAAAATCATGAATTTAGGGGGAGCATTGATCAAGGGGGAGCCTTTTGTGTTAGAGAAACAAAAATAGAGCAAACTTTCAAAATTGGGTTGTCATCATCAAAAAGGGGGAGAATGTGAAGGCAAGCCTCTAAATGGTTTTGATGAAGACAACATTATTCATTCAAGATGTTATGCATGCTCAAAAAGGAAACGGATCAAGACATTGAAGCGAGAACAAGATTTCATATTATTTAAAGTCTTGAAGATTTATCTTGGATTGATCAAAGGTATAACATTCATCTCTTGATAATGTTTATGCAAGTGTTCAAAAGTGTCTCATGCATGCTATATAAGTTTAAGGGTGTTAGAAAATATATGCCATGAGTTTCATGCTTTTAAAGAATTGTTTTTAAATCTTTTTTTACTTTTGAAATTTAAATATTTGAATATTTTTAAACATGCAGTTGTTGGTAAATTATGGCGTTTTGATCCGCCGTAATTTGCATCGTTTTGAAGCAGTTTTTTTTACTTTTGAAATTTGAATATTTGAATATTTTTAAACATGCATTTGTTGGTAAATTATGGCGTTTTGAACCGCCGTAATTTTCATTGTTTTGGAGCAGTATTTTACTTTTGAATATTTTCTGCACGTTGAGGTGTGTTAACCGATTAACACATATGTTAATCGATTAACACTGATGCAGTGGCTAAAAATAGGCAACTTTTCATGTCTTTGTGTCTAAAACTTTTCTCAAATGAATCATGGCATCCCCTCATCATTGATACCTATTTGTAGAGATGTTTTAGCAATATATAAACATCATAATGTCAGAATTTCAAATACACCTCCTTTGCATAAAACTTCAAAAACAATCATTTACATAAAATATTCTTTTTCACAAAGTGTTCATAAAACTTTCAAAAGTGTGAAACTTGTGCATCAAACTTTCATATATTATTCATCTAAGTTTCATCATACACTTGAACACTTGCTTGTACATTATTAAAGTGATTGTTACATAAGGAGAAGATCAATCAAGAGAAGATTGATAATACTACACTTTATTCAAATCATCAAAGAAGATTTATTTCTGTTTGACTTGTGATCCAGGATTGTTGGACACAAGGGTTGGTGTTGAAGAGGATTGTTCTTCATACACTTGATTACCTATAGGTTAGATAGTAAGCATCACCATTGGTGTGAGTAGGCTATACGATAATTCTAACTATAGTGAAATCTCTTTCGAGTCGAAAGGGGAGTGGATGTACCTTCGGATTGTGAAGGGAACCACTATAAATTCCGGTGTCTTTTTACTTTCCGCAATTTATTTTTCCGCACTTAAACGAAAAATAACCAAAAACCGGAAACAAGATCGAAGAATTTTTAACCACCTAATTCACCCCCCTCTTAGGCGCATTTACAACTTACAATTGGCATCAGAGCAAGTTTTAGGTAACTTGATCCTAAAGATTCAGATGGCTTCCGCAAACAATGATCTTGTTATAAAGATGGTGGTAGTAGTAACAAGTCTCCTTTGTTTTCCGGTCAATATTTCGACTTTTGGAAAATCCGTATGAAGGCACATTTAGAAGCACAAGGAAGTGACATATGGGAGGCAGTTCAAAATGGTCCTTTTGTTCCTACAACGGTTGTTAACGGCGTCGGTTCATCAAAGCCTAAAACTTCATGGGATGATGATGATAAGAAAAGGGTTCTCTATGATAAAAAGGCGATTAATATTTTACAAAGTGCACTTGGAATGGATGAATTCTTCCGCGTCTCAACATGTACAACGGCAAAGGAAATATGGGATACTCTTGTAGAAACTCACGAAGGAACGACCGAAGTCAAGAGATCTAGATTGAACACGTTAAGTCAAGAGTACGAGTTATTCCGAATGCAACCGGGAGAATCAATCCTCGACTTGCAAAAAAGATTCGTGCATTTGACAAATCACTTGAAAGCACTTGGTAAGACACTAACTAATGATGAACTTAATCTTAAAGTGCTTAGGTCTTTAACAAGAGAATGACAATCCAAAGTGACGGCGATTTCCGAAAAGAAAAGTTTATCAACAATGACATCCGCTACTTTATTCGGAAAGCTTCAAGAATATGAGACGGAACTTGGACTATTGGAGAAACATGAGGTCCAAGAGAAGAAATCCAAGAGCATTGCCTTAAAAGTTGATTCCAAAGTTGTGAAGAAAGAAGACAATCCCGAAGAGGACGAAAACTTTATGCGTCTTGTAAAAAGACTAGGAAAATATTTTGGTGCAGAAAATAATATTGGAAACTCTAGTTACACAAGAAGAAAGAAGTTCTCAAAGAACAAAGAAAGAGAAGCATCAACATCCAATGAAGACATTACATGCTATGAATGTGGAAAACAAGGCCACATCAAACCGGAATGTCCCAAACTCGCAAAGAATCGTGACAACAAAGGAAAGAAGGATTACAATAGGAAGGCTTACATTGCTTGGGATGACAATGAAATAAGTTCTTCATCGGATTCCGATAGTGATCAAAGCGCAAATCTAGCATTGATAGCATCACATCATTCCGACGATGAAGGCGATGAGGTTAGTAGTAACTTTTCAATTTTTGATAATGATGCTCAAGGAGCAATTGATGAACTTTTAAGTGAATGCAAAATTCTATACAAAACCATTTCATCTCAAAAGAATCAAATATCAACTTTGGAAGAAAATATTGAGAAAATGAAAAATAATTTCAAAGATGAAAAGGAAGAATTAATCAAGAATTTTGCATGCACTAAATGTGAGTCACTTGCTTTTCAAATAGTTCAATTGAAGAGAGTTATTGAAAGATATGAAAAAGGTCAAATCGGATTGGAACATGTTCTTAGTAGTCAAAGATACTCAAATGATAAAAGTGGTTTAGGTTATTCAAATTTTGCTAAACAAACTTCTAACAAGACCATTTTTGTTAAAGCAAGTGAACAAGTTGTTAAAGAGAAAGTAAACAATTCTAAAAGTGTGCATCAAAGTCATAAAAAGGAAATGATTGCTAAGAAGAAGAATTATGTTCCTAGATATAGAAGTTATTTTCAACCTACTTGTTTTTATTGTGGTATAAATGGCCATACACCTAATGCTTGTTATGTTAGAAACTTTAGTGTTGCTCAAGGCCATTATGTATGGGTTAAGAAAGGAACTAACTATCATGGACCCAAAGCATATTGGGTACCAAATAAAACTTAATTGTTTTGTAGGTTTACTTGGAGACCACTTCAAAATCTATGCTTTATTGATAAAGTGGTTGTTCTAAGTTTTTGATGGGAGGCATAAACTAACTTTCAAATCTAGTTCCAAAGTCCAAGGGTTATTTCACATATGGGGAATACCTTAAAGGAAGAATTCTTGGCATTGGCAAAGTTGAAGCACTAACTTACACATCCAATTGAAGATATACTTTAAGTTGACAAACTAAAGCATAATCTTCCAAGTATAAATCAACTTTGTAACAAAGACTTCAAAATCATGTTTCGGCAAGAATAATTATTTGATGAAGTCTCTCATGAGTTAAAACTCATAGGTAAACATTATTATTTTGTTTTTAATTTTTCATGATTTCTTTACATATTTCAAGTCTTTTCCCATCCTTTTTGCTAATGACAAAGGGGGAGAAGAAATATGTGTTTGTGTTTGTTTTTTCGTCTAACAAAGTGCAGCTAGAAAAGACTCTCTAAAAATCATGAATTTAGGGGGAGCATTGATCAAGGGGGAGCCTTTTGTGTTAGAGAAACAAAAATAGAGCAAACTTTCAAAATTGGGTTGTCATCATCAAAAAGGGGGAGAATGTGAAGGCAAGCCTCTAAATGGTTTTGATGAAGACAACATTATTCATTCAAGATGTTATGCATGCTCAAAAAGGAAATGGATCAAGACATTGAAGCGAGAACAAGATTTCATATTATTTAAAGTCTTGAAGATTTATCTTGGATTGATCAAAGGTATAACATTCATCTCTTGATAATGTTTATGCAAGTGTTCAAAAGTGTCTCATGCATGCTATATAAGTTTAAGGGTGTTAGAAAATATATGCCAGTTTCATGAGTTTCATGCTTTTAAAGAATTGTTTTTAAATCTTTTTTTACTTTTGAAATTTGAATATTTGAATATTTTTAAACATGCAGTTGTTGGTAAATTATGGCGTTTTGAACCGCCGTAATTTGCATCGTTTTGGAGCAGTATTTTACTTTTGAATATTTTCTGCACGTTGAGGTGTGTTAACCGATTAACACATATGTTAATCGATTAACACTGATGCAGTGGCTAAAAATAGGCAACTTTTCATGTCTTTGTGTCTAAAACTTTTCTCAAATGAATCATGGCATCCCCTCATCATTGATACCTATTTGTAGAGATGTTTTAGCAATATATAAACATCATAATGTCAGAATTTCAAATACACCTCCTTTGCATAAAACTTCAAAAACAATCATTTACATAAAATATTCTTTTTCACAAAGTGTTCATAAAACTTTCAAAAGTGTGAAACTTGTGCATCAAACTTTCATATATTATTCATCTAAGTTTCATCATACACTTGAACACTTGCTTGTACATTATTAAAGTGATTGTTACATAAGGAGAAGATCAATCAAGAGAAGATTGATAATACTACACTTTATTCAAATCATCAAAGAAGATTTATTTCTGTTTGACTTGTGATCCAGGATTGTTGGACACAAGGGTTGGTGTTGAAGAGGATTGTTCTTCATACACTTGATTACCTATAGGTTAGATAGTAAGCATCACCATTGGTGTGAGTAGGCTGTACGATAATTCTAACTATAGTGAAATCTCTTTCGAGTCGAAAGGGGAGTGGATGTACCTTCGGATTGTGAAGGGAACCACTATAAATTCCGGTGTCTTTTTACTTTCCGCAATTTATTTTTCCGCACTTAAACGAAAAATAACCAAAAACCGGAAACAAGATCGAAGAATTTTTAACCACCTAATTCACCCCCCTCTTAGGCGCATTTACAACTTACAATTGGCATCAGAGCAAGTTTTAGGTAACTTGATCCTAAAGATTCAGATGGCTTCCGCAAACAATGATCTTGTATTTAAAGATGGTGGTAGTAGTAACAAGTCTCCTTTGTTTTCCGGTCAATATTTCGACTTTTGGAAAATCCGTATGAAGGCACATTTAGAAGCACAAGGAAGTGACATATGGGAGGCAGTTCAAAATGGTCCTTTTGTTCCTACAACGGTTGTTAACGGCGTCGGTTCATCAAAGCCTAAAACTTCATGGGATGATGATGATAAGAAAAGGGTTCTCTATGATAAAAAGGCGATTAATATTTTACAAAGTGCACTTGGAATGGATGAATTCTTCCGCGTCTCAACATGTACAACGGCAAAGGAAATATGGGATACTCTTGTAGAAACTCACGAAGGAACGACCGAAGTCAAGAGATCTAGATTGAACACGTTAAGTCAAGAGTACGAGTTATTCCGAATGCAACCGGGAGAATCAATCCTCGACTTGCAAAAAAGATTCGTGCATTTGACAAATCACTTGAAAGCACTTGGTAAGACACTAACTAATGATGAACTTAATCTTAAAGTGCTTAGGTCTTTAACAAGAGAATGGCAATCCAAAGTGACGGCGATTTCCGAAAAGAAAAGTTTATCAACAATGACATCCGCTACTTTATTCGGAAAGCTTCAAGAATATGAGACGGAACTTGGACTATTGGAGAAACATGAGGTCCAAGAGAAGAAATCCAAGAGCATTGCCTTAAAAGTTGATTCCAAAGTTGTGAAGAAAGAAGACAATCCCGAAGAGGACGAAAACTTTATGCGTCTTGTAAAAAGACTAGGAAAATATTTTGGTGCAGAAAATAATATTGGAAACTCTAGTTACACAAGAAGAAAGAAGTTCTCAAAGAACAAAGAAAGAGAAGCATCAACATCCAATGAAGACATTACATGCTATGAATGTGGAAAACAAGGCCACATCAAACCGGAATGTCCCAAACTCGCAAAGAATCGTGACAACAAAGGAAAGAAGGATTACAATAGGAAGGCTTACATTGCTTGGGATGACAATGAAATAAGTTCTTCATCGGATTCCGATAGTGATCAAAGCGCAAATCTAGCATTGATAGCATCACATCATTCCGACGATGAAGGCGATGAGGTTAGTAGTAACTTTTCAATTTTTGATAATGATGCTCAAGGAGCAATTGATGAACTTTTAAGTGAATGCAAAATTCTATACAAAACCATTTCATCTCAAAAGAATCAAATATCAACTTTGGAAGAAAATATTGAGAAAATGAAAAATAATTTCAAAGATGAAAAGGAAGAATTAATCAAGAATTTTGCATGCACTAAATGTGAGTCACTTGCTTTTCAAATAGTTCAATTGAAGAGAGTTATTGAAAGATATGAAAAAGGTCAAATCGGATTGGAACATGTTCTTAGTAGTCAAAGATACTCAAATGATAAAAGTGGTTTAGGTTATTCAAATTTTGCTAAACAAACTTCTAACAAGACCATTTTTGTTAAAGCAAGTGAACAAGTTGTTAAAGAGAAAGTAAACAATTCTAAAAGTGTGCATCAAAGTCATAAAAAGGAAATGATTGCTAAGAAGAAGAATTATGTTCCTAGATATAGAAGTTATTTTCAACCTACTTGTTTTTATTGTGGTATAAATGGCCATACACCTAATGCTTGTTATGTTAGAAACTTTAGTGTTGCTCAAGGCCATTATGTATGGGTTAAGAAAGGAACTAACTATCATGGACCCAAAGCATATTGGGTACCAAATAAAACTTAATTGTTTTGTAGGTTTACTTGGAGACCACTTCAAAATCTATGCTTTATTGATAAAGTGGTTGTTCTAAGTTTTTGATGGGAGGCATAAACTAACTTTCAAATCTAGTTCCAAAGTCCAAGGGTTATTTCACATATGGGGAATACCTTAAAGGAAGAATTCTTGGCATTGGCAAAGTTGAAGCACTAACTTTCACATCCAATTGAAGATATACTTTAAGTTGACAAACTAAAGCATAATCTTCCAAGTATAAATCAACTTTGTAACAAAGACTTCAAAATCATGTTTCGGCAAGAATAATTATTTGATGAAGTCTCTCATGAGGTAAAACTCATAGGTAAACATTATTATTTTGTTTTTAATTTTTCATGATTTCTTTACATATTTCAAGTCTTTTCCCATCCTTTTTGCTAATGACAAAGGGGGAGAAGAAATATGTGTTTGTGTTTGTTTTTTTCTCTAACAAAGTGCAGCTAGAAAAGACTCTCTAAAAATCATGAATTTAGGGGGAGCATTGATCAAGGGGGAGCCTTTTGTGTTAGAGAAACAAAAATAGAGCAAACTTTCAAAATTGGGTTGTCATCATCAAAAAGGGGGAGAATGTGAAGGCAAGCCTCTAAATGGTTTTGATGAAGACAACATTATTCATTCAAGATGTTATGCATGCTCAAAAAGGAAATGGATCAAGACATTGAAGCGAGAACAAGATTTCATATTATTTAAAGTCTTGAAGATTTATCTTGGATTGATCAAAGGTATAACATTCATCTCTTGATAATGTTTATGCAAGTGTTCAAAAGTGTCTCATGCATGCTATATAAGTTTAAGGGTGTTAGAAAATATATGCCATGAGTTTCATGCTTTTAAAGAATTGTTTTTAAATCTTTTTTTACTTTTGAAATTTGAATATTTGAATATTTTTAAACATGCAGTTGTTGGTAAATTATGGCGTTTTGATTGGCCGTAATTTGCATCGTTTTGAAGCAGTATTTTACTTTTGAATATTTTCTGCACGTTGAGGTGTGTTAACCGATTAACACATATGTTAATCGATTAACACTGATGCAGTGGCTAAAAATAGGCAACTTTTCATGTCTTTGTGTCTAAAACTTTTCTCAAATGAATCATGGCATCCCCTCATCATTGATACCTATTTGTAGAGATGTTTTAGCAATATATAAACATCATAATGTCAGAATTTCAAATACACCTCCTTTGCATAAAACTTCAAAAACAATCATTTACATAAAATATTCTTTTTCACAAAGTGTTCATAAAACTTTCAAAAGTGTGAAACTTGTGCATCAAACTTTCATATATTATTCATCTAAGTTTCATCATACACTTGAACACTTGCTTGTACATTATTAAAGTGATTGTTACATAAGGAGAAGATCAATCAAGAGAAGATTGATAATACTACACTTTATTCAAATCATCAAAGAAGATTTATTTCTGTTTGACTTGTGATCCAGGATTGTTGGACACAAGGGTTGGTGTTGAAGAGGATTGTTCTTCATACACTTGATTACCTATAGGTTAGATAGTAAGCATCACCATTGGTGTGAGTAGGCTGTACAATAATTCTAACTATAGTGAAATCTCTTTCGAGTCGAAAGGGGAGTGGATGTACCTTCGGATTGTGAAGGGAACCACTATAAATTCCGGTGTCTTTTTACTTTCCGCAATTTATTTTTCCGCACTTAAACGAAAAATAACCAAAAACCGGAAACAAGATCGAAGAATTTTTAACCACCTAATTCCCCCCCCTCTTAGGCGCATTTACAACTTACAATTGGCATCAGAGCAAGTTTTAGGTAACTTGTTCCTAAAGATTCAGATGGCTTCCGCAAACAATGATCTTGTATTTAAAGATGGTGGTAGTAGTAACAAGTCTCCTTTGTTTTCCGGTCAATATTTCGACTTTTGGAAAATCCGTATGAAGGCACATTTAGAAGCACAAGGAAGTGACATATGGGAGGCAGTTCAAAATGGTCCTTTTGTTCCTACAACGGTTGTTAACGGCGTCGGTTCATCAAAGCCTAAAACTTCATGGGATGATGATGATAAGAAAAGGGTTCTCTATGATAAAAAGGCGATTAATATTTTACAAAGTGCACTTGGAATGGATGAATTCTTCCGCGTCTCAACATGTACAACGGCAAAGGAAATATGGGATACTCTTGTAGAAACTCACGAAGGAACGACCGAAGTCAAGAGATCTAGATTGAACACGTTAAGTCAAGAGTACGAGTTATTCCGAATGCAACCGGGAGAATCAATCCTCGACTTGCAAAAAAGATTCGTGCATTTGACAAATCACTTGAAAGCACTTGGTAAGACACTAACTAATGATGAACTTAATCTTAAAGTGCTTAGGTCTTTAACAAGAGAATGGCAATCCAAAGTGACGGCGATTTCCGAAAAGAAAAGTTTATCAACAATGACATCCGCTACTTTATTCGGAAAGCTTCAAGAATATGAGACGGAACTTGGACTATTGGAGAAACATGAGGTCCAAGAGAAGAAATCCAAGAGCATTGCCTTAAAAGTTGATTCCAAAGTTGTGAAGAAAGAAGACAATCCCGAAGAGGACGAAAACTTTATGCGTCTTGTAAAAAGACTAGGAAAATATTTTGGTGCAGAAAATAATATTGGAAACTCTAGTTACACAAGAAGAAAGAAGTTCTCAAAGAACAAAGAAAGAGAAGCATCAACATCCAATGAAGACATTACATGCTATGAATGTGGAAAACAAGGCCACATCAAACCGGAATGTCCCAAACTCGCAAAGAATCGTGACAACAAAGGAAAGAAGGATTACAATAGGAAGGCTTACATTGCTTGGGATGACAATGAAATAAGTTCTTCATCGGATTCCGATAGTGATCAAAGCGCAAATCTAGCATTGATAGCATCACATCATTCCGACGATGAAGGCGATGAGGTTAGTAGTAACTTTTCAATTTTTGATAATGATGCTCAAGGAGCAATTGATGAACTTTTAAGTGAATGCAAAATTCTATACAAAACCATTTCATCTCAAAAGAATCAAATATCAACTTTGGAAGAAAATATTGAGAAAATGAAAAATAATTTCAAAGATGAAAAGGAAGAATTAATCAAGAATTTTGCATGCACTAAATGTGAGTCACTTGCTTTTCAAATAGTTCAATTGAAGAGAGTTATTGAAAGATATGAAAAAGGTCAAATCGGATTGGAACATGTTCTTAGTAGTCAAAGATACTCAAATGATAAAAGTGGTTTAGGTTATTCAAATTTTGCTAAACAAACTTCTAACAAGACCATTTTTGTTAAAGCAAGTGAACAAGTTGTTAAAGAGAAAGTAAACAATTCTAAAAGTGTGCATCAAAGTCATAAAAAGGAAATGATTGCTAAGAAGAAGAATTATGTTCCTAGATATAGAAGTTATTTTCAACCTACTTGTTTTTATTGTGGTATAAATGGCCATACACCTAATGCTTGTTATGTTAGAAACTTTAGTGTTGCTCAAGGCCATTATGTATGGGTTAAGAAAGGAACTAACTATCATGGACCCAAAGCATATTGGGTACCAAATAAAACTTAATTGTTTTGTAGGTTTACTTGGAGACCACTTCAAAATCTATGCTTTATTGATAAAGTGGTTGTTCTAAGTTTTTGATGGGAGGCATAAACTAACTTTCAAATCTAGTTCCAAAGTCCAAGGGTTATTTCACATATGGGGAATACCTTAAAGGAAGAATTCTTGGCATTGGCAAAGTTGAAGCACTAACTTTCACATCCAATTGAAGATATACTTTAAGTTGACAAACTAAAGCATAATCTTCCAAGTATAAATCAACTTTGTAACAAAGACTTCAAAATCATGTTTCGGCAAGAATAATTATTTGATGAAGTCTCTCATGAGGTAAAACTCATAGGTAAACATTATTATTTTGTTTTTAATTTTTCATGATTTCTTTACATATTTCAAGTCTTTTCCCATCCTTTTTGCTAATGACAAAGGGGGAGAAGAAATATGTGTTTGTGTTTGTTTTTTTTTCTCTAACAAAGTGCAGCTAGAAAAGACTCTCTAAAAATCATGAATTTAGGGGGAGCATTGATCAAGGGGGAGCCTTTTGTGTTAGAGAAACAAAAATAGAGCAAACTTTCAAAATTGGGTTGTCATCATCAAAAAGGGGGAGAATGTGAAGGCAAGCCTCTAAATGGTTTTGATGAAGACAACATTATTCATTCAAGATGTTATGCATGCTCAAAAAGGAAATGGATCAAGACATTGAAGCGAGAACAAGATTTCATATTATTTAAAGTCTTGAAGATTTATCTTGGATTGATCAAAGGTATAACATTCATCTCTTGATAATGTTTATGCAAGTGTTCAAAAGTGTCTCATGCATGCTATATAAGTTTAAGGGTGTTAGAAAATATATGCCATGAGTTTCATGCTTTTAAAGAATTGTTTTTAAATCTTTTTTTACTTTTGAAATTTGAATATTTGAATATTTTTAAACATGCAGTTGTTGGTAAATTATGGCGTTTTGATCCGCCGTAATTTGCATCGTTTTGAAGCAGTATTTTACTTTTGAATATTTTCTGCACGTTGAGGTGTGTTAACCGATTAACACATATGTTAATCGATTAACACTGATGCAGTGGCTAAAAATAGGCAACTTTTCATGTCTTTGTGTCTAAAACTTTTCTCAAATGAATCATGGCATCCCCTCATCATTGATACCTATTTGTAGAGATGTTTTAGCAATATATAAACATCATAATGTCAGAATTTCAAATACACCTCCTTTGCATAAAACTTCAAAAACAATCATTTACATAAAATATTCTTTTTCACAAAGTGTTCATAAAACTTTCAAAAGTGTGAAACTTGTGCATCAAACTTTCATATATTATTCATCTAAGTTTCATCATACACTTGAACACTTGCTTGTACATTATTAAAGTGATTGTTACATAAGGAGAAGATCAATCAAGAGAAGATTGATAATACTACACTTTATTCAAATCATCAAAGAAGATTTATTTCTGTTTGACTTGTGATCCAGGATTGTTGGACACAAGGGTTGGTGTTGAAGAGGATTGTTCTTCATACACTTGATTACCTATAGGTTAGATAGTAAGCATCACCATTGGTGTGAGTAGGCTGTACAATAATTCTAACTATAGTGAAATCTCTTTCGAGTCGAAAGGGGAGTGGATGTACCTTCGGATTGTGAAGGGAACCACTATAAATTCCGGTGTCTTTTTACTTTCCGCAATTTATTTTTCCGCACTTAAACGAAAAATAACCAAAAACCGGAAACAAGATCGAAGAATTTTTAACCACCTAATTCACCCCCCTCTTAGGCGCATTTACAACTTACAATTGGCATCAGAGCAAGTTTTAGGTAACTTGATCCTAAAGATTCAGATGGCTTCCGCAAACAATGATCTTGTATTTAAAGATGGTGGTAGTAGTAACAAGTCTCCTTTGTTTTCCGGTCAATATTTCGACTTTTGGAAAATCCGTATGAAGGCACATTTAGAAGCACAAGGAAGTGACATATGGGAGGCAGTTCAAAATGGTCCTTTTGTTCCTACAACGGTTGTTAACGGCGTCGGTTCATCAAAGCCTAAAACTTCATGGGATGATGATGATAAGAAAAGGGTTCTCTATGATAAAAAGGCGATTAATATTTTACAAAGTGCACTTGGAATGGATGAATTCTTCCGCGTCTCAACATGTACAACGGCAAAGGAAATATGGGATACTCTTGTAGAAACTCACGAAGGAACGACCGAAGTCAAGAGATCTAGATTGAACACGTTAAGTCAAGAGTACGAGTTATTCCGAATGCAACCGGGAGAATCAATCCTCGACTTGCAAAAAAGATTCGTGCATTTGACAAATCACTTGAAAGCACTTGGTAAGACACTAACTAATGATGAACTTAATCTTAAAGTGCTTAGGTCTTTAACAAGAGAATGGCAATCCAAAGTGACGGCGATTTCCGAAAAGAAAAGTTTATCAACAATGACATCCGCTACTTTATTCGGAAAGCTTCAAGAATATGAGACGGAACTTGGACTATTGGAGAAACATGAGGTCCAAGAGAAGAAATCCAAGAGCATTGCCTTAAAAGTTGATTCCAAAGTTGTGAAGAAAGAAGACAATCCCGAAGAGGACGAAAACTTTATGCGTCTTGTAAAAAGACTAGGAAAATATTTTGGTGCAGAAAATAATATTGGAAACTCTAGTTACACAAGAAGAAAGAAGTTCTCAAAGAACAAAGAAAGAGAAGCATCAACATCCAATGAAGACATTACATGCTATGAATGTGGAAAACAAGGCCACATCAAACCGGAATGTCCCAAACTCGCAAAGAATCGTGACAACAAAGGAAAGAAGGATTACAATAGGAAGGCTTACATTGCTTGGGATGACAATGAAATAAGTTCTTCATCGGATTCCGATAGTGATCAAAGCGCAAATCTAGCATTGATAGCATCACATCATTCCGACGATGAAGGCGATGAGGTTAGTAGTAACTTTTCAATTTTTGATAATGATGCTCAAGGAGCAATTGATGAACTTTTAAGTGAATGCAAAATTCTATACAAAACCATTTCATCTCAAAAGAATCAAATATCAACTTTGGAAGAAAATATTGAGAAAATGAAAAATAATTTCAAAGATGAAAAGGAAGAATTAATCAAGAATTTTGCATGCACTAAATGTGAGTCACTTGCTTTTCAAATAGTTCAATTGAAGAGAGTTATTGAAAGATATGAAAAAGGTCAAATCGGATTGGAACATGTTCTTAGTAGTCAAAGATACTCAAATGATAAAAGTGGTTTAGGTTATTCAAATTTTGCTAAACAAACTTCTAACAAGACCATTTTTGTTAAAGCAAGTGAACAAGTTGTTAAAGAGAAAGTAAACAATTCTAAAAGTGTGCATCAAAGTCATAAAAAGGAAATGATTGCTAAGAAGAAGAATTATGTTCCTAGATATAGAAGTTATTTTCAACCTACTTGTTTTTATTGTGGTATAAATGGCCATACACCTAATGCTTGTTATGTTAGAAACTTTAGTGTTGCTCAAGGCCATTATGTATGGGTTAAGAAAGGAACTAACTATCATGGACCCAAAGCATATTGGGTACCAAATAAAACTTAATTGTTTTGTAGGTTTACTTGGAGACCACTTCAAAATCTATGCTTTATTGATAAAGTGGTTGTTCTAAGTTTTTGATGGGAGGCATAAACTAACTTTCAAATCTAGTTCCAAAGTCCAAGGGTTATTTCACATATGGGGAATACCTTAAAGGAAGAATTCTTGGCATTGGCAAAGTTGAAGCACTAACTTTCACATCCAATTGAAGATATACTTTAAGTTGACAAACTAAAGCATAATCTTCCAAGTATAAATCAACTTTGTAACAAAGACTTCAAAATCATGTTTCGGCAAGAATAATTATTTGATGAAGTCTCTCATGAGGTAAAACTCATAGGTAAACATTATTATTTTGTTTTTAATTTTTCATGATTTCTTTACATATTTCAAGTCTTTTCCCATCCTTTTTGCTAATGACAAAGGGGGAGAAGAAATATGTGTTTGTGTTTGTTTTTTTCTCTAACAAAGTGCAGCTAGAAAAGACTCTCTAAAAATCATGAATTTAGGGGGAGCATTGATCAAGGGGGAGCCTTTTGTGTTAGAGAAACAAAAATAGAGCAAACTTTCAAAATTGGGTTGTCATCATCAAAAAGGGGGAGAATGTGAAGGCAAGCCTCTAAATGGTTTTGATGAAGACAACATTATTCATTCAAGATGTTATGCATGCTCAAAAAGGAAATGGATCAAGACATTGAAGCGAGAACAAGATTTCATATTATTTAAAGTCTTGAAGATTTATCTTGGATTGATCAAAGGTATAACATTCATCTCTTGATAATGTTTATGCAAGTGTTCAAAAGTGTCTCATGCATGCTATATAAGTTTAAGGGTGTTAGAAAATATATGCCATGAGTTTCATGCTTTTAAAGAATTGTTTTTAAATCTTTTTTACTTTTGAAATTTGAATATTTGAATATTTTTAAACATGCAGTTGTTGGTAAATTATGGCGTTTTGATTGGCCGTAATTTGCATCGTTTTGAAGCAGTATTTTACTTTTGAATATTTTCTGCACGTTGAGGTGTGTTAACCGATTAACACATATGTTAATCGATTAACACTGATGCAGTGGCTAAAAATAGGCAACTTTTCATGTCTTTGTGTCTAAAACTTTTCTCAAATGAATCATGGCATCCCCTCATCATTGATACCTATTTGTAGAGATGTTTTAGCAATATATAAACATCATAATGTCAGAATTTCAAATACACCTCCTTTGCATAAAACTTCAAAAACAATCATTTACATAAAATATTCTTTTTCACAAAGTGTTCATAAAACTTTCAAAAGTGTGAAACTTGTGCATCAAACTTTCATATATTATTCATCTAAGTTTCATCATACACTTGAACACTTGCTTGTACATTATTAAAGTGATTGTTACATAAGGAGAAGATCAATCAAGAGAAGATTGATAATACTACACTTTATTCAAATCATCAAAGAAGATTTATTTCTGTTTGACTTGTGATCCAGGATTGTTGGACACAAGGGTTGGTGTTGAAGAGGATTGTTCTTCATACACTTGATTACCTATAGGTTAGATAGTAAGCATCACCATTGGTGTGAGTAGGCTGTACAATAATTCTAACTATAGTGAAATCTCTTTCGAGTCGAAAGGGGAGTGGATGTACCTTCGGATTGTGAAGGGAACCACTATAAATTCCGGTGTCTTTTTACTTTCCGCAATTTATTTTTCCGCACTTAAACGAAAAATAACCAAAAACCGGAAACAAGATCGAAGAATTTTTAACCACCTAATTCACCCCCCCTCTTAGGCGCATTTACAACTTACAATTGGCATCAGAGCAAGTTTTAGGTAACTTGTTCCTAAAGATTCAGATGGCTTCCGCAAACAATGATCTTGTATTTAAAGATGGTGGTAGTAGTAACAAGTCTCCTTTGTTTTCCGGTCAATATTTCGACTTTTGGAAAATCCGTATGAAGGCACATTTAGAAGCACAAGGAAGTGACATATGGGAGGCAGTTCAAAATGGTCCTTTTGTTCCTACAACGGTTGTTAACGGCGTCGGTTCATCAAAGCCTAAAACTTCATGGGATGATGATGATAAGAAAAGGGTTCTCTATGATAAAAAGGCGATTAATATTTTACAAAGTGCACTTGGAATGGATGAATTCTTCCGCGTCTCAACATGTACAACGGCAAAGGAAATATGGGATACTCTTGTAGAAACTCACGAAGGAACGACCGAAGTCAAGAGATCTAGATTGAACACGTTAAGTCAAGAGTACGAGTTATTCCGAATGCAACCGGGAGAATCAATCCTCGACTTGCAAAAAAGATTCGTGCATTTGACAAATCACTTGAAAGCACTTGGTAAGACACTAACTAATGATGAACTTAATCTTAAAGTGCTTAGGTCTTTAACAAGAGAATGGCAATCCAAAGTGACGGCGATTTCCGAAAAGAAAAGTTTATCAACAATGACATCCGCTACTTTATTCGGAAAGCTTCAAGAATATGAGACGGAACTTGGACTATTGGAGAAACATGAGGTCCAAGAGAAGAAATCCAAGAGCATTGCCTTAAAAGTTGATTCCAAAGTTGTGAAGAAAGAAGACAATCCCGAAGAGGACGAAAACTTTATGCGTCTTGTAAAAAGACTAGGAAAATATTTTGGTGCAGAAAATAATATTGGAAACTCTAGTTACACAAGAAGAAAGAAGTTCTCAAAGAACAAAGAAAGAGAAGCATCAACATCCAATGAAGACATTACATGCTATGAATGTGGAAAACAAGGCCACATCAAACCGGAATGTCCCAAACTCGCAAAGAATCGTGACAACAAAGGAAAGAAGGATTACAATAGGAAGGCTTACATTGCTTGGGATGACAATGAAATAAGTTCTTCATCGGATTCCGATAGTGATCAAAGCGCAAATCTAGCATTGATAGCATCACATCATTCCGACGATGAAGGCGATGAGGTTAGTAGTAACTTTTCAATTTTTGATAATGATGCTCAAGGAGCAATTGATGAACTTTTAAGTGAATGCAAAATTCTATACAAAACCATTTCATCTCAAAAGAATCAAATATCAACTTTGGAAGAAAATATTGAGAAAATGAAAAATAATTTCAAAGATGAAAAGGAAGAATTAATCAAGAATTTTGCATGCACTAAATGTGAGTCACTTGCTTTTCAAATAGTTCAATTGAAGAGAGTTATTGAAAGATATGAAAAAGGTCAAATCGGATTGGAACATGTTCTTAGTAGTCAAAGATACTCAAATGATAAAAGTGGTTTAGGTTATTCAAATTTTGCTAAACAAACTTCTAACAAGACCATTTTTGTTAAAGCAAGTGAACAAGTTGTTAAAGAGAAAGTAAACAATTCTAAAAGTGTGCATCAAAGTCATAAAAAGGAAATGATTGCTAAGAAGAAGAATTATGTTCCTAGATATAGAAGTTATTTTCAACCTACTTGTTTTTATTGTGGTATAAATGGCCATACACCTAATGCTTGTTATGTTAGAAACTTTAGTGTTGCTCAAGGCCATTATGTATGGGTTAAGAAAGGAACTAACTATCATGGACCCAAAGCATATTGGGTACCAAATAAAACTTAATTGTTTTGTAGGTTTACTTGGAGACCACTTCAAAATCTATGCTTTATTGATAAAGTGGTTGTTCTAAGTTTTTGATGGGAGGCATAAACTAACTTTCAAATCTAGTTCCAAAGTCCAAGGGTTATTTCACATATGGGGAATACCTTAAAGGAAGAATTCTTGGCATTGGCAAAGTTGAAGCACTAACTTTCACATCCAATTGAAGATATACTTTAAGTTGACAAACTAAAGCATAATCTTCCAAGTATAAATCAACTTTGTAACAAAGACTTCAAAATCATGTTTCGGCAAGAATAATTATTTGATGAAGTCTCTCATGAGGTAAAACTCATAGGTAAACATTATTATTTTGTTTTTAATTTTTCATGATTTCTTTACATATTTCAAGTCTTTTCCCATCCTTTTTGCTAATGACAAAGGGGGAGAAGAAATATGTGTTTGTGTTTGTTTTTTTTTCTCTAACAAAGTGCAGCTAGAAAAGACTCTCTAAAAATCATGAATTTAGGGGGAGCATTGATCAAGGGGGAGCCTTTTGTGTTAGAGAAACAAAAATAGAGCAAACTTTCAAAATTGGGTTGTCATCATCAAAAAGGGGGAGAATGTGAAGGCAATCCTCTAAATGGTTTTGATGAAGACAACATTATTCATTCAAGATGTTATGCATGCTCAAAAAGGAAATGGATCAAGACATTGAAGCGAGAACAAGATTTCATATTATTTAAAGTCTTGAAGATTTATCTTGGATTGATCAAAGGTATAACATTCATCTCTTGATAATGTTTATGCAAGTGTTCAAAAGTGTCTCATGCATGCTATATAAGTTTAAGGGTGTTAGAAAATATATGCCATGAGTTTCATGCTTTTAAAGAATTGTTTTTAAATCTTTTTTTACTTTTGAAATTTGAATATTTGAATATTTTTAAACATGCAGTTGTTGGTAAATTATGGCGTTTTGAACCGCCGTAATTTGCATCGTTTTGAAGCAGTATTTTACTTTTGAATATTTTCTGCACGTTGACGTGTGTTAACCGATTAACACATATGTTAATCGATTAACACTGATGCAGTGGCTAAAAATAGGCAACTTTTCATGTCTTTGTGTCTAAAACTTTTCTCAAATGAATCATGGCATCCCCTCATCATTGATACCTATTTGTAGAGTGTTTTACCAATATATAAACATCATAATGTCAGAATTTCAAATACACCTCCTTTGCATAAAACTTCAAAAACAATCATTTACATAAAATATTCTTTTTCACAAAGTGTTCATAAACCTTTCAAAAGTGTGAAACTTGTGCATCAAACTTTCATATATTATTCATCTAAGTTTCATCATACACTTGAACACTTGCCTGTACATTATTAAAGTGATTGTCACATAAGGAGAAGATCAATGAAGAGAAGATTGATAATACTACACTTTATTCAAATCATCAAAGAAGATTTATTTCTGTTTGACTTGTGATCCAGGATTTTTGGACACAAGGGTTGGTGTTGAAGAGGATTGTTCTTCATACACTTGATTACCTATAGGTTAGATAGTAAGCATCACCATTGGTGTGAGTAGGCTGTACAATAATTCTAACTATAGTGAAATCTCTTTCGAGTCGAAAGGGGAGTGGATGTACCTTCGGATTGTGAAGGGAAGCACTATAAATTCCGGTGTCTTTTTACTTTCCGCAATTTATTTTTCCGCACTTAAACGAAAAATAACCAAAAACCGAAAACAAGATCGAAGAATTTTTAACCACCTAATTCACCCCCCCCCCTCTTAGGCGCATTTACAACTTACAATTGGCATCAGAGCAAGTTTTAGGTAACTTGTTCCTAAAGATTCAGATGGCTTCCGCAAACAATGATCTTGTATTTAAAGATGGTGGTAGTAGTAACAAGTCTCCTTTGTTTTCCGGTCAATATTTCGACTTTTGGAAAATCCGTATGAAGGCACATTTAGAAGCACAAGGAAGTGATATATGGGAGTCAGTTCAAAATGGTCCTTTTGTTCCTACAACGGTTGTTAACGGTGTCGGTTCATCAAAGCCTAAAACTTCATGGGATGATGATGATAAGAAAAGGGTTCTCTATGATAAAAAGGCGATTAATATTTTACAAAGTGCACTTGGAATGGATGAATTCTTCCGCGTCTCAACATGTACAACGGCAAAGGAAATATGGGATACTCTTGTAGAAACTCACGAAGGAACGACCGAAGTCAAGAGATCTAGATTGAACACGTTAAGTCAAGAGTACGAGTTATTCCGAATGCAACCGGGAGAATCAATCCTCGACTTGCAAAAAAGATTCGTGCATTTGACAAATCATTTGAAAGAACTTGGTAAGACACTAACTAATGATGAACTTAATGTTAAAGTGCTTAGGTCTTTAACAAGAGAACGGCAATCCAAAGTGACGGCGATTTCCGAAAAGAAAAGTTTATCAACAATGACATCCGCTACTTTATTCGGAAAGCTTCAAGAATATGAGACGGAACTTGGACTATTGGAGAAACATGAGGTCCAAGAGAAGAAATCCAAGAGAATTGCCTTAAAAGTTGATTCCAAAGTTGTGAAGAAAGAAGATAATCGCGAAGAGGACGAAAACTTTATGCATCTTGTAAAAAGACTAGGAAAATATTTTGGTGCAGAAAATAATATTGGAAACTCTAGTTACACAAGAAGAAAAAAGTTCTCAAAGAACAAAGAAAGAGAAGCATCAACATCCAATGAAGACATTACATGCTATGAATGTGGAAAATAAGGCCACATCAAACCGGAATGTCCCAAACTCGCAAAGAATCGTGACAACAAAGGAAAGAAGGATTACAATAGGAAGGCTTACATTGCTTGGGATGACAATGAAATAAGTTCTTCATCGGATTCCGATAGTGATCAAAGCGCAAATCTAGCATTGATAGCATCACATCATTCCGACGATGAAGGCGATGAGGTTAGTAGTAACTTTTCAATTTTTGATAATGATGCTCAAGGAGCAATTGATGAACTTTTAAGTGAATGCAAAATTCTATACAAAACCATTTCATCTCAAAAGAATCAAATATCAACTTTGGAAGAAAATATTGAGAAAATGAAAAATAATTTCAAAGATGAAAAGGAAGAATTAATCAAGAATTTTGCATGCACTAAATGTGAGTCACTTGCTTTTCAAATAGTTCAATTGAAGAGAGTTATTGAAAGATATGAAAAAGGTCAAATCGGATTGGAACATGTTCTTAGTAGTCAAAGATACTCAAATGATAAAAGTGGTTTAGGTTATTCAAATTTTGCTAAACAAACTTCTAACAAGACCATTTTTGTTAAAGCAAGTGAACAAGTTGTTAAAGAGAAAGTAAACAATTCTAAAAGTGTGCATCAAAGTCATAAAAAGGAAATGATTGCTAAGAAGAAGAATTATGTTCCTAGATATAGAAGTTATTTTCAACCTACTTGTTTTTATTGTGGTATAAATGGCCATACACCTAATGCTTGTTATGTTAGAAACTTTAGTGTTGCTCAAGGCCATTATGTATGG
The DNA here is from genome assembly GCF_024323335.1 of Lathyrus oleraceus. Taxonomy (NCBI): domain Eukaryota; kingdom Viridiplantae; phylum Streptophyta; class Magnoliopsida; order Fabales; family Fabaceae; genus Lathyrus; species Lathyrus oleraceus. The sequence goes on from NC_066585.1 coordinate 54,187,018, forward strand.
GTTAAGAAAGGAACTAACTATCATGGACCCAAAGCATATTGGGTACCAAATAAAACTTAATTGTTTTGTAGGTTTACTTGGAGACCACTTCAAAATCTATGCTTTATTGATAAAGTGGTTGTTCTAAGTTTTTGATGGGAGGCATAAACTAACTTTCAAATCTAGTTCCAAAGTCCAAGGGTTATTTCACATATGGGGAATACCTTAAAGGAAGAATTCTTGGCATTGGCAAAGTTGAAGCACTAACTTTCACATCCAATTGAAGATATACTTTAAGTTGACAAACTAAAGCATAATCTTCCAAGTATAAATCAACTTTGTAACAAAGACTTCAAAATCATGTTTCGGCAAGAATAATTATTTGATGAAGTCTCTCATGAGGTAAAACTCATAGGTAAACATTATTATTTTGTTTTTAATTTTTCATGATTTCTTTACATATTTCAAGTCTTTTCCCATCCTTTTTGCTAATGACAAAGGGGGAGAAGAAATATGTGTTTGTGTTTGTTTTTTTCTCTAACAAAGTGCAGCTAGAAAAGACTCTCTAAAAATCATGAATTTAGGGGGAGCATTGATCAAGGGGGAGCCTTTTGTGTTAGAGAAACAAAAATAGAGCAAACTTTCAAAATTGGGTTGTCATCATCAAAAAGGGGGAGAATGTGAAGGCAAGCCTCTAAATGGTTTTGATGAAGACAACATTATTCATTCAAGATGTTATGCATGCTCAAAAAGGAAATGGATCAAGACATTGAAGCGAGAACAAGATTTCATATTATTTAAAGTCTTGAAGATTTATCTTGGATTGATCAAAGGTATAACATTCATCTCTTGATAATGTTTATGCAAGTGTTCAAAAGTGTCTCATGCATGCTATATAAGTTTAAGGGTGTTAGAAAATATATGCCATGAGTTTCATGCTTTTAAAGAATTGTTTTTAAATCTTTTTTTACTTTTGAAATTTGAATATTTGAATATTTTAAACATGCAGTTGTTGGTAAATTATGGCGTTTTGAACCGCCGTAATTTGCATCGTTTTGAAGCAGTTTTTTTTACTTTTGAAATTTGAATATTTTTAAACATGCAGTTGTTGGTAAATTATGGCGTTTTGAACCGCCGTAATTTTCATCGTTTTGGAGCAGTATTTTACTTTTGAATATTTTCTGCACGTTGAGGTGTGTTAACCGATTAACACATATGTTAATCGATTAACACTGATGCAGTGGCTAAAAATAGGCAACTTTTCATGTCTTTGTGTCTAAAACTTTCTCAAATGAATCATGGCATCCCCTCATCATTGATACCTATTTGTAGAGATGTTTTAGCAATATATAAACATCATAATGTCAGAATTTCAAATACACCTCCTTTGCATAAAACTTCAAAAACAATCATTTACATAAAATATTCTTTTTCACAAAGTGTTCATAAAACTTTCAAAAGTGTGAAACTTGTGCATCAAACTTTCATATATTATTCATCTAAGTTTCATCATACACTTGAACACTTGCTTGTACATTATTAAAGTGATTGTTACATAAGGAGAAGATCAATCAAGAGAAGATTGATAATACTACACTTTATTCAAATCATCAAAGAAGATTTATTTCTGTTTGACTTGTGATCCAGGATTGTTGGACACAAGGGTTGGTGTTGAAGAGGATTGTTCTTCATACACTTGATTACCTATAGGTTAGATAGTAAGCATCACCATTGGTGTGAGTAGGCTGTACAATAATTCTAACTATAGTGAAATCTCTTTCGAGTCGAAAGGGGAGTGGATGTACCTTCGGATTGTGAAGGGAAGCACTATAAATTCCGGTGTCTTTTTACTTTCCGCAATTTATTTTTCCGCACTTAAACGAAAAATAACCAAAAACCGAAAACAAGATCGAAGAATTTTTAACCACCTAATTCACCCCCCCCCTCTTAGGCGCATTTACAACTTACAATTGGCATCAGAGCAAGTTTTAGGTAACTTGTTCCTAAAGATTCAGATGGCTTCCGCAAACAATGATCTTGTATTTAAAGATGGTGGTAGTAGTAACAAGTCTCCTTTGTTTTCCGGTCAATATTTCGACTTTTGGAAAATCCGTATGAAGGCACATTTAGAAGCACAAGGAAGTGACATATGGGAGGCAGTTCAAAATGGTCCTTTTGTTCCTACAACGGTTGTTAACGGTGTCGGTTCATCAAAGCCTAAAACTTCATGGGATGATGATGATAAGAAAAGGGTTCTCTATGATAAAAAGGCGATTAATAGTTTACAAAGTGCACTTGGAATGGATGAATTCTTCCGCGTCTCAACATGTACAACGGCAAAGGAAATATGGGATACTCTTGTAGAAACTCACGAAGGAACGACCGAAGTCAAGAGATCTAGATTGAACACGTTAAGTCAAGAGTACGAGTTATTCCGAATGCAACCGGGAGAATCAATCCTCGACTTGCAAAAAAGATTCGTGCATTTGACAAATCACTTGAAAGCACTTGGTAAGACACTAACTAATGATGAACTTAATCTTAAAGTGCTTAGGTCTTTAACAAGAGAATGGCAACCCAAAGTGACGGCGATTTCCGAAAAGAAAAGTTTATCAACAATGACATTCACTACTTTATTCGAAAAGTTTCAAGAATATGAGACGGAACCTGGACTATTAGAGAAACATGAGGTCCAACAGAATGAAACCAAGAGCATTGCCTTAAAAGTTGATTCCAAAGTTGTGAAGAAAGAAGACAATCCCGAAGAGGACGAAAACTTTATGCGTCTTGTAAAAAGACTAGGAAAATATTTTGGTGCAGAAAATAATATTGTAAACTCTAGTTACACAAGAAGAGAGAAGTTCTCAAAGAACAAAGAAAGAGAAGCATCAACATCCAATGAAGACATTACATGCTATGAATGTGGAAAACAAGGCCACGTCAAACCGGAATGTCCCAAACTCGCAAAGAATCGTGACAACAAAGGAAAGAAGGATTACAATAGGAAGGCTTACATTGCTTGGGATGACAATGAAATAAGTTCTTCATCGGATTCCGATAGTGATCAAAGCGCAAATCTAGCATTGATAGCATCACATCATTCCGACGAAGAAGGCGATGAGGTTAGTAGTAACTTTTCAATTTTTGATAATGATGCTCAAGGAGCAATTGATGAACTTTTAAGTGAATGCAAAATTCTATACAAAACCATTTCATCTCAAAAGAATCAAATATCAACTTTGGAAGAAAATATTGAGAAAATGAAAAATAATTTCAAAGATGAAAAGGAAGAATTAATCAAGAATTTTGCATGCACTAAATGTGAGTCACTTGCTTTTCAAATAGTTCAATTGAAGAGAGTTATTGAAAGATATGAAAAAGGTCAAATCGGATTGGAACATGTTCTTAGTAGTCAAAGATACTCAAATGATAAAAGTGGTTTAGGTTATTCAAATTTTGCTAAACAAACTTCTAACAAGACCATTTTTGTTAAAGCAAGTGAACAAGTTGTTAAAGAGAAAGTAAACAATTCTAAAAGTGTGCATCAAAGTCATAAAAAGGAAATGATTGCTAAGAAGAAGAATTATGTTCCTAGATATAGAAGTTATTTTCAACCTACTTGTTTTTATTGTGGTATAAATGGCCATACACCTAATGCTTGTTATGTTAGAAACTTTAGTGTTGCTCAAGGCCATTATGTATGGGTTAAGAAAGGAACTAACTATCATGGACCCAAAGCATATTGGGTACCAAATAAAACTTAATTGTTTTGTAGGTTTACTTGGAGACCACTTCAAAATCTATGCTTTATTGATAAAGTGGTTGTTCTATGTTTTTGATGGGAGGCATAAACTAACTTTTAAATCTAGTTCCAAAGTCCAAGGGTTATTTCACATATGGGGAATACTTTAAAGGAAGAATTCTTGGCATTGGCAAAGTTGAAGCACTAACTTTCACATCCAATTGAAGATATACTTTAAGTTGACAAACTAAAGCATAATCTTCCAAGTATAAATCAACTTTGTAACAAAGACTTCAAAATCATGTTTCGGCAAGAATAATTATTTGATGAAGTCTCTCATGAGGTAAAACTCATAGGTAAACATTATTATTTTGTTTTTAATTTTTCATGATTTCTTTACATATTTCAAGTCTTTTCCTATCCTTTTTGCTAATGACAAAGGGGGAGAAGAAATATGTGTTTGTGTTTGTTTTTTTCTCTAACAAAGTGCAGTTAGAAAAGACTCTCTAAAAATCATGAATTTAGGGGGACAATGATCAAGGGGGAGCCATTTGTGTTAGTGAAACAAAAATAGAGCAAACTTTCAAAATTGGGTTGTCATCATCAAAAAGGGGGAGAATGTGAAGGCAAGCCTCTAAATGGTTTTGATGAAGACAACATTATTCATTCAAGATGTTATGCATGCTCAAAAAGGAAATGGATCAGGACATTGAAGCGAGAACAAGATTTCATATTATTTAAAGTCTTGAAGATTTATCTGGGATTGATCAAAGGTATAACATTCATCTCTTGATAATGTTTATGCAAGTGTTCAAAAGTGTCTCATGCATGCTATATAAGTTTAAGGGTGTTATAAAATATATGCCATGAGTTTCATGCTTTTAAAGAATTGTTTTTAAATCTTTTTTTACTTTTGAAATTTGAATATTTGAATATTTCTAAACATGCAGTTGTTGGTAAATTATGGCGTATTGAACCGCCGTAATTTGCATCGTTTTGAAGCAGTTTTTTTTACTTTTGAATTTTGAATATTTTTAAACATGCAGTAGTTGGTAAATTATGGCGTTTTGAACCGCCGTAATTTTCATCGTTTTGGAGCAGTATTTTACTTTTGAATATTTTCTGCACGTTGAGGTGTGTTAACCGATTAACACATATGTTAATCGATTAACACTGATGCAGTGGCTAAAAATAGGCAACTTTTCATGTCTTTGTGTCTAAAACTTTTCTCAAATGAATCATGGCATCCCCTCATCATTGATACCTATTTGTAGAGATGTTTTAGCAATATATAAACATCATAATGTCAGAATTTCAAATACACCTCCTTTGCATAAAACTTCAAAAACAATCATTTACATAAAATATTCTTTTTCACAAAGTGTTCATAAAACTTGCAAAAAAGATTCGTGCATTTGACAAATCACTTGGAAGCACTTGGTAAGACACTAACTAATGATGAACTTAATCTTAAAGTGTTTAGGTCTTTAACAAGAGAATGACAATCCAAAGTGACGGCGATTTCCGAAAAGAAAAGTTTATCAACAATGACATCCGCTACTTTATTCGGAAAGCTTCAAGAATATGAGACGGAACTTGGACTATTGGAGAAACATGAGGTCCAAGAGAAGAAATCCAAGAGCATTGCCTTAAAAGTTGATTCCAAAGTTATGAAGAAAGAAGACAATCCCGAAGAGGACGAAAACTTTATGCGTCTTGTAAAAAGACTAGGAAAATATTTTGGTGCAGAAAATAATATTGGAAACTCTAGTTAGACAAGAAGAAAGAAGTTCTCAATGAACAAAGAAAGAGAAGCATCAACATCCAATGAAGACATTACATGTTATGAATGTGGAAAACAAGGCCACATCAAACCGGAATTTCCCAAACTCGCAAAGAATCGTGACAACAAAGGAAAGAAGGATTACAATAGGAAGGCTTACATTGCTTGGGATGACAATGAAATAAGTTCTTCATCGGATTCCGATAGTGATCAAAGCGCAAATCTAGCAATGATAGCATCACATCATTCCGACGATGAAGGCGATGAGGTTAATAGTAACTTTTCAATTTTTGATAATGATAATCAAGGAGCAATTGATGAACTTTTAAGTGAATGCAAAATTCTATACAAAACCATTTCATCTCAAAAGAATCAAATATCAACTTTGGAAGAAAATATTGAGAAAATGAAAAATAATTTCAAATATGAAAAGGAAGAATTAATCAAGAATTTTGCATGCACTAAATGTGAGTCACTTGCTTTTCAAATAGTTCAATTGAAGAGAGTTATTGAAATATATGAAAAAGGTCAAATCGGATTGGAACATGTTCTTAGTAGTCAAAGATACTCAAATGATAAAAGTGGTTTAGGTTATTCAAATTTTGCTAAACAAACTTCTAACAAGACCATTTTTGTTAAAGCAAGTGAACAAGTTGTTAAAGAGAAAGTAAACAATTCTAAAAGTGTGTATCAAAGTCATAAAAAGGAAATGATTGCAAAGAAGAAGAATTATGTTCCTAGATATAGAAGTTATTTTCAACCTACTTGTTTTTATTGTGGTATAAATGGCCATACACCTAATGCTTGTTATGTTAGAAACTTTAGTGTTGCTCAAGGCCATTATGTATGGGTTAAGAAAGGAACTAACTATCATGGACCCAAAGCATATTGGGTACCAAATAAAACTTAATTGTTTTGTAGGTTTACTTGGAGACCACTTCAAAATCTATGCTTTATTGATAAAGTGGTTGTTCTAAGTTTTTGATGGGAGGCATAAACTAACTTTTAAATCTAGTTCCAAAGTCCAAGGGTTATTTCACATATGGGGAATACCTTAAAGGAAGAATTCTTGGCATTGGCAAAGTTGAAGCACTAACTTTCACATCCAATTGAAGATATACTTTAAGTTGACAAACTAAAGCATAATCTTCCAAGTATAAATCAACTTTGTAACAAAGACTTCAAAATCATGTTTCGGCAAGAATAATTATTTGATGAAGTCTCTCATGAGGTAAAACTCATAGGTAAACATTATTATTTTGTTTTTAATTTTTCATGATTTCTTTACATATTTCAAGTCTTTTCCTATCCTTTTTGCTAATGACAAAGGGGGAGAAGAAATATGTGTTTGTGTTTGTTTTTTTCTCTAACAAAGTGCAGTTCGAAAAGACTCTCTAAAAATCATGAATTTAGGGGGAGCATTGATCAAGGGGGAGCCTTTTGTGTTAGTGAAACAAAAATAGAGCAAACTTTCAAAATTGGGTTGTCATCATCAAAAAGGGGGAGAATGTGAAGGCAAACCTCTAAATGGTTTTGATGAAGACAACATTATTCATTCAAGATGTTATGCATGCTCAAAAAGGAAATGGATCAAGACATTGAAGCGAGAACAAGATTTCATATTATTTAAAGTCTTGAAGATTTATCTGGGATTGATCAAAGGTATAACATTCATCTCTTGATAATGTTTATGCAAGTGTTCAAAAGTGTCTCATGCATGCTATATAAGTTTAAGGGTGTTATAAAATATATGCCATGAGTTTCATGCTTTTAAAGAATTGTTTTTAAATCTTTTTTTACTTTTGAAATTTGAATATTTGAATATTTGAATATTTCTAAACATGCAGTTGTTGGTAAATTATGGTGTATTGAACCGCCGTAATTTGCATCCTTTTTGAAGCAGTTTTTTTTACTTTTGAAATTTGAATATTTTTAAACATGCAGTAGTTGGTAAATTATGGCGTTTTGAACCGCCGTAATTTTCATCGTTTTGGAGCAGTATTTTACTTTTGAATATTTTCTGCACGTTGAGGTGTGTTAACCGATTAACACATATGTTAATCGATTAACACTGATGCAGTGGCTAAAAATAGGCAACTTTTCATGTCTTTGTGTCTAAAACTTTTCTCAAATGAATCATGGCATCCCCTCATCATTGGTACCTATTTGTAGAGATGTTTTAGCAATATATAAACATCATAATGTCAGAATTTCAAATACACCTCCTTTGCTTAAAACTTCAAAAACAATCATTTACATAAAATATTCTTTTTCACAAAGTGTTCATAAAACTTGCAAAAAAGATTCGTGCATTTGACAAATCACTTGGAAGCACTTGGTAAGACACTAACTAATGATGAACTTAATCTTAAAGTGCTTAGGTATTTAACAAGAGAATGACAATCCAAAGTGACGGCGATTTCCGAAAAGAAAAGTTTATCAACAATGACATCCGCTACTTTATTCGGAAAGCTTCAAGAATATGAGACGGAACTTGGACTATTGGAGAAACATGAGGTCTAAGAGAAGAAATCCAAGAGCATTGCCTTAAAAGTTGATTCCAAAGTTATGAAGAAAGAAGACAATCCCGAAGAGGACGAAAACTTTATGCGTCTTGTAAAAAGACTAGGAAAATATTTTGGTGCAGAAAATAATATTGGAAACTCTAGTTACACAAGAAGAAAGAAGTTCTCAATGAACAAAGAAAGAGAAGCATCAACATCCAATGAAGACATTACATGTTATGAATGTGGAAAACAAGGCCACATCAAACCGGAATTTCCCAAACTCGCAAAGAATCGTGACAACAAAGGAAAGAAGGATTACAATAGGAAGGCTTACATTGCTTGGGATGACAATGAAATAAGTTCTTCATCGGATTGTGATAGTGATCAAAGCGCAAATCTAGCAATGATAGCATCACATCATTCCGACGATGAAGGCGATGAGGTTAATAGTAACTTTTCAATTTTTGATAATGATAATCAAGGAGCAATTGATGAACTTTTAAGTGAATGCAAAATTCTATACAAAACCATTTCATCTCAAAAGAATCAAATATCAACTTTGGAAGAAAATATTGAGAAAATGAAAAATAATTTCAAAGATGAAAAGGAAGAATTAATCAAGAATTTTGCATGCACTAAATGTGAGTCACTTGCTTTTCAAATAGTTCAATTGAAGAGAGTTATTGAAATATATGAAAAAGGTCAAATCGGATTGGAACATGTTCTTAGTAGTCAAAGATACTCAAATGATAAAAGTGGTTTAGGTTATTCAAATTTTGCTAAACAAACTTCTAACAAGACCATTTTTGTTAAAGCAAGTGAACAAGTTGTTAAAGAGAAAGTAAACAATTCTAAAAGTGTGTATCAAAGTCATAAAAAGGAAATGATTGTTAAGAAGAAGAATTATGTTCCTAGATATAGAAGTTATTTTCAACCTACTTGTTTTTATTGTGGTATAAATGGCCATACACCTAATGCTTGTTATGTTAGAAACTTTAGTGTTGCTCAAGACCATTATGTATGGGTTAAGAAAGGAACTAACTATCATGGACTCAAAACATATTGGGTACCAAATAAAACTTAATTGTTTTGTAGGTTTACTTGGAGACCACTTCAAAATCTATGCTTTATTGATAAAGTGGTTGTTCTAAGTTTTTGATGGGAGGCATAAACTAACTTTCAAATCTAGTTCCAAAGTCCAAGGGTTATTTCACATATGGGGAATACCTTAAAGGAAGAATTCTTGGCATTGGCAAAGTTGAAGCACTAACTTTCACATCCAATTGAAGATATACTTTAAGTTGACAAACTAAAGCATAATCTTGCAAGTATAAATCAACTTTGTAACAAAGACTTCAACATCATGTTTCGGCAAGAATAATTATTTGATGAAGTCTCTCATGAGGTAAAACTCATAGGTAAACATTATTATTTTGTTTTTAATTTTTCATGATTTCTTTACATATTTCAAGTCTTTTCCCATCCTTTTTGCTAATGACAAAGGGGGAGAAGAAATATGTGTTTGTGTTTGTTTTTTTCTCTAACAAAGTGCAGCTAGAAAAGACTCTCTAAAAATCATGAATTTAGGGGGAGCATTGATCAAGGGGGAGCCTTTTGTGTTAGAGAAACAAAAATAGAGCAAACTTTCAAAATTGGGTTGTCATCATCAAAAAGGGGGAGAATGTGAAGGTAAGCCTCTAAATGGTTTTGATGAAGACAACATTATTCATTCAAGATGTTATGCATGCTCAAAAAGGAAATGGATCAAGACATTGAAGCGAGAACAAGATTTCATATTATTTAAAGTCTTGAAGATTTATCTTGGATTGATCAAAGGTATAACATTCATCTCTTGATAATGTTTATGCAAGTGTTCAAAAGTGTCTCATGCATGCTATATAAGTTTAAGGGTGTTAGAAAATATATGCCATGAGTTTCATGCTTTTAAAGAATTGTTTTCAAATCTTTTTTTACTTTTGAAATTTGAATATTTGAATATTTTTAAACATGCAGTTGTTGGTAAATTATGGCGTTTTGAACCTCCGTAATTTGCATCATTTTGAAGCAGTTTTTTTTACTTTTGAAATTTGAATATTTGAATATTTTTAAACATGCAGTAGTTGGTAAATTATGGCGTTTTGAACCGCCGTAATTTTCATCGTTTTGGAGCAGTATTTTACTTTTGAATATTTTCTGCACGTTGAGGTGAGTTAACCGATTAACACATATGTTAATCGATTAACACTGATGCAGTGGCTAAAAATAGGCAACTTTTCATGTCTTTGTGTCTAAAACTTTTCTCAAATGAATCATGGCATCCCCTCATCATTGATACCTATTTGTAGAGATGTTTTAGCAATATATAAACATCATAATGTCAGAATTTCAAATACACCTCCTTTGCATAAAACTTCAAAAACAATCATTTACATAAAATATTCTTTTTCACAAAGTGTTCATAAAACTTGCAAAAAAGATTCGTGCATTTGACAAATCACTTGGAAGCACTTGGTAAGACACTAACTAATGATGAACTTAATCTTAAAGTGCTTAGGTCTTTAACAAGAGAATGACAATCCAAAGTGACGGCGATTTCCGAAAAGAAAAGTTTATCAACAATGACATCCGCTACTTTATTCGGAAAGCTTCAAGAATATGAGACGGAACTTGGACTATTGGAGAAACATGAGGTCTAAGAGAAGAAATCCAAGAGCATTGCCTTAAAAGTTGATTCCAAAGTTATGAAGAAAGAAGACAATCCCGAAGAGGACGAAAACTTTATGCGTCTTGTAAAAAGACTAGGAAAATATTTTGGTGCAGAAAATAATATTGGAAACTCTAGTTACACAAGAAGAAAGAAGTTCTCAATGAACAAAGAAAGAGAAGCATCAACATCCAATGAAGACATTACATGTTATGAATGTGGAAAACAAGGCCACATCAAACCGGAATTTCCCAAACTCGCAAAGAATCGTGACAACAAAGGAAAGAAGGATTACAATAGGAAGGCTTACATTGCTTGGGATGACAATGAAATAAGTTCTTCATCGGATTGTGATAGTGATCAAAGCGCAAATCTAGCAATGATAGCATCACATCATTCCGACGATGAAGGCGATGAGGTTAATAGTAACTTTTCAATTTTTGATAATGATAATCAAGGAGCAATTGATGAACTTTTAAGTGAATGCAAAATTCTATACAAAACCATTTCATCTCAAAAGAATCAAATATCAACTTTGGAAGAAAATATTGAGAAAATGAAAAATAATTTCAAAGATGAAAAGGAAGAATTAATCAAGAATTTTGCATGCACTAAATGTGAGTCACTTGCTTTTCAAATAGTTCAATTGAAGAGAGTTATTGAAATATATGAAAAAGGTCAAATCGGATTGGAACATGTTCTTAGTAGTCAAAGATACTCAAATGATAAAAGTGGTTTAGGTTATTCAAATTTTGCTAAACAAACTTCTAACAAGACCATTTTTGTTAAAGCAAGTGAACAAGTTGTTAAAGAGAAAGTAAACAATTCTAAAAGTGTGTATCAAAGTCATAAAAAGGAAATGATTGTTAAGAAGAAGAATTATGTTCCTAGATATAGAAGTTATTTTCAACCTACTTGTTTTTATTGTGGTATAAATGGCCATACACCTAATGCTTGTTATGTTAGAAACTTTAGTGTTGCTCAAGACCATTATGTATGGGTTAAGAAAGGAACTAACTATCATGGACTCAAAGCATATTGGGTACCAAATAAAACTTAATTGTTTTGTAGGTTTACTTGGAGACCACTTCAAAATCTATGCTTTATTGATAAAGTGGTTGTTCTAAGTTTTTGATGGGAGGCATAAACTAACTTTCAAATCTAGTTCCAAAGTCCAAGGGTTATTTCACATATGGGGAATACCTTAAAGGAAGAATTCTTGGCATTGGCAAAGTTGAAGCACTAACTTTCACATCCAATTGAAGATATACTTTAAGTTGACAAACTAAAGCATAATCTTGCAAGTATAAATCAACTTTGTAACAAAGACTTCAACATCATGTTTCGGCAAGAATAATTATTTGATGAAGTCTCTCATGAGGTAAAACTCATAGGTAAACATTATTATTTTGTTTTTAATTTTTCATGATTTCTTTACATATTTCAAGTCTTTTCCCATCCTTTTTGCTAATGACAAAGGGGGAGAAGAAATATGTGTTTGTGTTTGTTTTTTTCTCTAACAAAGTGCAGCTAGAAAAGACTCTCTAAAAATCATGAATTTAGGGGGAGCATTGATCAAGGGGGAGCCTTTTGTGTTAGAGAAACAAAAATAGAGCAAACTTTCAAAATTGGGTTGTCATCATCAAAAAGGGGGAGAATGTGAAGGTAAGCCTCTAAATGGTTTTGATGAAGACAACATTATTCATTCAAGATGTTATGCATGCTCAAAAAGGAAATGGATCAAGACATTGAAGCGAGAACAAGATTTCATATTATTTAAAGTCTTGAAGATTTATCTTGGATTGATCAAAGGTATAACATTCATCTCTTGATAATGTTTATGCAAGTGTTCAAAAGTGTCTCATGCATGCTATATAAGTTTAAGGGTGTTAGAAAATATATGCCATGAGTTTCATGCTTTTAAAGAATTGTTTTCAAATCTTTTTTTACTTTTGAAATTTGAATATTTGAATATTTTTAAACATGCAGTTGTTGGTAAATTATGGCGTTTTGAACCTCCGTAATTTGCATCATTTTGAAGCAGTTTTTTTTACTTTTGAAATTTGAATATTTGAATATTTTTAAACATGCAGTTGTTGGTAAATTATGGCGTTTTGAACCGCCGTAATTTTCATCGTTTTGGAGCAGTATTTTACTTTTGAATATTTTCTGCACGTTGAGGTGTGTTAACCGATTAACACATATGTTAATCGATTAACACTGATGCAGTGGCTAAAAATAGGCAACTTTTCATGTCTTTGTGTCTAAAACTTTTCTCAAATGAATCATGGCATCCCCTCATCATTGATAGCTATTTGTAGAGATGTTTTAGCAATATATAAACATCATAATGTCAGAATTTCAAATACACCTCCTTTGCATAAAACTTCAAAAACAATCATTTACATAAAATATTCTTTTTCACAAAGTGTTCATAAAACTTGCAAAAAAGATTCGTGCATTTGACAAATCACTTGGAAGCACTTGGTAAGACACTAACTAATGATGAACTTAATCTTAAAGTGCTTAGGTCTTTAACAAGAGAATGACAATCCAAAGTGACGGCGATTTCCGAAAAGAAAAGTTTATCAACAATGACATCCGCTACTTTATTCGGAAAGCTTCAAGAATATGAGACGGAACTTGGACTATTGGAGAAACATGAGGTCCAAGAGAAGAAATCCAAGAGCATTGCCTTAAAAGTTGATTCCAAAGTTATGAAGAAAGAAGACAATCCCGAAGAGGACGAAAACTTTATGCGTCTTGTAAAAAGACTAGGAAAATATTTTGGTGCAGAAAATAATATTGGAAACTCTAGTTACACAAGAAGAAAGAAGTTCTCAATGAACAAAGAAAGAGAAGCATCAACATCCAATGAAGACATTACATGTTATGAATGTGGAAAACAAGGCCACATCAAACCGGAATTTCCCAAACTCGCAAAGAATCGTGACAACAAAGGAAAGAAGGATTACAATAGGAAGGCTTACATTGCTTGGGATGACAATGAAATAAGTTCTTCATCGGATTCCGATAGTGATCAAAGCGCAAATCTAGCAATGATAGCATCACATTATTCCGACGATGAAGGCGATGAGGTTAATAGTAACTTTTCAATTTTTGATAATGATAATCAAGGAGCAATTGATGAACTTTTAAGTGAATGAAAAATTCTATACAAAACCATTTCATCTCAAAAGAATCAAATATCAACTTTGGAAGAAAATATTGAGAAAATGAAAAATAATTTCAAAGATGAAAAGGAAGAATTAATCAAGAATTTTGCATGCACTAAATGTGAGTCACTTGCTTTTCAAATAGTTCAATTGAAGAGAGTTATTGAAATATATGAAAAAGGTCAAATCGGATTGGAACATGTTCTTAGTAGTCAAAGATACTCAAATGATAAAAGTGGTTTAGGTTATTCAAATTTTGCTAAACAAACTTCTAACAAGACCATTTTTGTTAAAGCAAGTGAACAAGTTGTTAAAGAGAAAGTAAACAATTCTAAAAGTGTGTATCAAAGTCATAAAAAGGAAATGATTGTTAAGAAGAAGAATTATGTTCCTAGATATAGAAGTTATTTTCAACCTACTTGTTTTTATTGTGGTATAAATGGCCATACACCTAATGCTTGTTATGTTAGAAACTTTAGTGTTGCTCAAGACCATTATGTATGGGTTAAGAAAGGAACTAACTATCATGGACTCAAAGCATATTGGGTACCAAATAAAACTTAATTGTTTTGTAGGTTTACTTGGAGACCACTTCAAAATCTATGCTTTATTGATAAAGTGGTTGTTCTAAGTTTTTGATGGGAGGCATAAACTAACTTTCAAATCTAGTTCCAAAGTCCAAGGGTTATTTCACATATGGGGAATACCTTAAAGGAAGAATTCTTGGCATTGGCAAAGTTGAAGCACTAACTTTCACATCCAATTGAAGATATACTTTAAGTTGACAAACTAAAGCATAATCTTGCAAGTATAAATCAACTTTGTAACAAAGACTTCAACATCATGTTTCGGCAAGAATAATTATTTGATGAAGTCTCTCATGAGGTAAAACTCATAGGTAAACATTATTATTTTGTTTTTAATTTTTCATGATTTCTTTACATATTTCAAGTCTTTTCCCATCCTTTTTGCTAATGACAAAGGGGGAGAAGAAATATGTGTTTGTGTTTGTTTTTTTCTCTAACAAAGTGCAGCTAGAAAAGACTCTCTAAAAATCATGAATTTAGGGGGAGCATTGATCAAGGGGGAGCCTTTTGTGTTAGAGAAACAAAAATAGAGCAAACTTTCAAAATTGGGTTGTCATCATCAAAAAGGGGGAGAATGTGAAGGTAAGCCTCTAAATGGTTTTGATGAAGACAACATTATTCATTCAAGATGTTATGCATGCTCAAAAAGGAAATGGATCAAGACATTGAAGCGAGAACAAGATTTCATATTATTTAAAGTCTTGAAGATTTATCTTGGATTGATCAAAGGTATAACATTCATCTCTTGATAATGTTTATGCAAGTGTTCAAAAGTGTCTCATGCATGCTATATAAGTTTAAGGGTGTTAGAAAATATATGCCATGAGTTTCATGCTTTTAAAGAATTGTTTTCAAATCTTTTTTTACTTTTGAAATTTGAATATTTGAATATTTTTAAACATGCAGTTGTTGGTAAATTATGGCGTTTTGAACCTCCGTAATTTGCATCATTTTGAAGCAGTTTTTTTTACTTTTGAAATTTGAATATTTGAATATTTTTAAACATGCAGTTGTTGGTAAATTATGGCGTTTTGAACCGCCGTAATTTTCATCGTTTTGGAGCAGTATTTTACTTTTGAATATTTTCTGCACGTTGAGGTGTGTTAACCGATTAACACATATGTTAATCGATTAACACTGATGCAGTGGCTAAAAATAGGCAACTTTTCATGTCTTTGTGTCTAAAACTTTTCTCAAATGAATCATGGCATCCCCTCATCATTGATAGCTATTTGTAGAGATGTTTTAGCAATATATAAACATCATAATGTCAGAATTTCAAATACACCTCCTTTGCATAAAACTTCAAAAACAATCATTTACATAAAATATTCTTTTTCACAAAGTGTTCATAAAACTTGCAAAAAAGATTCGTGCATTTGACAAATCACTTGGAAGCACTTGGTAAGACACTAACTAATGATGAACTTAATCTTAAAGTGCTTAGGTCTTTAACAAGAGAATGACAATCCAAAGTGACGGCGATTTCCGAAAAGAAAAGTTTATCAACAATGACATCCGCTACTTTATTCGGAAAGCTTCAAGAATATGAGACGGAACTTGGACTATTGGAGAAACATGAGGTCCAAGAGAAGAAATCCAAGAGCATTGCCTTAAAAGTTGATTCCAAAGTTATGAAGAAAGAAGACAATCCCGAAGAGGACGAAAACTTTATGCGTCTTGTAAAAAGACTAGGAAAATATTTTGGTGCAGAAAATAATATTGGAAACTCTAGTTACACAAGAAGAAAGAAGTTCTCAATGAACAAAGAAAGAGAAGCATCAACATCCAATGAAGACATTACATGTTATGAATGTGGAAAACAAGGCCACATCAAACCGGAATTTCCCAAACTCGCAAAGAATCGTGACAACAAAGGAAAGAAGGATTACAATAGGAAGGCTTACATTGCTTGGGATGATAATGAAATAAGTTCTTCATCGGATTCCGATAGTGATCAAAGCGCAAATCTAGCAATGATAGCATCACATCATTCCGACGATGAAGGCGATGAGGTTAATAGTAACTTTTCAATTTTTGATAATGATAATCAAGGAGCAATTGATGAACTTTTAAGTGAATGCAAAATTCTATACAAAACCATTTCATCTCAAAAGAATCAAATATCAACTTTGGAAGAAAATATTGAGAAAATGAAAAATAATTTCAAAGATGAAAAGGAAGAATTAATCAAGAATTTTGCATGCACTAAATGTGAGTCACTTGCTTTTCAAATAGTTCAATTGAAGAGAGTTATTGAAATATATGAAAAAGGTCAAATCGGATTGGAACATGTTCTTAGTAGTCAAAGATACTCAAATGATAAAAGTGGTTTAGGTTATTCAAATTTTGCTAAACAAACTTCTAACAAGACCATTTTTGTTAAAGCAAGTGAACAAGTTGTTAAAGAGAAAGTAAACAATTCTAAAAGTGTGTATCAAAGTCATAAAAAGGAAATGATTGTTAAGAAGAAGAATTATGTTCCTAGATATAGAAGTTATTTTCAACCTACTTGTTTTTATTGTGGTATAAATGGCCATACATCTAATGCTTGTTATGTTAGAAACTTTAGTGTTGCTCAAGACCATTATGTATGGGTTAAGAAAGGAACTAACTATCATGGACTCAAAGCATATTGGGTACCAAATAAAACTTAATTGTTTTGTAGGTTTACTTGGAGACCACTTCAAAATCTATGCTTTATTGATAAAGTGGTTGTTCTAAGTTTTTGATGGGAGGCATAAACTAACTTTCAAATCTAGTTCCAAAGTCCAAGGGTTATTTCACATATGGGGAATACCTTAAAGGAAGAATTCTTGGCATTGGCAAAGTTGAAGCACTAACTTTCACATCCAATTGAAGATATACTTTAAGTTGACAAACTAAAGCATAATCTTGCAAGTATAAATCAACTTTGTAACAAAGACTTCAACATCATGTTTCGGCAAGAATAATTATTTGATGAAGTCTCTCATGAGGTAAAACTCATAGGTAAACATTATTATTTTGTTTTTAATTTTTCATGATTTCTTTACATATTTCAAGTCTTTTCCCATCCTTTTTGCTAATGACAAAGGGGGAGAAGAAATATGTGTTTGTGTTTGTTTTTTTCTCTAACAAAGTGCAGCTAGAAAAGACTCTCTAAAAATCATGAATTTAGGGGGAGCATTGATCAAGGGGGAGCCTTTTGTGTTAGAGAAACAAAAATAGAGCAAACTTTCAAAATTGGGTTGTCATCATCAAAAGGGGGAGAATGTGAAGGTAAGCCTCTAAATGGTTTTGATGAAGACAACATTATTCATTCAAGATGTTATGCATGCTCAAAAAGGAAATGGATCAAGACATTGAAGCGAGAACAAGATTTCATATTATTTAAAGTCTTGAAGATTTATCTTGGATTGATCAAAGGTATAACATTCATCTCTTGATAATGTTTATGCAAGTGTTCAAAAGTGTCTCATGCATGCTATATAAGTTTAAGGGTGTTAGAAAATATATGCCATGAGTTTCATGCTTTTAAAGAATTGTTTTTAAATCTTTTTTTACTTTTGAAATTTGAATATTTGAATATTTTTAAACATGCAGTTGTTGGTAAATTATGGCGTTTTGAACCTCCGTAATTTGCATCATTTTGAAGCAGTTTTTTTTACTTTTGAAATTTGAATATTTGAATATTTTTAAACATGCAGTTGTTGGAAAATTATGGCGTTTTGAACCGCCGTAATTTTCATCGTTTTGGAGCAGTATTTTACTTTTGAATATTTTCTGCACGTTGAGGTGTGTTAACCGATTAACACATATGTTAATCGATTAACACTGATGCAGTGGCTAAAAATAGGCAACTTTTCATGTCTATGTGTCTAAAACTTTTCTCAAATGAATCATGGCATCCCCTCATCATTGATACCTATTTGTAGAGATGTTTTAGCTATTTACAAACATCATAATGTCAGAAATTCAAATACACCTCCTTTGCATAAAACTTCAAAAACAATCATTTACATAAAATATTCTTTTTCACAATTGTTCATAAATCTTTCAAAAGTGTGAAACTTGTGCATCAAACTAAGTTTCATCATACACTTGAACAGTTGCTTGTACATTATTAAAGTGATTGTTACATAAGGAGAAGATCAATCAAGAGAAGATTGATAATACTACACTTTATTCAAATCATCAAAGAAGATTTATTTATGTTTGACTTGTGATTCAGGATTGTTGGACACAAGGGTTGGTGTTGAAGAGGATTGTTCTTCATACACTTGATTACCTATAGGTTAGATAGTAAGCATCACCATTGGTGTGAGTAGGCTGTACAATAATTCTAACTATAGTGAAATCTCTTTCGAGTCGAAAGGGGAGTGGATGTACCTTCGGATTGTGAAGGGAACCACTATAAATTCCGGTGTCTTTTTACTTTCCGCAATTTATTTTTCCGCACTTAGACAAAAAATAACCAAAAACCGGAAACAAGATCGAAGAATTTTTAACCACCTAATTCAACCCCCCCCCCCCTCTTAGGGGCATTTACAACTTACAAAAATGTATCTGAAGAAGCAAGAATACTCGGCAAAGGCTTCTAGCCTTGATAAAAAGGACTATATGGAGGTTGGCGTCGAAGTTCTTCTTGAATGGGGATGTATTGTACACGCGGAATTATGACATGGTTTTGTTGAGGTGTGTGGACATACATGAAGCTAATCAGCTTATGAAGGACATACACGAAGGATCCTTTGGCACACACGCGAATGGGCATGCCATGGCGAAGAAGATCCTGAGGGTCGGTTACTACTGGTTAACGTTGGAAGCTGACTGTTAGCGTTACACCAGAACATGCTACAAATGCCAAATCTATGTTGACAAAGTGCATGTACCGCCTACCCCACTGAATGTTATAGTGTCACCCTGGTTGCTCTCTATGTAGGGGATTGACATGATCGGGATGATAGAACCCAAAGCATCTAATGGACATAGATTTATCTTGGTGGCCATAGACTACTTCACTAAATGGGTTGAAGTCGCATCTTATGCAAATGTCACAAAGCATGTAGTCGCCCGTTTCTTAAAGAATAATATCATATGTTTATATGGGGTTCCCAGCAAAATCATCACTGATAACGGGTCCAACCTCAACAAAAAGACCATGAAAGAATTATGTGCAACATTCAAAATTGAACACCATAACTCGTCACCATATAGGCCTAAGATGAATGGGGTTGTTGAAGCTGCAAACAAAAATATCAAGAAAATCATCTAGAAGATGGTAGTTACGATAAGGATTGGCATGAAATGCTGCCTTTTGTGCTGCACGGTTATCGTACATCGATACGTACTTCAACAGGGGCAACCCCTTATTCCTTGGTATATGGCATGGAAGCAGTCCTCCCTATAGAAGTGGAGATTCCCTCAATGAGAGTCTTGATGGAGGCTAAGTTAGACGAGGCGGAATGGGTTCAAGAAAGGTTCTATGAGCTCAACCTTATTGAGGAGAAACGTATGAAAGCGTTATGTCATGGTCAACTCTATCAGAGGCGTCTTAAGAAGGCATTTGACAAGAAAGTCCATCCTAGAGCATTTCAAGAAGGAGACCTGGTGTTAAAGAAAATCTTGCCCATCCACAAGGATTCGAGAGGAAAGTGGACACAAAATTATGAAGGTCCATTTGTGGTGGTTAGAGCCTTCTTTGAGGGCGCTCTAATCCTAGAAACTATGGACGGTAATGAATTTCCACTTCCCACAAATGCTGATGCAGTTAAAAAATACTTTGCCAAAAAATGGAATAATAAAAGCCGCTAAATCGAAAACCTGAAAGGGTGATTTAGGAAAAAATGGCTATCCCGGTGGATTGAAAACCTGAAAGGGAGATCCAGGCAAAAATTAGGGATAAAAATAAAAAAAATCGGACCCGCTGAGTTGAAAACATGAAAGGGCGGCTCAGGCAAAAATGGGTATCCTGGTGGATCGAAAACCCGAAAGGGCAATCCAGAAAAAATTAGGGATTAATTCCAAGGCAAAGAACTGCACTTTCAGGCATTCATCATACTCTCAAAGACGAAGAATCAATCTACCTGACTTTTCCAAAGGCAAGGCACTCGGACTGTCAAAGACATAAGGATCATAACAGTGTGGAAACGCAATGGGGCCTCAAATTTTTTATTGCCATTTTGTATTTATGCACAGCAATTACCTCATTAAGGAATTGCATCTTTATGTACAATTACCCATTCAAGGGTCAAATCAATAAAAAGAGAAATTTTCTTATTAAAATTGTGCCCAAACTATTTTTGTATTTTATCTACTTGTTTGCAAAATACCATTATTTTTTATAAACATCATTCTTAAAATCTTGGAGAAAATAAAACACGTATTTGAAAAAAATGATAAAAATACTTTTGAGATATAAAAAAGGGAAACTCATAGCCTTCGAGATTGTTCTTATTTCATGAAGGTATAAGATCATTCGCAGACACCTATAGTCATTCTAATTAGTTCAATGCCACTTAGAAATGTACTCACATACAACATATCACCGGCGAGTCTCTAGTGCAACACCAACAAAAGCATTAATAAATTGCAGCATGGTCAAGGTATCAAGTGTTGAAAGGTCTGAACCCTCAGTAGCTTGAAATGCCCAAACATATTTCCAATTACAAAAAAAAAAGCGTCGAAGCCCAACTTCTATTGGTCTCCCCGACAACAGAAAGTCCACACTGTTAGCATCTTCATCAAAACAAAACTCCTTAACCGAGGAAAACAAAAAAACCTTTTGTCTTCGAGGAAGGAGATCAATTTTGAAAGGGGCATACCCAATTACCCGTTTGCATTCCCGCATACATCATGTGCGTCATTTCATGCATAATATTCCTGCCAAAACAGGAATTTTATCAAAAAAACAACCATGTCAATCATCGGCATACATAGGCATAGCCTTATACAATTCACTTTCCTATATGAACAGATAAATATCCCCAGCAATTGCATATTTGCATATATCGCATGCATCATTACACACATGTGCTTCCATCCAAAGTAAAAAAGCATACCATAATTCAGGATCTGGGATCAATCATATGTATCCTAGACTTTCCTCATTTAATTAAATGAATTACTACCCTGCATGTACTTGGGGATTATTTCCCAGCCGATCCTTTTTTCAACTCCGTGGTTAATAATGATGTTCCCCAGCATCTTTGCTACCAATGCTCCCCAAGTAGAGGTTACCCTAAAAAGTCTCTTATGAGCTTTGCCCCTGCAAAGCTTGGCCGATAAATCTCCTCCAAAAGGAGTCTTTTCTAAAAATATTTCCCCCAATAGACGAACATCTGAGATACTGCTTCATTTATTTGAAGAATCTCATTTATTTAGATACTGGTTCATTTCTATGGAGAATCTCAGTTGTCTATTTGAGATGCTACTTCATCAATATAAAGAGTCTCATTCAATTTTAGAGATACTGCTCTAGTATCCTTGAAGAGTCTTAGATTCAATTAAGGTATCATTCCTTTGTCCGGAATATCCTAATTCTATCATATAAGATGCTGCTTTAATTCGATATAGAGAATCTCATCTTGCTGTTTGAGATGCTACTTCATCAATATGAAGAGTCTCATTCATTTTTAGAGATACTGCTCTAGTATCCTCAGAGAGTCTTAGATCCAATTAAGGTATCGTTCCCTTGTTCAGAATATCTTAATTCTATCATACAAGATGCCGCTTCGATTCGGTACAGAGAATCTCATCTTGCTATTTGAGATGTTGCTTCATCAATATGAAGAATCTCATTCATTTTAGGAGATACTGCTCTAGTATCCTTGAAGGGTCTTAGATTCAATTAAGATATCATTCCTTTGTTCAGAATATCCTAATTCTATCATATAAGATGCTGCTTCAATTCGATACAGAAAACCTCACCTTGCTGTTTGAGATGCTACTTCATCAATATGAAGAATCTCATTCATTTTTAGAGATATTGCTCTAGTATCCTTGAAGAGTCTTAGATTCAATTAAGGTAACATTCCTTTGTTCGGAATATCCTAATTCTATCATATAAGATGTTGCTTTGGTTCGATACAGAGAATCTCATTTTGCTGTTTGAGATGCTACTTCATCAATATGAAGAGTCTCATTCATTTTTAGAGATATTGCTTTAGTATCCTCGGAGAGTCTTAGATTCAATTGAGGTATCATTCCCTTGTGCGGAATACCCTAATTCTATTATATAAGATGTTGCTTCGATTCGATACAGAGAATCTCATTTTTCTATTTGAGATGCTACTTCATCAATATGAAGAGTCTCATTCATTTTTAGAGGTATTGCTCTAGTATCCTCGAAGAGTCTTAGATTCGATTAAGGTATCATTCCCTTGTTCAGAATACCCTAATTCTATCATATAAGATGCTGCTTCGATTCGATACAGGGAATCTCATTTTGTTGTTTGTGATGTTGCTTCATCAATATGAAGAGTCTCATTCATTTTTAGAGATACTGCTCTAGTATCCTCAGAGAGTCTTAGATTCAATTGAGGTATCATTCCCTTGTGCGGTATACCCTAATTCTATTATATAAGATGCTGCTTCGATTCGATACAGAGAATTTCATTTTTCTATTTGAGATGCTACTTCATCAATATGAAGAGTCTCATTCATTTTTAGAGGTACTGCTCTAGTATCTTCGAAGAGTCTTAGATTCGATTAAGGTATCATTCCCTTGTTCAGAATACCCTATTTCTATCATATAAGATGCTACTTCGATTCGATACAGAAAATCTCATTTTTTTGTTTGAGATGTTGCTTCATCAATATGAAGAGTCTCATTCATTTTTAGAGATACTACTCTAAGTATCCTTGAAGATTCTTAGATTCGATTAAGGTATTATTCCCTTGTTCGGAATATCTTAATTATATCGTATAAGATGTTGCTTCGTTGATCCTCAAAGAATCTTGCGTGTTCAAATCAAGACACTGTTCTACTAAATTTTAGAAAGTCTTAGACACAGTTGAGGTATCATTTTGTTGTTGGAATATCTCGATCGTGGCACCCAAGATATTGTTCTAATGATTTCTAGAGAGTCTTGATTGTTTCATTTTACCTTCCGATAAACTTTTCTTACCATATTTCTCACTACACATTCTTTCTGCATTTCGTCCTTGCATTTCTATGGATAAAATTTAGGTCTTTTCGGATTTAATTATCTTCTACCATGAATGTATGAAGGTCTTTTGTCATTCATACCTTCTAGTTCAAGGTAATTAAATAGGGGCAGCTATCATACCCCAATTTTGTCCGAAAAAAACTTACATCAACATCCACAACTAGGGTTTATGATGCATGAACTTCATAACATTAATATTAGATGGTTTAACTTGACCAATTTTTCCCCAACCTCTTGAGTATAATGTGTGTTTATGGGCCTACTTGTGTTTGATTTTATAAGCCTCATAATACCACATGTGCATCCTATAATTGTGTCCCTCAATTTGGTTCCAAATGCATGTTGAGCTAGTCCATTTGGCCTTTCTTTGAAACATATGGTTCATGCTTTGACTGTTTTCATCTGGTCTAGGTTACTCAAGTTTATTCAAATCCATTCCTTGCCATTATTATTACCATCAGTACTTGGCCCATGAAATGTCCAGCTAGGTTATGGATCGTTATGATTCTTGGCCCTTACTAAGATCTTTGCTTCATATTTATCCAAGTCATGGTTAGTTGGGTTATGATTGGTCTTGCCCAAAATAAGAGATACCTCCATTCACGCAAGACTCACAAAGGACTAAAATTTATCAATACCTTTGAAGTCAAGGCCTTTCGTTCATAAGCAATTTCACGCAATGCTCGTTTCGTTCAAGATACAAATGCCATGTATTTGCAAATGACCACACACATGAAAGATATAAAAAGAATGAGTTACAAAACCCAAAGTCGAGTTAACCATGTTACAATCCAAATCCTCTTGTTATTCTTCCATAATTCACCTTTGGCTCACTGTAATTTATGATTGAAACTATAAGTATAATACAGTTGTGAAGCATGTTCACATACTAAAATTACATCTTTCATTTACAAACCAACCGTACAACATACAATCATTTGCTTCAAATTCAACCGACACATATACATTTCATATTGTGATGCAAATACATGTTTAACACGGCCAAATGACTTGATAACGTAACCTAAGTCACTACATATTACAAAAAAAACGTGTCAGGGTAAGGAATAGTCTGAACGTAGCAAGTGGACATCAAAAGGCGAGGTCTGCAACACCATGAACAAAACTTCGACGCATAACAGTCGACAACAACACAGGAGAAGCATGGGAGTCGTTCCCATCTGTTTGTGTTATTACCTTCCTTTTGTGAGCTTGTTACATCAAGAGAATTAAGAATACGGGGACTGGTGCCAGTACTGCTTCAATTAGTCACCAAAGAATTGTGTCTGGAGAAGCTCAACTTAGCATGTAAAATACATATCCAGATAAGCCTAGCTTATGCAAAGCTTAGGTTTCTTTATCCCTTTTTCATCTTCTTGGCTGGAATTGTAAATTTTGTTTTGTAGACTAGCCTAGAATCACCATGAGAGTTCCCCAGTCTACTCTTGCTATTGTGTCATAAATTATGGTTAGCTGTTTCTCAGCTCCATCAAGCATGTGCCCGTAATTAGCCTACCTGAAGTTGTTTCAGCTCAAGCACCACAAATTTGGCACATAACTTGGAAAACCATAAATTAAAAGAAAAAAACAGGTGTGAAGGTTACTGAAATAGGTGTGGTAGTTGAACAACCAGGTACTATAAAGACAGTAACCGTAAAAGGAGTTAAGAAGCCTACTAAAATGATCCAAGCGAGCAGATGGGCATGAGCTAGAAAACTCACAAGTCGTAGGTCTTACAATACCTAATTAACTCAACAAATAGACAAATCAAAAGGGAAATCATGAGTAAGTAAGCCAAAGCTACCATGTGAGGCATACCACACCGGATCTTATGTAGGACAATTGTGAACCAAAGTAATTTGACTACACCAAGTTGAATGATAATGGCTCAGTGGAATCACGTTTTGGGACCTTGTAGACCAATAGTTGTTGCCGTTAATGAGGACTAGGACAAGAAATCGTAAACACAAACAAGCTGGAAGCAACAGAACCCTGCAGCCAATATCTTGCACCACCAAATAAGACAACTATCTAGCGGGCATGAGTAACAAACTGCAGTCAAGTTCAACATAAAACAAAGGTAATTATCATGTGTTGCTAAGAACCACTCTGCAAGTCATACTGACCTGGCTGCATTCATATAAAATGCCATCATCCCACCAAAATAGACAGAAATATGCTTCAATGTTCGATCTGCATTTGAATGTTGACAAACACAGGCTTCCCTCACTTTAAGTCGCTTATAGAACATCAATGACTCTCAAAGAGAATGGCTTAGAAAACGTCAGCGGAAAGGCAAGGTAGCAAGTGCACCATTGTAAGACCCTAATTTTGACCCTAAGATCCCTCATGGCATCATATCATTGTTCTTTGCATTTGCCTCAAGGATCATAACATCTTGGCTCATTTACCCTAGGGTTGGGACTTGTGTGAGTTGGTTTGAGACCACCAAGCATGCTTGAATTGTATATTATTGCTTTTCTTATTTTTTTTTACTAACCAAAAGCACAAAAATATGTCACTAACTCTTTTTGTTTTGAAGCTCAAGTGATCATGTGCTCAAATGCTTCTAGGAGGCCCCTATGCCCATTGAAATGGCTAGATGAGGATGAAAGAAAGCATGAAAATGGTTCACAAAGCTCTAAATCATCATTTATGTCTCCCAAGTATCTCAATTTTTCAATTTGATCAAGATAAACCAAAGGGCTCGAGGATTGTTTCTCAAGGAAACCCTAATTCAACTGTGCATTGACCGTGCCTTGCTCATGAAGCAACCTCAACCTATGATCAAATTCAATCAAGGGAAGTTCTTTCATTCATCATTTTATGCATATATGAGCTTATGTGAGTATCCTCAATCATTCATTCATCAAGATTTGAAGTTTGGACTTGAGAAGTTGACCAGTCAATTCATCTGACTATTTTGAAATCCACTGAGACCTAACTTTTGATGTGATTGTCAAATGAAGATGAACCCAAGATAAACAATGTTGTTAGGAACCATATGAACATTTTTAATGTTCATCAAAAATACATTTGAAACTTGGAAGGTCATCATTCATTTCAAAACATTATAGATCATTTTGACTGAAACCCTAATTTTGAGTCAACTTCCCAAGGACCTAACTCCTTCATATTTTATTATTTTGAGGTGAGACCAAGTGAATTGGAAATTTTAGGATGTCTATTTCAATTTTTATGTTGGACAAAATTTCATAATCCTAAAATAAACACATGTGATAATACAAAACATTATAGGTCACTTTGGACCAAAGCCATTGAATCTTGAAAAAGTCCAACGTCAAGTGCCCATAACTTTCTCATTAAAAATTCAAATTATGCAAAATTTAAGTCCAAATTGATTTTCTTGAAAATATATACAACTTTGATGTTGAAGGTTTTGTCATTTGAGGCTTGCATCATTCAAACAGAAGGGCTTGAAGTTGGTCATTTTTGGAAAATTTTCACATACATGTTTTGTACCTTGAACTTCATGGCCAGTTTTCATAACTTTCCAAACTCCAAATGGATTTTTGTTCAACATAACTTTTGTTCCTCATGTCAAGACCTTTCCAACCATTAACCACATGCTTATGTTTGGATTTTCCAAATAGGATTTTTGAAGAGATGAACAATTATGATCAATAATGCATTTCATGTTAAATTTCCATACACAAGCTAATGCCTTGCAATCTGCACGTCCAAACTTGATTCATTTGAGTTCAGCATGCAAAACCAATTGATTTTGGGCCTCACATGCACCTGTACAGGCCCATGCATGGAGGATCCAACTTCACATGCACACGATTTTGATCACACCTTGCATCAGTTGAGGCTATAAATAGAAGGCATGGCTTCACTCAAATCTCAACCTGAAGGCGCCTGAACCTCTGCTGAATTGCTTCCCTAACCTCTCACCAAAGGAATTTGCATTTTCACTTTTCATTTTCAAGTGTGATTTTCAACAACATCAGTTGATTATCATCACTAATTCCTAAGCCTAGCTCTCATACCAAGCATCCAGATCAAGCTGCAAGCAAAGGACTGGTTGAATTGTGCTCTTGAAAGCTGCTCTACAAAGGTTTACACCATAGCTGTTTTTCTTCGAATCTCCTTATATCTTGTGCATTGCTTGTGTTGGTTTGCATTTATGAAGTCCTCATATGAGAGGCAAGCCAATTATGGCTTTAATTTTGTGAATTGGTTAACTTCAGATTGAACACCTTGTTTTTCAACCTCATATTTCTTCTTCCATAAGAGTCTTGAGCAAAAACTAAGGTCACAGGGGTGATGTACATCACCCCTGCTTTCATTTGGTATATGGATCGTGAGTTTTGGTTGAGGTTGTAAAACCTACAACTGGTGGCCGGATTATTAAGCTCGCCGGAGAAGATGGTGGTTTCCACCACCGTCCCTTACGTGGCTGTCCTCAGAGCCCTTGGATTCATTAGCCATGATATAATCCTGGCGACGCGTTATGTTTACTATTTTAAATACCATGTGTTATGCTGTTGACTTGTCCATACCATACGCGTGCGCCTCCTAGCCATGTGTTAACCACGTCAATTAATGAGGTTGGATCTGACGCCTCTGGATTTTTCTAATTTCTGATTTAATTTCTTTTATTCCATTTATTTTCAAAAATTCATAACTTCTTTATTTGGAATCATAAAAATATGGGACCAATTGCAAATTTTTTCTCTTAAATTCTAGTTTCATAAAATGATTTTTAATTATTTTTGTGGTTCCATTTAATATTTTTTGTGAATTATTTCTTTTTTCATTGTTTTTAATTCATTTAAAATACCATTTGATATTCAAAAATGCCAAAAATATTTTCTTAACATCTTTGGATGATGATGAATCTATGAAAAATATTCTCATTAATTTCTTAATTGATTTAAGATTTATTTGAGATTTTAGTCTAATTATGTTATTTTTCTTCATTTTTAATTGTTTAAAATTAGTTTATGTTTTTTCAAAAAATGCTGAGAAATTTTGTCAAACCTTGTTTGACCATGTTAGACTTATGATGATCCAATTGGACTTATCCAAGTTGATTTGAATTGGTTTTGAAGTTTGACCTTTATTTGCTCATTTTATTTCATGTATTATTTTAATTCCAAAAAATACCAAAAATATGTTTGACCTTTCTTGACTTCTAATCTTCATTTCACTTATGTTTACCATTGATTGGTGTTGATTCCATTCATGTTTGATCAATGTGTTTTTATTATGTCATTTGATTTTCATCTTTGTACATTCCATTTCCATCTTCATCTTCTTCTTTTTTTCTTTTGACCAATGAATTAATGATTTGTGGTTAGCCTTGACATATGAGAGACTTAACCTTCTTTGATCCAAATCAAATTCATCTTGATCAAAGATCAAGTGAATTGCTTTGTGTCCAAGATAGGTTGCTTCTCGGTCAAGCAAAGAACCTGAAATCCATACAAGATCATTCTTCTTTTCTTTTGGCATGGCAAGTTGTAGGAGCTTGGCTTACTAGTCATGATCTCTAACTTGTGTTTAAATTGCCTATAGTTTTATTGATCGGCCTCAGATAGGTGTGACTACTACATTAGTCCACTTACGATTGCTTAACATAGCGCTAAATTGCCTTATGGCACACTAACACTAACTACTAATTACTAACTTTTAATTCAAGCATTTAATTCTTGCAATTTACTTTAATGCAATTTAATTCCTTGCTCATTTATTCATATTGTCTTTGCCCTTTGCTCACTCGATCTCATGTTTATGTTTACGCCATTTGCCTTTTGCTCACTTGAGCACATTATTGTGAATATACTATTGCCTTGTGCTTGTTTTGTTTTTGTTTGTGTGAACCCAATGCAAAAGGAGAAAGGACTTAGAATTAGGAACTTACCTATGCTAAATGGAGTTTCAAGAGAAACTAGGCCTCATGCCTTTAGAATTCTAAATATGTTGAATAGCAACTAGGCCTCATGCCTTTAGAATGCTTAATCTTGAAGATGACTTGAAAGGACCCCTATTCTAAACTCACCCTTGTCCATTATTTTTATTGCATTGTGAAACTTTTTGATTTGTTTGTTCTTGTGTGGTAGGGATCCCAAACTTGAGTTAATTAGAAGGACCATTGTCATGAGCATCCAAGATAAGAGAAAGACAAGTTCAAAAATGGGAGGATCCTAAGAGCTTGATTGCTTGGGTTACTTGCTTATTGCTTGCTAAGTCCAAAGGAAAGGAGCAACTTGGATCATCTTTATGATCTCAAGAGAGGAACTCCAAGGGTTTTATTTCTCTTCCCTCATATTTGCATGTTTAGGACCTAGCCCTTCTCTTCTTCTCTCCACTCTAACCCAAGCCAAACTTATTTTGTGCAAACATTGACATTGTTTTCAAAACTAGAAACCTAGGTCATATGCCTTTGATTTTTCAAACTCTCTTCATAATACTTATTTTGAATTGAACCTTAAGTCCACTTTGACTTCCTTTTGTGAATACTTTTAATTGGTAAATCCAATTCACTTCAAATTCTTTTGTGGTTCCAATGGCCACTTTTGCCAAAGCTTTTCATAAACATTAGCTATTAGGTTTGAGTTATCATAGTGGTTGATATAAACCTCACCTTATCCTTAGTGATTGGACTATAAGTCTTCCATACTTATTATAGGGTGGATCCCTCACTAGTATGTTGAAGCTCTCCTCACATGGTGGATTGTGGTTTAGGTTGAGTTTTCTCCCTTTGATAACAAAAGACCTTAAGGCTTTTGACCAATTAATTCACCAACTTATTTTGAGATTTTTACCCCGAACTACGAGGTTTTGATCCTACCTTTGTGATGGTACATAGGCAATGGGTTTATCCATTCAAACAACAAAATTGTAAATATTGTATATTCTTTTCTCATCGCCCCAATCATGTTTGCACAAATATTTTCACAAAATACCAACCTACCATACAACATTTGCAAAAAGGGCTCCCTTAGAGTACTAAGGATGTTTTGGGTGCTTAAAACCTTCCCATTGCATAACCAACCCCCTTACCCAAATCTCTGACATTTTTACTAGTTTTTGATTTGATAAAACTTCTCGGTTTTTGTTCGCTTTCTAACCTTTACTTTGGATAAATAGAAGTGCGGTGGCGACTCGAATTTTATGATTTACTTTTGATTTAGCCAATAAATATAAAGGTAACGAATACCCCGCTACAACCATACCCTAAACAAATGAATAAAAAAACCTGCACAAAACTCAGAGTTACATGACAGTAAAAAACGATTCCTTACCACGACAACTCCAAGTTTTACAAAGTAGTAAGAATCCAATGAAAATTAGCACAATAGCTCCACCTTTCACTAAAGACAAATGGTACGCACCACTCAGCAAATTGGTCCCACAAATCTGAGGAGAAAATTTTCTCTAATGGTTTTCGATCGTATCCAATATTAGACAGCTCATAGGTTGTACCTCCAAAAAGATCACTCACTTGCTCATATAAAAGGAGGGGTGGTCATTCGAAAAAGGGACGGAAAAAAATCTGCAGAAATCTCAAAAATAGAACCCTATCGTCATTCTATGAATCGCATCTCTCGTCCCTAACAGAGAGCACATCATTATTGAAAGAGAGAAGTCCCATCCAAAGTTCACATCAGAACTTTGTGCAAGGCGTGTTTATCCTGGTGGCACACCTTCATCAAGCGGAACAAGCGGGTAAACAGAAGAACAAAAAGAGGAAGGAGAGGACTCGAAGAAAGTAGAAAAGTTTCAAACATGAAAGGAGGAAGAAAGATAATTACCCGAGGTCCAATTCCACTTCCCAAGCTCGCCGAAAACGTTGTTTTCCGGTAATGTTTATTTCATTTCCTTCTTCACTTTTCCATACGTTTTCCGTCATATAAATAACGCATCAACTTCATGATAATATGATAAACCTGATTGATTGCATATGTGATTGTTTGTTAGCTTTGTTGGTATAGATTGTAAGGTTTTGATTTGGTTGTTTGAGTTTGGTAAAGGGTTTGTCCGTAGTAGATCTTTGATCATTATGTGATAGTAAAGCGATTGAAAGGTTTTGCTCCGATTCAGAGTTTGGAGGATTTTGGAGCGGCGAGCTTAGATCGCGCTTTCTTTTTGTGTTTAGAGGTTTTAGAGATACAGGAGGAGAAATGAAGAGCAGAGAGAGGGACGAAAGTCATGAATGCTTTTGGCATGTTTAGGATATCTGTTTATTTATTCCTTAAAAGTGAGTTATTGGCCATTGATGAGGATTTTGTCTTTTCCATTCCCCAACATCCGTCTATTTTTATTCTCCACCTAGTATTAATGGCCACGCGTGATCGCATAGGAAATGACACTCGTACGCAAGCCGAAGTTGGTTGGAAGGGGAAGAGTCAGACTCTTCACTTCTTTCTTCAGATTCTTAGGAAGGAGTGTTTGGATCCAATTTAAACCTTCATGGGCCCAATGTGAATCGCTCTTGTGTGGGCCTTCAGAATGGTGTGGCCCATTCTCCTCACCAAGCTGTTGAGCGCCCAAGTGGGCCTTAGATGCCAAGAGGCCCATCTTTTCTTGCATTGGTTTTCATTTTAGTACCTAAGTTTTAAAAGAACCCTATTTGAATTAATTAGAGTTTCATTTATTAATTAATTAACCATTTACTATCTTTTTTAATCATTATTATCAATTATTTTATTTAATTAAATTTGCATTTTGTTTTTTTTTGTTGTTGTTAAAGATTTTATTTTCGAGTTATTGTTTTATATCTCGATTGGTTACGCTCGTTTGTGCTATTTCTAGTTGAATATAAATCACGTGTTGAAGTGTACTTTTATGACGATATTTTATTATTAATCATCCTAAGCGTTATAATTCTGTTAAACCCCTTTTAAAAATCATATATTTCTCGATTCAATGTCCAACCCATTTTCAAATGCCCATGTAAGTCGATCGTTTTTAAGCGTCACCATCAACCTCACTTAGCTTACTCTTGGGCTTTCTTACAATGAGACCTATTCGATTGTTAAATAGACGATTAGATGATTGATTCACTAAATAAAATCCGATTTATTCGCAAACACAAATTTAAAACCTCGATCCAATATCGAGTATTCTATTCAAATTAAATTAAAATACCTAATTACAACTAAATCCCATTTCATAATAACGAAATGAAAAGGGGGATGGTTTTGAGTTTTCAACTCCTCTACTCGATTATTTGAATACGAGTTCTCTTACTCAGTTAGTCAAATAATTGTCATTTCTAACTCGCCTAAGCTTATTAAGATCAAATGATTTTCATAATAACGAAATGAAAAGGGGGATGGTTTTGAGCCTTCAACTCCTCTCCCCAACTGTTTGAATACGAGTTCTCTTACTCGGTCAGTTAGACAATTGTCATTTCTCTGCAAACTTCTAAACTCGATTAAATCAAAACACTCTTATAAATAAACTAAATGAAAAGGGAGATGACTTTGAGTCTTCAACTTCTCTCCTCAATTGTTTGAATACGAGTTCTCTTACTCGGTTAGTCAAACAATTGTCATTTTCCACAAACTTATAACTTAATCAAATCATTTTCACAATAAACTATACGAAAAGGGAGATGGTCTTGAGTCTTTGATTCCTCTCCTCAAATACTTGGATATGAGTTGTCTTACTCAACCATTCAAGTACTTGTCGTTGATTCTAAAAATACCAACCATACATAAACCTATTTTCATAATCCCAGATGGAAAAGGAAGTGGTCTAGAGTCTTCTATGCCCTTTCCCGACTATTAGGATACGAGTTGTCTTACTCGACTATCCGAGTATTCGTCATCCATTCAAAAACACCTTAACTATTATCAAACTCCTTTTATAATTAAGGATGAAAAAGAAAGTGGTCTAGAGACTTCTATTCCCTTTCCCGACTATTAGGATACGAGTTGTCTTACTCGACTATCCAAGTAATCATCATCCAACAAAAATATCTTAACACATCAAATCTATCCTTTCTCGCCCTCGTGCGATCGAAACCAATCAAACAATTGACACAAAAAGGTCTTGACCACATCCTAACATCTCTTTTGAAGCTTCTCAAAGGACTCTATTGTGTTGCATCTTCAACGACTCTTTTTCTTCTCTATTTAAGGAGCTAAAGATCTTGAAGAAATATACACCAATTGACACAAAAAGAAAAGTTACTCTGTTAAAGAAAAAGCACAACTAAACTTAGGATTTCTTATCCTTGTATATCTTAGAAATCCCTACATATTAAAAGAGTATATTTTATATGTATTCTTTATATGCCGCTGATTGTATATCAAATGTATTTTTCTAATAATCATTTATCTACTAGGCATATCTTTAGAAGTCTCTTACTAAGTGTATGAGAATTTGAAGTCTCTTGCTTGTGTGCTTGAGCATTGGAAGTCTATTGCTTGTGTGCTTGAGCAAATAAGTCTCTTACTTTAGTGTTTGAGAAAATGAAGTCTCTTGCTTGTATGCTTGAGCATAAAAGTTTCTTACTTTAGTGTTTTAGCAAAGGAAGTCTCTTGCTTGTGTAATTGAGCAAATTGTAATCTTGTGTAATTATTGTGAAAATCTCTTGTATGTACAAGGGAACTGAATTACTCTCAAGTTATGAGAGGAACCAGGATAACTCTGTGTGTTATTCTTCTTTCTTGCATTTTATATATGTTTCCTACCTCTGACCGAATCAGATTCTATAACCTTGTGTTTAGAATCTGACAAAGAGTCTTAAAAAGAAATAAAAATAAAAAACAGTTAAACCTCCCCTTCTTGTGTTTTTCTCATCTTTAGTTGGCATCAGAGCATAGTCTATGCTTAACACTTAATAGTGGTGCATAAAAGATCTTGAGAAAAACATAATGAACCATTTCTAGAGTTTTTGAATTTGATAGTGGTACTCCTAATCCACATGCTTCTATAAATCATGATTATAACAACTCAGAAAAGAACAATTATACAACTAGATGTCTAAGTTTCAATGGATATTCTACTGAGTTTGAACGGTGGAAGAGAAAGATTAACACTCATATCATAGGCCTTGATAATGAGTTATGAGATATTCTAAAAGATGGCATTGATAATCCAATCAATGAATTTGGAAAGTGTCTGATAGAAGAACTCTCACACCATATAAAAAAAGGTTTATAGAAAACATCAGAGTTAGAGGCATCTTGGTTTATGCTCTACCTCACTCAGAGTACATCAAAATTATTGATAAATCTACTGCTAAGAAAATTTTCAAATCCATATGTGTTACTTATGAAGGGATAAACAAGTTGAGGAAGCTAAGGCTAACCTTCTTGTTCAACAATATGAGTTGTTCAAGATGAAGGAGGATGAATACATTGAAACCATGTTTTCTAGGTTTCAAGTTGTTGTATATGGACTTTAGGTTGTTAACAAGAGCTACATTACATCTAATCATGTCAAGGAGATTCTTAGGAGTCTTCCTGTCAGATACATACCTAAAGTGACAGCTATAGAGGAGGATAAAGACTTAAACACATTAAGTCTTAAAATTCTTATTAGTAATCTTCAGAGCCATGAGATGGAACTCAATGAAGATGAACCTTTAAGAAAGTCAAAGCCTCTAAATTTGAAATTTGTTGCTAAAACTGCCAAGGCTCCTCAAGTCTGGGAGTCTGAAGAAACTTCTCATGCAGAAGGTTCTGAAGATGACTCCAATGAGGAGGAAATTGCCTTATCATTAAAAGGTTTCAGTATCTGTCCAAGAAAAACAAGAGATTTTATGACAAAAGCAGTGGCTTCAGCGAATCTAGTTCTAGAGAAAAGAAGGATGATCAGAAAGGATGCTTCAACTACAAGAAGCTTGGTCACTTCATTGTTGAATGTCCTTAACTACAAAAGGATAAGCCAGAGAAGGGAAGCTTTCAGAAAGATAGATTCAAGAAAAGCATCATGGCAACATGGGATGAACTTGAAAGTGAAGAAGACTCTAAAAAGGATAAAGAGCAATCCAACCTTGCCTTGGTGGCTCTTACACCTTCTGAAGCATAATCTGACTTAGATTATGGTTTAGAGTCTGAGGAAGAGGATGAGGTATTTTCTAAACTATCTCGTTCTGATTTAATTACTTTCATTTAATATCTCATGGGAAGATGTCAAGAGAAAGCCAAACACATGAAAATATTTAAAAAGAAATATGATCTTTTGAAAGAAGAATTAAATTCTGTTCAAAATAAAAATAAATCTCTAGAGAAAGATTATATTACTCTAGTAAATGAAGTGTCCCACAAACCTCTTAGTGAGCATGAAATGGTTCTTTAAGAATTTATCATACATGGATTTAATAGAACTAAACTTGCTTCCATGATTTATGGAGTAAGTAGAAGCAAATAGGAAGGTCTTGATTACTCATAAAAATATTTCAATCCAAGGTGTAGTGGGGTTTTCGTTACCTTTAGGTTTATTGACTAAACCAAAAGTAAACATACAATTCGAGTCGCCACCGCACTTTTATTTGTCCAAAGGAAAGGCTAAAAAGCGAACAAAAGCCAAGTAAGAAGTTTTATCAAATCAAAAACTAATAAAAATGTCAGAGATCTAGGTAAGGGGGTTGGTTATGAAATGGGAAGGTTTTATGCACCCAAAACATCCTTAGTACTCTAAGGGAACCTCTTTTTGCAAATATGTGTTGTAGGTTGGTATTTGTGCAAATATGTGCAAAAGATTGGAGGGATGAGAAGAGAATAGGTTATATTTACAAATTTTGTTATTTGAATGGATGAACCCATTGCCTACATACCATCACAAAGGTAGGATCAAAACCTCGTAGTTCGGGGTAAAAATCACAAAGATTGGTGAATTGATTTGATCAAAAGCCTTAAGGTCTTTTGTTATCAAAGGGAGAAAACTCAACCTAAACCAACAATCCACCATGTGAGGAGGGCTTCAACATGCTAGTGAGGGGTTAACCCTATAATAAGCATGGAAGACTTATAATCCAATCACTAAGGATGAGGTGAGATTTACATCAACCACTATGATAACTCAAACCTATGACTAATGTTTTTGAAAAGGTTTTAATAAGGTGGCCATTGGAACCACAAAAACAATTTGAAGTGAGTTATATTTACAAGTTAGATTTATTTACAAAATGAAACCAAAATTGGATTAAGGTTTATTCACAATGAGTATTTATGAAAAGATTTTGAAAAAAAATCAAAGGCATAAGGCCTAGGTTTCTAATTTGAAATAAAGTCAAAGTTTGAAAGAAAAGATTTTGGCTTGGTTAGAGTGAGGAGAAGAAGAGAAGGGCTAGTCCTAAAGCATACAAAGATAAGATAAGATAAAACCCTTGAAGTTCCTTTTCTTGAAATCATAGAGATGATTCAAGATGCTCCTTTCCTTTGGACTTAGCAAACACAATCAAGCAATCAAACAGTTTAGATTCAAGCTCCTAGGATCTCCATTTGGCTTGTCTCTCTTAACTTGGCTATTCATGACAATGGTCCTCCTTACTATCTCAAGATGGAATCCCTATCACACGAGAGCAAACATCAAAAAGTTCACAACATAATAAGAGGAATGGACACAGAATGAGTTTGGAAGAGGAGTCCTTTGAAGTCAACTTTGAATTTTAGCATTCTAAAGGCATGAGGCCTAGTTGCTCTTCAACAAATTTAGCATTCTAAAGGCATGAGGCCTAGTTGCTCTTGAACTCCTTTAAGCATAGGTAAGTCCTAATTCTAAGTCCTTTCTCCTTTTGCATTTGGTTCACACAAAACAAACATAAAACAAACACAAGATAGCAATATATTTATATACAATAATGGGCTCAAATGAGTAAAAGAAAAATGACATAAACATAAAATATGTGCTCAAGTGAGCAAAGTGAAAATCAATATGAATAAATGACTAAGAAATAAATGATATTAAAAGTAAATGACAAGAAATTAAATGCTCAAATTAAAGTTAGTAATTAGTGAGGTTATGTTAGCTTGTCATAAGACAATGTAGAGCTATGTTAAGCAATCGTAAGTGGACTAATGTAGTAGTCACACCTATCTGAGGGTGGTCAATAAAACTATAGGCAAATAAACACAAGTTAGAGATCATGACTAGTAAGCCAAGCTCCAAAAACTTGCCATGCCAAAACAAGAGGGGAGATGCCTTGTATGGACTTTAGGTTTTTTGCTTGACCAAGAAGCAACCTATCTTGGACACAAAACAACTCACTTGATCTTGGATCAAGTTGAGTTTGGTTTGGATCAAAGAAGGTTAAACCTCTCATTTGTCAAGACCAACCATAAGACATTAACTCATTGGCCAAAATAAAAAGAAAGGGATGAAGATGAAATGGATGGAAAGAGAAATCAAGTATCAAACTCAATTGATCAAATGTGAACCAAGTCATCATCAATCAATGGCAAACAGAAGAGAAATGAAGATTACAAGTCAACAAGTCAAACATATTTTTTTGGTAATTCTTGAATTAAAAAATAAATGCAAAATAAAATAAACAAAATATGGTCAAACCTCAAATTTAATTCAAATCAACTTCACCAAGTCTAATTAAATTCTCATAGGTCTAACATGGTCAAACAAGCTTTGACAAATTTTTTCAATAATTTTTGAAATTGGAAACTATTTTAAAACAATTAAAAACAATGGAAAATAACATAATATGAATTAAAATCTCAAATAAATCTCAAATCAAATAAGAAATTGATGAGACTATTTTTCATTAATTTATCATGATCCATAGGTGTTAGGAAAATATTTTTGGATTTTTCAAATATCAAAAAGTATTTTAAAATGAATTAAAACTATTAAAAACCAAATAATCCACAAAAAATATTAAATGAAGTCACAAAAATAATTAAAAATCAAAATATGAAACTAGATTTTTCAAGAATTTTTTTGGCATTGGTCTCATATTTTTGTGACTTCAAATAAAATATTTATGAATTTTTGAAAATAAAAGGAATTAACTGAAATTAAAAGAAAATAAGGAAAATAGAAAAATCCAGCGCCATCAGATCAATTCATTAATTGACGTGGCAAGGCATCAACAAATCTAAGGCGCGGATACATGGTGTGCCCTGGTCAAACGCGTAACACAATGATTTAAAAGAAGTAAACACATTGGACGCTCGTGATTAAAACGTTGAGGCACGATCCAAAGGCTGGGAGGCTACCACGTGGGGATGGTGGTGGAAACCACCATCTTCTCCGACGATCTAACCATTTCCAGCCACCACGCGCAGGAAAATAAATTACAATGAAAATGAAAAGAAAGGACATCAAAATGAAGCTGAGGTGATGTACATCACCACTGTAACCATAGATCATCCTCACCATTCCTATTTAGAGAGAAATGTGAGTTTGAACATCATGGTACATGAACTGAAATGACACGATTTGTATAATTAAGATCACCACTGGCCTGCCTCAAGCATGAGGACTTCAGAAAACAGCACAAACCAAAGACATTCACATTGTATTGCAAGATCTAAATCAAAAAAGTTTGAGGTTCTACCTCTGAAATGAAGCTTGAAATGCCACGAATCCTCCAAGCTCTTGATCTACTTTTGCTCTGGAAGTGTGATGGAGATGATAGGTTAAGGAATTGAGCTTTGAAAATCAACTAATGATGTTGAATTTCAATCTTGAAAGAGAAAGAGAAAACTGAAAATTCCTTTAGTGAGGGTTTGGATTTCAATTCAGCAGCAATTCAGATCTCCACTTGGTTGCTAAATGAAGCTCAAGGCACCTCTATTTATAGCTGAATGTGGTTGATTTCCACGCTTCTTTCATGTGCATGGCCATTTGAATTTTGATGCATGGGCCTGTACAGGCGTGTGCAAATCCCAAAGGTGGACGCAAAAGTTTGCTGAGATCATAAGAACAACATTTGGTCGTGTGCATTGGACTGCAACAACTTGCATTTCAAGTTTTCACCATAAAATATCAAAATGAACATGAAGAAAGAGCTCTTCGAAACTCACACATGGAAAATCAAAAAAATTAATGTGAGAAATGGTTAGAAAGCCCTTGAAATAAGGAACAAAAGTCATGTTGGGCAAAAATTCATTTGGCATTTGGAAATTAGTGAAAACTGGCTATGAAAGTTTGGGCACAAAACATGTCTAGGTCACCCTTTGAAGATTTTCAACAAAATCAATCCTCTTCAAGCCCTTATGTTTCAATGATTCAAGCTTCAAATGAAAAACCCTCCAACATAAAAGCTGTAGACCGTTTCAAGATGATAAACTTAGACTTAAAATTTGCATCATTTGGATTTTTCATGAGAAAGTTATGGGCACTTGAAGCTGGGCATTTTTCAAATTCAATGACTTAGGTCAAAAGTGACCTATAATGTTTTGTATTATCAGATGTGTTTCTTTTAGGATTATGAAATTTTGTCCAACATAAAAATTGAAGTAGACATATTAAAATTTTCAATTCATTTGGTCTCACCTCAAAATCTTAAAAAATAAGGAAGTTAGGTCCTTGGGAAGTTGACCCAAAATTAGGGTTTCAGTCAAAATGACCTATAATATTTTGAAATGAATGATGACCTTCCAAGTTTAAAATGGAGTTTTGATGAACATGAAAATTGTTCATATGGTTCTTAAGAAAATATTTTATCTTGGGGTCATCTTCATTTGACAAACACATCACAAGTTGTATCTCAGTGATCTTCAGTTTAGTCAGATGACTTGACTGGTCAACTTTTCAAGGACAAACTTCCAAATCTTGATGAATGAATGATTGAGGATCCTCGCATAGGAACATATATGTATAAAATAGTGAATGAAAGAACTTCCCTTGATTAAATTTGATCATAGGTTGAGGTTGCTTCATGAGCAAGGCACAGTCGAAGCACAGTTGAATTAGGGTTTCCTTGGGAAACAATCCTTAAGCCCTTTGGGTTATCTTGATCAAATTGAAAAATTGAGATACTTGGGAGAAATATATGATGATTAGGAACTTTGTGGACCATGGTCATGCTTTTTCTTATCTTCATATAATCATTTCATTGAGCTTAAGAGCCTCCTAGGAGCATGGGAGCACATGATCACTTGATCTTCAAAACAAAAAGAGTTAGTGACATATTTTTATGCTTTTGGTTAGTAAACAAAATAAGAAAAGTAATAATATACAATACAAGTATGCTTGGTGGTCTCAAACCACTCACCCAAGTCCCAACCCTAGGGTTAAGGAGCCAAACATGCTATGATCCTTGAGGCAATGCAATGAGCAATGATATGATGCCATGAGGGATCTTAGGGTCAAAATTAGGGTCTTACACAAGGTTTGAGACCTTGTGAAAACCAACAAATCATTCTTCTTCATGCTCTGCTCAGAGAGTGCTTAAATCTTATTTTGTACATGCTACTAAAAATGCAAAAGTTCTGAATCTGCCAGAACCTAAACATGCTGAATCAAGGGTTCTGAAGAAACCAGAGCCTAAGACTCTAAAGTAAAAGGTTATGAAGAAGCCAAAACCTAATATAGAAGGAGCTAAGGTTCTAAAAGGTTAAGAACCTAAGGCCAAGTTTCATTTAAGACAACAAACTTTCAAATCAAAAGTCTTGAATAATCCTAAACTTTATCATATGAAAGTAAAGGTACAAAACAAGAGGAAACCTATCAGAACTAACCCTAAAGGATCCATAAGACTATGGGTACCTAAATCTCAAATTGTCTTTGCTACAAATATGATTCAAGGTAGAAGTAAAGAAGCAGTCATGATACCTGGATAGTGGCTGCCCACGACATATGATAGGAGAAACACTTATGTTATAAACCCTAACTCTGACAAAGAGAGGAACTGTGGGATTTGGAGGAAACCAGAAAGGAAAGACCAATGGTATGAGTACTATTGCTAACTCCTCAATTTCAATTAATAATGTTTGGCTTGTAGATTAACTAAAATATAACCTACTGAGCATTAGTCAATTTTGTGATAGTGGTTATGAAGTCATGTTTAATAAGAACAACTGCATAATTATGAATGAATTTGACAAGTCCATAATGTTCAAAGGTGAGAGAAAGAGAAATGTTTATAAAATTAATTTTTCTGAATTGGTTTATCAAAAGGTACTTTTCCTTCTATAAGTAAGTGATGAGAAATGGATCTGACACGGAAGATTAGATCATGCTAACTGGAGATTAATCTCTAAACTTAGCAAGTTGAAACTTGTTAAAGGATTTTCAGATCTCAATTATCAGTTAGATGCTCTTTGTGGAGAATGCTAAGTAGGGAAAATTATTAAAACTTCTTTCAAAATTAAAAACATTGTTTATACCTCTACAACACATGATATACACTTTCGTTTGTACGATGATCACCATCAAACGCGTCCATTGGATGACATAGCTTCTACTCTTGATGGTTGACTTTTGGGTCACTTCTCATGTATCCGCATCTATTTGAGTGAGTCATATGCTAGTTCGGGTATTCATAGGTTGTTCCAAGAGAACCCTTTATGTATGCTCCTCCCACTATGGTCCGTAGAGATGTAGATGTTATGTATGCTGATTTTAATAATTATCTGGTACCAGGTGAAGCATGAAGTGTGGTAGCTCATTGCAAATGTAGTAGTGCATTCGGCTACATCTAATGGTATTTCAGAGTGTGACATCCTTACATGACACCAGATGATCAGAGAGATCCGTTTAGACTAGTTCATCTGGAGATATTAGAGGAGGAGCAACCTAGGGAAGATCATGTTGTTGATGTGTTATTTGCATACCGTCGTATAGAGGCCATTGTGCAAACGAGTATAGAGAGATGAGACTTTCTGAAAGAAACTTTTGGGAGGTTCACTATAGATGTCATTCCATCTGAGGCACAAACGACATTGTAATACAGGAGGCGGAAAAGAAACAAGGAGTATGATATACACAATAGTATTTGATAATATTTGTATTATGGATTATGGATAGTATTATGATATTGTAATTTGTCATTTTGATAATATTATAGATTCTGGATTGATTCTAATATATGAAATTTTAATCCTATTACATCAGTGTGTGGTTTAATTAATAACAAATTTATTATAATATTATAGTTATTAAAAATGACCTATTACATCAATGTATTTCTCAAAAAAAGAAGAAGAAGCAAATTTCACTGCCAAACAGGTGATTACTTAAGTATATTTATGTATTTGGTTATGTAGATACATCTCCGTACTAATTTATACTAAAAATAAGGTTATGCCTTACTTACGAATGAATGTGATGCATATGAGGTTATTACGGAGATACATCTAGTGATTAATCTCTGCCAAAATGAGGGTGTACCTCATTTACGCATGATTTTATTGTGTATGATGCATCCGAAAATATACTTCTAAGTTAATGAAGCGCAATTTTGAATTTACATAGGATGGCTCATCAATAGTAAGAGTGGGAGAAGTGATCCCCTTAAACGATTATAGTGAGATGGGCTTATTTAAAAAAAAGACAAATGGACTCATAAGTTACTCTTTATATTGACATGGGTTGTTCTAGTTTTTCTTCTTTTTTCATAACCACGTAATTATACATATACCCCCTTGAGACACATAGATAACTCTGAAGAACAACCTTTAATCGATTCCCTAAATATCAATATGTTATAATCATCGAAAGTTTATTAAAACAAAAGACCTAATACGAATATTAATACTGGTAGTTTTGTTTTTGTATTGAAAAAAATTTACTTATACTTACAAACAAAATTTATCACTAGAAATCAATTAATTTTTATATATGTTGAATGTGAACATAAAATAATGGAATAAAGTTAATTTCAAATGACTAATTTTTTAGCAAAGATTCAGTTTGAACAAATTTTTTCTTCATTTTATAATTTGTCATCTCAAACACAAATTTTGAGCTCATTAGGAAACTGGCTCACACTTGACACTACAAGTTAGTCCATGTTAATGTTGCATATTCACCAGGCCTAGTATATCTGGGCTATAGTCTCGTCCAATATACAAATCACAGAATATTTTTAGTTTGCACCCTAATTATTATACCTAACACCCCACATTGTCTACAATTTTATCAAAATATCCCTAAACCAATAATTTTGTTTTTTTGAATTTCTAAAAAAATTGGGTGTTTGTTTGGATATTTGGTTTAGCATACTGGATTTTTTTCGAAAATTCTAGTTTGCCGACCAATTTTTGAGTTTTTATCGGACTTTTGATCCAATATACCAGACTTTTAATAATTCATGAAGTTTTTACCGTGTTTACTAAAATGTCGATACCAAAATTATGTGTTTTATCATTTTTTTTAGAAAAATATAAAATAAAATTATTTGGATATTTTTTATCGGAATATTTAGAAGTTCGATATAAAGGTTTACCTGATATTTAAGAAATCCGTATAACACTCCCAAATTGAGTAT
Source organism: Lathyrus oleraceus (assembly GCF_024323335.1). Lineage (NCBI taxonomy): Eukaryota > Viridiplantae > Streptophyta > Magnoliopsida > Fabales > Fabaceae > Lathyrus > Lathyrus oleraceus. The sequence continues at coordinate 54,231,025 of NC_066585.1, forward strand.
CATGTTTTTTGAAATGTTTGATATGCGTATTTTTTTTTTACCGTTTTTCAAGGCTGGTAGACAGTAGGGTGTTTTATTTTTTTATTACTTTTTTAATTATGTTTTTGACATTATTAACATAACAATACTATAATATAAACATAAATTGACATATTTTAATATAACTTATCATGAACCCAAGATTTATAACACGACTTAACATACAAAGTGTCGATACAATCACAACCCGACATATATACATATAATCGCAATTATACAACAATATCAATACAAGACAAAATATATTGACTTCCTAACTTCTTATTCTCAATGCTTTATACGTTATGTATATGTTGTTTCCCATGTTTTTTCACTTTTACTATAGTTTTGTTTCCAACGCTCAGTGACGGGAGACAATGAACAATCATGTTTCAACTTCACGTGAATCTAATAACAGTTGTTAACAAAATCAAACGTGATATTTTATGTCTATTTGCAAACATATATGGAGACACTTCAAGTGGGAAGAAAGTGATGTTAAGGTTATTTAACAACAAGACCAATATCGCATTCTATCTGGAAGCAATAGAGTAACTCATATTAGGAATCGTCATCCATTTTAATGATCTTGAATTCCCAATCTAGATATTCTCTATGAATTCCTAACTTTTGTGGATCCTAAAATGTTTAGGAAATCGATTGGCTCATTAAAGTACTTGTGTTAGATTGGCTCATTAAAGTACTTGTGTTAAATCATGTATAATATTAGCTTCTTTGTTGGAGTAGTAAGCAAATTTATGAGAAAATCAATGAAGTCTCAGTTGCAAGATACTAAATGTGTGTTGAAATTAATATGACTATTTTTTATGACATATCTTTTCCCAAATCTATGATGTCTAACAAGTTGGATTTAGAAGGTTTTTCAAATGATTGCTAATGTGGTAATAATCTCAATATAAGAATACAATTGATTATTTATTTAAATTTCAAGCATCGCCAATATTTTAGTGTAATAAAAAGCAATATTTTATTCAATTGTCAAATTGTGAAGTATGCAGCTATATCACTTACAACTCGTCAAGCACAATAGTTGCAAATCACATAAATGATTTGAAGATCGGTACCAATATTATAGTTAAGTTGAGAATTGACAACAAATCAACCATCAATTTAAAATATTCCATTTTTTAAAGATCAAATAAACAACGAAAAATTGATAGTTGAGTATTTCTCAACACTTGAGCAACTCGCAAGTTTGTTTATCTAAATTGTTAAAGCTGTTAAGATAGATCAATTTCTAAAGTTAAGAAGATAAATTGAAATAATAACCTTTATAGTTTGAATTAAGGAGTGTTACTTATAATTCAAACATTTCAATTTGTTAGTAGCTATGGTGTTACAAGTTAGTTAACTAGCTTTGGTTAGTGGTTTACTTGCATCTTAATCTCAAGTTAACCAGTTAGATGGCCCATAAACCTCTATAAAAAAACACCTATGCTTGTAATATTCACTCAATCTTCTACTACTAATTTCATAACTTCTTCACACTCAATTCTTTTTCTATATACCCTTAATTGCTTTATCTGCAAGCAATTGATTCAACTTGGATTTCAATCCAATAAGAAAGAACTCAGACCCTTCAGCTTTAAAATTCTTCAATATTTCTTAATTTACCATGTCAGCTACCTTGACTATAGGACTTTTGAATGGATGATAAATGTCTTTAAACTAATGACAAAATAATATACTAATAAAAAAAGTGAAAACCATTGAAATACAAATAGTTTCAAACCACAATAAGTGTCATGAGGACTACAAAAAACAAAATCAAACTCCAAGAGAAAATAAACATCAAAACAAGAGAAACAACAAACCAAAACTCAAAGGCAACAAAAGAGAAGGCAATTAAACTAGTTGTTTGTATAATGTCATCTATTTTAAGGCAAAAAGAAAAACATTACTTCATTTAATTTATCTCTTATTTAAAAATAGAAACTAAGTACACATAATAGCAAATTATGAAACACAATACACATAGTTTAATAAATAAAATTTTAATATATACTATATTCCTAATTAAGAACAAAAAATGGATAAATATATATCTATAAAAAATACACACGATCAATCAGTATTTGATTCAGTGATGATTGACATTAGACTATTTGATGTCAAAACTGATCCTCGAATCAAGAGAAGGTAGAAACCATTCAGAAGTGATATCCGAATCAGATTAATCGGTTCAATGCATTGAATAGTGATGGTGAAAAAAAACCAGATACAAGTTGGGTTGCATTCATTAAAGACCATTCATCTCATCCTTAAAACCCTAGTAGTGCCTCCAACACTAATTGAAAAGCCAATTTAATATTTCGATGAAAATAAAAGAAAGGCACCGTCGAACCAATTATAAAAATGACATATCATAAAGCAATCAATTCTCATTGGCACAAGAACTTGTCTTTATGAAATGAATAAGGGACCACAAATAATCACAACAAATAATCTTTCATATTTTCTCTCATTCTTGTTTTTAGCATCCAACCAAATCATTTTATGTCCTTCAAATATTCTTTTTCATTTCACCAATAAACTACAAAATATATTTAATATTCTTCTAAAACCCATTTTTCATTTCCACTTGTGCTACCTGTTAGCTCAGTGGTCAATCAACAGTTCTACAAACTAAATGTTAAATTTTAGAAAATTAAGTACCATATATAATTCAATTAATATAACTATATAACTTCTTCTACCATGACCTAATGTAGCTAGCATTCATATTCATAAACATAAATTAATTCAAGAACCTTTGATAACGTATGATCATGCTAAATCATGTAGCAATTGTGTCCCCATGAGATTCCTATACGGCATAATGTTTGTTCCTTCACCATCCAAAAGAGAGTATTGAACCGGCTCTTCAATTTGTTCCCTTGTATAAAACATTGGACTTTGTGTTGTTGATGGAAACGCCAAACTCACTCCATTTCCACCATGTTGTTGTAACCCTAACGTCAACGAAACTCCACCGCCGCCGCCGCCGCCACCACCACCGTGATGGAAACTCTCACTAGAGTAAGCACCAACCATATGATCAGAAGAATGATGTGTATTGTAAGAAGAAAAATCAATATCAACCGATCCAAACGCATCCGCGTCCGCGTCCGCGGCTAATTGATGATTATGATGGTGCAAATTCTTGTTTTTATTATCATGATTGTTGTTGATGATAGATGAGACACATTCAGAATCAATTCTAAGTAACCGCGGCTTTTGATCCTCATGAGGTTGTTGTGTCGGAGATTGATCTTGAAGGACATTAAGATTTTCCTCTTCATGGTTAATGTTGTTTCCTCCCTCCGAGGTTGTCGTGTTCCTTTGTTGCTCTTTCTCTTCTTCTAAATACATTTCTTCCACCATTGGCTTCCATAGTCTCACTCTTGCATTAATAAACCAATTTGATACCTGCTTTTCAATTTTAATCAATTAAATATAACATGTGTCACCAAATTTTTTTCTTCAAACTTGTGTCATCTCATCCTATATTTATATTACAATTATAAACATATATTAATACTTACTCTTTGAAAATATTAATATGAAATTTTTGCGTGACGGATCTGAGAAGACTATATAATAAAATATGTTTATTTAATAATAATAAAAATATTATTTATAATATAATAACAAAAATGAACATGCCTGGCTTCTTGAGAGACCGGTTTGGCGGGCCAAAATATGTTTATCAACGTCACTTGGATACCTACAAAAATTTGAAAAAATAAATAAATTAAGAATATATATATATAAATATAAGTATATAAACTTGTTTGGCACGTATATATTAATTAGAAAATAATAGTAATAATATATATTAGAGATAAGTATATAGTGGGGAAGAAAGAATAGTCCTTAGAAAGAAGGATTAATTAAGTCCACAAAAAAATAAAAAGAAGTAGTTGAGAAAGAGACGCAAAAATAAAAGATGATGTAGAAATGATTGACAATACAATACACAACAACAACATATGAAAAGATGGAATCTGAATGGTGATGCACAGAAACTAACAAAAAAAAGAAAGAAAAGATTCTTGATATGAGAACACCTACGATACCACATTCACAACTGCCAATAGTTGTTGTTATTTTTCAAAATGGCGAAAACATTGATTCATTAGATAAATCTATTACTAATTCCAAGCTTACTTGTTTAGAACAAATAGAAAGAGAATGAAGAGAAATAGTAGGAAAGTTATATATGATTACGGATGGAGAAAGTGTTCGAAGAGCCACGCCCGAAGAACGGAGACGGATCGTTCAGGGAGACCTCGTTGAGGTCTCCATGGATGAGTTTCCATGATGTTGATTTGTTGGAATGCTCTTTGTTGTCTTAAGACTCTGTCGAGAATTTTGAGCCTAGGTGTTTCACCCTTTGTTGTTCCAGGTGCAATAGGGTCTTTTTCTCCCATTGCTTTTCTTGTTCTTTCAATTTGTTCCATTATTCCATCTTTTAAAGACCTAAAATGTCTTGACATGGCTTTTAATGCTAATGCTGAATAAACTTTTGCAGCTCCATTTCCAGCTACTCCTTCAAATGTTGATACCACACTCTTCATTTGGTTACAATAGTTCTTGTACCTTCTATCCACCTTATTATTCACAAAAAAAAACATAAATTAATAAAAAAAATATGTATAATACTATGTTTTTTTATTTTATGATAACTAGACGAAGTGATAATAACCAGTATATACCTCTTCGAGCATGGAGAGTAGCTTGGTTTTTCTCTTCTGGAGTTCGACGAACTCGACGGAGGTTAAGGAATGTTTGATTGAGGAACTAGTGCTACCATTGTGAACATGTTCTTGTTCAAAATTTTGTTTGTTGTTGAATTTTTGAGATTTTTGTTTTTGTGAAACTAGATCATTTTGTTTTGTGGTTTCTAAACTACAAAACTCGTTGAGAAGTTGTTGAGCAGGTAGCAAGAACTTAGAGTTTTTGAGAAGGAAATGACCTTGATACCCTTGATCTTGGATTTGATGAGTGTTTCTTAGTTCAAAAGATTGTAGAACTAAAGAAGAAGGGTTTGTTGAACTAAGAGAGAGTGAAAGTCCTTGACTTGGTCTTTCGTTACCTTCGTAAGGGAAAACACATCTTAGTGATGAATCATCAACTTGTTGCCACTGTGATGAAGATGATGAATCTTGATGATGATGTTGATGATGGTGATGAAGCATGTTTAGGTTTTGATGATCATTACTAGTTGTTTCAGAAACAGTGAAATCTTGATGATGATGATGATGATGATGTTGTTGAGGATGATAGGAAGGTGAAGGACCAACATGTTGTTGACTTAGTTTTCCTCCTGAGAAATTTGTTTTCCACATGTTTGTGTCAGTACTATGTTGTTGTTGTTGTTGTTGATGAAGATGTTTTGAAAACCCTATCATCTCCATGCCTGTTGTGAGATTGAACATCTCTGGATCCGACACAAAACCTTGGATTTGTGGGTTATAACAAAATCCACCACTTGATGTTTTTTCATCTTCACAAAGTTGTCTAGCCATGAAACAAATCAACTAAGAAACATGAGATGTTTTAGTTTGTATTATGATGACAACATGAAGAATAGAGTTGGGAAGAAAGATGAGAAATACTTGCTCACAAATGGAAGATGAAATAATAGAGGGTTATGATGGTGATGATGACCTCCATGCTATGTTTCTCTCTCTCTCCTTCTCTTTATTTTTTAACAAGTGATGAGTCAATGGACCAAGATTTATATATACAACCAAATTAGTCTTCATATATAAATGAAATAAATAATAAATATTGAGGAAATTTCCTCAATTATTTCTTACCTAGTATTAGAAAACTCTTGCATTCAATAAATATTTAAATATCAATCATTTTTAATTTCATACATGTAATTTTTCTTGTAATGTTCATTACTCGGATGAAAGTTGAGATTAATTGAATTTTTTTTATAAGCAAAGATTTTATTACATTGAGTATAAATGAGTATAAGAAACCATATTATTCTAGTATGTGTTATATCACGTGTGAGTATTTTTTCTAGTATGTGTTATATATGTATACTATATTGTAAAAAAATCATATTATTTTAGTATGTGTGATATATGTATGTTTTTTCAAAAGCATAATGCGCATACTATATTGTAAAAAAACCATATTATTCTAGTATGTGTTATATATGTATTTTTTTTATATTTTAAATATTATACTTTATGTTGGTACAATTATTTTGGGCTGAGAGTTCTGTTAAGAATCTTTTGAGGTATCAAGTTTATTCTTAGAAGTTTTAAGTTGGTTTCAATGTTTAAGGTGATTTTTTAGTTGATTATTTGGTTAAAGTGTGGAAGAAATTTTTTTTTAATTGCCTAAGAGCTTTCTTAATTGTAAAGTAGATTTTTTTTTTTTTTGGTATTTAGGCCTTCCATGGGTGCTAACCCGAGGAAGGAAACGACTTAGGAGTTCTTGATAAATTTTGTCACTAAAAGACTAGTTTCATGAAGGCATATGTTCGTTAGCATATGTGGGAGAGTTGTGCTTCTTAACTCAGTCTGGAGTGTTATCTCTATATTTTTTATTTCCTTTTAAAGATGATAATCATTATCAATCATTATTGGGCTTCATAGAAATTTTCTTTGGGTGAGGCTAAAGGGATGGTGAAAGTGATTTGGATTAGATGGAAGTATATGTGTAAGACTAAGGTGTTGGAAAGTTTAGGGGTTTGAGACAGGTTAATCTTTCATTTTCTATTAAGTGACGGTGGAGAGTGCATGAGGCTACTCATTCTCTCTAGAAAGATATTATTTTTTCTGGGTATGGTGTTTCCGTAGGTTCATCACAATTGGTGGGTCGGGTAAGAGGTCTTAGGGAAACGTATTTGTGGTGGAAATATGTGTCGTTTCTTGGGTCCAACGTAAAGGATGGTTCTTATTGGTTTGCTAATAGTATTAGGAAGGTGGTTCGGAATGATTTGAAAACCCGAATTTGGCAGGATGCGTGAAAGGATTTGAACCCTTTTTGCGTGTCGTTTAGGAGTTTATTTCATATTTCTTAATAGCTATTTTATCACCTTTTCGAGGATCAGGTAAGAGGTCTTAGGGGAGTGTATTTGTGGTGGAAACATGTGTGATTTTTTGGGTCCAAGGTGAAAGACAGTTCTTATTAGAATTGGGTTGCTAACAATACTTGAAACATGTATGTGAATGGTTTGAAAATCCACTATTGGAAGGATGTGCAGAAGGATTTGACAATCCCCGTATGTCTTGTAAGAGGTTATTTCTTATTTCAGACCAGTAGTTTCATAAGGGAGAGAATGTGGTGCCATCCACTAAAGGGGCGTGGGTTTAGAAGTTCAAATAGAGGCGTGGTTTGTGGGTTTGGGAGAAAAATTTACTTAGTAGTTTTTTATTTCTTTGGCAGGTATAGTTACCCAAGGTCAGGTTGATGCCTTGAATTTGGAAGGTTTTTATTAAGGACATTTATTTGGTGAGACATTCCTTTAAACTCATCTATTCATTGTCCTCGAGGAGGAGCCTGTATCAGATCGAATCATTAATGTTATGGCCAATGGTTTGTGTAGGTGGACTTTTTCAAAAGTGATATTTTTTTCTTCGTAGTTGTTGCAAGACTGGATCCCGTCCAAAGAAAATCTTTTCTCACCTAGGATTTTAGTTGATCCAAATGTTTTGGGTTGTGTTTTACGCTTTTATATGGTCGAGTCGGTTGATCATTTATATGTGTGATGTGGGTTGGTGGAGATGTGGCCATTCATCATTTCATTATTGGTTCGTTCAAGGATCTTGAGCCTTTTTGTAAGAGTAAGTCTGGTTCATAGGCCGACTTTCGATTTGGCATGCGTTGATTTAGACTATTTGTAGGTCTCGTAATCACATGATCAAACAAATCATGTGTCTCTTTTTAAAAGTTAATTCAATATCATTTTTCGAACATTTCTCTCTTGTTCTAGAATTGAGAACTTGACCATCAAGTGCTTAGACATTCTTTACAACCATTGGATGTCTTCTCAATCTTCCCTTTACATAAAGTCATGACCATCGTTTACCCCGTAGATAAACTATCAACTATCACTTGAGTTGTTATTGTATCAAAAAGTGTATAAATGTCAAAAGCCATGGCTCCTTTATGCATTACATTACCATTCACAACTAGTCCTTTTAGCACCGCAAATCTAACTAACAATAATGTCGCTATATAACTCAATTCAAAATACCACTAGTTCATTGTCACGGTTACCTTGGAGCAGCATAGGATTATTTAATTGATTTGCATGATGAAGTAATTAAAATAAAAGATGAATAATGAGATCTTTATAGGGAACGGATCCCTAGGTTGAAGTCATTCCTAAGTAAAGTGTGCTTTACAGGCTTTTTCAGATGAGAAAAAGGGTCTGTTTAGGTTGAGTTAGGTGGGTCCCCATTCTGAGCCATAAACTCCTAGAGTACTAGTAAGAGAGTAGTAGCAGTAGTATTAGTAGTTATTCTCTTCCAATCTGTTGCCACTCACAAGCTACTATACTCAACTTTCTCTATACACTACATTTTATCAAATATTTGTATATTCTTATTATTATACATATAAAGGTTAAGATATACTAATAAATAATGATGATATATACTCTTGAAAAAAAAGTTAGATATATAATTGGGATTGGTGTGTGTAAAAGTTCCTTGAAAAATAGAGATGAGGTGGTCCTATCTAATTGTTATTAATTAATTGGTGTGATAAAGTATTCATTTGCATGGGAGGGACCGCTTCGTCTTTTTCTTTTTATTTATCGTCAAACTCAAATATGCCTCTCCACGCAGATGACTTTTCTTATATGCTAAACAAATTTTAAGAGAGAGACACTTTTAATTTGAGTTTATATTCTACTTTCATGGTTTATTCTTTTGATTTTATTATAAAAAAAATGTTGGTTCTTTATAAGACACATTTTACTTTAACAACATCTAATAAAAAAACTACCGATAGTATAGAATAAAATATTATTGCAATAAAATTGTAACATCTCAAAGATGAGAGAATTAAAAAAATAAAGATAAAAAATCTAAATTCTGAACGTCATTATTATTTCATACTATAACATAAATAAATGAAAATAAGGGTGATAAATAGACATGTTTACTTTGCAAAAAAAAAAAGAAGAGGGGACATTATAAAAATATGAGAATTTAAAACTTTGACTTGATTCCGGAGAAAATGAGGGCGGTATAGAGTGACTCATGCATCCCTAAAGTCTAAGAATCACATAAATTCATGTGTGTCCCGTTAATGTTTGCACCTTCAAAAACCCGCAAAAAATGGAGAGGTGCGGGCCTTAAACCTTGGCTCAACCTGCGAAAATAAGATGGGCAAAATAGGCATGGCTGGTGGATCGGGCTCGTTTTGACACCCTTGATGAAAGGTTGAAGATAAACACCATATTGAAGCTTTTGATATGGTGGTTATGGTACTATGGTGATCAGAGAAAAGTTAATACTTCAACGCTTAAGTATTGATTTGAACGAAGTGGAACTTGGCTAGTGTGGGTAAAAGAATACCTAGACGTGACTCAGGGTAGAGCATTTGTAGATGAGAAGTTTGGACGATCGTTGGATATGGATCACCGATTAAGATGAAAGAGGAGATTGTGCTCATATGTAGTGTCCATGAATGAAGGTCCACATGCACATCACTGAATGAACTGTTTTTGCTAGAGTGCACCTATAATTTGGGTCACCTCTTAATAGGTCTTTGCCCATCCTAAACAATTTTTACCTGTGTCTTTGCTTTCAGCCTTGAAGCAAGAAGTGTTGATGTAGGAATCAGGAAGGTTGGTTTAGGAATAAGTGCCTTTGAATGAGATTGTTTTTTGATAATATGCCCTATGAAAATATGGTTCTAGAGTGGTGCTAAGTAAGGGTGGATGACATTAGGAACATGTGTATTTAATGCACCATGTGCTGACGAACCGTTGTTACAACATAGACCTCTACGTGCACCCACACGTGTAGGGTAAGGATTTGAAGCGCATAGGGAGTTTTCCCTTATTATAGTATATATGAAATGAGTTGGATTTGTGTTTACCTTTGAGGGAATCCAGATGGATAATCGAATTCCCGTAAAAAACCTCATGGATGATTCTAAACGCAAAGTGTTTCTAGAAGCTTAGAACGTATGTTCAAGCGTAAGGTCACCAAGGATGAAGTGATGTGGTGGTTGGAGGAACGTCCTAGATGTTTGACTTATGGAAGCCATTTCTTTTTCTTTGGATAATAAAGAATACATAAGGAAGAAAGCGTCACCACCAACTATAGAACTGCCTCCCGATGTTGATGATTATCCTTGGATGAATGAAAAGATTCTAGTATTATGGTCCTTCTATACTTGCGATGATAGGCTGAAGTATGCTTACTAGGATGTGGGACCTGTTGGTGTAAGCCCTAGAGGCCAATACTTTTGGTACTTGTATCGAATTATTTATTAATAATAAAAGGAATTTTCTTTATTATGGTTGATTAATAAAGTCCCTGGAATAGATAGTCCGTTTAATGTATTAAGTGTGACTTAATCGTGAGAGCACATTAAACATAAGGACAATATTCTTAAAGTATCCGTAGTCGAGCTTTAGTGTGAAATGGGATAACATTAAAACATTAAGACTATTATGTTTGTAGATTGATGATCACATCTCATGGATCATGGATCAAGAGTTATCAAGTCTTAAACATAGGTATGAATATTAGGAGTAATATTTATACCGGATTGACCCGCTATGAGAATACTATATAGAAAGTTATGCAAAGTGTCATAAGTTATTCTCATGTGATAATAGTGTATACCACTCTTCGACCTGAAACCACTATGGATCCTAGATGTAGAGTCGAGTGCTTTATTGCTGATCCAACGTTGTCAGTAACTGGATAACCATAAAGACAGTTGATGGGTACTCCACAAAGCATGCTGAGGGACATGAGTGTCCTAGATGGAATTTGCCCATCCTGCGTAACAGGATAAATGTCTATGGGCCCAATATTGAACTGGACAAGGATGACACGGTTTATACCTTGTGTTCAATATAGACATAAGGGCAAAGGGGTAATTATACACATAATTATTATCACAGGAGGTTTTGTCAGATCACATGACATTTTCGTGACTTGGGTAGCAGTGATGTGTTGCTAGATACCGCTCACTGTTTATTATGTTAAATGCATGATTTAATATAATTGCCAACATCGCGAAAACCTACAGGGTCACACACAAGGATGGATTGATGAGAAATAGAGTAACTAAGGAACATCGTAAGGTACGGTGCACTTAAGTGGAATACGAAATATGGTAAGGTACCAAATACTTAAGTGATTTTGGCATATTATGAGATATGGGCAAAATGCACTTAAGTGGGCTTTTTGGCTTGAAGCCTACACAAGTGGTTCTATAAATAGAACTCTTGTGCAGAAGCATTGTATGGGAATACAACACAACTGAAGAGTTGGAATTTCGTATCTCTCTTTCTCTCACTCAAAGCCTTCATTCATAACAGCTAGCATTGCGATTGAAGGAATCCGTTCGTGTGGACTGAGTAGAGACGTTGTCATTGTTCAACGTTCGTGATCGCCACAAGAGGTAACGATTCTATCACTGATCATGCCCATTCGTAAGGATCACTAAATGGAGAAATGTTTAAATTCCGCTGCGCCTTGGATGGCAATTCTCCATCAGTAGTATCAGAGCCACTTACGAAACCATGAATCTGATAACGATTTTTGTTCTGTATTAATATGATTAAAGACAGAATGAATCAAAGATTAAATTGAGATCGATCAAGTCATATATGTGATATATGTAATCCTGATGCAAAATACATTATATATGATATAGTGTTCTCGTTTCTTTCATTCAAACACTCAATGATTGTTTTCCTTTGAGCGATCAATGGTCGTTTGCTTCTTGATCCAACATTAGTATGGTGAAGCAATGACATGTTGATCAATCATACTGAATTAACAATCGAGATGTGTTTGACGGTCTGAAATTGGTGCATCAGGGTTAGTGACGGCACAAGGGTTGTGTTGTCAGAGAGTTATGCGATTGGGGTTTGACTGCACAAGAGTTGTGCTTTCTAAACACTTTTTGGAATAGTGTTAACCGATTAACGCATATGGTTAACCGGTTAACGCAATGCGAAATAAATTTTTTTAAGGTTTTCAAACAGTGTTAACCGGTTAACGCTTTTGGTTAACCGGTTAACGCAAGACGAAATTCAATTTTCTGAGTTTTTCAAACAGTGTTAACCGGTTAACGCATTTGGTTAACCGGTTAACGCAAGGCGGAAAACAGTTTTCCAAGACATTTTCAAACAGTGTTAACCGGTTAACGCATTTGGTTAACCGGTTAACGCAAGGCAGAAAAGAATTTTTTGAACAGATTTCAAACAGTGTTAACCGGTTAACGCGTATGGTTAACTGGTTAACGCAAGGCAAAATTCACCCGTTCGGCTAACTCAGTGCTTTAAAAGTATCAAGTGTTGATATGAAATGCGACATCGATTTTAAATGAATTGTTCATTAAAATGTGGTGATCGGTCGTCGAAATTTAATTTGGTTTTAATTAATTAAAGGAATTAATAATAATAATAAAGTGTTTATTATTGTCTTGTGGTGATCGGTTATGGCCTTAGTCTTCCTTTATTTTGTTTTGGGTTTTAAAATACAATCTGTGTGTCGTGTCTCTCTCTTTGTCTCCCAAATGTAACTTCTTTTCTCATCTCACTCCCTCGTATGTAAAACGAGTTTCTTTTTGTAATATAATGATATGAAGAAAGAAAAGAAGTCAAAGGAGGACAACCTTGAAGATCTTGCTTGGAGAAGCTTAGATCGCTGTTAGGTTAGCTTAGGTTCTCTCATTGGCTTGGGAGAACAATTGCGCTAAGGGCCATAACTGTTTCATTATGTTTGTATGTATGTTGATGCATGTGAATGTATGTTGATGCATGTGAGAGACGGTTTATATGATAAACAAGCCGGTGAGATCATAAAAATTGCAATTCCCTCAAAATAAATATTAAGTTATGCTTTCCAAATTTTAACACTCATCAAGACTAGTATCGAATAATGTAGGTTTCTCCTACGCGAGGTGCATGTTCTATATTAGTAAGGTGCGATGGGATAATTGTAATATCCAACTGTTAAAACAATGGGTCAAACTTAACTAAACAAATTATAATAAGATTATATATATGTTTAGAAGCAAGAGTTGGGAATGATCCATATGATGGATTGGAATAAGGAGTTATTCACCCAACTGAAATTTTCGAGAATTGTATGAGATACAATTGGAAGGAGTTCCTACCTAAATAACCTAGTTTTGTGTAATCCGCCTACGCGGACTTAGAACGAAGTGAAATATGGATCTCGACCCACTAGAAAATCTTCCAACGGGATTTTCCGAATCAAATGATGAGGGTCATTTGTTTTGAATAAAATAGTGGGAGCATGTTTAATTAAAGGCCTAATTAAATATGTCAATGATACTTATATTTTCATTAATCCTTATGTAGATAACCATGACAACAAACACCTCTAACAACATATTGCGATCAAACCTTGAGAAGGAAAAATTGTCTGGGACAAATTTTTTGGATTGGTACTGAAACATGAGGATTGTCCTCAAACATGATAAAGGGAAAGGCAAGGAAGTTGCAAAACCCAAACCCACTATTGCTGCTTTGAAGCCTAGTGGAAGCATAGAAAAGGAAGGCACCTGCTTCCATTGCGGTAAGACCACACACTGGAAGAGGAATTGCCCAAAGTACTTGGAAGATAGGAAGAATGGAGTAGAGACTCCAACTTCAGGAATTTTTGTTATTGAAATTAATTTATCTACTTCTGCATCATGGGTATTAGATACTGGATGCGGTTCTCACATTTGTACAAATGTGCATGGACTAAAAAGGAGTAGAGATTTGGCAAAAGGTGAAGTCGACCTACGAGTTGGCAATGGAGCAAAGGTTACTGCCTTAGCCGTAGGAACTTATGAATTGACTTTACCTAGTGGTTTAATAATTTAGTTAGAGAACTGTTATTATGTACCAGCAATTAGCAGGAATATTATTTACGTTTCTTGTTTGGACAAGTTCGGTTTTTCATTCATAATAAAGAACAATTGTTGTTCAATTTATTTGAATGATATATTCTATGCTACTGCTCAAATGAACAATGGATTATAGGTCCTTGATCTTGAAATGCCAGTTTATAACATTAATACTAAAAGGATGAAACCTAATGAGTTAAATCTAACTTACCTTTGGCATTGTCGATTAGGCCACATAAATGAGAAACACATTTCCAAACTCCATAAAGATGGAATGTTGGACTCTTTTGATTATGAATCATATGAGACATGCAGACCTTGTTTAATTGGAAAGATGACAAAGTCTCCATTCACAGGAAAAGGTGAAAGAGCTAATGATCTTTTGGCCCTCATACATACTGATGTATGTGGACCACTGAACATACCAGCCAGAGGAGGTTTTCAGTACTTCATCACATTCACTGATGATTTCAGTAGATATGTGATCGGAAAAATAGCAAGTGTACTATTTTTACCGATGTAGTAATAAGGAGTTTTATTTACAAGTATCGATCTCAAGGATTGCGTAGGAAATACTTATTTTAATTTGATTCTATCAGAACAAAAAGATAATGGTTTGGTTGTTTTGGAATTTCGAATAGTAAACGCAAAAATAGTAAAAATAATTGATTAAGATAAAAGATGCTAGGGTGAGTGGTTGAGTTAACCGGTTATGAATTCAGTCAAGATTTCTTTAATACATATGAAACATTCAATCACCTAACCTCAGAATGTTCTTACTTAAGTCCTTAAGGAAGAAACTATTAACTACCAATTCTTACTCAAATGTCCATTCAATTAATCATTGGTTTTAATCATACAAAATATCAAGGTTTACAGTGATTTACGAAAGTTACTAGTCCTAGATGATGCATTCATAAACCCAATTGTGTGAGATCCCTAACAATCACAATCCTGTAATTGAAAGTCATAGATCAATTTGTATTTGTCCGATACAAAAACATAATAACATCACACAATTGAATTGAAATACGTAACATAGTAATCAAGAAATCATTTGTTCAAATTCATAACATGCAATAACATCAGAACCACCCCCTAACATCAGGGGGTTTAGCCTCTCATAGTACTTAAAGAACTCATAATGTAAAGATTAGACATTACAAAGAATTAGGAGATTTCGATCTTCAATGGTTGATGCCCTTGAATCTCGCCGTCTTCAAATCCTTCGTATTCGCTATCTTCTCCAATGCAATGTTTTCTTTCGTCTTGTCAAAAAGTGCCTTCTTCTTTCTCTTCCAAGCCTTCTTATAGCTTCAGATGAATCTCTTTCAAGCAAAAGGTCCAAACTACCCTTAATGAGCAGAATCGGTTCACAAAGCAAAAAGTAGGGTTTCCAAGCTGCGTCCAATCAACACGGCTGTGTGTCACACCACACGGGTGGCCGTGTTGTTCTCCATAATTAATTATTTTCAACACAAGCTACAGTGACAACAACACGGGTCGTGTTCCTCCACACGGGTGCCCATGTTAATGCACTGTTTTAAACAACACGGCCGTGTGTCACCACACGGGCGCCCGTGTTGTTCTCTGTTTTTCTCCTCTCATTTTGCTCTGCCTGATCAACAACACGGGCAGTGTTGTGGCACACGGGTGCCCGTGTTGACCTGCTGTTTCTTCATATTTTTGCCTTTCTGAGTATCCATAGCTTCACCATTATTGCTTTTAAACCTGTGCAATGGCCTGTAACAATGACACTACTAAACGAAGCATAAACGAGATCTTCTTGACATAAACTTGTAATCGAATGCAATGCGATACCAAACCAACAAAACATGATAAATGATTCCGAAGCAACTAAAAACAAACATAAATCTTACCAAAGTGATGAAAATACGTCGGATTAACAGTGGGAATTCACTGGAAATGGTGACCGATCACAACCCCAAACTTGTCTCATTGCTTGTCCTCAAGTGATGTATTGAGTCCAAACAAAGGTCACCCCCGAATTCATTTTCCACAATGCAACCTAGTCTTTCACCATTTGTGTTCTTCCTTTCCAATCGAGTTTCAGGTCTCTCCAATTCAGGCAGTTTACCATATTTCCACATCAGAAACCTCTTCACCTGCAAGCTTTTCACACACTCACAATATCTCTCAGGGTTAGGTGTGTACACTCACAGCACAGTATGCAATACCAACTCTTAACTTTGAATACATTCTAATGTCACTACCACAGCAGATTCCACACACTTTTAGAGGTCTTTTTGGGTTGTAACGGGGCTTGGGTACGGTGGGATAAACAAAAAAAATTGGATAACAAAGGGTTTTGAACTCGGTAGTCATGTTGTGTGATTTTTCTTTCTCTTTTTCTCTTGCATCACGTATACTCTGGGGGTTAATTTCACTCTATTGACTCTTTTTCTACTCAAATTTTCTAAGCATTTTATATGTGTTAAAGTCTTAAGTCTCGGCAAGTGCATTTTTCTCTTTTGTTTTTCTTTTCTCTTTTTTTTTTCTCTTTTTTTTAAAGAAAATACATACTATTTTTCTTTTTGTATGATCTCTTATTATGCACTTGCATTCTCTTTCAAGATTTCCACCCCAAACTTAGTTTTATTGCACATCTTGCAATTCACACAATCATACCGAGTTATGAAACAAAAGGAAATGAATGATTAAAAGTTAACAGGGGGTTTATGATGAATAAAATGGTTAAGGCTCAACGGGGTTTACGAAGGGAAACATACAGATAGGGATGGTTAGAAAGGCCCTGGCTAAACAAACAACTTGCCTCAGTGTGTGTTGTCATGCTGTGACGTGTCAACAGGACATACGCAAAATCAGAGTGATAAAGTCATACCTGGCTGAACTCTCATGCTGATATTTAGTGTTTGGCTTTTTGTGATCTCACCATGTTGGTTAGCTTGCAAGCTCTGAAGCCTCCTCGTGTTATGTGGTTCTTTTCTGACTTGGTTTTTCCCTACCGCTCTCTTGGTCCGGTGTCCCCAAATTGTGTCCGACTTATTTTCTCATGGTTGCATCAACTTCCGGGGTGCCTTATCAGAATAAGTATGAGGGGTGTCTTTCATCCACTACCATTGATCCCGGATTCGTCCAACCATTTCTCATCACTCTGTACGCACAAGTAAACAACGAAAACAAACAAAAACAATACGACGACAATAAAACAAAAGCGATGGAAATAAAACATGAAAGGAAAAACCCCCCCACACCTGAACTAAACATTGACCTCAATGTTTAAATCCAGATACAAAGGGGACTCACAGCGACTACTGTTGGTTTACTGCACTTGTGTGGTTTCCTTTCATTTGGAGGTGTTTGTGACTTTGCCCTTTTAATTCTCCTCCTCCCCTACACAAAATTTTAGCACACACAAAGAAAAATAAAAATGCAATAAATTAGAAATCAAACGCGTGGGTTGCCTCCCACGAAGCACTTCATTTAACGTCGCATGGCTCGACGGTTCATTTCCCTTATCATGGGGGTATTTCAGGTTTAAAACCTTGTTGCACCTCTTGTCTACAACACGGACGTTGTCTCTTTTATCAGTGTGGACTCCTTTGTGCCACGATTCCTTTTTAACTATCCTTTCAGTGTTCGGAATCTTTCCATTTCGGGTGGCTACTGGAGTGGTGAGCCTTTGATAATATTCAATGTCCTGATTAAGCCTACTTGATACTGAGATTTTGTATCTTCCTCCATCTCCTGGTTTTCAATAGCATTCAATGTTATTTCCTTGTTGTGAACTTTCAAGGTTAACGTGCACTCATCCATGTCGAGCTTGCATCGACTCGTCTTCATGAAAGGTCGACCCAGAATGATGGGTGCCTCATTCTCTTCAGGTATGTCTAGGATTACAAAATCGACTGGGAAAGTCAAGTCCGCTATTGTTACCATCATATCTTCAGCTATACCATATGCATCTTTTCTTGAGTGATCCGCAAACTTCAGATTGGTCTTTATATCACTGATGTTTTTAATACCCAGCCTGTGATAGACCGATAATGGCATCAGATTCACACTAGCTCCCGAATCTATTAGTATTTTTTTGAAGGTTCTTTCTTTGATTGTGCATGGTACTGTGACGGTTCCTGGATCCTTCTGTTTGTTAGGAATGTTCTGCTCCAGGGAGTTTGCATTATATTGTTCCTTACCAGATACCTGTTCTTCAGTGGTTGGTTTCTTTTCAGCCATTACCTCTTCCACAAATTTCTTGTACATGGGCATCCTTTCAAGTGCTTCAAACAAAGCCATATGACCCTTAATCCTTTTAAACATTGTCATGAATTTCTCCAAGTCCGACTCACTAGGTTCCTTCTTTGTCATTCTCTGAGGATAAGGCAACTTAATCACCGGTTTAGTTTCTTTTGTAGTTTCTTCTTTAGTCGGCTCGCTCGGTGATATCATTTTTTCTTTTTAGCAACCTTTTTCTCTGTCGTCGTGACAATATTAACATTCTCCTGATCTCTCGGATTTTGAATTGTTTCACTTGGTAGGGAACCTGGTGTTCGAGAACTTGCCAGTTGCTGTGCTATCTGTCCCAGTTGAACTTCGAGATTCCTTAGGGAGGCGGTGGTATTCTTCTGATTGTTTCTAGTCTCTTCTTCAAATTGCATATTTTGAGCTGCCATCTTTTCAATTGCAATCTCCCAATCTGCCTTCTTTGGGACTTGTTGTTGCTGTTGCAGATATTGGTTTTGATATTGGCCTTGTACCTGCTGTTGCACATTCCCCTTCTGATCTTTCCAAGAAAGGTTGGGGTGATTCTTCCACCCCGGATTGTAGGTGTTGGAGTAGGGATTGTTTTGCTTTAAAAACTTGATATCTTCTATCTGCTGTGGTGTTGCAAAGCAATGAACAGTATTGTGTGGTCCATTACAAATGCCACACACATCGTTTGGTGCCTGTTGTACTTGAGCCACTTTCTGAGCACCTATGTTTAGTGCCTTCAACCTTTTCTCCACCTCTGCAGCAACTGCTTCTTCAATTTTTACCTGTTTGTTTGTTTCAAGCTTCAAATCAATTACCGTAGATTTGCTTGACACCCTATCATACAACTCCAGATGCTCATTTGAGGCAATTGCTTCAATTATCTTCTTCATACCGGTGGCTGTTGCAAAGTTAGCTGAGCCACCAGCTGCTGAGTCAAGGATTTGTCTCGTTTGAATTCGAAGAACATTAACAAACATTTGCATCTGCTCAGTTTCATCCATGTTGTGAGTAGGACAAGCCACTAGGATTCTCTTGAATCTTTTATAGGCATCTCCTAGTGACTCACCCTCCTTCTGCTTGAAGTTAAGGATCTCGTATCTTTTTCTCAGTGACACAGATGCGGGAAAATATTCCTGCAAGAATGTTGTTTCCATCTGCTCCCATGTAGTGATACTGCCAGCAGGTAAGGAATAGAACCACTCTTCGGCTTCATCTGCTAAAGTGAATGGGAACATACGAAGCCTTATTGCTTCTTCGTTATGTCCAGGCATTTTCAGCATTGTGCTCATAGTCAAAAACCTTTGGAGATGCTTGTTGGCATCTTCATTCACTCTTCCAGAAAATGACCGCCTTTCGAGTTGATTAATTGTGCTGGGATACAGCTGAAATTGTTCCACATTAACCGGTTGGTTGACAATTGTCATACGACCACCCGCAGTGTTGTTTCTACCATAGTCACCGAGAAGTCTCTCTGGTGGTGGTGGTTCTGCAGCCATGACCTTGGGAGTTGTTTCTGCTTCTGAATCTGAATTCTCTGAGTGCACTGCAACAACTTCCTTCTCTGTTTTTTCTGCTATTTCCAGTTTTTCTCGCTTAGCTTGTCTTATTCTAGCGCGAAGAGTTCTTTCGGGATCTGCGTCAAAAGAAAAATCTGCTGAGGCCTTACCTCGCATACACAAGTTAGACAAATATTAGAATTGACTAACAAGATTGTCACAGATAAAATTTTGGTTGACGAGCAACAAAATTTCAATAGAATAAAAATTAAAATAGGTATTTTCGCAATCCCCGGCAACGGCGCCAAAAACTTGATCGAAAAAATAACAAGTGTACTATTTTTACCGATGTAGTAATAAGGAGTTTTATTTCCAAGTATCGATCTCAAGGATTGCGTAGGAAATACTTATTTTAATTTGATTCTATCAGAACAAAAAGATAATGGTTTGGTTGTTTTGGAATTTCGAATAGTAAACGCAAAAATAGTAAAAATAATTGATTAAGATAAAAGATGCTAGGGTGAGTGGTTGAGTTAACCGGTTATGAATTCAGTCAAGATTTCTTTAATACATATGAAACATTCAATCACCTAACCTCAGAATATTCTTACTTAAGTCCTTAAGGAAGAAACTATTAAACTACCAATTCTTACTCAAATGTCCATTCAATTAATCATTGGTTTTAATCATACAAAATATCAAGGTTTACGGTGATTTACGAAAGTTACTAGTCCTAGATGATGCATTCATAAACCCAATTGTGTGAGAACCCTAACAATCACAATCCTGTTATTGAAAGTCATAGATCAATTTGTATTTGTCCGATACAAAAGCATAATAACATCACACAATTGAATTGAAATACGTAACATAGTAATCAAGAAATCATTTGTTCAAATTCATAACATGCAATAACATCAGGACCACCCCCTAGCATCAGGGGGTTTAGCCTCTCATAGTACTTAAAGAACTCATAATGTAAAGATTAGACATTACAAAGAATTAGGAGATTTCGATCTTCAATGGTTGATGCCCTTGAATCTCGCCGTCTTCAAATCCTTCGTATTCGCTATCTTCTCCAATGCAATGTTTTCTTTCGTCTGTCAAAAAGTGCCTTCTTCTTTCTCTT
This sequence comes from Lathyrus oleraceus, assembly GCF_024323335.1. Taxonomy (NCBI): domain Eukaryota; kingdom Viridiplantae; phylum Streptophyta; class Magnoliopsida; order Fabales; family Fabaceae; genus Lathyrus; species Lathyrus oleraceus. The sequence continues at coordinate 54,251,995 of NC_066585.1, forward strand.
CCAAGCCTTCTTATAGCTTCAGATGAATCTCTTTCAAGCAAAAGGTCCAAACTACCCTTAATGAGCAGAATCGGTTCACAAAGCAAAAAGTAGGGTTTCCAAGCTGCGTCCAATCAACACGGTCGTGTGTCACCACACGGGTGGCCGTGTTGTTCTCCATAATTAATTATTTTCAACACAAGCTACAGTGGCAACAACACGGGCCGTGTTCCTCCACACGGGTGCCCATGTTAATGCACTGTTTTAAACAATACGGCCGTGTGTCACCACACGGGCGCCCGTGTTGTTCTCTGTTTTTCTCCTCTCATTTTGCTCTGCCTGATCAACAACACGGGCAATGTTGTGGCACACGGGTGCCCGTGTTGACCTGCTGTTTCTTCATATTTTTGCCTTTCTGAGTATCCATAGCTTCACCATTATTGCTTTTAAACCTGTGCAATGGTCTGTAACAATGACACTACCAAACGAAGCATAAACGAGATCTTCTTGACATAAACTTGTAATCGAATGCAATGCGATACCAAACCAACAAAACATGATAAATGATTCCGAAGCAACTAAAAACAAACATAAATCTTACCAAAGTGATGAAAATACGTCGGATTAACGGTGGGAATTCACTGGAAATGGTGACCGATCAATATGGTTATGTGTATATAATGAAACACAAATCAGAGTCCTTTGAAAAGTTCAAGGAATTCAAGAATGAAGTACAAAACCAACTAGGTAAAAAAATATTAAAACTCTTCGATCAGATCGAGGTGGTGAGTATTTAAGCCTAGAGTTTGATGACCATCTGAAAGAGTGTGGGATCCTATCCCAACTTACTCCTTCTGGAACACCCCAATGGAATGGTGTATCTGAGAGAAGAAATCGAACCCTGTTGGACATGGTCCGATCCATGATGAGTCACGCCGATCTTCCAAACTCCTTTTGGGGACATGCGCTGTTGACAGCAACTTACACACTTAACTGTGTTCCATCCAAAAAGGTTGAGAAGACACCATATGAGATATGGAGTGGTGAGAAACCACATATGTCTTACATGAAGATTTGAGGTTGCGAAGTTTATGTGAAACGACAAATTTCAACTAAGCTTGAGCCCAAATCTGACAGATGCTTATTTGTGGGGTATCCTAAAGAAGCAAGAGGGTATTACTTCTACAATCCTTCTGAGGGAAAAGTGTTTGTCGCTCGAACTAGAGTTTTCCTAGAAAAGGATTTTATTTCCAAAGGAACCAGTGGGAGGAAAGTAGAGCTTGAAGAAATTCAAGAATCACAAAGCATCGATACACCTATGGAGGAATTAAAGCAGGAAACACAAGTGGTTGTGGAAGAGCAACCTGCTCAAGTAGAACAAGACCAACGTAGGTCAAGCAGGATACGTCACCTACCTGAGAGATATGGATATCTCATAACAGATCAAGGTGATGTATTACTCATGGATCAAGATGAGCCTGTGACCTACCAAGAGGCCATAACTGGTCCCGAGTCTGAGAAGTGGCTAGAAGCCATGAAATCTGAAATGGATTCCATGTACACAAACCAAGCTTGGACCTTGGTAGAGCCTCCTGTAGGAGTTAATCCTATAGGATGCAAGTGGGTCTTCAAAAAGAAGACTGACATGGATGGTAAGGTACATACCTATAAGGCAAGACTGGTTGCAAAAGGATATAAACAAATTCATGGTGTTGACTATGATGAAACCTTTTCACCAGTTGCAATGCTTAAATCTGTTCGGATTTTACTTGCTATCACTGCATATCATGATTATGAAATATGGCAGATGGATGTCAAAACTGCTTTCCTTAATGGAAATCTTCTTGAGGATGTGTACATGACACAGCCTGAAGGATTTGACATACCAGAAGAAGCCCAAAAGATATGTAAGCTACAAAGATCAATCTATGGATTGAAGCAAGCTTCCAGAAGCTGGAATCTTTGTTTTGATGAAACGGTAAAACAATATGGATTCATCAAGAACGAAGATGAGCCTTGTGTCTACAAGAAGGTTAGTGGGAGCATGATCGTTTTCCTGGTATTATATGTAGATGACATATTACTCATTGGAAACGATGTCCCTACCCTGCAACAAGTAAAGACTTGGTTGGGGAAATGTTTTTCTATGAAGGACCTAGGTAAAGCAGCCTATATATTAGGAATCAGAATTTATAGAGATAGATCACAAAAACTGCTTGGCCTAAGTCAGAGTACATACATAGACAAAGTGCTGAGACGCTTTAATATGCATGATTCCAAGAAAGGATTAATACCTATGCAACATGGTCTGTGTCTATTAAAAACATAATCCCCTTCAACTAAAGTAGAAAGGGAACGCATGAATAAGATTCCATATACATCTGCAATAGGATCTATCATGTATGCCATGTTATGTACTCGACCAGATGTCTCATATGCTTTAAGTGCAACGAGTAGGTACCAATCTGATCCTGGTGATGCCCATTGGGTAGCTGTCAAGAATATCCTTAAGTACTTGAGAAGGACTAAGGACTCATTCTTGATATATGAAGGTCAGGAAGAATTGGCTGTAACTGGTTACACCGATGCTAGCTTCCAGACAGATAAGGATGACTTTAGATCGCAATCTGGCTATGTGTTTTGCTTGAACGGTGGCGCTGTGAGCTGGAAAAGTTCAAAGCAATATACAGTTGCTGATTCTACAACCGAGGCCGAGTATATTGCTGCCTCAAGTGCAGCAAAGGAAGCTGTTTGGATAAGGAAGTTCATTAGTGAACTTGGCATAGTCCCTAGTGTTGTGGATCCCATTGGTCTCTATTGTGATAACAATGGTGCTATCGCACAAGCTAAGGAGCCTAGATCTCACCAACGATCCAAACACATACTTAGGCGTTATCATCTCATTCGAGAGATAAGAGATAGAGGAGATGTGAAAATATGTAAAGTACCTACACTTGACAATATTGCTGACCCACTGACAAAGCCTCTTGCACAACAGAAGCATGATGGCCATACTAGATCAATGGGCATATGGGGTATGTCTGATTGGCTCTAGTGCTAGTGGGAGATTGTTGGTGTAAGCCCTAGAGGCCAATACTTTTGGTACTTGTATCGAATTATTTATTAATAATAAAAGGCATTTTCTTTATTATGGTTGATTAATGAAGTCCCTGGAATAGATAGTCCGTTTAATGTATTAAGTGTGACTTAATCATGAGAGCATATTAAACATAAGGACACTATTCTTAAAGTATCCGTAGTCGAGCTTTAGTGTGAAGTGGGATAACATTAAAGCATTAAGACTATTATGTTTGTAGACTAATGATCACATCTCATGGATCATGGATAAAGAGTTATCAAGTCTTAAACATATGTATGAATATTAAGAGTAATATTTATACCGGATTGACCCGCTATGAGAATACTATATAGAAAGTTATGCAAAGTGTCATAAGTTATTCTTATGGTGATAATAGTGTATACCACTCTTCGACCTGAAACCACTATGGATCCTAGATGTAGAGTTGAGTGCTTTATTGCTGATCCAACGTTGTCTGTAACTGGATAACCATAAAGGCAGTTGATGGGTACTCCATAAAGCATGCTGAGGGACATGAGTGTCCTAGATGGAATTTGCCCATCCTGTGTAACAGGATAAATGTCTATGGGCCCAATATTGAACTGGACAAGGATGACACGGTCTATACCTTGTGTTCAATATAGATATAAGGGAAAAGGGGTAATTATACACATAATTATTATCACAGGAGGTTTTGTCAGATCACATGACATTTTCGTGACTTGGGTAGCAGTGATGTGTTGCTAGATACTGCTCACTGTTTATTATGTTAAATGCGTGATTTAATATAATTGTCAACATCGCGAAAACCTACAGGGTCACACACAAGGACGGATTGATGAGAAATAGAGTAACTAAGGAACATCGTAAGGTACGGTGCACTTAAGTGGAATACGAAATATGGTAAGGTACCAAATACTTAAGTGATTTTGGCATATTATGAGATATGGGCAAAATGCACTTAAGTGGGCTTTTTGGCTTGAATCCCACACAAGTGGTTCTATAAGTAGAACTCTTGTGCAGAAGCATTGTATTGGAATACAACACAACTGAAGAGTTGGAATTTCGTATCTCTCTTTCTCTCACTCAAAGCCTTCATTCATAACAGCTAGCACTGCGATTGAAGGAATCCGTTCGTGTGGACTGAGTAGAGACGTTGTCATCGTTCAACGTTCGTGATCGCCACAAGAGGTAACGATTCTATCACTGATCATGCCCATTCGTAAGGATCACTAGATGGAGAAATTTTTAAATTCCGCTGCGCCTTGGATGGAAATTCTCCATCAGGACCATCGTGAGATTGGCAGATGACACTCTCGAGAAATGACAAGTGCATTTATATCTGATTTAAGGTGTGTGGATTACCCATATATGAGTGTTTTTTCTCCCAGATATAGGTTCCTTTTCATTTTAATAAATTTGAAGTTGAAGTTCTTAATCATTTGGGGATTTCCCTTCATAGCTCCATCCAATAAGTTGGGTGTATGTAGAGGTGTTCCAACACTGGTGCAAGTACAAGAATAACTCTCATATGTTAACCTTGTTCTTTCACTTATTCCATATGCTTAGGAAGTTTAATGATCTTGACCATCCTTAAAGGTTGATCTCCTTGAGTCAAGGTCGAAAAATCTTGAAAGTGTATATGGAGTGGTTCAAAGAACTCAAAGATAAGTATTAGTTTTTTCCCCTCTTAATCATACCACTAATGGGCTAATTTTTGCATGTGAAAGTATACACGTTCAAATTAGTAGCAAGTGATAAGAAAAACTATCAATCCCAAAGATATTGTAATAAGCATAATGATTTCATACAAGAAGTTGTAAAGTAAATATGAGCAAATGTAATGAAATAATGATATGTGTCACGTGGTTAAGAAAGTGGAAAAATAAAGAAGATAATTAAAGGTTAACACAAAGAGAAAGAATACGTTGGACAATGTTCTATTTAATGAATTCATCTGATGTATGATTTTGATATGTTATGTCATGAAAAATGAGGTCGGAACGCGATCTTTGTGAGTGAATTCTTCCGTTTAGATATGTTTTCCATGTTGTCAAAACTAGGAAGTAGCGTTTATGTACATTGGACGGTATCCTTCGAGTCTAATTGTGCATTTTAGCATTCTTGCATTAGGAAGCATGTCAACATTGTTGGAAATGATTTGGAAAACATTTGTGCATCAAAATAATGTGTTGAGCATGAGAAACCTAGTTTTAAGTGAAAAATATTCATTATAGGTCGACACATACGACTACAGGCCGACCAATAGATGAACTATTTAAACTTCAAGTCGACACATAGATGGTACAGGTCGACACGTACAATACAGTAATAAAGTCTGCAACTTCTGTCTCATGTGCCGAGTCTTTAGGTAGACCTATGGGCAACACATAATCTTACAGGTCGACACATGCTTCTAACAGGTGGACACATGACTTGAATAGGTCGACATATGATTCGTATAGGTCGACCTATTGGTTAATTTTTTTGAAAAATTGCATTTGTTTTCATTCCTTTTGCTTCTTATGAGTGTATATATATATATATATATATATATATATATATACTTGGTACGTGCATCATTCTCTAGTAAGGCTTCTAGAGTGAGTAAAACCTACTTGTATCCAGTATTTCAAAGCATCTCATCATCTTCAATTCAATCTATGCATACACACAATCAAACTACACATAATCATTTTTTGTTTGGGTGTCATCTAGATTAGGATTGATAACTTCCAATTAGGTTTATTGTACCGAGAATATTGAGTTGAGATCTTCGAGGGATTCAAATCAGAAAACGAAGGTGGGATTTTCCTTCAAGATCTTTAGGGTTTGATGGTTTTGGACAGGATTGTGCAATTCAGATCCGATCAAATGAAAGTGTTGGGACTAGGTGAGTCGTGCAAGGGTGTAGCATGAAACAATGGATCATGTTGAAAAATCTTGGGTTCAACAAGTGTGCGCTTGGGATTAATTCAGTCGGGTGAAATCCTTGAGACAAGGAGGTCATGCAAGGAAGTAGCAACAACAAGTGAATTGAAACGACATTGTTGGTTACATGATCATGCACTTCGGATTAATTCATCCAGGTGAAAGCCTTGGGACAAGGGGAGCCTTGCAAGGAAGTAGCAAAAATAGGTGAATTGAACCGAAATAGTTAGCTACTTGATCAAGATTGATCAAGGTTTTTGGAGGTGCTAGAGTCAAGAACAAACTTAGAGTTTTTGGAATTTGATTTCTCATCTCTTATATTCATACATTTGCAAAGTAAGATTTATTATATTAATATCTCAATTCGAATACGAATTGAGGGCAGATGTACCCATAATAAGGTCGATTGGGGAACTGCCTAAAAAATCCTTGCATACTCTATCTAGTTTATTTTTCGGCTCATAAATTATTTATTACTTTAATCTCTTGATCAACATTATTTAGATAATAAATTTTGAATTCTTTGTTAAATTATGTTGTTGTAGTAATCACATACCGTTCGGTAGTGATTGGCTTTTAAGAACTACAAAAAATATAATAATATCCAAACTTTGTTGATTGCATGCAAAGTGTTTGAAAAATTGTATCAACTAGTCTTTAGTGTATTGTTGTCATTAAAGATAGGTCATTACTATAGTAGAGTATTCAATTTAGTGCTTGAAGTGATGATAAATCAACTTGTGAATTATTATCATACCATTGGTACTCATACGCATATATGGGTTTTTCAATATAAGATTCGGTTAGACGATTTTGGATTCGAGAAATATTTGAAACATGCTTCCGAGCCATAATATTTTCTTAATCAAATTTTTGAATAAATTTTAACTTGGGATCTGTTCACCCCCCCTCTAGATCTAGGCCTATCGTCTAACAAGTGGTATCACGAGCTCCAGTTGTTTCCGGTCTTAAGATTTGCTTATTAGATAATGGCTACCGAACCTAAAGGGGCGTATAATAGAGAATCTATTTTCACCGGCAAAAATTATGGCTATTGGAAAGCTTGTATGCGTATCCATATCAAATCCGTTGATAAGGGTGTATGGGACGTCATCATCAATGGTCCTAATGAAATTACAATGATCAATGGTGAAAGCATCACCGTACAAAAATCGGAAAATCAATGGAATGATAATGATAGGAAGTTACGGTCTCATGATTAGAAAGCACAAAATATTCTCATATACGCATTAGGTGCTGATGAGTATTATCGTGTCTCTCATTGTGAAACTTCTAAAGCTATGTGGGACGCATTATAAGTTGCCCATGAGGGAACTAATGAGGTAAAACAAGCTAGGATCAACATATTAAACCAAGAGTTTGAACTCTTTCGTATGAAGCATGGTGTAACCATTGCCGACATGCAAAAGATATTCACACATCTTATTAATAGATTGAATGCTCTAGGTAATCCTATCTCCAATGCTATTGCTACTAAAAAGGTTTTAAGATGTCTTAATAGAGAATGGCAACTCAAGGTCACCTCTATCAAATAGGTGAATGACATTAAAGCACTTGATCTTACTACTTTGTTTGGTAAAATGGAATAACCTGAGCAAGAACTCACTTGCTTGGAAAAACATGAAAAAAGTATGAAAATAAGATGAAGAAAGAGAAATGTAAACACAAGGTGGAAGAGAAGAAGTCCATTGCTCTAGAGACTTCTAGTTTAAAGTCCTCAAATAGTGAGCTTAGTGATTGTGAAAATAAAGATGACGAAGACTCCGATGAAGAAGACATGGTATTGTTCATCAAAAGGTACAATAGATATATGTGAGAACAAGCAAATAAGCACCCTAAAAAGAAGGATCATGGTAAATCCGGAAGGTTGTCAAATTCCTCAAAGGATGATGAGAAGAATAAAAGTAAGGGTATAAATACATGCTACCATTGTGACAAAGAAGGTCACATTAGGCCAGAGTGTCCTCAAATCATGAAAGAAAATGAAAAAGGTCATCACAAAAGACAAAACAAGCCTAGAAGGGCTTATATTTCTTGGGAAAGAGAAAGTGGTTCTTCAAGTGGAGAAAGTTCTAGCTCAAGCGACGAATCAGAAAAGATGTGTTACATGACCAACAAAGGAAAGAAAAAGATTGTAAGTCACTTTAAGCCTAAATCTACTCATGACTTATCTTATTTTCAATTGCAAGAATATTTTGAAAATCTACAAAGACAAGCCATAAAAGATTTCAAAAAGCTTGCTTCAAACAAAAGAATTTTCTCTCATTTGCAAGCTAAAATGTTAGAAAGTGAAAAGAATATGGAAGCTCTAAGGAAATATATGATAGACATTTTAAAAGATAAATGTGATGATAATAGATCTTCATGGTATGGGTGTGAGACTTGTCATATTTGGTAAAAAGAGTCAAAAGATCTTAAAGCCAAGTTGAACAAGGCTTTGCAACCCAAAGTCACTTTTGTTATTGAAACATCAAAACATGATATGCCTTCTCATAATCCTTATAGAAGGTTGTAGCGGGGTATTCGTTACCATTAGAGATATTGACTAAATCCAAGGTAAATCATACAAGTCGAGTCGCCACCGCACTTCTATTTATCCAAAGGAATGGTTAGAAAGCGAACAAAAACCTAATAGTTTTAACCAAAAAACTAGTAAAAGAAACAGAGATCTGGGTAAGGGGGTTGATTATGCAATGGGAAGGTGTTAGGCACCCAAAACATCCTAGGTACTCCTAGGGAGCCCTTTTCACACTTGTGAAGGTTGTTGTCTTGTGAAAATTTTGTTTGTGCAAACATGATTGAAGAGATGAGAAGAGAATGTACAAGTTTATTTACATTTTGTGTTTGAATGGATAAACCCATTGCCTACGTACCATCTTATAAAAAGATTAGGATCAAAACCTCGTAGTTCGGGGTAAAAATTTCAAAAAAATGAGTTGGTGAATTGATTGGTCCAAAAGCCTTAAGGTCTTTTGTTATCAAAGGGAGAAAACTTAACCAAACCACAAATCCACCATGTGAGGATAGCTTCAACATGCTAGTGAGGGGTTAACCCTATAATAAGCATGGAAGACTCATTGTCCATCACTAAGGATATAGGTTAGTATGAAATCTACCACAAGGATAACTCAAACCTAATAGCTAAAGGTTATAAAAAAATTGATTAAGGAAGTGGCCATTGGAACCACAAAAGACATTTGAATGGGTTATATTTACTAATTAGAAGTATATACAAAAATGGTCAAAGTTGACTTAAGGATTCAATTCAAAATAAGTGTTATGAAAAGAAAGTTTGAAAATCAAAAGCATAAGGCTTAGGTGTCTAATGTTGAAAACAAAGGTTAAATGTTTGCACAAAAGGTTTTGGCTTGGGTTAGTGTGGAGAGAAGAAGAAGAATGGCTAAGTCCTAAGGAAAACAAAAGAGAAGGGATAAGAAGTGAAACCACACTAGGAGTTCCTCTTTTGAGATCATATTGATGATCCGAGTAGCTCCCATCCTTTGGAATAAGCAACCGCAAAGCAAAAGCAACCAAACAAGTTTCATAAGAGATCCTCAATGTATATTGTATCCTCCACTCAGATGAACATGGTAATGATCCTCCAATTAAGCTCAAAGCATCCCTAGCACAAAAGCACAAACATCAAAAGTTCAATGAAGTAAATCAAGAATGGACAAGAATGAGTTTAGAGGTTTGGTCCTTCTAATTCATCTTCCTCATTAAGATCCTTCTATTCCAACTTTGCATAAGGAAGGTCCTAGAATCTAAGTCAAATTCTCCATTTCTTTGCATAGGGAAAGTCCTAGAAGCTAAGTCCATTTCTTTGCATTTGGTTCACCATAATCAAAACAAAACACAAGCAAAATAATATATATACAATTATGTGCTCAAGTGAGCAAAAGGCAAATGGCATTAACATAAACATGTGCTCAAGTGAGCAAAGAGAAAAACAAATGAATAAGATGTGCAAGAATAGTAAATTGCATAAAAGTAAATTGCATAAAGTAAATGTTAATTGTCAATAGTTAGTGTTAGTAGTTAGTGTGCCATAAGGCAAATTTAGCGCTATGTTAAGCAATCGTAATTGGACTTATGTAGAAGTCACAACTATCTGAGGCCGGTCAATAATAATGTAGGTGTAGCGGTGTATTCGTCGCTATATGATTTATTGATTAAATCATAAGCAAAGCATACAATGAATCGAGTCGCCACCACACTTTTATTTATCCTAAGGACTGGCTAAGAAGCGAACAAAAGCCTAAGAAGTTTTACGCGTAGAAAACTAATGAAAAGATCAGAGATCGGGGTAAGGGGTAAATTACGCAATGGGAAGGTGTTAGGCACCCAAAACGTCCTAGGTACTCCTAGGGAGCCCTTTTCACACTTGTTGTATAAAAATTATTATTTTTCATGACATAAGTATTGTGCAAACATGATTGGGATGATGAGAAAAGAATATACAAATTTTTTTTTATTTTTGTGTTCGAACGGATGAACCCGTTGCCTACGTACCTTTCCATAAAAGGTAAAGGATCAAAACGCCGTAGTTCGGCTAAAAACTTCCAAAAGTTAGTGGATTCAATTTTAAACACAAGCACTAAGGCTTTTCATTACCAATGGGAGAAAACTCAACCTAAATCAACAATCCACCATGCGAGGACGGCTTCAACATACTAGTGAGGGGTTAACCCTATAATAAGTATGGAAGACTTACAATCAACTCACTAAGGATAAGGTAAGAATCACATCAACCACTATGGTAATTGAAACCTATGGCTAATGTATGAAAACATATTAATGGACAAAGCCAAAACAATTGAATGGGTGAAGTTAATTGATTATGATTATTTACAAAGTATGGTCAAGGTATGGTTAAGATCAATTCAAAAAGAAGTATTTACAAAAGATGGAGTTTGAAAATCATGGACTTAAGGTTCAAGTTTCTAATTTGGAAAAGCAAGGTGAGAATGTTTGCACAACACTTATTTCAAGTTTTAAAGGCAATGTGTGAAAAGGTTTAGGACAAAAAGGATGAATGGAATGGAAGAAAGTAAAACTTCTTAGAAAAGGTTCACCTCTTGAAATCATATAGAAGATGATTCAAGTGTATCCTTAGGACTGAACAATGAGCAATAACAAAAGCAAATAAAGTGATACCAGATGCCACTCAATGGTCTTACTCCAATCTCACACACAAAACAAAAATGGGATACCGGAAGCCAATAGATGGTCTTATTCCAATCTCCTAAAACAAAACAAAAATGGGATACCGGAAGCCAATAGATGGTCTTATTCCAATCTCCTAAAACAAAACAAAATGGGATACCGGATGCCAATCTATCTGGGCTTATACCAATATCAACATATGATCATAGGAAAGCAAACGCCAACTTACAGGGGCTTACAATTGCATCCTCACATACAATAAACAACTGCATCAAGCACAAAGAAGATGAGTGGCCAATGATGGTCTTATACTCACTTCCATATCACAGGAACAATGGCCATAGGAATGGACTTACAGTTGTCCTCAATGGGTACACCACAAAGGTAGGTCACAAAGACAAATGAAATGATCATGCACTAATGAATAAGTAATGATGATACATGCACAAAGCATACAAGCAAACATGAACTAAGCAACCAGTCAAAGTCATTTAGCACACTCTATAACCAAGCATCAGGCTCATACAAAGGGTAAGGCATTGAAGCCAACTGTGAAGGGTAAAAGAGTGCTCTTAACCTTGCCATTGAGGGGCTAAGGTGAAGCAGATGAAAGGACATGAGGGGTGTGCCTCATCACTCTTATCTCTGGTCAGAGAGAGTATTGAATATCAGAAGGTGTGGGAGCTCAGAAAGATGGAGCTCTTTCCACAATTAGACTCTATAGATCTTGGGTTTTTACTCACTATGCATCAACACAAGTAGTGTGAGCAAGGTGAGTGACTCACTGAATAGTAGGAGACAGGCTACATGTCTCTTTGATTTACCAATTGCCTCAAATGAGGACTTTTCCTGCTTGGGACAAAAGTAAACAAGCACAAACATCGCCTCTTAAGGAGGACTTCAGATAGGTGCCTGGCTAAATAACAAGCCAGGTCTTCCAGACTACATGGAGACAAGAGAGTCTACCTCAATGCAAATGCTTAGCAAGCAAAGCAATACAAGTTCTTAAAAGAACTGAGCAACTAAGGGTACCTGAAATCAGTCAAATACAATCAGCATCCCAACATAAACAAAACAACAACATAAGAACCAACAACAATGTACAATCAAATAATAATGTGCATAGCACAAAGCTCAAGTGAACCAAGCACCCTACAACACAAACAAGTTAGTTTACAATAGTCAAATGAAACAATTCAACTTGCATTAATTCCTTTTAAGCACTTTACTTCTTAACCTGAAAAGTCAAAGTCAAACTCAAATATGAGTAATAGGACCACCAGGACAAGCCTAGGGTCCAAAGGATGGAAAAATCTTAAAACAGCAAGTAAAACATGATCAAAGTCAAGATAATTCAATTAAGAAGAGGATCCAATTGGCCTCACATCCAAACTATGCCCTAATTTCATTTCATGCACAATTTAAGTCAAAGTAAGCAAATGTAAACCATAAATGAGCAAACAGAATGATTGCCATCAAACAAATGTCAAAACAACTCAATAAATTCCACAAAATTCTATTCTAAACAGAACATATTCAATGAGCTACATATCAAATTTCATGCAATTTGGACTAGTGGAAGTAGGAAAATTAAATTCAACATGTCATGGCATGCAAAAATCAACCTAAGCTAGGTCACAAAACAAGTGTCAACTTCAATCAATTGTAAAACAGTGAGATCAAATTAGAAATGAGTGATACCAAAGCCAAATTAAAGCTATACATGTTAGGAAACACTCCATCAATTTTCATATTCATAGGATAAGGGATGAGCATTTAACAAGACATGTAAATTTGTCACTCAAGAAACAACCCAAAAATGCTAAACAGCAATCAAAAATCCAAAACAATTAGAAAATGGATCAATTAAATCCACAAAAATTCATGTTGAAACTTAACATCTACAAGTCATCTCATGCAAAAAATCAGAGCCATAGGCCTAATGGAAGCATGGAAAATTAAATCATGAATACATCATAACATAGTGTGACACATATTGTCACACTCAAATTGAATAAATCATATCTAACAAACCAGAGATCCAAAAATTACAAATTATATGTCAAAATCTCCAGGCATGAGTCAATAATCATCAATAGAAATTTCATTCAATTTGGAGCTAGCATGATTATTTGGTGATTAAAATGGTAAAACATACATATGTGTCACACATGATCAAGATCAATATACAAATCCAAAATTCTACCAGGCACAACATGAATTATTATGCCTAAAAAATTCTAGAGAAAAATTGGGATCCAACAAAAAAAGTCCCACTTAATTTGGACTAATATTGGATTTTTTATGATTTTTTGAAGTTTTGATTAATTATGAAATAATTATTTAATGTTAATTATGGATTAAATATAACGCAGTGGCACAATCGTAAATATCTAAGCCTGGCCAAAACAACACTGTAGCATCATTTATTCGCTGTAATCTCCTGATTGGGTGAGCTCGGCGGGAAACAAAAGTTTGAAATGGAAGCGCACGCAGATGGATTAAACGCGGTATATTTTCCAGAATTTGCTCGTTCATCATCGCGTTCATACGTTCATCAAGTCCAGCTGCGGTTACGAACAATTCTTCACCAAATGACACGAGCCTTATACCGTTTTCTTCGTCTCTCAGCGTAGGTTACAAATATGTCCATGATAATGTCTATAGTTTAACATATATGAAGATCCATTCAATAAAAGTTTTAGTGCACAATCTTCAAATCCAAATATCTTGATGATTACTTGATGAAAACGCATGATTCAAATGGCAAAATGCTCTACATTCAACGTACTACCAAAACCACATAACAATTGCGTGAATTAACGAGTTCGAAATTTCACCTTCTTGGAGTGCAGTTGGAGATTCAGCGTGTTTTTGGCCTCGATTCCTGAAAACAGATCGTGATTGATGATTATGAAGATGAATGATGATGATTTCGCAGCTCAACAGGTCTTGACCATGAAGAATTTTCCACTTGCCATTGATGAGTGAAGCTTTCAACAGTGGAGTTTTGGATCGGTTCTTGCTTCGATTCTTGAAAACAGAACTCAAAGATCACCTGCACCTGAAGAATCAATAGAGAAAGAGCACAAGCAATGATGAAATTCTTCAAAAATTGATGAAAAGTGTTTTTGTGAAAAGTGGAGAAAGTGAGAGAATTTGGAGATTTTTTGGCTTTGATCTGAAAATTGTGATTATTCTCCTTGAGTTTCTGTTAGAATTAAGCTTATATACTTCACACTAATCCAACTCATAATCATGATTAGCACCAATTTTGATAATTAGCAAATGTGCACATTTAAGCAATTTGGCCTTTTTGCCCTTGGATGGCTAGAACCAATGTAACAGTGATTTTTCAATTTGAACAAGTCACAAATCTCATTTGGAAGCTATTGGAATTGGTCCCATGTGAAAATTCCAAGTAATTTGAATGTTGGACCATTTTGCCCTTGGTTTTTAATTAGTACACTTGAAAAATGACCTTTTTATGTGAAGGCTTTTGGCAAAATGTGATGATGGATTTGGATAGTTCATGTTAATTGTGGTTTGCTCAAAGAAGAACCATCCAATTTGGCCATTCCATGTGAAAGTTATGCCACTTTGAATTCGGGCATTTTCTGAAAATGATTTGACCATAACTTGTCAACCACACATGGGAATTGAGTGTTCTTGGACTTTTTGGAAAGGCAAGAACAAGATCTTCAACTTTCATGTTGGACAAAATTTGATTTGATGCTTGTATGATGATGTAATTTTTGGGAGAAAAACTTTCCATTTTTGGCAGGTGAGAATTACAGGTCATTTCCATTTTTGGAAACCTTTTTGTCTGACTTCAAATTCTTCAACCTTGATCTTTGAAATGCCAAATGAGGCTCATATGGACATGAATGAGACTCTTCCAACCATCTCACACCTTCCAATTCCTGAGTAAATGCACAGTTAACCACAGTTGACCATATTTGACTTTTCTAGGGTTTTGGTTGACTGGGCCATGTTCTGATGAATTCCAATCCTCTTTCACATGAGATCTTGGTTCCAAATGATATCATAACTTAAATGAACTCTTTATGAATGATCATGGTGCCCAAATTCTTCAAGAATGGTCACCATCCAATGCTCAATGGCTGACTTTATCTGTTTTGACCTAGTTGCTTCATCTGCAAGAAACATGGTTAGATGACAATATTTTTGTACTTTTGGTTAGTAAACAAATGAAAAGCAATGATATACAAATGCAATACATGCCTGGTGATCAAGAATCAGACTCACAAGGTATCCCACCCACTAGGAGGGAAGCTAGGGCATGCAGTGATCCTTGAGGCCATGATATGATATGATATGGGCCATGAGGGATCTTAGGGACAAAATTGGGGTCTTACAGATGCCCCTATTTAAGGTCATTCTAGCCGGAGAAGTGAAGTTTAGAAATCTTCATCTCGACGCGGTAGAATGGGCTTAAATAATAGTAATGAGACAAATTTTGGTCCCTAAGAGACCTCATGATGCAAATGTATGCATGCAAAAGACACAAATTCCGTGGGGATATGCTTCACACAGAAGAAAAGACGATCCATCGGAGTAATACACTCACCAGGAACAGAGACTCTAACAAGACTCTTAATGGGGATAATAGAAGAAAAAGAATGCGTGAGCAGGACACGACTTTGAGTTAGGGAAAAACAAAACTGACACACCGTGCACGAGACACGACTCTGATTAGGGAATAACAGAAATCAGACCGGAGACCTCACTGGGGAGTGAAGGACTCACACTAGGGAATAAAAGAATTCCAAAGGAAAATAAATCCATTGGAGAGACACAAGCTGACTCCTGGGGAGAAGCAACAGAAAACTCCACTGGGGAAGCACCAAAGAAACGAGGTGTTACCGGCGTAAGGGTAACAAACTCAGGAAGAATGAATATCTAAGACCGATATAAGGGTGAGAGATATCAATCGACCAAACATCTGAGAAAGACCTGAAAAAGGTACATAAACTCAGGAAAATCTAACTCCACAGGGGACCGAGGTCATAATAGGGAGTAGAAAGGAAGGAACACCAGAGATACCGAGGTATATAATAGGTGACCGACCGAAATGTGAATTGGTATATATGCCAAAACACTCATCATCCGAAAGGAGGGCTTGAAAAAGCAAATCGACTTACAGGATGGATATTCGAATCCACAACGGGAAGACGAATCTTACTCAACTGGGGACACAAACCCAAAGAGTGCATGAGATATAATATCCATTACCGGCAGACCGTGGATAAGAATACTCGCATGAGATATATTATCTATTACCGTCAGAACGTAGATAATAAACTCGCATGGTAAGAAACACCAGAGATACCGAAGTATATAATAGGTGAACCACCGACAACGTGGATTGGTATATATGCCAAGACACATCATCCAAAACACAAACTGGTTAAAGGATGAATATTCGATTCTACAAAGAATACGAATCTTGCTCAGTTGGGGAAAATCAACAAAGGAATCCAACCAAAGAGCGCATGAGACATATTATTCATTACCGGCAGACCGTGAATAATATACTCGAAAGGAAAAGACACCAGCGATACAGAAGTATATAATAGGTGACTAACCCAAAAAGAGAGACAATCGATACCAAGCATCTGGGTAAACGAAAGACAACTCAAAGGATAAATTGCAAGCATCCGGCAATTATCCAACAACAAAGAAATATTCGACTCCGCGAAGGGAAATAGCGAATCTTACTCGACCAGGGAAACACAAAAGGCTTCAACTGAAGAGTGCATGAGATATATTATTCATTACCGGCAGACCGTGAATAATATACTCGATGGGAGATTATCCATAACCGGTTACTGCGTTAATAAAGGATAAATCGACCGAAAAAGAAAGGCATCGGGATACCAAACTAGGTATATAATGATGACCAATCAAAGGGAACAACAATCATTACCAACAAAAGGGTAAATGAAGGAAGACCCGCTGGGTATAAATTGCAAGCATCCGGCAATTATCCGCAAAAGCTGGGGATGTATTGATATATAATCAATGACCCTGGGACAAATCACTAGCAAACGGTGAAAAGACCCACTGGAGACTTCAAAAATGATAACATTGCAAGCATACGGCAATGATCCAGAAGACTGACTTGCTGGGGAAACAACTGCTAGCATTCGGCAATTGCCCAGAAGCAAAGAGGAATATCAACATCGAACAACGAATGAAGATAACCACAAAGAGTAACCATCATCGGTTAGGATGAACAACAAGGTTAACTCTGCAAAAGGAAGAAATTAGGGTTTACATCTACCGAATACGGGGTAGAATACCACAAACTCTGGCTGAGGATAAAATTGCAAGCATCCGGCAATCCTCCACCTGTACCACAAGGCACAAACTCCACAGGGGAGAAAACACAACATGGGAATTACAACTACCGAATACGGGGTAGAAGACCATAACCTCAATTGGGGATAAAAATCACCACAGGGAGATACCAACTCTGTTAGGGATGAAACCACAACAACAGAAAATTCACCAACAAACAGAATGAACCACAAAGGGTTACCTCTGCTAGGGGAAAAGAGATAGGACTTACAACTACCGAATATGGGGTAGTAGCCATACTCTGGTGGGAATAACCACAAATTAGGGTTTACATCTACCGAATACTGGGCAGAAAACCAACGACTCCGCGTGGGGATAGAACAAATCACAAATCCGCACGGGAAACCAAAACTCTTGCCGCGGAATAAAAGGTATATAACCACCAATTCCATCAAAAGGGCAAGGAAAATAGGACTTACAACTACCGGTATAAGGGTAGAGGCCCGAAAACTCCGCTGGGGAACAACCCACTGGGAAGCACAAGAT
The DNA here is from genome assembly GCF_024323335.1 of Lathyrus oleraceus. Taxonomy (NCBI): domain Eukaryota; kingdom Viridiplantae; phylum Streptophyta; class Magnoliopsida; order Fabales; family Fabaceae; genus Lathyrus; species Lathyrus oleraceus. The sequence continues at coordinate 54,270,041 of NC_066585.1, forward strand.
AGTTGACAAAACGCCAATTCGGGAATATTCCGAAAAGACAGACTGAATCAAGACACGTCCTATGAGGATATAACTCAATAGGAAAGTTCATCCCAATATATGTGTTGGGAGGGAACGGAAGAAACCGTCATCCACGAGGATATATCTCAGTGGGGAACTGCAGAAGGAAATACAGACACTTTCTGCTTATGGGGCTGACTCTATATGGAGAGATTTTAAAACACCCGACATCTGCTTTAGGAAGATCTATAAAGAGATCTATATCATCTATAGCAGGGAACACAACAAACAAAAGATATATGGCAAACAATGCAACATGAATATCTGAATGTTTATGAATATGCATGAATATGCGTAATTATGTTTGATGAATGCTGACAAAACAGACATATCTAACACGACAGGTCCAGGAATCAAACGCCCGGTATTATACTTCCAGGGGAAAAACCAGCTGGAAAGCCAATCTGCGGAGATCTGCATGCTATAAAGCAAAGATCTGCGGATACTGCTAGGGAAGCAGAGGGATCAGAGATATCAGGAAACACCAAATCTATGAGTGATGGATCAGCTAAAATCCCAATCAAGGCACAGAAAGTCACAACGGGCAATACGGCCACCAAGACGAATCTGTTGGGGAACAAGAGAACAACTCGGAACATCTGCAGGGGATCCCAGTATCAACTGAGAAACAAAAGTCACTGCAACTCCAAACAACTCCGGGGAACAACCCACTGCAGGAGAACGAAATCATCCAAGTAGAATCTAACTGCAAAAGCAACTCTACTGGGGAAAACTGTCAAATACTCTCTTAGGGAACAACCCACTGAAGGCGAAAGCACCACACAAGTAGATTCTGCAACAAACCACTCTACTCGGGGAGAATATACATCTGACGGATCACATCGGTAGATTCTGCAATAAAAGCCACTCTACTGAGGATCAAAAGCAATCGGGAAATCAATCCAATCTCTGGATGACGGAGTCATCGACCGACCATACCGGGGATTGAAGGAGGTTCAACAGGCAATTCTTGCCACAACAACCATTCTGCAGACAATGCTGAGGAGAGATGGATGAAAATACTGGGATATCAACCCAATCAACCACTGAGTAGGAAAATAAATCCTGCTCTGCTGAGGAGAAACAACATTCTGATGGAGAGAAAGCAACAAATCCACTGACGACTTCGCCGGGGAAAAGGTAAAGTGCCGGGTATCAAACCACTGACTTACCGAGTCTTCCAAAGGAGAACGACCGTGCTGAGGAAACAGACAAATCCGCTGGCGACTGCACTGGGAAGAGTGACAACCACTCTGCTCACGACCGCAATGGGGATACCAATAACTGCTCTGCTCGCGATTGTGCCGAGGAGACAAATAAAGTCTGGGAATAGCGAATCCCTGGAGAAAGTGACGGGATACCAGGATGACAAACCATCAACCGCCGAATCTTCTACAAGAAAAGCACCCACGCTGGGGAAGACTGCTGCTGGAGAAAATTGAGTCTTCAACAACACTCTGCTTGCGATTATACTGGGGAACAACCCCACCAACAACTCTGTTTGAGGAACAACCCCACCAAAGATCTGGAGAAAAAGGATACATCCAAACCATGAACAAATGTCTTACCTGTTGGAAATCATGACACCCTTGGGAGAGCACTGAGGTATCCTTAAGTATCCTTTCATCATTGTGAATATTCACTTTGTTTAAAACAACCATTTTGAAAATTTTTGATTTGTTTAAAACAATGATATTTTGTCAATTAAAACATGCAAAACATTTGTTGAATTGAAACAAATAAGAATGCAAATAATTGGATAAAGGCTCAAATTTATTTGATGGAATGGTAGCCTGCAAATGGCAAGACTCCATAGATCTGTACAAATTTGAAATCAGTGATATATATTGGAAGAGGGCTACATTGAACATAATGATCCTTTCTCTACCAATTTGAATCTCGATGTATTCGAAGCTTCAGTTGACGACGAATCGAGAATCCTCTGACGAACAGACAGTTGGTGACCAGAAAGTCTTGTCAGGATGCAGTTACTTGCCAAATCCCTAATTTTTGCCTAGATTGCCCCATGGTGAGGTACTTAATCTAGCGGGATGCAAATATTCTTTTCTTCAAGTCTCTAACTTTTTCCTGGGTTACCCTTGCGGATTCTCCACCGAGACGCTCATTTTTGCCTAAGCCGCCCTTTCGGGTTTTCAACTTAGCGAGCTATTCTGTTTTTCATTTGCATATACTCTTTTTTTTCTAGGCAAAGTATTTCTTGACTGCATCTGAATTCACAGGACGAGTGAAATCCTCCCCATCCATTGTTGTAAGCATCAAAGCACCGCCTGAAAAGGCTCTCTTAACAACATATGGACCCTCGTAGTTTGGAGTCCACTTGCCCCTGGAATCGGGCGCGAAAGACAAAACTTTCTTGAGCACAAGGTCACCTTCTCGGAACACACGAGGCTTGACCTTCTTATCGAATGCTTTCTTCATTCTCTGCTGATATAACTGACCATGACACATGGCAGTCAATCTCTTCTCTTCAATCAAATTCAGTTGGTTATAACGACTCTGAATCCATTCAGCATCAGTCAACTTGGGACTGGAGGGTATCAGTTTTCTTTTATTCTTTTTTCTTTGAAATTTTTTTTCCTGATTTTTGCTTTTATTTTGATTTTTCACCCTATTCTCTTTTTTCTCTTTTTTTTTTACATTACATTTGTGATGCCCCAGTTTGACTAATGCTGGGTTCTTGAGACGCAGCTGAATGATCTGCTTTTCATTGCTCAAGTGCTCGGGAAATCTCATCAGGAATCCCTTCAACATCATCTTCCTCTGCCTCAAATACAAGGAATTCAAATTTGGGAGATGGCGTTGGATCATTATGTTCGATGGGTTTAGAAATCCCTGCATAATGATTTTGGATAATGAAAAACTTTTGAATTTAAACAAGCAAACCGTTATGCAGATGAAAGGGTTGCTTTTATTCTTGTTTTTATGGGTTTTTTGTGATCACTGATTTCATGCAAAAGCAAAAAGTGAAAACAAAGGAAAAACAAATGTTTAACAATGCATTAATTGAATGAAAACATCATTGTATATATGAGCCAACAATGTCATCACTTCTCCTTTTGGCATGGGAGAAGGGTTTTAAACAAAGTGAATAATTACTCTGATCTATGGATGACTGTAGGAACATCTACAGCAACCCAATTGTGGCAGACACCACCAGGAATAACAAAATTGTTCACGTCCTCTGCATCCTCTTCCAAGATAGCAGCAGCTTCCTCTGGTTGATCATCATTGATGAATCCTCCACTCGTGAATAAACCTTGCTCATTATATGCCCCAGAACAGTAGCCACTGCCAGCCCGGGATTTGTCCATCAAAAGAACTATGTCGGGAAAGTTCCTCCTTGAGTTCACAACTCTCTTGTTCAAACTGATCCATCAATCTCGAAGAATCGGCTCTGGTATAATACCGGCGAGGTGCGTCTTCAAAATAAATGAAGATCGCAGGGTCAGACCACAAGACGGGAGACCGGAACAAAACACCCGCTTATGCAAATGATGCATGAAGTGTTTATGCATATGCTTGTTTTTTATTTCAAAGGAACTCGAAGGTCTCATTTGCAAACTTTGAAATATTTAAGCATTTTGATCGTATATGAGAATATCTCATCAGATATACCAGGTGAAAAAAATTTCCCGGTTTTTCCATGTTTGAAATTTTTTGCAAATAAACTCCTTTGAGTTCCTTGAAAATTTTCTTTTTATCTGATGATATGGATGTAGATGAATGCATGAATGTATGAATGCAACAATCACACCCAAGGATCAAGCAAGTCACACCAAACAAAGGTCATGGGAAAGCTCACTGTATCCCTAATATCAGTCATCCATTTTGGTGGATTTAGGTTTTCACCTTATCGACACCCAAGTTCCATTGATATTAACGGTACATGAACCGGCTCTGACATCCTTAATATCAACCATCCGTTTTGGTTGATTTAGGCTTTATACCTTATCAACACCCAGGTTCCATTGATATTAAGGTTGTCTGAACGACTCAACCATGAATCACGGGTTTGCTGAGAGTCACGAGCATGGAGTTTCGGTTAAGAACCACCCAAAGGGAGTGTACTAGGGTTTAAACCTGCCAGACATGTTCTACCAGAGGTTCCTATAATCACCGTCCCATCTTTCGGATATTATCGGAGGAACGAATACTCGTATTCCAAAAATATTCTCAAGAGAAACTCTCATGAGTGTAGTATCGCGTAACAATCGTATCAGAACTGACATCTGAACGACCTCCGCACTACGTCCTAAAAAATAGGCCAAGATGGGTTTGGTAAACTAAGGTCCTTGGCTTCTAAGGCACATGATTGAAAGAATAATGCCTAACCACAAATAACTTGTGTGACATTATTAATCCAACATGACCTCCACCAAGTGAATGGACTCGCGAGTCAACTGGCTAAGGAATACTCCACACCAGACAACAAGACTATGCCATTCTCCTATCCTAGAGTGCACTCGAGTTCGGGTATAGAACTCATCTCACAGATCACCAAAGCAAACAGCATTTGTATATCAAGCAATTCAAACATTACAATCAATACAGTTATCCCAAATTGTACAAAAATATGTCAAATAACAAATAACAATATAGCACAACAAGGGTGAAAAGTGGGCAATACCACCAAGGAACACTCTCCTCAGCAGAGTCGCCACTTTTCTGTAGCGGTGTATTCGTCGCTATATGATTTATTGATTAAATCATAAGCAAAGCATACAATGAATCGAGTCGCCACCGCACTTTTATTTATCCTAAGGACTGGCTAAAAAGCGAACAAAAGCCTAAGAAGTTTTACGCGTAGAAAACTAATGAAAAGATCAGAGATCGGGGTAAGGGGTAAATTACGCAATGGGAAGGTGTTAGGCACCCAAAACGTCCTAGGTACTCCTAGGGAGCCCTTTTCACACTTGTTGTATAAAAATTATTATTTGTCATGACATAAGTATTGTGCAAACATGATTGGGATGATGAGAAAAGAATATACAATTTTTTTATTGTTTTTGTGTTCGAACGGATGAACCCGTTGCCTACGTACCTTTCCATAAAAGGTAAAGGATCAAAACGCCGTAGTTCGGCTAAAAACTTCCAAAAGTTAGTGGATTCAATTTTAAACACAAGCACTAAGGCTTTTCATTACCAATGGGAGAAAACTCAACCTAAATCAACAATCCACCATGCGAGGACGGCTTCAACATACTAGTGAGGGGTTAACCCTATAATAAGTATGGAAGACTTACAATCAACTCACTAAGGATAAGGTAAGAATCACATCAACCACTATGGTAATTGAAACCTATGGCTAATGTATGAAAACATATTAATGGACAAAGCCAAAACAATTGAATGGGTGAAGTTAATTGATTATGATTATTTACAAAGTATGGTCAAGGTATGGTTAAGATCAATTCAAAAAGAAGTATTTACAAAAGATGGAGTTTGAAAATCATGGACTTAAGGTTCAAGTTTCTAATTTGGAAAAGCAAGGTGAGAATGTTTGCACAACACTTATTTCAAGTTTTAAAGGCAATGTGTGAAAAGGTTTAGGACAAAAAGGATGAATGGAATGGAAGAAAGTAAAACTTCTTAGAAAAGGTTCACCTCTTGAAATCATATAGAAGATGATTCAAGTGTATCCTTAGGACTGAACAATGAGCAATAACAAAAGCAAATAAAGTGATACCGGATGCCACTCAATGGTCTTACTCCAATCTCACACACAAAACAAAAATGGGATACCGGAAGCCAATAGATGGTAATATTCCAATCTCCTAAAACAAAACAAAAATGGGATACCGGAAGCCAATAGATGGTCTTATTCCAATCTCCTAAAACAAAACAAAATGGGATACCGGATGCCAATCTATCTGGGCTTATACCAATATCAACATATGATCATAGGAAAGCAAACGCCAACTTACAGGGGCTTACAATTGCATCCTCACATACAATAAACAACTGCATTGCCGACATGCAAAAGATATTCACACATCTTATTAATAGATTGAATGCTCTAGGTAATCCTATCTCCAATGCTATTGCTACTAAAAAGGTTTTAAGATGTCTTAATAGAGAATGGCAACTCAAGGTCACCTCTATCAAATAGGTGAATGACATTAAAGCACTTGATCTTACTACTTTGTTTGGTAAAATGGAATAACCTGAGCAAGAACTCACTTGCTTGGAAAAACATGAAAAAAGTATGAAAATAAGATGAAGAAAGAGAAATGTAAACACAAGGTGGAAGAGAAGAAGTCCATTGCTCTAGAGACTTCTAGTTTAAAGTCCTCAAATAGTGAGCTTAGTGATTGTGAAAATAAAGATGACGAAGACTCCGATGAAGAAGACATGGGATTGTTCATCAAAAGGTACAATAGATATATGTGAGAACAAGCAAATAAGCACCCTAAAAAGAAGGATCATGGTAAATCCGGAAGGTTGTCAAATTCCTCAAAGGATGATGAGAAGAATAAAAGTAAGGGTATAAATACATGCTACCATTGTGACAAAGAAGGTCACATTAGGCCAGAGTGTCCTCAAATCATGAAAGAAAATGAAAAAGGTCATCACAAAAGACAAAACAAGCCTAGAAGGGCTTATATTTCTTGGGAAAGAGAAAGTGGTTCTTCAAGTGGAGAAAGTTCTAGCTCAAGCGACGAATCAGAAAAGATGTGTTACATGACCAACAAAGGAAAGAAAAAGATTGTAAGTCACTTTAAGCCTAAATCTACTCATGACTTATCTTATTTTCAATTGCAAGAATATTTTGAAAATCTACAAAGACAAGCCATAAAAGATTTCAAAAAGCTTGCTTCAAACAAAAGAATTTTCTCTCATTTGCAAGCTAAAATGTTAGAAAGTGAAAAGAATATGGAAGCTCTAAGGAAATATATGATAGACATTTTAAAAGATAAATGTGATGATAATAGATCTTCATGGTATGGGTGTGAGACTTGTCATATTTGGTAAAAAGAGTCAAAAGATCTTAAAGCCAAGTTGAACAAGGCTTTGCAACCCAAAGTCACTTTTGTTATTGAAACATCAAAACATGATATGCCTTCTCATAATCCTTATAGAAGGTTGTAGCGGGGTATTCGTTACCATTAGAGATATTGACTAAATCCAAGGTAAATCATACAAGTCGAGTCGCCACCGCACTTCTATTTATCCAAAGGAATGGTTAGAAAGCGAACAAAAACCTAATAGTTTTAACCAAAAAACTAGTAAAAGAAACAGAGATCTGGGTAAGGGGGTTGATTATGCAATGGGAAGGTGTTAGGCACCCAAAACATCCTAGGTACTCCTAGGGAGCCCTTTTCACACTTGTGAAGGTTGTTGTCTTGTGAAAATTTTGTTTGTGCAAACATGATTGAAGAGATGAGAAGAGAATGTACAAGTTTATTTACATTTTGTGTTTGAATGGATAAACCCATTGCCTACGTACCATCTTATAAAAAGATTAGGATCAAAACCTCGTAGTTCGGGGTAAAAATTTCAAAAAAATGAGTTGGTGAATTGATTGGTCCAAAAGCCTTAAGGTCTTTTGTTATCAAAGGGAGAAAACTTAACCAAACCACAAATCCACCATGTGAGGATAGCTTCAACATGCTAGTGAGGGGTTAACCCTATAATAAGCATGGAAGACTCATTGTCCATCACTAAGGATATAGGTTAGTATGAAATCTACCACAAGGATAACTCAAACCTAATAGCTAAAGGTTATAAAAAAATTGATTAAGGAAGTGGCCATTGGAACCACAAAAGACATTTGAATGGGTTATATTTACTAATTAGAAGTATATACAAAAATGGTCAAAGTTGACTTAAGGATTCAATTCAAAATAAGTGTTATGAAAAGAAAGTTTGAAAATCAAAAGCATAAGGCTTAGGTGTCTAATGTTGAAAACAAAGGTTAAATGTTTGCACAAAAGGTTTTGGCTTGGGTTAGTGTGGAGAGAAGAAGAAGAATGGCTAAGTCCTAAGGAAAACAAAAAGAGAAGGGATAAGAAGTGAAACCACACTAGGAGTTCCTCTTTTGAGATCATATTGATGATCCGAGTAGCTCCCATCCTTTGGAATAAGCAACCGCAAAGCAAAAGCAACCAAACAAGTTTCATAAGAGATCCTCAATGTATATTGTATCCTCCACTCAGATGAACATGGTAATGATCCTCCAATTAAGCTCAAAGCATCCCTAGCACAAAAGCACAAACATCAAAAGTTCAATGAAGTAAATCAAGAATGGACAAGAATGAGTTTAGAGGTTTGGTCCTTCTAATTCATCTTCCTCATTAAGATCCTTCTATTCCAACTTTGCATAAGGAAGGTCCTAGAATCTAAGTCCAATTCTCCATTTCTTTGCATAGGGAAAGTCCTAGAAGCTAAGTCCATTTCTTTGCATTTGGTTCACCACAATCAAAACAAAACACAAGCAAAATAATATATATACAATTATGTGCTCAAGTGAGCAAAAGGCAAATGGCATTAACATAAACATGTGCTCAAGTGAGCAAAGAGAAAAACAAATGAATAAGATGTGCAAGAATAGTAAATTGCATAAAAGTAAATTGCATAAAGTAAATGTTAATTGTCAATAGTTAGTGTTAGTAGTTAGTGTGCCATAAGGCAAATTTAGCGCTATGTTAAGCAATCGTAATTGGACTTATGTAGAAGTCACAACTATCTGAGGCCGGTCAATAATAATGTAGGTGTAGCGGTGTATTCGTCGCTATATGATTTATTGATTAAATCATAAGCAAAGCATACAATGAATCGAGTCGCCACCGCACTTTTATTTATCCTAAGGACTGGCTAAGAAGCGAACAAAAGCCTAAGAAGTTTTACGCGTAGAAAACTAATGAAAAGATCAGAGATCGGGGTAAGGGGTAAATTACGCAATGGGAAGGTGTTAGGCACCCAAAACGTCCTAGGTACTCCTAGGGAGCCCTTTTCACACTTGTTGTATAAAAATTATTATTTGTCATGACATAAGTATTGTGCAAACATGATTGGGATGATGAGAAAAGAATATACAAATTTTTTATTATTTTTGTGTTCGAACGGATGAACCCGTTGCCTACGTACCTTTCCATAAAAGGTAAAGGATCAAAACGCCGTAGTTCGGCTAAAAACTTCCAAAAGTTAGTGGATTCAATTTTAAACACAAGCACTAAGGCTTTTCATTACCAATGGGAGAAAACTCAACCTAAATCAACAATCCACCATGCGAGGACGGCTTCAACATACTAGTGAGGGGTTAACCCTATAATAAGTATGGAAGACTTACAATCAACTCACTAAGGATAAGGTAAGAATCACATCAACCACTATGGTAATTGAAACCTATGGCTAATGTATGAAAACATATTAATGGACAAAGCCAAAACAATTGAATGGGTGAAGTTAATTGATTATGATTATTTACAAAGTATGGTCAAGGTATGGTTAAGATCAATTCAAAAAGAAGTATTTACAAAAGATGGAGTTTGAAAATCATGGACTTAAGGTTCAAGTTTCTAATTTGGAAAAGCAAGGTGAGAATGTTTGCACAACACTTATTTCAAGTTTTAAAGGCAATGTGTGAAAAGGTTTAGGACAAAAAGGATGAATGGAATGGAAGAAAGTAAAACTTCTTAGAAAAGGTTCACCTCTTGAAATCATATAGAAGATGATTCAAGTGTATCCTTAGGACTGAACAATGAGCAATAACAAAAGCAAATAAAGTGATACCAGATGCCACTCAATGGTCTTACTCCAATCTCACACACAAAAGAAAAATGGGATACCGGAAGCCAATAGATGGTCTTATTCCAATCTCCTAAAACAAAACAAAAATGGGATACCGGAAGCCAATAGATGGTCTTATTCCAATCTCCTAAAACAAAACAAAATGGGATACCGGATGCCAATCTATCTGGGCTTATACCAATATCAACATATGATCATAGGAAAGCAAACGCCAACTTACAGGGGCTTACAATTGCATCCTCACATACAATAAACAACTGCATCAAGCACAAAGAAGATGAGTGGCCAATGATGGTCTTATACTCACTTCCATATCACAGGAACAATGGCCATAGGAATGGACTTACAGTTGTCCTCAATGGGTACACCACAAAGGTAGGTCACAAAGACAAATGAAATGATCATGCACTAATGAATAAGTAATGATGATACATGCACAAAGCATACAAGCAAACATGAACTAAGCAACCAGTCAAAGTCATTTAGCACACTCTATAACCAAGCATCAGGCTCATACAAAGGGTAAGGCATTGAAGCCAACTGTGAAGGGTAAAAGAGTGCTCTTAACCTTGCCATTGAGGGGCTAAGGTGAAGCAGATGAAAGGACATGAGGGGTGTGCCTCATCACTCTTATCTCTGGTCAGAGAGAGTATTGAATATCAGAAGGTGTGGGAGCTCAGAAAGATGGAGCTCTTTCCACAATTAGATTCTATAGATCTTGGGTTTTTACTCACTATGCATCAACACAAGTAGTGTGAGCAAGGTGAGTGACTCACTGAATAGTAGGAGACAGGCTACATGTCTCTTTGATTTACCAATTGCCTCAAATGAGGACTTTTCCTGCTTGGGACAAAAGTAAACAAGCACAAACATCGCCTCTTAAGGAGGACTTCAGACAGGTGCCTGGCTAAATAACAAGCCAGGTCTTCCAGACTACATGGAGACAAGAGAGTCTACCTCAATGCAAATGCTTAGCAAGCAAAGCAATACAAGTTCTTAAAAGAACTGAGCAACTAAGGGTACCTGAAATCAGTCAAATACAATCAGCATCCCAACATAAACAAAACAACAACATAAGAACCAACAACAATGTACAATCAAATAATAATGTGCATAGCACAAAGCTCAAGTGAACCAAGCACCCTACAACACAAACAAGTTAGTTTACAATAGTCAAATGAAACAATTCAACTTGCATTAATTCCTTTTAAGCACTTTACTTCTTAACCTGAAAAGTCAAAGTCAAACTCAAATATGAGTAATAGGACCACCAGGACAAGCCTAGGGTCCAAAGGATGGAAAAATCTTAAAACAGCAAGTAAAACATGATCAAAGTCAAGATAATTCAATTAAGAAGAGGATCCAATTGGCCTCACATCCAAACTATGCCCTAATTTCATTTCATGCACAATTTAAGTCAAAGTAAGCAAATGTAAACCATAAATGAGCAAACAGAATGATTGCCATCAAACAAATGTCAAAACAACTCAATAAATTCCACAAAAATTCTATTCTAAACAGAACATATTCAATGAGCTACATATCAAATTTCATGCAATTTGGACTAGTGGAAGTAGGAAAATTAAATTCAACATGTCATGGCATGCAAAAATCAACCTAAGCTAGGTCACAAAACAAGTGTCAACTTCAATCAATTGTAAAACAGTGAGATCAAATTAGAAATGAGTGGGACCAAAGCCAAATTAAAGCTATACATGTTAGGAAACACTCCATCAATTTTCATATTCATAGGATAAGGGATGAGCATTTAACAAGACATGTAAATTTGTCACTCAAGAAACAACCCAAAAATGCTAAACAGCAATCAAAAATCCAAAACAATTAGAAAATGGATCAATTAAATCCACAAAAATTCATGTTGAAACTTAACATCTACAAGTCATCTCATGCAAAAAATCAGAGCCATAGGCCTAATGGAAGCATGGAAAATTAAATCATGAATACATCATAACATAGTGTGACACATATTGTCACACTCAAATTGAATAAATCATATCTAACAAACCAGAGATCCAAAAATTACAAATTATATGTCAAAATCTCCAGGCATGAGTCAATAATCATCAATAGAAATTTCATTCAATTTGGAGCTAGCATGATTATTTGGTGATTAAAATGGTAAAACATACATATGTGTCACACATGATCAAGATCAATATACAAATCCAAAATTCTACCAGGCACAACATGAACTATTATGCCTAAAAAATTCTAGAGAAAAATTGGGATCCAACAAAAAAAGTCCCACTTAATTTGGCCTAATATTGGATTTTTTATGATTTTTTGAAGTTTTGATTAATTATGAAATAATTATTTAATGTTAATTATGGATTAAATATAACGCAGTGGCACAATCGTAAATATCTAAGCCTGGCCAAAACGACACTGTAGCATCATTTATTCGCTGTAATCTCCTGATTGGGTGAGCTCAGCGGGAAACAAAAGTTTGAAATGGAAGCGCACGCAGATGGATTAAACGCGGTATATTTTCCAGAATTTGCTCGTTCATCATCGCGTTCATACGTTCATCAAGTCCAGCTGCGGTTACGAACAATTCTTCACCAAATGACACGAGCCTTATACCGTTTTCTTCGTCTCTCAGCGTAGGTTACAAATATGTCCATGATAATGTCTATAGTTTAACATATATGAAGATCCATTCAATAAAAGTTTTAGTGCACAATCTTCAAATCCAAATATCTTGATGATTACTTGATGAAAACGCATGATTCAAATGGCAAAATGCTCTACATTCAACGTACTACCAAAACCACATAACAATTGCGTGAATTAACGAGTTCGAAATTTCACCTTCTTGGAGTGCAGTTGGAGATTCAGCGTGTTTTTGGCCTCGATTCCTGAAAACAGATCGTGATTGATGATTATGAAGATGAATGATGATGATTTCGCAGCTCAACAGGTCTTGACCATGAAGAATTTTCCACTTGCCATTGATGAGTGAAGCTTTCAACAGTGGAGTTTTGGATCGGTTCTTGCTTCGATTCTTGAAAACAGAACTCAAAGATCACCTGCACCTGAAGAATCAATAGAGAAAGAGCACAAGCAATGATGAAATTCTTCAAAAATTGATGAAAAGTGTTTTTGTGAAAAGTGGAGAAAGTGAGAGAATTTGGAGATTTTTTGGCTTTGATCTGAAAATTGTGATTATTCTCCTTGAGTTTCTGTTAGAATTAAGCTTATATACTTCACACTAATCCAACTCATAATCATGATTAGCACCAATTTTGATAATTAGCAAATGTGCACATTTAAGCAATTTGGCCTTTTTGCCCTTGGATGGCTAGAACCAATGTAACAGTGATTTTTCAATTTGAACAAGTCACAAATCTCATTTGGAAGCTATTGGAATTGGTCCTATGTGAAAATTCCAAGTAATTTGAAAGTTGGACCATTTTGCCCTTGGTTTTTAATTAGTACACTTGAAAAATGACCTTTTCATGTGAAGGCTTTTGGCAAAATGTGATGATGGATTTGGATAGTTCATGTTAATTGTGGTTTGCTCAAAGAAGAACCATCCAATTTGGCCATTCCATGTGAAAGTTATGCCACTTTGAATTCGGGCATTTTCTGAAAATGATTTGACCATAACTTGTCAACCACACATGGGAATTGAGTGTTCTTGAACTTTTTGGAAAGGCAAGAACAAGATCTTCAACTTTCATGTTGGACAAAATTTGATTTGATGCTTGTATGATGATGTAATTTTTGGGAGAAAAACTTTCCATTTTTGGCAGGTGAGAATTACAGGTCATTTCCATTTTTGGAAACCTTTTTGTCTGACTTCAAATTCTTCAACCTTGATCTTTGAAATGCCAAATGAGGCTCATATGGACATGAATGAGACTCTTCCAACCATCTCACACCTTCCAATTACTGATTAAATGCACAGTTAACCACAGTTGACCACAGTTGACTTTTCTAGGGTTTTGGTTGACTGGGCCATGTTCTGATGAATTCCAATCCTCTTTCACATGAGATCTTGGTTCCAAATGATATCATAACTTAAATGAACTCTTTATGAATGATCATGGTGCCCAAATTCTTCAAGAATGGTTACCATCCAATGCTCAATGGCTGACTTTATCTGTTTTGACCTAGTTGCTTCATCTGCAAGAAACATGGTTAGATGACAATATTTTTGTACTTTTGGTTAGTAAACAAATGAAAAGCAATGATATACAAATGCAATACATGCCTGGTGATCAAGAATCACACTCACAAGGTATCCCACCCACTAGGAGGGAAGCTAGGGCATGCAGTGATCCTTGAGGCCATGATATGATATGATATGATATGGGCCATGAGGGATCTTAGGGACAAAATTGGGGTCTTACAGTAGGCAACAAACACAAGTTAGGAGTCTTGATTAGTGAACCAAGTCCCAACAACTTGCCATGCCAAAAAGGAGAAGAGAATTGATCTTGTATTGGTTTAAGCCTTTTGCATGATTTAGAAGACAACCTATCCTTAATGCAAAGCCATTCACTTGATCAATTGATCAAGATGAATTAGATTTGAATCAAGGAAGGTTAAGTCTCTCTAACCAATGCTAACTTATCAACCTTCAACTCATTGATCAAAAAAAAGAAAAGAAGTAGAAGAAGAAGAAGGTGAAGATGGATAAGAGAAATGGAAATGACAAAATGGTAAAAGAAATATAAGTGCATTAAATGGAACATCATGTACCAATCCTCATGTGTTGACCAATAACATTGAAAGTCAAGGTCAACTAATCAAAAACAGAAGTGAGATGAAGATTGGGAGTCAAGAAATGAATAAACTATTTTTGGCATTTTTTAATATTAAAAATAAACTTGAATTAAAATAAATGGAAAGGTCAAACTTCAAAACTACTTCAAATCAACCTTGAAAGGTCCAAGTAATTTATCCTAAGTTCAACAAGGTCAAACAAAGTTTGACAAAAAATTTCAACATTTTTAAAATTCTGAAACTATTTTTAATCAATTAAAAAATGAATAAAAATAACCTAATTGAACTAAAATCTCAAATAAATCTCAAATCAATTCAAAAATTGATGAGAATATTTTTCATAGATACATCATCATTCAAATAGGTTAGGAAAATATTTTTGCATTTTTTGAATATCAAAAACTATTTAAAATGAATTAAAAACAACCAGAAAAGAGAAAATTCACAAAAAATATCAAATGACAAAATAAAAAATATTAAAAATCAGAAATAGAAACTAGAATTTATTTGGGAAATAATGCAATTGGTCCCATAAATTTTGGATTAAAAATGAAAGAGATATGATTTTTTCGAAATAAAAGGAATTTAAGAAAATAAAAACAGAAATTATAAAATGCAAAAAAAGGAGGAGCGTTGGATCTGAGCTCATTAATTGAGCTGGCAGATCACACGCTCCTAAGGCGGGCGCCTATGGTGGTCTTTGGTTAATGCGTGCGCATGTGAAAGAATTAAAAGTCATAACAATGAATGATCCTGATTGAATCTGGAAAATGGATCAAACGGTCCAGATTTAAACTGGACATGATGAAGCCACCGGAGTCACCGTCTTCTCCGGTGAGCTTCTAGATTCCGGCCAAAATGCAGAAATTAAAACCTCAACCAAATCGTGCGATCTATACATCAATAGAAAGCTGGGATGATATACATCATCCCTGTACCATCCATTTTCATTCTAGATCTCTATGATTTGAGAAATCAGAAGTTGAAAAATCTGGTGTTCATCATGAACTCAATGAATTGCAAAAATTAAAAGCATAAACATGATGCCTCTATTGAGAGGACTTCAGCCAACACAAAATCACAGCCAATAGGTCAAAGGATTTGGAGAATCAAAGAAAATACCAGTTGGAGTTCAAGTTTGAGTTCTGGTGATTTGAGCTTGAAACCTTGCTTGCTTTATCAAAACAGAAGTTCAATGAAGTGTATAGTGAAGGTCTAGAAGCATTAGATCTGAGAAAACAACCTGATGAAGTTGAATTCTAGATCTGAAATTTTTTGAAGAAAAATGCAATTGCCTCTTTAGTGATGGTTGGGGAGAGAATCCTGCAGCATTTCAGGTTGAATTGGGTGTCCAAAATGAAGGGAATGAAGTCTCTATTTATAGAGGAATTGGCAAGGAAAGTGTGAGATGATCCGTGTGCATGAATTTGGATACCACTTGCATGATCATGCACAAAGCCCAAAAGCAATGCCAAATGCAAGCTGAGTTCAAATGCCAAGGGTTTGGACGTGTAATTTGCTCTGAATTGGCTTGTGCAACAAGATTTCAACATGAATTCCACAATTGAACCTAATCATTCATCTCTTCGAAAATACCATTTAGAAAATCCAAGCATAGGCATATGGGTAATGATTGGAAAGGTATTTGTGTAAGGAACAATTGTTATGTTGGTCAAAAATCCATTTGGAATGTTTAAATTTATGGAATTTGAGTTTAAAGTGTGATATGCAAAACATGTCAAGGCAAGGTTTCTAAAATTGGCCAACTTTCAAGCCCTTCTGTTTTGATGATGCAAGCTTCAACTGAAAAAACCTGCAACATCAAAGTTGTAGATAGTTTCAAGAAAATCAAAATAGACTTAAATTTTGCATCATTTGGATTTTTGATGAAAGAGTTATGGGCACTTGAAGTTGGACGTTTTTGACTTTTAATGCCTTTGGCCAAAAAGGACCTATAGTGTCTTGCATTATCACATGTGTTTCCTTTGAGATTTTGAGATTTTGTTCAACATAACATTTGAAGTATACATCTCAATATTTCCAATTAATTTGATCCCACCTCAAAATCATAAAAAATGAATGAGTTATGTCCTTGGGAAATTGACCCAAAATTAGGGTTTCAGTCAAGATGACCTATAATGTATTGGAATGGCAGATGGTTTTACAAGCTTCAAATAAAATTTGGATGAACATGAAAGTTGTTCATATTGTCCTTAAGAGAATTTTTTCTTTTGTAATCATATCCATTTGACCAACACATAAAAAGTTAGGTCTCAGTGCATTTCAAAATAGTTAGATGAATTGACTGATCAACTTCTCAAACCCACAACTCATACCTTGATGAATTGATGATTGAGGACACTCAAATAAGTTCAAATATGCATAAAATGATGACTTAAAGAACTTCCCTTGATTGTATTTGACTATGGGCTAAGATTGCTTCATGAGCAAGGCATTATGTTACACAGATGAATTAGGGCTTCTCTGGGGAACAAGATCTCAAACCCTTTGACTTGCTTTGATCAAAATGATGCATTGAGGTACTAGGGAGGCATATTTTATGGATGAGAGCTTTGGGAACCATTGCCATGCTTGCTTTCATCTCCTCTTGACCATGTCTTTGTACTAATGATCTCCTTGAAGCTTTTGACTTTGTGATTGCTCAAGCTACAAACAAAAGATGTTAGTGACATATATTTGTGCTTTTTGGTTAGTAAATAAAATGGGAAAAACAAATGATATACAATTCAAGCATGCTTGGTGATCTCAAACCACTCACAAGGAGTCCCACCCAAAGGTAAAAGGAACCAAGATGCTAAAGATCCTTGAGGCTATGCAATGCCATGTTATGATGTCATGAGGGATCTTAGGGACAAAATTGGGGTCTTACAGATGCCCCTATTTAAGGTCATTCTAGCCGGAGAAGGGAAGGTTAAAATCTTCGTCTCGACGAGGTAGAATGGGCTTAAATAATAACAAAGAGACGGATTTTGGTCCCTAAGAGACCTCATGATGCAAATGTATGCATGCAAAAGTTAATACTCTGTGGGGATATGTGTCCACAAAGGAGTAAAGAAAGTCTGGAGAAAGTTGAAATTCCATACGAGTAATATGCTCATAAAGGAAATAGAGACTCTGGGGACTCTAATAGGGATAGGAAAGCAATGCGTGAGCAGGACACGATTCAAAGCTTGGGGAGCGGAACAAATCCATTGGAAAGACTCGAACTGACTCAAAGATGCATGTATTGGGGAATATGCCAATACAACAAAAACTACCCACAACGGATACTTCGGATAAAAATCCGGACAAAAACAATCCACTAAGGGACTTCGCTGGGGATGTCTAAAAAGACTCTCCTGGGGAAGCGACGAGATGAGGTATTACCGGTTACTGGGTAATAAGCTCAATGAGACATGTGATCTGAACACCGGTATAAGGGCGAGAGATACAACATACTCAGGAGGAAATGAATATCTAAGACCGGTACAAGGGTGAGAGATATCAAAACTTCAAAACGTCTGAGGAAGACCTAAGAAGGTACATTTCAACTCAGGGAAAACTGACTCCACAGGGGACTAAAAGTCATAATAGGGAGCAGAAAGGGAGGAACACCAGGGATACCGGTTACTGGGCATATAATAGGTGACCTATAAAGGCGTGAATTGGGGAATATTCCCAAGACACTCATCATCCAAGAGAGGGCTAAAAGCAAACTCGATTATAGGATGGATACTCGACTCCACAAAAGGGAAACAAATCTTACTCGACTGGGGAAGAACAAAAGGCTTCGACCAAAGAGTGCATGAGATATAATATCTATTACCGTCAGAACGTAGATAATATACTCGCATGGAAGATTATCCACAACCGGTTACCGGGTTAATAAAGGATGAATCGACCGAAAAGAAAAGGCATCGGGATACCGAAACTAGGTATATAAAGATGACCAATTCCGGAGAGAAACAATCGTTACCAACAACAGGGTAGACGAGAGATAACTTGCTGGGGATAAATTGCATAATCAGGGAAACTATCCAGGTAAAAGAGGGAATATCAACATCGAATACTGGATGAAGATAACCATCAAGGAGGGGATTACACCTACCGGATACTGGGTAGGAAACCATGGAAAAGTAACCGTCATCGATAACGATGAACACCAGGTTAACTCTGCAAAGGGAAAGAGAAAATAGGGTTTACAAATACCGGTATAAGGGTAGTAAACCACAGACACCACCGGGGATAAGATGAATGATTACTGGTTACTGAGCAATTATTCATTTATACCGCGGGGAAGCACAGGAAACAGTCACAGGAGCCAATTTAGGATCAAACCAAAGAGGCAAACAGAATCAAAACTCGTCCTAATGAGGATATAACTTAATAGGGAAGCCCATCCCAATATATGTGTTGGGGGGAAACAGAAACAACCATCATCCACGAGGACATAGCTTGGTGGGGAATATGGAAGAAAGTATAGACGCTTTCTGCCTATGGAGCTGACTCTATATGGAGAGATCAGACACACACATCTGCTTGGGAAGATCTATATCACCAAGTAGCAGGAGACAACAAACAACAATATATGGCAAAGAATGCAACATGAATATCCGAATGTTATGATTATGCGTGCATATGCATGGTTTATGTTTGATGAATGCTAACAAACAGACATATCTAACACACACAGGATCCAGGGATCAACCACCCGGTACTACATCACAAGGGGGGGAAATCCAGAATCACCGGAGAATATCCAACCTGCTGGGGATCAGGGATGCCAGAAAACAACAATATCTCTGCAGGGGATGAATCATTGATCACAGCTGGGGAAAAGAGTTTAATGCACAAGTAGAATCTGCCACGTAAGCCACTCTACTGGGGAATCTATCCGAGGGATAAAGGGATTCTGGGGACCAACCACCAAAAATCGAATCTTCCAGAGAGGACACATCTGCTGAGGAGAAAAGAATCAACTGCTCTGCTGAAGGGACAACTGGTGAACCTCTCAAAATCATACCACTCTGGGTTCCGGAGGTAGAAAATATAGTCATGCCAGGAATATGAACAAATGTCTTACCCTGTTGGAGATCATACTACCCTTGGGAGAGCACTGGGGATCTCTTAAGTATCCTTTCGTCTTTGTGAATGTTCACTTTGTTTTAAAACAATTTATGGAAAAGGAAAAAAAAATTATTTGTTTAAAACAATGATATTTTCTCAACTAAAACATGCAAAACATTTGTTGAATAGAAACAAATAAGAGTGCAAATAATTGGATAACATGCTCAAATTTATTTGATGGAATGGTAGTCTGCAAATGGCAAGACTCCATAGATCTTTACAAGTTTGAAATTGGTGATATATATTGGAAAAGGGCTACATTGAACATAATGACCATTTCTCCACCAATTCCGAATCCGATGTATTTGAAACTTCAGTTGATGATGACTGAGCGGGCATCTCTGATGGATGACAGTTATGAAACAAAAGTCTTGTCAGGATGCAGTTACTTGCCAAATCCCTAATTTTTGCCTAGATTTCCCCAGGATGAGGTACTCAATCTAGCGGGATACAAATATTCATTCATTTTTTATTGTCTCTAACTTTTGCCTGGACCGCCATTTCGGGTTTTCAATCCACCGAGACGCTCATTTTTGCCTAAGCCGCCCTTTCGGGTTTTCAACTTAGCGAGCTATTCTGTTATTATTATTATTATTATTTTTTTTTTAGGCGAAGTATTTCTTGACTGCATCTGAATTCACAGGACGAGTGAAATCCTCCCCGTCCATAGTTGTAAGTATCAAAGCACCGCCTGAAAAGGCTCTCTTAACAACATATGGACCTTCATAGTTTGGAGTCCACTTGCCCCTGGAATCGGGTGCGAAAGATAAAACTTTCTTGAGCACGAGGTCACCTTCTCTGAATACACGAGGCTTGACCTTCTTATCAAAAGCTTTCTTCATCCTCTGCTGATATAACTGACCATGGCACATGGCAGTCAATCTCTTCTCTTCAATCAGTTTCAACTGGTCATAACGACTTTGAACCCACTCAGCATCAGTCAACTTGGCTTCCATCAAGACTCTCATTGACGGGATCTCCACCTCTACTGGGAGTACAACTTCCATGCCATAAACAAGAGAGAAAGGGGTTGCCCCTGTTGAAGTGCGGACAGATGTACAATATCCATGTAAAGCAAATGGCAGCATCTCATGCCAATCTTTGTACGTAACAACCATCTTCTGGATAATTTTCTTGATATTCTTGTTAGCAGCTTCAACAGCCCCATTCATCTTGGGTCTGTAAGGAGAAGAATTATGATGTGCTATCTTGAACTCACTACACAGTTCCTTCATCATTTTGTTGTTCAAGTTAGATCCATTATTAGTAATAATCTTATCTAGCACACCATACCGGCATATGAGTTGATTCTTGATAAACTTCACGACCACCTGCCTGGTCACATTTGCATATGATGCAGCTTCAACCCACTTAGTGAAGTAATCAATTGCTATGAGAATAAATCTGTGTCCATTGGACGCTTTCGGCTCTATCATGCCAATCATGTAAATTCTCCACATGGAGAAGGGCCATGGTGATGAAATCATATTCAGAAGTGTCGGGGGAATATGAATCTTGTCCGCGTAAATCTGACACTTATGGCATTTCTTCACATACTTGCAGCAGTTAGACTCCATTGTCAGCCAATAGTAGCCTTCCCTCAACATCTTTCTAGCCATGGCATGTCCATTGGAATGAGTACCAAATGAACCCTCATGGACCTCGGTCATCAACAGGTCTGCTTCGTGTCTACCCACACATCTGATCAGAACCATGTCAAAATTTCTTTTATAAAGCACTTCGCCATTGAGGTAGAAACTGCCTGACAATCTCCTCAAAGTATTCCTATCTTTCACAGATGCCCTAGGTGGGTAAATCTGGCTTTGAAGGAAACACTTGATATCATAATACCATAGCTTATCATCTTTCACTTCTTCTACTGCAAATACATGAGTTGGTCTATCCAAGCGCATCACAGTGATATTGGGAACTTCATTCCACAACTTTACCACAATCATGGAAGCAAGTGTAGCAAGAGCGTTTGTCATCCGATTCTCGTCTCGAGGAATGTGATGGAAGTCGACCTCAGTAAAGAACGTCGAAATCCTCCTCGCATAATCCCTATAAGGAATGAGACCAGGCTGATTCGTTTCCCACTCACCCTTATCTGATTAACAACGAGGGCCGAATCACCATATACATCAAGATACTTGATCCTTAGATCGATGCATTCCTCCAATCCCATAATACAGGCCTCATACTCAACCATATTATTCGTGCATTTGAAAGTTAGCCTTGCTGTAAAAGGAATATGTGTGCTCTGAGGAGTAATAATCACTGCCTCAATACCATTTCCATACTGATTTACAGCGCCATCAAATACCATACTCCATTGGGGATCAGGCTCTGGCCCTTCGTCGAGTGTAGGCTCATCACAATCTTTCGTTTTCAAATACAGAATCTCCTCATCTGGGAAGTCATACTAAATTGACTGATAATCCTCAATTGGCTGGTGTGCCAAATGGTCAGCCAAGATACTACCTTTAATAGCCTTCTGAACTCGATACTCAATATCATACTCAGACAACAACATCTACCAACGGGCAATCCT
This sequence comes from Lathyrus oleraceus, assembly GCF_024323335.1. NCBI lineage: Eukaryota > Viridiplantae > Streptophyta > Magnoliopsida > Fabales > Fabaceae > Lathyrus > Lathyrus oleraceus. The sequence continues at coordinate 54,292,302 of NC_066585.1, forward strand.
TCCAGTTAAAGCAGGCTTCTCAAATATATACTTGATTGGAACCATTCTGGATATCAACCAAGTTGTATGATTTAACATATACTGGCGTAAGCGCTTAGCAGCCCAAGCTAAGGCACATCATGTCTTCTCAAGCATGGAGTATCGAGACTCACAATCAGTGAACTTCTTACTTAAGTAGTAGATAGCATACTCTTTCTTCCCTGATTCGTCTTGCTGACCCAGGACACAACCCATTGAGTCTTCAAGAACAGTTAGATACATGATCAATGGTCTTCCCTCTACAGGCGGAGACATGATTGGAGGTTTAGACAGATATTCTTTAATATTGTCGAAGGCTTTCTGACAATCCTCGGTCCAATCATGAGACTGATCTTTCCGAAGGAGCTTGAATATCGGCGCACATGTGGCAGTCATGTGGGATATGAATCTAGAAATGTAATTCAAGCGGCCAAGAAAACCTCGGACTTGCTTCTCAGTTTTGGGCGCAGGCATCTCTTGTATTGCTTTGACCTTTGCAGGATCAACCTCAATACCTCTTTCACTGACAATGAAGCCCAATAACTTGCCAGAACGGGCTCCAAATGTACACTTGTTGGGATTTAGACGAAGCTTATACTTCCTCAGATGCTGAAAAAGCTTCAACAGGTGCTCTACATGTTCAACTTCCGTTCTTGACTTAGCAGTCATGTCATCAACATATACTTCAATCTCCTTGTGCATCATATCATGAAACAAAGTAGTCATAGCTCGTTGATACGTGGCTCCAGTGTTCCTCAAACTGAAGGGCATCACTCTATAACAGAATGTTCCCCAAGGTGTGATGAATGTTGTCTTCTCCATATCCTCGGGTACCATCTTAATCTGATTATATCCGCAAAATCCATCCATAAATGAGAAGACTTTGAATTTAGCTGTATTGTCTACCAACATATCAATATGTGGTAGAGGGAAATCATCTTTCGGACTAGCTTTATTCAAGTCTCTATAGTCCACACACATTCGGACTTTTCCATCTTTCTTAGGCACGGGCACAATATTGGCCACCCATTGAGGATACGTAGAAGTCACCAGAAACCCCACATCAATTTGCTTCTGAACTTCCTCTTTGATCTTTACTGCCATATCAGGATGAGTTCTTCTGAGCTTCTGCTTCACAGGCACGCACTCAGGCTTTAAAGGCAGGAAATGTTGCACAATATCAGTATCCAGACCAGGCATGTCTTCATATGACCAGGCGAAGACATCGGCATATTCTCACAACAATTCAATCAACCCCTTCTTAACAGATTCTTCCAGGAGTGCCCCAATCTTTACCTCTTGCACACAATCTTCAAACCCCAAGTTGACTGTTTCCAGATTCTCCAGATGTGGCTGAATGACCTTCTCTTAATGCTCAAGTAGCCGGGTGATCTCATCAGGAATCTCTTCAACATCATCTTCCTCTGCCTCAAATACAGGGAATTCAAAATTGGGAGATGGCGTTGGGTCATTATGTTCAATGGGTCTAGAAATCAACCTGCATAATGATTTTGGATATGAAAAGCTTTAGAATTCAAACAAGGCAAATCATTATGCAGATGAAAAGATTGATTTATTTTTATTTTTAGGGTTTTATGTGATCACCAATTTCATGCAAAAAGCGAAAAGGGAAAATAATTTGGAAAAACAAACATTTAACATAAATTTATTGAATGAGAATATCATTGTATTTATGTTGCCAACAATGTCATCACTTCTCCTTTTGGCATGGGAGAAGGGTTTTTAAACAAAGTGATCATTACGTTGACTTGTGGATAACTGTAGGAACATCCACAACGACCCAATTGTTGCAGACCCCTCCAGGGATGATGAAATTTCCAGAATCCTCTGCACCTTCTTCCAAGACAACAACAACTTCTTCATCCTGGCCGGTGTGGATAAAACTTCCACTCTTGAATAGCCCTTTCTCATTGAAAACTCCAGAAGAAAAGCCAATGCCAGCCCAAGACTTATTGTCTTCTAGCTCGATCATTTTTCCTAAACCAGCAATAGCACCACACTCAATGGCCAACTTCGCATCTCTATAGAAAGTAAATGAAGGAGTTCTCTTCTCAACAGGCTCATCTATAGATAAAGCTTGGAAAGGAGTTCCAACTTCATCCTCATCCTCTATGTACGAGAAGGAAGACAAGTGGCTTACCAGGAGAGTCTTTTCTCCCCCTACCACCACCAATTTCTTATTCTTCAAAAATTTCAGCTTCTGGTGTAGGGTGGATATCACGGCGCCAACCTCGTGAATCCATGGCCTGCCTAGGAGACAGCTATATGATGGATGGATATCCATAACCTAGAAGGTAATCTGGAAATCGCTTGGTCCAATCTTGATTGGGAGATCAACTTCCCCAATCATAGTCTTACGCGACCCATCGAAAGCTTTCACAACTACTCCACTCTGCCTCATGGGAGGCCCTTGATATGACAACTTCGAAAGAGTGGATTTTGGCAATACGTTCAAGGATGACCCAGTGTCCACCAGCACATTGGACATGGCGTCGTCTTTGCAATTCATAGATATGTGTAAAGCTAAGTTGTGGTCTCTTCCCTCCTCAGGGAGATCAGAGTCACAAAAACTCAAATTGTTACAAGCAGTAATATTTGCAACGATGCTATCGAATTTCTCTATTGTGACATCATGATCTACATATGCCACATCCAAAACTTTCTGCAGAGCCTCTCTATGTGGTTCTGAATTCAGAAGTAATGATAACACAGATATCTTGGATGGAGTTTGTAGAAGCTGGTCTACAACATTGTACTCGCTCTTTTTGATGAGCCTCAGCATCTTATCACAGTCTTCTTTCTCATTGCCACTAGGGCCAACAGAAGTAGGAGCTTTTAGTACAGAGGAGGGTTTAACAGCAAGTGCCGGATTCGGAGGATTCACCGTATTCCCAATCCGACGTTCAGCAAAATCAACACTAGCTTGAGGCTTCGGTGGTGCTAAAAATACACGACCGCTGCGGGTCAAACCACTTACATCAGCGATGTTCACCACAGACGAGGAAGGCAAAGGAACTTCTTTCCCATCTTCTACATCAACAGCGTTGTAACGAAAGGGAATTGCCTTTTCAGAAGAATATGGCACATGACCGGCAGACTTAATGATCAGAGAAGGAGAAGCCTTCTGCTTGCTACCATCATACTTGATGATAACAGGTTCGGGCATCCGGAATACTGGGGAAATCACGTTGACCTCAGGTTCATCTTCATCAACATTCCTATTATGAAGAATCTCAATAACTCCTTCATCCAGCATTTCCTGAAGATCTTTGCGCACCTGGCGACAACCCAATCGGTTAACAGGGCAGATTCAGCATCTATCATGATCGTGCTCATAGTGACTGTAATCACACAGCAAACGGTGTAACTCGACCAGAGACTGTCGAATATGACTAACATATTTGACTTTGTACTTGCCAGGGCAGCCCTGGACCATGTTAACAGATTTCCCATGCTCGGGCAATGGGTTCTTCTTCACATTAGGACCTACGTCCTCAAAACACAGAATGCCACACCTCACAAGGTACTGAACCTTGGTCTTCAAAGGGTAGCAACTTTCCACGTTGTGGCCGGGAGCACGAAAATGGTAGACACAATGCAATTCGGGCTTATACCACCATTGAGGGTTAGCAGGTATAACCGGTGGGTCTCTCGGAGTAATCAACTTCCTCTCTATCAAAGAGGGATATAATTCTGCATACGTCATCGGAATAGGATCAAAGGTGACCCTTTTCCTCTCGTAACTCGTGCTGGTTTGATTACTGTTTCGAGGCTGGTAGGCCTGCTGTTGTGGTCGGTGCTATGGTTGTTGATATTGTTAAGGTGGTTGCTGATTGTTGCTATGTTGGTGATATTGTTGATTGTCTCTGAAAACAGGTGCTATATGAGCCATCTGGTGCTGGTTACTGGCAGGACGCACAGTCTTCCTCCTCATAGAGGGTCTTCTAGGTTTCACATGGGAGGTCACAACATGTGCCTCTCCATCTTTCTTCTTTGCAAACGCCCCATAACGCTTGGAAGAAGAGCCTTCCTCTCTGGTCAGACGTCCTTCTCTAACCTCTTCTTCTAAACGCATCCCCATATTGACCATCTCGGTGAAGTCAGACGGAGCGCTAGCAATCATCCGCTCATAATAGAATGAACTCAAGGTCTTCAGAAAGATCTTGGTCATTTCCTTCTCTTCTAGCGGAGGCACAATCTGTGCTGCCACCTCTCGCCACCTCTGGGCGTATTCTTTGAATGTTTCTTTGTCCTTCTGGGACATGGCCCTCAATTGATCCCTATCGGGAGCCATATCCATGTTATACTTGTACTGCTTGACGAAGGCCTCACCAAGGTCGTTGAAGGAACGGATGTTCGCACTGTCTAACCCCATGTACCATCTCACGGCGGCACCGGACAGACTGTCCTGAAAGTAGTGGATGAGCAACTGGTCGTTATCAGTTTGAGTAGACATCTTCCTGGCATACATGACCAGGTGGCTGAGAGGGAAAGTATTTCCTTTGTACTTTTCAAAATCAGAGACCTTGAATTTCACAGGAATCTTCACGTTGGGAACTAAGCAGAGATCGGCAGCAGACTTGCCAAAAAGATCCTTTCCTCTAAGAGTCTTCAATTCCTTGCGAAACTCAAGAAATTGATCATTCATAGCGTCCATCTTCTCATAGACATATGGGCCCTCAGATGGCTCAGAATGATAGATGGTGTCGTCTACCCTGGGAAGAGTGTGCACAACAGGAGGAGGAACAGCAAGGACCGGGCTAGATGCCGACATAGAAGCAAAAGTAGGAGCAGGACCCTCGAGCATGAAGTTAGGAGGCATTCCCCACGGAAACCCGGTTGGCATGGTTGTGGGAGCAAAGTGTGCACTGGCTGCAGGCACAGTTGAGGAGACAATCTCGGAGATGACTGTCCTCTGGGGAGGAGTTGAAGGTGTTGGAGAAGACTGGCTTTGGGCAGCCATGAATGATTCCATCAAAGCACTCAGTCTGGCCACTTCTTCTTTGAGTTCACGGTTTTCTTTCTCTAGTTGATCCATCAGTCTTGCAGAGTTGGCTCTAGTGTAGTACCGGTGAGTCAGCTTGTCTTCAAAATAAATGAAGAGCACAGAGTTAGACCACATGACAAGAGACCGGAAACCAAAACCTACTTATGCACATGATGCATGCAATGCTTGTGCACATGATTTGTTTTTATATTTCAAAGGAACTTTAGGGTTTTATTTGCAAATTTTGGAATCTTTTAACACTTATCGCATATAGAAATATCTCATAAAATAACATCAAGGGAAAGAAGTACAACATTGTCAATCATGTACAAGAGGAAAGGAAAATAATCATCCTATAGATCCCTAGAAACAATCATCTAATGCTCGGGACACAGGAAGATAAGATGCACAAAGCCTTTTTACTTCCTCCTCATACGCTACCTCCATATCCGCCTTCTCTTTGGCGAGTCGGTCGTACTTCCTCCTCCAAAACCGGGAAGACTGAGGAAGTAGAGAAGTCCATGCATCATTAGGATCATCAATAACTTGATGCTCAAGGAACTCAATCAAAGCATCCTTCTCCTTAATCTGCTGAAGCAACTCCTCTCGTTCACGAATCCAAGCACGTGATCGGTCTTCATCTCTCAACTCCTCTACTCCTTGATTTAGGAGGGTTGAAGACCCAACCATAACCAAAGGTGTAGGTCTCGGATACTCGTAAGGCATGAGATACTCAGAAGCTCTCCTCCTTACCCAAGCAGTGTAAGGGTCCAAAGCGATGCAATTCTTGGGACCCAACTCCTTCCTTCCTTTCTTATGAATCTTGCGCCAAGCGCGGACCATCCCAGCTTTCAAGCCTTGGGGATCTTTACCCTCCTGAAAGAACACACCCTCTAACAAAATGTTATTAGGTTTATCCTTTAGGGGGAACCCAAGCTGACGACGCGCCAAAACAGGGTTGTAGTTAATCCCACCACATGTACCAAGAAGAGGCACATTGGGAATTCACCACAAGAGTCGATAATCTGCACACCATCATACACACGGTTATACCAAGAGATATCATCATTAGTGAGAGACATGAGTCTCGTGGACCACCGTAGACATCCCTTGTTCTCCTTGAAGGCGACCGTCTGAGGTAAGTGAGAAATAAATCACTTATACAACAATGGCAAACAGCACACAATGGCACCACCACCCTTTGCATTCCTCATATGCAAAGAGAAATAAGCATCACCCAACAGAGTCAGAACGGGATTAAGAGTAGAAAAGATCCTAATGGCGTTCACATCCACAAACTTGTCGATGTTGGGGAACAATACAAATCCATAGATGAGAAGTACAAATATGGCTTCAAAGGCATCCTCACTCATGGCTTTCCCATAGACAGTAGCTTGAGCAATGAGGAACTCAGAAGGGAAACCTTGAATTCCACCTTTGGTAGTCATATGAGTACCAACCAGAGATTCATCTATGTGCAACATGTCAGCTATCTCTTGAGAAGTAGGAATAGTCTCCAAGCCACTGAACGACAACTGGTCTAGAATAGGTATACCCACAAGATAGGCATACTCCTCAAGGGTAGGCAAAAGCTGAAAGTCTGGAAACGTGAAGCAACAGTACAAGGGATCATAAAACTGCACCAATACACTCATCAATCCTTCGTCCACCTGAGTAGTCAGAAGAGGAAGAAGCTTCCGAAAACGAGCTTTGAAACCCAAAGGATCTAGTACATAGGATGTCAGATTCCTTAACTCTTTCAAATCTGGTTGTCTGAAACTGTACTTCTTCGTATTCCTTCTTTGTCTTTCCATGTCTGAAAATTTTGCAAATAAACCCCTTAAGTTCCTTGAAAATTTTCTTATTTATTGATGATATGGATGTAAATGACTGCATGAATGCATGAATGCAACAATCACACTCAAGGATCAAGCAAAGCACACCAAACAAAGGTCATGGGATGGATCATATCATCCTTAATATCAATCATCCATTTTGGTGGATTATGGTTTACACCTTATCTACACCCAAGTTCCATTGATATTAAGGATATATGAACAAATCAACCATGAATCAAGGGTTTGTTGCGAGTCACGAGCATGGAGTCTCGATTAAGAACCACCCAAAGGGAATGTACTAGGGTTTAAACCTGCCAAACATGTTCTACAAGAGGTTCCCATAGTCATCATCCCATCTTTCGGATATTATCGGAGAAACGACTACTCGTATTCCAAAAATATTCTCAAGAAAGACTCTTATGAGAGTAGTATTGCGTAACAATCGTATCAAATCTTACACTTGAACGATTTTCGCACTACATCCTAAAAACAGGCCAAGATGGGCTTGGTAAACTAAGGTCCTTGGCTTCTAAGGTTTATATTGGAAGGAATAATGTCTGACCACAACTTACTCGTGTGACATTATTGATCCCAACATGACCTCCACCAAGTGAATGGACTTGCAAGTCAACTTGATAAGGAATAACTCCACACAAGTCAACAAGACTACGCCATTCTCCTATCCTAAGTGCACTCGAGTTCGGGTATAGAACTCATCTCACAAAGATCACCAAGCATACAAGGAATTAATATCAAGCAATTCAATCATTACATACAATACAGTAATCCCAAATTGCACAAAAATATGTCACAAGACAATACAATACAACAAGCATGAAAAGTTGGCAAAACCCACTAGGCAAAAGTTCCCCAGCAGAGTCGCCATTTTTCCTGTAGCGGGGTATTCGTTACCATTAGAGATATTGACTAAATCCAAGGTAAATCATACAAGTCGAGTCGCCACCGCACTTCTATTTATCCAAAGGAATGGTTAGAAAGCGAACAAAAACCTAATAGTTTTAACAAAAAAATTAGTAAAAGAAACAGAGATCTGGGTAAGGGGGTTGATTATGCAATGGGAAGGTGTTAGGCACCCAAAACATCCTAGGTACTCCTAGGGAGCCCTTTTCACACTTGTGAAGGTTGTTGTCTTGTGAAAATTTTGTTTGTGCAAACATGATTGAAGAGATGAGAAGAGAATGTACAAGTGTATTTACATTTTGTGTTTGGATGGATAAACCCATTGCCTACGTACCATCTTATAAAAAGATTAGGATCAAAACCTCGTAGTTCGGGGTAAAAATTTCAAAAAAATGAGTTGGTGAATTGATTGGTCCAAAAGCCTTAAGGTCCTTTGTTATCAAAGGGAGAAAACTCAACCAAACCACAAATCCACCATGTGAGGATAGCTTCAACATGCTAGTGAGGGGTTAACCCTATAATAAGCATGGAAGACTCATTGTCCATCACTAATGATATAGGTGAGTATGATATCTACCACAAGGATAACTCAAACCTAATAGCTAAAGGTTATAAAAAATTTGATTAAGGAAGTGGCCATTGGAACCACAAAAGACATTTGAATGGGTTATATTTACTAATAAGAAGTATATACAAAAATGGTCAATATTGACTTAAGGATTCAATTCAAAATAAGTGTTATGAAAAGAAAGTTTGAAAATAAAAAGCATAAGGCTTAGGTGTCTAATGCTGAAAACAAAGGTTAAATGTTTGCACAAAAGGTTTTGGCTTGGGTTAGAGTGGAGAGAAGAAGAAGAATGGCTAAGTCCTAAGGAAAACAAAAAGAGAAGGGATAAGAAGTGAAACCACACTAGGAGTTCCTCTCTTGAGATCATATTGATGATCCAAGTAGCTCCCATCCTTTGGAATAAGCAACCGCAAAGCAAAAGCAACCAAACAAGTCTCCCAAGAGATCCTCAATGTATCTTGTATCCTCCACTCAGATGAACATGGTAATGGTCCTCCAATTAAGCTCAAAGCACCCCTAGCACAAAAGCACACACATCAAAAGTTCAATGAAGTAAATCAAGAATGGACAAGAATGAGTTTAGAGGTTTGGTCCTTCTAATTCATCTTCCTCATTAAGATCCTTCTATTCCAACTTTGCATAAGGAAGGTCCTAGAATCTAAGTCCAATTCTCCATTTCTTTGCATAGGGAAAGTCCTAGAAGCTAAGTCCATTTCTTTGCATAGGGAAAGTCCTAGAAGCTAAGTCCATTTCTTTGCATAGGGAAAGTCCTAGAAGCTAAGTCCATTTCTTTGCATTTGGTTCACCACAATCAAAACAAAACACAAGCAAAATAATATATATACAATTATGTGCTCAAGTGAGCAAAAGACAAATGACATTAACATAAACATGTGCTCAAGTGAGCAAAGAGAAAAACAAATGAATAAGATGTGCAAGAATAGTAAATTGCATAAAAGTAAATTGCATAAAGTAAATGTTAATTGTCAATAGTTAGTGTTAGTAGTTAGTGTGCCATAAGGCAAATTTAGCGCTATGTTAAGCAATCGTAATTGGACTTATGTAGAAGTCACAACTATCTGAGGCTGGTCAATAATAATGTAGGCAACAAACACAAGTTAGGAGTCTTGATTAGTGAACCAAGTCCCAACAACTTGCCATGCCAAAAAGGAGAAGAGAATTGATCTTGTATTGGTTTAAGCCTTTTGCATGATTTAGAAGACAACCTATCCTTAATGCAAAGCCATTCACTTGATCAATTGGTCAAGATGAATTAGATTTGAATCAAGGAAGGTTAAGTCTCTCTAACCAATGCTAACTTATCAACCTTCAACTCGTTGATCAAAAAAAAGAAAAGAAGTAGAAGAAGAAGAAGGTGAAGATGGATAAGAGAAATGGAAATGACAAAATGGTAAAAGAAATATAAGTGCATTAAATGGAACATCATGTACCAATCCTCATATGTTGACCAATAACATTGAAAGTCAAGGTCAACCAATCAAAAACAGAAGTGAGATGAAGATTGGGAGTTAAGAAATGAATAAACTATTTTTGGCATTTTTTAATATTAAAAATAAACTTGAATTAAAATAAATGGAAAGGTCAAACTTCAAAACTACTTCAAATCAACCTTGAAAGGTCCAAGTAATTTATCCTAAGTTCAACAAGGTCAAACAAAGTTTGACAAAAAATTTCAACATTTTTAAAAGTCAGAAACTATTTTTAATCATTTAAAAAATGAATAAAAATAACCTAATTGAACTAAAATCTCAAATAAATCTCAAATCAATTCAAAAATTGATGAGAATATTTTTCATAGATCCATCATCATTCAAATAGGTTAGGAAAATATTTTTGCATTTTTTGAATATCAAAAACTATTTAAAATGAATTAAAAACAACCAGAAAAATAAAAATTCACAAAAAATATCAAATGACAAAATAAAAAATATTAAAAATCAGAAATAGAAACTAGAATTTATTTGGGAAATAATGCAATTGGTCCCATAATTTTTGGATTAAAAATAAAAGAGATATGATTTTTTTGAAATAAAAGGAATTTAAGAAAATAAAAACAGAAATTATAAAATGCAAAAAAAGGAGGAGCGTTGGATCTGAGCTCATTAATTGAGCTGGCAGATCACACGCTCCTAAGGCGCGCGCCTATGGTGGTCTTTGGTCAATGCGTGCGCATGGGAAGGAATTAAAAGTCATAACAATGAATGATCCTGATTGAATCTGGAAAATGGATCAAACGGTCCAGATTTAAATTGGACATGATGAAGCCACCGAAGCCACCGTCTTCTCCGGTGAGCTTCCAGATTCCGGCCAAAATGCCGAAATTAAAATCTCAACCAAATCGTGCGATCTATACATCAATAGAAAGCTGGGATGATGTACATCATCCATGTACCATCCATTTTCATTCTAGATCTCTATGATTTGAGAAATCAGAAGTTGAAAAATCTGGTGTTCATCATGAACTCAATGAATTGCAAAAATTAAAAGCATAAACATGATGCCTCTATTGAGAGGACTTCAGCCAACACAAAATCACAACCAATAGGTCAAAGGATTTGGAGAATCGAAGAAAATACCAGTTGGAGTTCAAGTTTGAGTTCTGGTGATTTGAGCTTGAAACCTTGCTTGCTTTATCAAAACAGAAGTTCAATGAAGTGTATAGTGAAGGTCTAGAAGCATTAGATCTGAGAAAACAACCAGATGAAGTTGAATTCTAGATCTGAAATTTTTTGAAGAAAAATGCAATTGCCTCTTTAGTGATGGTTGGGGAGAGAATCCTGCAGCATTTCAGGTTGAATTAGGCGTCCAAAATGGAGGGAATGAAGTCTCTATTTATAGAGGAATTGGCAAGGAAAGTGTGAGATGATCCGTGTGCATGAATTTGGATACCACTTTCATGGGCTTGCATGATCATACACAAAGCCCGAAAGCAATGCCAAATCCAAGCTGAGTTCAAATGCCAAGGGTTTGGACGTGTAATTTGCTCTGAATTGGCTTGTGCAACAAGATTTCAACATGAATTCCACAATTGAACCTAATCATTCACCTCTTCGAAAATACCATTTAGAAAATCCAAGCATAGGCATATGGGTAATGATTGGAAAGGTCTTTGTGTAAGGAACAATTGTTATGTTGGTCAAAAATCCATTTGGAATGTTTAAATTTATGGAATTTGAGTTTAAAGTGTGATATGCAAAACATGTCAAGACAAGGTTTCTAAAATTGGCCAACATTCAAGCCCTTCTGTTTTGATGATGCAAGCTTCAACTGAAAAAACCTGCAACATCAAAGTTGTAGATAGTTTCAAGAAAATCAAAATAGACTTAAATTTTGCATCATTTGGATTTTTGATGAAAGAGTTATGGGCACTTGAAGTTGGACGTTTTTGACTTTTAATGCCTTTGGCCAAAAAGGACCTATAATGTCTTGCATTATCACATGTGTTTCCTTTGAGATTTTGAGATTTTGTTCAACATAACATTTGAAGTATACATATAAATATTTCCAATTAATTTGATCCCACCTCAAAATCATAAAAAATGAATGAGTTATGTCCTTGGGAAATTGACCCAAAATTAGGGTTTCAGTCAAGATGACCTATAATGTATTGGAATGGCAGATGGTTTTACAAGCTTCAAATAAAACTTGGATGAACATGAAAGTTGTTCATATTGTCCTTAAGAGAATTTTTTATTTTGTAATCATCTCCATTTGACCAACACATAAAAAGTTAGGTCTCAGTGCATTTCAAAAAAGTTAGATGAATTGACTGATCAACTTCTCAAACCCACAACTCATACCTTGATGAATTGATGATTGAGGACACTCAAATAAGTTCAAATATGCATAAAATTATGAATTAAAGAACTTCCCTTGATTGTATTTGACCATGGGCTAAGATTGCTTCATGAGCAAGGCATTGTGTTGCACAGATGAATTAGGGCTTCTCTAGGGAACAAGATCTCAAACCCTTTGACTTGCTTTGATCAAAATGATGCATTGAGGTAATAGGGAGGCATATTTGATGGATGAGAGCTTTGGAAACCATTTCCATGCTTGCTTTCATCTCGTCTTGACCATGTCTTTGTACTAATGATCTCCTTGAAGCTTTTGACTTTGTGATTGCTCAAGCTACAAACAAAAGATGTTAGTGACATATTTTTGTGCTTTTTGGTTAGTAAATAAAATGGGAAAAACAAATGATATACAATTCAAGCATGCTTGGTGATCTCAAACCACTCACAAGGAGTCCCACCCAAAGGTAAAGGGAACCAAGATGCTAAAGATCCTTGAGGCTATGCAATGCCATGTTATGATGTCATGAGGGATCTTAGGGACAAAATTGGGGTATTACAAAGGTATATGTATGTTGAAAAGAATTCAAATAGCAAAAGAGCATCTTCTCACAATGTTTATTGCCATTATTGTTGCATGAAAGGGCATACCATTGAAAAGTGTAACTTTAGAAGACTCTTGGTATCCAAAGGAACTCATCAATGGTTTCCTAAGTGCAACCAAGGTTTCGCTAATCATCAAGGACCCAATGAAGATTGGGTACCTAACACTAGTCGTTAATCTTGCAGGATAAATTTCTTGACTCTATGAAGAGAGTATGGGATCTTGTTTGTGGAAGCTCAAGACATAATATTTGTAACACTTCTCTATTTCTTGAATTGATGACAAGGAAGAGAGAATATGTTACTAAAGAGTTTAATGTTTAGTGTTCTTTTAATTGGTAAAAGTGTATTGATTATTACTAATGTTTTCTATCTAAGAAGTGTTGGAAACGATATTGTTCTTAATGATGTAGGTTATCTTTGACAAGACATACTCAAGTTCATCAAATTAGGGATTGATAAACCTAAGATGAGAAAGCGTGAGGAGGAGAAAGATGATTATGATAATTGAACAAGATTGAAAGTCCAAGTATTAGGATGATCATCAAGTTAACGAGATTCTTAGGTACATTTTTAATAGCGCTCTCAAATACTTTTACAAAGAGAAAAGTGGTAAGAGGGGTTTGGTTCGGTTTGTGTTTGTGGCACTTGTTGCATTCATTTCAACCTTCATTCAAAAGTTTCTCGTGGAATGCTTGTGCATCATCTGTCTTCCGTACGGTGAGGTTATATCATATCAATCCTTTTTCTTATTTCGTAAGTGAGTATTTATTTTACCTATTTATTTTTCAAAGGTATATGATGTAGTATGTGTATGATTTGTGTAATGTTTGTTCACTTCCAAAAATCTCAATGAAACCATTGTGTATTTCATTTCATATGTTTATAGTGACCTAATACTAAATGTCATCATATGTGATCTATATTTTTTGCCAAGTCATGCCTAATCTTGTGTTTGAATGTTAATTGCTTTCAAACCATTAAATCACTGCATATGTGTAGCCTCTTATTCATTAGTCATGCGCAAGTCATTATGAGCCATCAAAAATAATTTCATAAGTCATAAATGTGAGTTTTCTCAAGTTTTGTACATAATGCATCGACACATAGTCGCATAGGTTGGTGCATAATTTGATTTTGTTTGTATTTGTCAGAAATGCTTCAGGATGTGTCGACACTAAAGGTGTGAAAAACACAAGAAATAGGGGGGGGGGGGGTGATTTAATTGGGTTTTAAAAGCAATTTTTTTACCAACTCAAGAACACCACACAAATACTAAGAATAAATAGATAAAAACAGAAGTATTTTTTATCCTGGTTCGCTTGAAACTCAAAGCTACTCCAGTCCACCTGCTAAGGTGATTTTTCTGTATACACAAGGATTTAGTCCACTATAATCAACTGATTATAATAATCACAAAGAATAACCTTCTTTGTCTTATCGAGGATCCGACTATACCCTAGTCTCCTTAAGTAATAAGAAACAACAGGTTTGAATCAAAGCTTTTATGTTTACAAGTTGCTTCTACACAAGTAGATTTTACACAAATGAAAAATAAACACTTAAAGAAAAATTATGTACAAAAATGATAGCTTTTCACGAAGAAACAAACTTGTCAATTATTGTAGTGCGTCTCAGATTTTTCTTCAAGTCTCCAAGTCCCACTTATATAGCATAAGAAAAAAGACAGTTGGAGGGGAAAATGGGGACACCAATAGAGCGGCTGTCCACTGTTGGATTGGTGGAAGGAGTGATACATAGTACCGTTCTTCGCCCATAATATCAATGACATGTGTGATATATAATATTGTCCTTTTCCCACGATATCAGGTAGTGGAAGGAATATTTTATTTGTACCATGTACTATTTGATCACATATCTATTTTGATCTTATGTTCAAGTTCATTGGCTTCTGATAAATATATGATGAAGCATGAAACGAAGAAACATATATCTAGATCCAGAAACTTCAGAGTCTTTAGTCAGAACCTTGACCACGCCAGTAGTCTGGCTCGAGATCTTCAGTATCTTCATACTCTTCGGTCAGAATCTTAATAACCTCAACGTATTACTTGATATCTTTAGAATCTTCAGCTAAGTAACAAAACTTCAGAAGCTTACCATTCTTCAGAAGCTTGCCATTCTTCAGAAGCTTGATGATCAGAGTAACATCCAGAAGCATAAACGGAGAGAACATTGCAGCAGTAACATATCATGTCTTTAGAAACTTCTAAGGAGTGAATCATCACAGAAGCATAAAGATCATTTCAACAACAACTTGAACATCTTTCAGAGCTTCTCATGATTAACACATAAGTAAAATTTGGAACACAATGTTTAGAAACTAATGACATTGCACGTCATAAACTCGAAATTGAAATTGACTATTAAAGCTACACAATAACAAACCATTAGGGTACCAAAATTATTCTCACACAAGTACAATATTATTATCATCAAAACTCAAGGTATAAATGCAAAACCGAATCTTGTTCTAACAATCTCCCCCTTTTTTATGATGAAAAAACATGTATTTTGATGAACAATTTTGTACAGGGTAATCACAGAAAGATACATCTTACATAAGCACAAAGCTTCCCCTGAGATGTATAATCCTAAAAAGATAAAATCATAATTAAATAACACTTTCCCGATTAACCTTTTTGCAGTACCAAAATGATCTTCCATCAGAATCTTGGTTGAACTCTTTTGGAGAAGCTTCAGAACCTGGTTCACTTTGAAGTTCTCTTTGAATCTTTGAAAGAGCTTTCAGAGTCTGGTTATGAATTCTTCTTAAAGAGCTTCATAGCCTTGTTATAAACCTTAGAACCTAGTTGAGTAAAGTCTGATTTACATTGAATTCACAATTCCTTAGAACTTGATGTAGAGTTTAAAATTCCTCAGAAACTGATGTCTAGTTATAATTCCTAGTTGAAATCTTTTTCAAATAGTAGAGTTAAAGCTTCAGACTCAGAAAGTAGACAATTTCTTAAAAAAATGGTAACTTAAGTTCTAATTTGAAAAAATTCAAGAGCTTATGATGTACTTGACTTTTCTCTGCAAGATAATTAACAAACTATTCTTTGAAGTAGTTGTTAGCAGAAACATTAAAAGATGTTCGGGTTCTGATTCATGAATATAGATATATCAAAATAAATTATGTTTCTCCCCTAAATACATTTGTCCCACTTTGTCATCAATAAAAAAGACATAGACAAAAAATAATAATGGAAAGAAACAAACATGATTTTTTTGAAATGTGCCATAAGGCAAAAAAAGTACATTCATGTTACAAAGACAGAAAATACAAAAACACTTAAACAAAATAAACACAAAAAGTGAAAAAAATATTTTGAAAATGGCTAAAGATTCTGTGACGGAGGAGGCGGAAATTTGGAGAGATTCAACCGAAACATCATCTCCTGCATGTCTAGACGTTCTTTGACAAGAGCACTCTTAGCTTGCATATTAACTATGGTCTTTAGAAGCACTTCAGGAATTACCCCAGAAGAGGTTCCAATAGACTGTTAATTATCAGAGACAATAATCTGTTGTTCTTTAGAAGCATCCGACTGAGCAACAACATCTTCCATGACAAATTTTGGATGACCAAAATCTTCCTAAGCATCCTTAGGAACTTCCTTAACCTCTAGAGAAGGAATACATACTGGAGTATCTCATAACTTCCAGAGTTCCATAAGGGGTACAAACCCAGAATGGAACTTTCTTTCAAAAACTTTATACCCAAAGTTCTTCTGCTTGGAGATTTTGGAGTTCATCCATCTTCTATAAGCTTCCCAAGCAGCATCACTTTCTACCAGATTAGATGATAAACAACTAGTCCTCATAGCAACATGAAGACATCTTTTTGAGTTTGATTCGAATTTCTTTAGAATCTTACCAATATTTGATTGTTTTATTTTGGGTTGGCTAAGGATTCTGATAGAAAGATCAATTATGGTTAGACGAGGATCTGGACCAAAAATAGATGGAAGGGGAGAGGGAGTGACCTCATACCTTTTAGAATCAGATACTTTAGGTTCAGGTTTAAAATTGAACATGCCTTCAGGAGTATCGTCAGACACTGAGTTGCCAGAATCTCTCGAAGGAGATCTTCTGGGTGTTGTGAAATTTGGATTTTCGATGTGTAAGACCCCAATTTTGACCCTAAGATCCCTCATGCAATTCCATCATATGCATTAGCATTGAGATCATACCTTGGCATCCTCCTTACCATTTTTTCATTGGGTTTGTTTTGGGAGAGATCACCAAGCACTATGTGATTGTATCATAGTTGTATTTTATCACTTCACTAACCAAAATACTAAAAATATGCCTTTGCATTTGCCTAACTCTTTTGTAGGTAGGGCATGATCTCCATTGATCTATCAAGTTCACATCTAGGGTTTGAGACCCTCATGACAAAGAGCACAACCATGTATTGATTCAAGAATGGTCATAAACATTATATATAAGTCCCAATGATCTATACATCTTATATTGATCAAGTTTTCTTCAAGAGTTTGAGGGTGATTTGCCTTGGAAACCCTAGTTTGACTGGGTATCTTGAGTAACTCCTCCAACAAGCTATCTCACCAATTGATCAAATTTCTCAAGGCATACTTAAAAATTCATCATCTTATGCATATATGATCTACCATGAGCCTATAAAGTCAAGAGAATTGAAGATTAGCAAGTTGGTTGATGGTGGTTGGCCAGATGAATTCATCTGATCAAAACTGGGTCTCCCTAAACCCTATCTCCTACAATTTTCACCATATGAAAATGATTCCAAGATAAAACTTACTCTAACTGATATTACAAACAACTTTCATGTTTATACCTAGGGCTAGTTTTGCTTGGAAAATCATTTTCTATGTTGAAACATTATATGTCATTTTGTCTAAACCCTAATTTGAAAGTAAACTTCCCAAGGCCATAACTTGCTCAATTTTTATGAGATGAAAGATTTCCAAGTTGCAAAATCAAATTCAAGGGGTCTAATTCAACTTTTATGTTTGGAGTGAGAGCTAATTCAACTTTTATGAGCATGTGATATGAGGTTACATTATAGGTCACTTTTGACCTATACCCTTGATTAAGTGATTTTTCCAAACTTCAAAAATGCATAACTCTATCATTTAAAATCCAAATGACAAGGAATTGGTGACCATTTTGAAGGTATTTGAAATATATACAACTTTTATAAAGACACGTTTCTCATTTGAAGCTCACATAAAAAGTTAGGCAAGGTGGAATATTGAGACATATGGCTTGACACTTAGAAAAAATTTCAATATGTTAAAATTTCCAAACTTCCACCTCAAAATTCTTCAAGTTTCGAGCTCCAAACGGAAAAGTGTTGAACACGAAAGTTGTTCCTCTTGATATATACTTTCCAAAAAGTCCAAGTTCATTCATTTTGGACAAGAAATGGATAGGTTGCGCATGGCTTGAACATGGTATCATCATTTGGCAAGATTGAACTTCAAACATCCTTGCACAATTGCCCAGCATTCCAACATGACTTCAGCGTTGCTTACACTCAATTATGGATCAGATGGAGTGATTTTATGGGCCTGAACACGCCCATGCACTCATGCATCACACATTGCTAATTTTGGAAGTTCATTTCAAGTGTGCAAATATCAATTGAATTGGCTATAAATAGAGCTCCATATGCTCAGAAACTCATACACATTCGCGCCAGATTTGATCCCAAACCTTTAACCCTCTCATTCCAAAGGATAATTGTAGCGGGAAATTCATGATCATCAAGCTATGGATAAGCTATAGATCAAATAACAAGAGTCGCCACTGCGCTTTTATTGTTTCCAAAGGGAAAAGGGAAAAAGTACGAAAAAAACCCAAAAGTAAGAAGTTTTCAAATTAAAACTAATAAAATATCAGAGATTACAGGTAAGGGGGTTGGTTACACAAAGGGAAGGTGTTAGCACCCAAAGTGTCCTAGGTACTCTTAGGGAGCCCTTTTTGTGTGCATATGTACTTGGTATAAAGTGATGTTTACAAACAAATAAAATGAGGGGATGAGAAAAGAATTCATTAATTATATTTTTACGTTTGACAAGACCGAAGGTCTTGTGCCTATGTACCAACATAAAAATAAGGGATCAAAACCTCGTAGTTCGTGATACGAATTTCAAAGTGGATGCATTGTTTTTTTAACAAAAATTAAGTTTCAAAGGCACAAAGGCCTAAAAGTGGTTTGAAGGAGTTAGTTACTTTTGGATTTTTGAAAGTTTAAGTCAAGTATAGTTAAGTCTATTTACAAGTTTGATTTAATAAAAAAAGTTTGAAAATACAATGGCATAAGGCCAAAGTTTCTATCTTTTTGCAAAAGTGGTCTAAGTTTAGAACAAACGTGGTTCACACAAGGAAGATTTGAAAAATGGAGGGAGAGATTTTGAAATTAAATAAATGGGGAGAAGATGAAGAGACTATCCTATGTATAAAATTAAAAGTAGAGTTGAAAAGATCTGACCAAATGGGTAGCAGTCCAATAGACAAGAATGTCAATAGAAACCCAGAATTCCCTTGGACTTTTAGAATCAAGAACACACAAATTCACAATTATATTATCTTGAAGAGCAAGGCATCAAATAAATATGGCCACATCCAAGCTTATCCATTCCATGATCTTCTTCAAAATAGCCCATGCAACAAATGAATTCCACAAGTCACAGGTTCAAAATAACAGCTTCACAATGATCATGTTGCAGATGAACTTAGAGATGTCTTCAAAGATGTATCAGATGATATTCAAATTGCAAGCACTTGATGATCAATTTAAAATTAATTCTATTCATTCACATATATGATGTTTGTTTTTACTTTTTTCTTTATTCTAAAAATGGTAATCACAAAAAACATAAATAAATAATATAATTGTCCATCTGCATAATCTTTGGTCACAAATTCACTTCTCTAAAATCAAAATATCAAATCATTATGCAGGTTGGTTCCTAACCCCATTGAATACAATGATCCTTCTCCTTCTCCAAATGTTGAATTCCCTGTGTTTGAGGCCGAGGAGGAAAGTTATGTAGAAGTGAGTGATGAATTATCTCGTCTTCTTGAGCAAGATGAAAAGACCATTCAGCCGTTCGAAGAGCAGATTGAGCTAGTCAACTTGTGTTCCGAGGATAATATGAAGGAAGTCAAGATTGGGTCTCGCCTGTGTCCAGATGTTAAGAAGGGATTGACTGATCTTCTTCGAGAGTATTCAGATGTGTTTTCTTGGTCCTATCAAGACATGCCTGGGTTAGATTCTTAGATTGTGGAGCATAGATTGCCGTTGAAACTAGAATGCCCGCCAGTCAAGCAGAAGTTGAGAAGAACGCATCCTGATATGGCTGTGAAGATCAAAGAGGAAATGCAGAAGAAGATTGATGCCGGTTTCCTTGTAACTGCTGAGTACCCGCAGTGGGTGGCCAATATTGTGCCTGTACCAAAGAAAGATGGAAAAGTACGCATGTGTGTCGACTATAGAGATTTGAATAAAGCCAGTCCGAAAGATGATTTCCCTCTGCCACACATTGATATGTTGGTAGACAATACTGCTAAATTCAAAGTCTTTTCATTTATGGATGGATTTTCCGGATATAATCAGATCAAAATGGAACCCAAAGATATGGAGAAGACCACATTCATTACACCTTGGGGAACATTCTATTATAGAGTGATGCCTTTCGGTTTAAATAATGCTGGTGCGACTTACCAGAGAGCAATGACTACTCTTTTTCATGATATGATGCATAAAGAGATTGAAGTATATGTCGATGACATGATTACTAAATCAATTGAGGAAGAGGAACATGTTGAGCATTTGTTGAACTTATTCCAGCATTTGAGGAAGTATAAACTCCGCTTGAATCCCAATAAGTGTACTTTTGGTGTTCGTTCTGGTAAGTTGTTGGGCTTTATTGTCACTGAGAAGGGTATTGAGGTTGATCCTGCAAAGGTCAAAGCAATACAAGAGATGCCTGCGCCCAAAACTGAGAAGCAAGTCAGAGGTTTTCTCGGTCGCTTGAATTGTATTTCCAGATTTATTTCCCAAATGACTGCCACGTGTGCGCCTATATTCAAGCTTCTTCGGAAAGATCAGTCTTGTGATTGGACCGAAGATTGCGAGAAAGCTTTTGACAGTATCAAGGAATATCTGCTTGGGCCTCCGATTTTCTCTCCACCTGTTGAAGGAAGACCATTTATCATGTATCTGAATGTGCTTGATGAGAGTATGGGTTGTGTTCTTGGTCAGCAAGATGAGACTGGAAAGAAAGAATTTGCAATCTACTACCTCAATAAGAAATTCACCGATTGTGAGACTCGGTATTCGATGCTTGAGAAGACTTGTTGCGCATTGGCTTGGGCTGCTAAGCGTCTGCGCCAGTATATGTTGAATCATACAACTTGGTTGATATCCAAAATGGATTCAATCAAGTATATAGTTGAGAAACCTTCTTTAATTGGAAGGATTGCCCGTTGGCAGATGTTGTTATCAGAGTATGACATCGAATACCGATCTCAGAAAGCGATCAAAGGTAGCGTCTTGGCTGACCATTTGGCTCACCAACCAATTGAAGATTATCAATCAGTGCAATATGATTTTCCTGATGAAGAAATTTTGTACTTAAAAATGAAATATTATGATGAACCATTGCTTGAAAAAGGGCCAGAACCTGGTTCCCATTGGGGCATGGTATTTGGTGGAGCTGTTAATAAATATGGAAATGGCATCGGGGAAGTGATTATTACTCCTCAAGGCACACATTTACCATTTACAGCTAGATTAACTTTCAAGTGTACAAACAACATGGCAGAATATGAAGCTTGCATTATGGGGCTTGAAGAGGCCATGAATCTCAGAATCAAGTATTTAAATGTCTTTGGAGATTCCACTTTGGTTGTGAATCAAATCAAAGGTGAATGGGAGACGAATCAACCCGGTTTAATACCATATAGAGATTATGCGAGGAGGATTTCAACTTTCTTTACAAAGGTTGAGTTTCATAATATCCCTCGAGATGAAAACCAGATGGCAGATGCTCTTGCAACATTGGCATCAATGATTGTTGTGAAGTATTGGAATGAAGTTCCCAATTTATCTGTGATGCATCTTGACAAGCCAGCTCATGTGTTTGTTGTTGAAGAAATCAAACACGAAAAGCCGTGGTAATATGACATCAAATGTTTCCTCCAAAGTCAGATTTACCCAGCTGGGGCATCTTTGAAAGATAAGAAGACTTTGAGAATATTAACCAGTAATTTCTACTTGAATGGTGATGTACTATACAAAAGAAACTTTGACATGGTTTTGCTCAGATGTGTGAATAGACACGAAGCAGACTTGTTGATGACTAAAGTGCATGAAGGTTCCTTTGGTACTCATTCCAATGGACATGCAATGGCGAAGAAGATGTTGCGAGCAGGTTACTATTGGCTGACAATGGAATCTGACTGTTGCAAATTTATGAAGAAGTGCCACAAATGTCAAATTTATGCTGATAAGATTCATGTTCCTCCGACACTATTGAGTGTTATATCTTCCCCATGGCCCTTCTCCATGTGGGGAATTGATATGATTGGGATGATCGAGCCCAAAGCTTCAAATGGAGATCGTTTCATTTTGGTGGCAATTGACTACTTCACAAAATGGGTTGAAGTGGCATCGTATGCAAATGTAACTAAGCAAGTTTTTGTAAGGTTTATCAAGAATCAGATTATATGCCGTTATGGTGTGCCAAGCAAGATCATTACTAATAATGGATCGAACTTGAATAACAATATGGTGGAAGCTCTTTGTAAAGACTTCAAGATTGCACATCACAAATCTTCTTCCTACAGACCTAAGATGAATGGGGTTGTTGAAGCTGCGAACCAGAAAATTAAGAAGATTATTCAAAAGATGGTTGTCATGTACAAGGATTGGCATGAGATGCTCCCATTCGCTTTGCATGGGTATCGTACGTCAGTCCTCACTTCAATAGGGGCAACCCCTTTCTCTCTTGTTTATGGTATGGAAGCAGTACTCCCCGTAGAGGTTGAGATTCCTTCATTGCGTGTGCTCATGGAAGCCAAGTTGACTGAGGCTGAATGGTGTCAGACCAGGTTTGACCAGTTGAATTTGATTGAAGAGAAGAGATTAACTGCCATGTGTCATGGTCAGTTATAGCAGCAGAGAATAAAGAGAGCTCTTGATAATAAGGTCAGACCTCGTGTGTTCAGAGAAGGTGACCTTGTGCTCAAGAAGATTCTATCTTTCAAAGCAGATTCTAGGGGAAAATGGACTATTAATTATGAAGGCCCATATGTTGTTAAGAGAGCCTTTTCAGGCAGTGCTTTGATTCTTACAACTATGGATGGTGAAGAGTTCACTCGTCCTGTGAACGCAGATGTAGTCAAGAAATACTTTTCCTAAAAAGAAAAGAACAGCTCGCTAAGTTGAAAACCCGAAAGGGCGGCTTAGGAAAAAATGAGTGTCTCGGTGGATTGCAAACTCGAAAGGGCGATCCAGGCAAAAATTAGAGACATTAAAAAACAAAAAGAATTTCCCGATAAGTTGAGTACCCCACCTTGGGGCAACTTATGCAAAAATTAGGGATTATGGAAAGTAACTGCAGTCTGCTAATCTTCAGTGTTTTGAAGACTTGATTGAGCACAAGGGTTGACATCAATTCGTCACCCCGGTAGCGGTCGAGAGCACAATGGATATCAAGAGTTGGTAGAAGGATTAAGGATCATTTGTATTCAATGTAACCCTTTTCCATATAAATTACCATTTTCAATTTGTAAAAACCTATGGAGCTTTTATCCAATAACATTCCATTAAATAAACTTGAGCTTTTATCCAATTGTTTCTACTCTTATTTACTTCAGCCAATAATTTTAAAATTTTATTATGATCATTTTGGAATTAAATTTTTAATCAAAATCAGTTTTTCTTAAATATATAAAAGCAAGAATTTTTCAAAGCAATTAAAAAGAAATATCAATAACATTTTGATGGATAACAAGTCCTTAAGTGCGAAACATCAAAGGTTCCCCAAGTAGTTAACCCTTCGGGTATCCCTAGACGTTTGTGTTGATTCAGTTCCTCGCCGGAGTGTTTGATCCCTAATGGAGCTTTGTTCCTTGTCCTCAGCTGAGTTGGTTGATTCAAATACCCTGCGGCGTATTGTTATTCCCGACGGAGTTTCGGCCTTCCCCAGCGGAGTTCGTATTTCCTCAGCAAAGTGGATCTTTAGCAGAGATGGTTGATCTTCCCCAGTAGATCTCATTGGTTTCCTCGCCAATCGCCATACAACTTGCTCCCAGTCAGAGGTCTCTCCTGGTTTTTGAGCAGCTTTTGATTTTTCTCTGTAGGGTTGTCTCCCATTTTTATGGTGTTGACCTAAAACTCCTCACATATTTGATGTTCTTTCCTCAGCAGATCTCCTCCTTCCCCAGCTAGGGTTAGGCCTTTGGGATGTTGATCTCTCTTTTCTCCTGCAGTTGTCTCCATATTTTGTGGATTGACCGAGGATTGTACCGATGATTCAAATTCTTTGCGACGCCTTTGTATCCTTTGTGATCATGTTGTCAGCATAATCATCATATATACATATACATACACATTCCTATAATTTCATGATTTGCATTATCATATTTGATTGATTCATTCGAGATTATTCTTTGTTATGGCCGTACTCTATCCCCATACAAAATCTGGTGTCTGTCCTCCTTCAATTGTAGAGTGCCAACCCCTTAAGCAGAAAGACTTTAACCTTTCTCCTTTCCCCCACTGAGTTGGTTTCCTCGTGGATGATTATTATTTCAGTTTCCTCCCCAATTAATTATCTGGATGGAATCACTCCCCTTGGGTTATGTCCTTAATGGATTGAGTCTTGATTGACCGTTTCTTTCTAGCTCTTACCTAGATAGATGCTTTGAGTCCCCTAAGAGTCTATTGCCCAGTAACTGGAAATAGTCTTCTTAGTTTGCAGTTTGTTACTTCTTGCCCAATACCCGACAAAAGTACCTCAGTTTTTCGAGCAGTGGAGTCCTTAGTGGGTCTGTTTCCCCAGGAATTATATCCATGATATGTTCACCCTAACCGGTGACAGATATCTTTCTCTCCCCTGATTGAGTCTATCCTTGATATGTTCATCCTAACCGATGACAAATATTCTCTTTTTGGTAGTCTACCCAGTAAAAAGGTAGTTGTAATCCCTATTTTTGTTCCCCAGAGAGTTAATCCTTGATATGTTCATCCTAACCGATGACGAGTTTCCTTCTCTTTGCGGTCTGTTACCCAGTAACCGGTAGTTATACATCCTGCTTTTGTTCCCTCCGTAGAGTTTATCCTTGATATGTTCACTTTAACCAGTGACGGATTTTCTCTCTTGGTATTCTATCCAGTAGCTGATAGATGTATCCCTATTTTCTCCCTTCACATAGTCTATCCTTGATATGTTTATCCTAACCGGTAACGGATTTTCTCTTTGATTGGTCTTCTATCCAGCATTCGATAGATGTAATTCCTACTTTTTGTTCAGTTTGTTTATCCTTGATATATTCATCCCAACCGATGATGGGTATCCTCCTTGGGAATCCCAGGCAAGTCTATCCTTGATATGTTCATCCTAACCGATGACAGATTTTCTTCCCTGTTGAGTTTATCCTTGATATGTTCATCCTAACCGATGACGGATACTCTCACCATTGGTCTTCTGCCCAGTAACTGGTAGTTGTAAATCCTATTTTTCTACAGTTTCCCCCAACATGGCTATTCTTACCTAGTAACCGGTAATGAATACTTCCTCCTTGAATCCTCAACGAGTCATCCTTGATATGTTCATCCTAACCGGTGACAAATGTCCTCTCTGTTAGATCTTTATTATCTCCTTACTCAGTAATATGTAGTAGATAATAGATTTCTGATCCTCTTGTATAGAAGTTTATCTTCCCCAGTTGATTTGAGTGCGCATTTCCTTAGAGAAATCGTTTTCCCTGCATGATTCAAGTACTTCAGTTTTATCTTGACTTACTCGTATCCCCTGCAGATGTTTTTGGTTCCCCAACTGAGTCTTTTCCATGTTTTGATGGAATCCCTCGAGTCCCCCAATTAGTTTTAAGTCGTAGCCTGACCTACGCATAACTCATTTTTATCCCCTCAGAGTCTCTGTCTCCCCAGTGAGTTTTCCTTACGGAATGCATTATATTCCTGCGGATTTTCGGTCCCTCTGATTTCCTTTCCTTTGTGGCAGTATTTCCCCACAAAGCATTAACTTTTACATTCATATCATATGCATCATGAGGTCTCTTAGGGACCAAAATTTGTTTTTATATGTTGTTATTTAAGCCCATTCTACTGAGTCGACATGAAGATTTTAACCTTCGCCTCCTCAAGTAGAATGTCCTTAAATAGGGCCAGCTGTAAGACCCCAATTTCGACCCTAAGATCCCTCATGCAATTCCATCATATGCATTAGCATTGGGATCATACCTTGGCATCCTCCTTACCTTTTTTTATTGGGTTTGTTTTGGGAGAGATCACCAAGCACTATGTGATTGTATCATATTTGTATTTTATCATTTCACTAACCAAAATACCAAAAATATGTCTTTTCATTTTCCTAACTCTTTTGTAGGTAGGGCATGATCTTCATTGATCTATCAAATTCACATCTAGGGTTTGAGACCCTCATGACAAAGATCACAACCATGGATTGATTCAAGGATGGTAATATACATCATATATGAGTCCCAATGATATCTACATATTATATTGATCAAGTTTTGTTCAAGAGTTTGAGGGTGATTTGCCTTGGAAACCCTGGTTTTACTGGGTATCTTGAGTAACTTCTCCAATAAGCTATCTCACCAATTGATCAAATTTCTCTAGGGACACTTCAAAATTCATCATATTATGCATATATGATCTACCATGAGCCTATAAAGTCAAGAGAATTAAAGATTACCAGTTGGTTGATGGTGGTTGGCCAAATGAATTCATCTGATCAAAACCGGGTCTCCCTAGACCCTATCTCCTACAATTTTCACCATATGGAAATGATTACAAGAGAAAACTTACTCTTGATGATATTCCAAACAACTTTCATGTTGAGACCTAGATCTAGTTTTGCTGGGAAATTCATTTTCTATGTTGAAACATTATAGGTCATTTTGTCTAAACCCTAATTTAAAAGTCAACTTCCCAAGGCCATAACTTGCTCAACTTTTATGAGATGAAAGATTTCGAAGTTGAAAAATCAAATTCAATGGGTCTACTTCAACTTTTATGTTTTGAGTGAGAGCTAGTTCAACTTTTATGAGCATGTGATACGAGGTTACGTTATAGGTCACTTTTGACCTATACCATTGATCAAGTGATTTTTCCAAACTTCAAAAATGCATAACTCTATCATTTAAAATCCAAATGACATGAAATTGGTGACCATTTTGAAGGTCTTTGAAAGAGGTACAACTTTTATGAAGAAACCTTTCTCATTTGAAGCTGACATAAAACGTTAGGCAAGGTGGAATAGTGAGACATATGACTTGACACTTAGAAAATTTTTCAATATGTTAAAATTTCCAAACTTCCACCTCAAAATTCTTCAAGTTCTTATCTCCAAATGGAAAAGTGTTGAACATGAAATTTGTTCCTCCTGATCTAACCTTTCTAAAAAGTCCAAGTTCATTCATTTTGGATAAGAAATTAATAAGATGCACATGGCTTGAACATGGTATCATCATTTGGTAAGATTGAACTTCAAACATCCATGCACAATTGCCTAGCATTCCAATTATGGATCAGATGGAGTGATTTCATGGGCCTGCACACGCCCATGCACTCATGCATCACACATTGCTAATTTTGGAAGTTCATTTCAAGTGTGCAAATGTCAATTGAATTGGCTATAAATAGAGCTCTGCATATGATCAGAATTTCATACACATTCGCGTCAGCTTTGATCCCAAACCTCTAACCCTCTCATTCCAAAGGATAATCCTGAGAATTTCACTTGAAATTGAGTTTGAATTCTCACTGTTTTGATATTCAAAACTCCAGGGATCCAAGACCTTTTGAGTATTCAATTCTTCTTCTGCAAGCATTTGGAGTGAGATCAAGCACGAGCCAAGGCAAGAAGAGCTGAATCCAGACCTACATTGAAGGTATTTTCCAGAAATTTTAATCTCTTCGATTCTCTCTCAATCTCGCTCAATTCTCTTGATTCTTTGGTTGTATGAAGTCATACCAATATAGGCAATAAGATTGAGTTGCTTTGAGGCCAAATCGAAGCAACTTAGTTCGTGTACCTCAAATTTCAACTCCATGTATCTCTCATAATACTTAGAGTTAGTATAAATTGAGGTAAGATTCGTGCTCAGTGCCATTTT
This sequence comes from Lathyrus oleraceus, assembly GCF_024323335.1. Classification (NCBI taxonomy): domain Eukaryota; kingdom Viridiplantae; phylum Streptophyta; class Magnoliopsida; order Fabales; family Fabaceae; genus Lathyrus; species Lathyrus oleraceus. The sequence goes on from NC_066585.1 coordinate 54,320,475, forward strand.
TACTTTGAAATCGTGTCCTTCTTTTTAATTTTGGTGATGGTTGTGACTGAACAAGTCCGGCGAGGCTCGCCTGAGAAAGAGACCGGAGATGTAGCTCCGATGGTGAGTTGGCGTGTTCAGAGCCACATGATCCACTTGAAATGAAATAATCTCGTATGTTGGTTTGAATTACCTTTCCTGTGGCGTGCTGACTCAGGCGTATCGTGGATTGTGCGCTTGTGGCCACTTGATCTGCCACCTCAATTAATGAGGGAGATCAAGTGGTCCACGTTTTTTCTGATCATTTAATTTTCATTTTAATCCTTTTATTTTCATTAATTCATATTAATTTTAATATTGATCCAAAAAATATGGGAGTTTTACCAAAAATTTTCAAATAATTTCCTCTTTCATATTCTGAATTAAAATTATTTTTTAGATCATTATTAATATTTTTCATGATTTAATTGATTTTGCATTTATTTTTAATTGTTTAAAAATAATTTTAAATGTCCAAAAATTATGAATTTTTTCTCCAAGGTCCTTTGTCCTTGTTTGACCTATGATAAGTCCCATGGCCATTCCTTTGGTGTTTTGATGAGGTTTTAGGAATTGGACAAACCATATTTAATTTAAATGCCTTATTTTAGTATTTTTAATTTGAATAAATGCCAAATAAATTTGTTGACCAATTGTGATGATTTGTTTGAGTTTGATTATTGTTGTTGGGCCTTGGTCAAGGTTGATTTGACTTTGTCAAATTAATATCATTGGATTTAGGGGATTGATGGAATGTATATTCCATCTCCCAAAATGAATGGATGATATTAATTTGGTAAAAGTCCTTCTTTGATCAATTTGTGTTTTCATCCATTCCCTTCCCTCTTCATCTTATTCCCCTTCTTCATTCATTCATTCCATTTGGCCTATGATATCTCAAAATCCTAAGGCCAGTTGATTGAAAAATTAACATGGGTATGGATGAGATTAGGCCACACCTTTTGCATATTCTTTTTGTGTGTGGTATGTTTCATGAGCATAGTTCATAATACTATGTCTCTAACATGCATTAACACCAAAATTCTATTGCTCGGCCTCAAATAGTTGTGACTTCTACATAAGTCCAATTACGATTGCTTAACATAGTGCTAAATTTGTGACACAAAAGGCATAAGCATTCTAGTTAGTGAGATTGTAAGTCTCCCTTCTTTCATGGTATTATGTGGAAACTTGGCCTTTTTTCATTCCTTTGGAAGATGTCTTGGTTCAAGGATCCATGCTTGTGACAAGTGGGTTGAGTGTTCTCCAAAGAATGTCTTAAAATTAAAAGCAAAAGCAAAATAATACTAACTTCTAACCTATTAACTACTAACTTTTAATTTCAAGCCCTTTACTTTAATGCCATTTAATTCTAGCTTTTATACATTTTCCATTGTTCATATTATTCTAATTGTTTATGTTAATGCAATTTTCACTTTGTCCACTTGGACCATATTGTGTGATATATTTTGTTTGTGTATACTTTGTTTGTTTGTGTGGTCTTTGACCATTAATGTACATAATAAGAACAAAAAACCCTAAAAAACTTTTGTGTGGACTGTTGGCTTGATCTTGGACAAATGGACTTAGAATTTAGGCAACATTCCTATGCTAAAGGACTTACCCAATGCCAACTTATTGAGAAAACCAAGTGCTCGCAATTTGAAACTTCATCTGATACATCATTTAAGATCTTTCTGAGTTCATCTGCAACACGATCATTATGAAGCTGTTATTTTGAACCTGTGACTTGTGAAATTCATCTGTTACATGGGTTATTTTGAAGAAGATCATGGAATGGATAAGCTTGGATGTGGCCATCTTCATCTGGGTTTCTATTGACATTCTTGTCTATTGGATTGCTACCCATTTGGTTAGATCTTTTCGACTCTAAACTTTTAATTTTATACATAGGATAGTCTCTTTATCTCCTCCCCATTTATTTAATTTTAAAATCTCTCCCTCTCTTTTTCATTTTTTTTTTATTGAACTTACTTTGTTCTAAACTTTGACCACTTTTGCAAAAAAAGATAGAAACTTTGGCCTTATGCCATTGCATTTTCAAACTTCTTTCATAAATTAAACTTGTAAATAGACTTAACTATACTTGACTTAAACTTTCAAAGAAGCCAAAAAGAACTAACTCATTCAAACCATTTTTAGGCCTTTATGCCTCTCAAACTTAATTTTTGTTAAAATCAATACATTCACTTTGAAATTTGTATCACGAACTACGAGGTTTTGATCCCTCATTTTTATGTTTGTACGTAGGCACAAGACCGAAGGTCTTGTCAAACATAAAAATATATTTAACGAATTCTTTTCTCATCCCCCCATTCTATTTGTTTGTAAACATCACTTTATACCAAGTACATATGCACACAAAAAGGGCTCCCTAGTAGTACCTAGGATACTTTGGGTGCTAACACCTTCCCTCTGTGTAACCAACCCCCTTACCTGTAAACCTCTGACATTTTATTAGTTTTGATTTGAAAACTTCTTACTTTTGGGTTTTGTTCGTACTTTTTCCCTTTCCCTTGGAAACAATAAAAGTGCGGTGACGACTCTTGTTATTTGATCTCTAGCTTATCCATAGCTTGATGATCATGAATTTACCGCTGCACGATATCGAGAGCGAAAGCAATTAAAGATGGAGGTGGAGTGGGTGATAAGGGTAATTATGTAGGAAGTGGTGTTTGTGGCATCTATTGTTGTTGTTGATGTAAGTGAGTTTCAAAAACTTTAGGAGTTTCTATAACAGGTTCTATAACTGTTGTGTTTGTGGTAGGTGGTTGTGAAATGGTAAGGTTTTGAGAAGGAGATGGAGAAGGCTGTGTTGGTAAGACACACTCAGAATTTAAAGAACTAGAAACAAAAATATTGTTGGCCTTAGGAAGCTTACTACAAACAGGAGTGTCAGATGCTTTGGAAGACTGTTGGATAACACTAGAAGTGTCGTTTAGAAGAATTTATTTATGGCGCTCACTTATGGGAACCTCATCTTCATCCCTAATTGTAGCATCCTTGTTCTTCTTCTTCTGTGGTCTCGAAGGTCCTTCTTCACGAGAATCTTTCTTCCTCTTCTCATGCATATCTAGGTAAGTCTCTGGCATGTTGAATGGGTCAACCATTGGATCTACGCCATCTTTAAGAAAACTCTCAAGGTAATATTCCAGAACTTTCGAAGGATCAGTCTTGGTGAATATTGGGAAGTTGTCAACCGAAATCCTCATTCCGTAGATATCTTCATTCGAAGGAATGAAATCTGGTTTGACTACCTTATAGATGAGACCCATTCTCTTGAGATTCTCCCCCATAAGATCTTTACAGCATCCTTTACTAGCTCCTCCATTAAACCATTGACCATAAGGTCATCCACAAGACCATTTTCAACCAGAAAATCAAAAATTAACCTTCCATTTGGAATGAACCTTCATTTCTTGGACGTACTTTCAATTATAGTTTCTCTAATAGAATCCCTGAGAAACTTGAACAGAATCACTGGAAGTGACAATTTGAACCCTTTTTCCAAGAATAATAACATATACTTCTGATTAGTGTTGATGTAATCAGAGGAGTTTGTATTGGGTCGATGATGAGTACAACCCAAAATTATCTTGAACCAAACCCTTGACTTATCAGATATGTCTTTAGCACTTTGACATTTTCCTTCATCTAGCTTTGTTCCTTCCTTGAAAATTATTGGTTCTACCATAACTTATCTTTTAGCATCAGTTTTGACGTTGTAAACCCTTTTTCCACAGTCGTTGTAAGAAATAAGGCCAACAATGGATTTCTCAGTGACAACAATCTTCCTGTTCACAATGAAGGAAGTGATTGTGTCATTTGTAGCAATAACATGTATCCAAACTGCTTCATAAGCACTAGATATATTGGACAAATTAATCTTTCAAATAATCCCTTCCACCCTTGGAATTCCAAGGTTTTAGAGAAATCAAAGCCATTATCCTTTAGATTTTTGAAGTCGGCGATCGTTTCATAGAGAACCATTATTTTAGAGAAATCAAAGCCATTATTCTTGGGTTTTGTTCGTACTTTTCCCTTTTCCCTTGGAAACAATAAAAGCGCGGTGGCGACTCTTGTTATTTGATCTCTAGCTTATCCATAGCTTAATGATCATGAATTTACCGCTACAGAAATTAAGTGGCGACTCTGCTGGGGAGTAGTCTCTAGTTGGTTTAGCCTACTTTTTGTGTGTATATATTTCTATATATGTGGTGTTTGTATATATGTATGTGTGATATAATCTGCTTGTTAGTCTTGGTTAGCTCTGAGTGGTGAATAAGTTCTAACCCGAACTTGAGTGCAATTAAGATAGGAGGATGGTATAGTCATGTTTGACTTGTGTGGAGTAGTCCTTAACAAGTTGGCTTAAGACCCATCTGCTCAGTGGAGACTCTTTTGGATTTGGAAATGTCACACAAGTATTTATGGTTAGGCATTACTATCTCTAATTGGGTCAGAGAAGCTAAGGATCGTAGAACATTTACCCCCTCTTGGCCTATTTAGGACGTAGTGCGGAAACTGTTCAAGTGTAGACTTGATAACAGTTGTTACGCGATACTACACTCAGACGAGTTTCTCTTGAGAATATTATGGGTCAATGAGTCAGTCATCTTAACCTGTAATACCTGATAGATGGAATTAAGACTCTGGGAAGTTTTTAGAACATGATCTACAAGTTTTATCCTTAGTTCACTCCTTTGGGACGGTTCTTACCCAAACTCCATGCTCGTGACTTACAACAAACCCTTGATTCTTGGTTGATCCAATCAAGTCTTGTCAATATCAATGGAACTTGGGTGTTGATAAGGTGTAAACCGTTGAAATTTTGGTATCAGATATGAAATGTCGAAGGTAATGTCACGACACTAATATTTGAGTAAAACAAACAGGATAAAGATAAAGAAAGTAATGCAAGAGACACAAGCAATTGTTAACCCAGTTCGGTCCAACTCACCTACATCTGGGGGCTACCAAGCCAGGAAGGAAATCCACTAAACAGAATCAGTTCAAAGACTCTCCGTACACTTCAACAAGTTACAGTCTTTCTCACCTAATCTCTACCCGTGCGACTTCTACCTAAGCACTCTTAGATATGAGAACCCACTCACTTCCCTTTAATCACACCTATAATTTTAAACAACAATTCCTTGTGAAAAGAAGACACTTTTCAATTACACACACTTGATCTTCAATCAAGTAGACACACACTTGATCTTCAACCAAGTAGACACACACTTGATCTTCAACCAAGTAGACACACACTTGATCTTGCTTAACAACTTCAATCAAGTAAACACACACTCATGCTTAAAAGCTTAGAGTGACAAATTACAACTCACAAATCAGACCAATTCAATCATCTATGGATGAATTGAATGGCTTACAATTCTCACGACTAAACAAGACACAAACCCTTATATTCTCTCAATATTTCGCTCAGTATTGGTTGTGTAACAAATCAGGTTTTCCATGTCCTATTTATAGAAGCATCCAGCTGGGCTTGGACATCTTGAAAACCCTAAAACTATTTTCCAATTAAATCTTCTCATGACAGCTGGTTAGATCTCCTTGGAAAATAAGTAAATCAGTTTGTAATCAATGATTGAATGTGCCTGCAAATCAGATCTTCAATCATACATAGATTGCCATTAAATGCGCAATCACAAAAACCCATAACATTCTCCCTGAATGTTCTGTGTACAGGATGTCATGACATCGGGTCTGACATCCTGGAACAATCCTGCATAATTCCATTTATAATTTCCAGCAGGTACATAATATCAGATGCCATGACATTGTGTATGACATCCTGAAACAATCCTGCATAATTATATTTTCTTTTAGACTCCAGCAGGTACACATATATCTTAAGTTAAGACATCACATAGAACATCTTGTGAACACTCTTTGTTTTACCAAAATTGTTGCCAACACTTAGAACCAACAATCGTAGTCCACCAAAATGGATGATTGGTCTTGACAATGACTCGATTCATCCCTTGACCTTTGTTTGCCTTGTGTGTGATCCCTTATTTGTGATTATTTCATTCACGCATTCATGCGCATCATAACATTCATCACACGAAAATTTCAAGGAACTGAGATATTATTTGCAAATATTTTCAGACCATGGACTGTGGACGAAGGAACAGTAAGAAGTACAGTTTCAGATGTCCAGATTTGAAAGAGTTAAGGAAGTTAGCATCTTTTGTATTAGATCCCTTGGACTTCAAACAATGTCATGGGAAGCTTTTGTCTATCTTGTCTGCTGATGTGGTTGAAGGACTTTTGAGTGTGCTAGTGCAGTTCTATGATCCTCTCTATCGTTGTTTCACTTTCCCAGATTTTCAGCTTATGCCTACCTAGGAGGAGTATTCTCATCTTTTGGGGATACCTGTTTCTAGTAAAGTTCCTTTTAGTGGATTGGAGGAGATTCCCCGATCTAATCTTATTGTTGAAGCTCTTCATTTGAAGAATTCTGAGATAGAGGCTCATTGGGTGAAGAAAGGAGGGTTATTTGGATTTCCATCTGACTTCCTCATCAAGGAAGCTATTGCTTTTGCTCAAGCTGGTAGTGTGGACACTTTTGAAGCTATCTTTGTGTTTCTGATCTATGGATTAGCTTTGTTCCCTAACATTGACGGTTTTGTTGATGTTAACGCCATTAGACTTTTCTTGATTGGGAATCCTGTGCCTACTTTGTTGGGTGATATGTATTTCTCTTTGCATCTAAGGAATTCTAAGGGTGGTGGAACGATTGTCTGTTGTATCCCTCTTCTGTACAAGTGGTTTATTTCTCACTTGCCTCAGTCACCTGCTTTTGTGGAGAACAAAAAATGTCTACGGTGGTCTCAGAGACTTATGTCTCTCACTAATGATGATATAGTTTGGTATGATCCGTCTCTGAGCGGTTTAGATATTATTGATAGTTCTGGTGAATTCTCTAATGTGCCTCTCATTGGTACACAAGGAGAAATTAACTGCAACCTTGCTTTGGCTCGTCGTCAACTTGGGTTCCCCTTGAGAGACAAACCTAATAACACTTTGTTAGAAAGTCTTTTCTATCAAGAGGGTAAAGATTCCCAACATTTGAAGCAGAAGATTGTGCATGCTTGGCATAAGGTGCCTAGGAAAGGAAGATCCGAGCTTGGTCCTCGCAATTGTGTAGCTTTGGAAGCTTACACTCTTTGGGTGAAGAAGAGAGGTTTGGAGTCGAAGATGCCTTATCCTTGTGAGAGACCTATGTCTATGGTTGTGGTTGAGCCATTAACTCTCCCTAACCAAGATGTAGAGGAGTTGGAAGACGCGCTCGCCAAGATGAAGCAAGAGAGGGATATGTGGGAAGAGCGTTTCTGTGCTTTGAGCAAGAAGTATGAAGAGTTGCAGTTGGAGTCTAAGGACAAAGATTCACTTATTGAGTTACTTGAAGACCGAGTGGCGAAGAGACAAAGAGAGCCCGAGGTTTCATCTTCTAGCATGCCTCGGCCTTCCGTTGCTTGGAAGAGGATTGTTGATCAACTTGTCCTCGAGAAGACTCAGATGAAGGCTTCTTTTGAGACCGAGATCCGACGCATTGGAAGGAAGTACGCGCCTTTTATCACCGTAATATTCTTCCTAGTTCTTGCTTCTAGACGTGACTCTGATCACCAAACTTATGAAGAATGGAAAGTTTCTAAAGTTGTGTTATATAGATGAAGATTATGAAGATATCAAGATAGACGATTGAAGTTATCAAGGTTCTGACTGAGATTCTGAAGACTCTGATGATTCTGAAGATACTGAAGAACTCAAGCCAGACTAATGACGCTGTCAAGGTTTTGACCCAAGGTTTTGAAGTTTATGAATCTAGCTCTCTGCTTCTTCACTTCATCCTTCAATCATCTTTTATTAGAAGCTAATGAATATGAAGATAAGATCAACTAGGAACATGATCAAATAGTACATAGTACAAATCGAACAACATTTGAATTTGTGAGCGAAAGGATATTACGTGGTATCATTCCTTTCCCATCTATCAGTAGACAACCGCTCAAGGAGCTTTTCCCATTTTCCCTCCAATGGTCACATGCTTACACTATATAAGCATGCATTGGAGACTTGAAGAAAACGCTAATTTGCACAAGTATTTTGACAAGCTATTTTTCTTTGTGAAAAGCTATCATATTTTGTATACATTGTTCTTTAAGTATTTGTTATTCATTTGTGTAAAATCTTCTTGCGTAGAAGCATCTTATAACACACTAAATATTCTTCAAACTATTTGTTTGAATCCTTAAGGAGGTTATCCTTGAGAAGACAAAGAAAGTTGTTCTTTGTGAGTCCTTAAGGAGACCAAGGTTTAGTTGGATCCTTGAGAAAACAAATAGGGTTATTCATTGTGTTTATTATAATATGTTGATTATAGTGGATTAAGTCCTTGTGTACAAGGCAAATCACCTTGGCGGGTGGACTGGGTTAGCTTTGGGTTTCAAGCGAACTAGGATAAAAATCTATGTGGTTTTATCTCTTCATTATTAGATTTGTTAGTAGTGTTTTTGTTTTAGAAAAAGCTTTTTCTTGTAAAACCCAATTCAAAACCCTCATTTCTTGTGTTTTTCACACCTTCAATTGGCATCAGAGTTCCAATTATGATTGTGATAAAATGTTTTTATCAACACCTCACAGTGTCCAGTATCGATCCAGTTGTGTGAGAAACAATGGCTATTGCTAACACTTCTAATGTTGTTAATAATGATAGAGATCATTACAATGCAAAACCACCTATTTTTGATGGTGAAGAATTTGACTACTGGAAAGACAGAATATAAAGTTTCTTTCTTTGTTACAATGTTGATTTTTGGGATCTCGTAGTTGATGGCTATATTGACCCAGTAAATACTGAAGGAAATATTTTAGCAAGAAGTGCTATGTCTGATCAACAAAAGAAATACTTCAAAAACCATCATAAGACTAGAACCATATTGCTTAATGTTATCTGTTATACGGAGTATAAGAAGATAACAAACAAAGATTCTACAAAATCTATTTTTGACTCTCTGAGAATGACTTATGAGGGAAACACTCAAGTAAAGGAGACAAAGACCTTGGCCTTAATTAAGAAACATGAGGCTTTCCAAATGGAAGATGATGAAAATGTTGAAACCACGTTCTCAAGGTTTCAGATGCTTGTCGCAGGGCTTAAAGTTCTGGACAAAGGATATTCTATAGCTGATCATGTCAAGAAAATTATCAGAAGTCTTCCCAAAAATTGGAGACCTATGGTAACTGCATTAAAATTGGCTAAGGATCTCAACAACATCAGTCTTGAAGAACTTATTAGTTCTTTAAGAAGTCACGAGATTGAGCTAGAAGAAGATGAACCTTGAAAGAGAGGTAAATCTGTAGCTCTAAAATCCAAGCCTGAGAAGACTAGAGCATATCAAGTTGAGGAAGAATCAGAAGGATATGATGAAGACTCAAAAGATGATGATGAGATATCTTTAATCTCAAAGAGAGTCAACCAACTTTGGAAACACATGCAAAGTGGTCAAGGAAAATTCAAAGGATTCAAAAGGACTGTTGGTCGCTTCGAATCCTCATCTAGACAAAAGAAACAAGCTTTTGGAAAAGAAGTTATCTGCTTCGAATGCAAGGAGCCAAGTCACTACAAAAATGGTTGTCCTAAGCTGAAGAAGGAAGGAAGGCCCAAGAAGAATTTCTCCAAAGTCAAGAAGGGGTTGTTGGCTACCTAGGATGACTCAGAATCTGAAGAAGAAGATTATGATGAAGAAAAATCCTATGTTGCACTAATGGAAACCACTGAGGAACCAGAAGACAAGGTATTATCAGAATCAGAATCCGACTCTGATTCTAAAGAGGTATTTTCTAATCTATCTCGTACTGATATTAAATCATGTCTCTCTAAAATGCTAGAAATGTACTAGAGTCTTTAGAGTAAATACAAGGACCTTAAACAAGTCAAAGTAACTGCTTCCGAAACTCAGAAAGAGCTTGAGAAAGATATTTCCTCTCTAAACGAAAAAATATTTTCTTTAAAAAGTAATAACTCTGCTTTGAAAAGCAAAATTTCAAAAATAGAGGAGGAAATAACTTCAGAAGCTTCTGGTACTGATTGCGTGATTAGATATGACAAAGCATTCCAGTACTTTATGGATAAAAACATAGATAAAAGCAAGGGTTTGGTTCAACCATTTCCTAAGATAAAAACATTTCCTAAGATAATATGGAGTTAGCAGAAATGATAGGAAATGTTTGGGTTTTACAGAATCTATAAAACCTGACGAAAGTCAGAAGGTCAACCCAAAACCACTATATGTGCATTTCGTGCCTATTGGCACTGAGCTTGATACTTCTGCACATACACAAAAGCATATTAAGGATAAGAACTCTGTTTTGAAGCCTAAGTATCATGCATAAATCTATCATGATTACCCTTCTGCTAAAAGACCCAAAGTTGTAAGAAACTCTAGGAAAACTAACAAAAGATGACCCAGAAAGTGGGTACCTAAGGATAAAATAATTTTTGTTACAGACATCCTTAACAGCTCATCTGAGACACCATTCATGGTACCTAGATAGTGGATTCCTACGACACATGACAAACATGAGGTCTATGTTCCAAGATTTGGAACTTAAGCCTAAAGACTTTGTTGGTTTAGGAGGAAACCAGAAGGGGAAGATCATTGGCTTTGGAACCATTGGTAACGGTAAACTTCCTTCTATTACTAATGTTCTTTTAGTTGATGATCTGTTGCATAATTTATTATCTATTAGCGAACTTAGTGCCAATGGTTATGATATCATCTTTAATAAAAAGTCTTGTAAGGCTATTAGTTAGAAAGATGGCACAATCCTTTTTAACGGAAAGAGGAAAAATAACATTTATAAAATTAGACTTTCTGATCTTGAAGATCAAAATGTAAAATGTCTAATGTCTGTTAATGAGGAGCAATAGGTCTGGCATATACGTTTGGGTCATGTTAGCATGAGAAGGATTTCTTAGCTAAATAAGCTTGAATTAATCAGAGGTCTATCCAAACTGAAGTTCTCTTTAGATGCTCTTTGTGAAACATGTCAGAAAGGTAAGTTTTCTAAAACATCTCTCAAAGCTAAAACTGTTGTTTCTACCTCTAGACTGTTAGAGCTTCTGCACATTGATTTGTTTAGACTAGTGAGAACTACTTCTATCAATGGAAAGAAGTATTGGTTATTCATTTTTGATGACTAGAGTTGTTGGACATGGGTAAAGTTCTTAAAACACAAGGATGAGTCACACTCTGTGTTTTCTACCTTCTGCTCACTAGTGCAAGTAGAAATGAATTTCAAAATAGTCAAAGTCAGAAGTGATCATGGTTGTGAATTTGAAAATAAACATTTTGAAAATATTTTTTATTCAAATGGTATTTCCCATGATTTATCATGTCCTAGAACTCCACAGCAAAATGGAGTTGTAAAAAGGAAGAATAAGATGTTGCAAGAAATGGCCCGCACCATGATCCAAAAAACTGATATGCCTAAGAATTTCTGGGCAGAAGTAGTTAGCACAATGTGTTCTATTCAAAATAGGATTTCTATCCGACCTATTCTAGGTAAGACGCCTTATGAATTGTGGAAGAACAGAAAGCCCAACATTTCTGTCTTTCATCCTTTTGGACATGAATGCTTTATGTTAAACACTAAAGAGAATCTTGGAAAATTTGACTCTAAGGCACATAAGTGTTTACTTTTAGGATATCTGAATGCTCTAAAGGCTACATAATCTTTAATACATAAACACAAATTGTTGAGGAATCAATTCATGTTAGATTCAATGATAAGCTTGACCCTGAAAAGTCAAAGTTAGTTGAGAAATTTGCAGATCTGAAGATCAACCTTTCAGAATCCAAAGATATTGTCTTTGGAGAAAAAGACTCAGAAGGCAAAGCCAAAGAATCTGAAGAAATGAATAAACTACAAGCAATCGTTTATCCAACTCGTCAAAAGAAGAGTAGATCAATAACTTCTCATTTCGAAGAACTGATTCTAGGAGACAAGAATGCTCCAGTCAGAACTGGATCTTCATTCGAACTTTCTGAAGAGAGTCTTCTGGGTTTGGTGTCTCAGATAGAACCCACAACCATTGATGAATCTCTTTTTGATAATGAATGGATTATGGCCATGCAAGATGAATTGAATCAATTCACCAAAAACGACGTTTGGGATCTTATTCAGAAACCAAAATGATTCCATGTCATTGGAACCAAATGGGTTTTCAGGAACAAGCTGAACGAGAAAGGTGAAGTTATCAACAACAAAGCTATACTGCTAGCATAAGGTTATAGTCAACAAGAAGGTATATACTATACATAAACCTTTGCTCCAGTTTCCAGGTTAGAGTCTACTCGTCTTGTAATTTATTTTGCAGTCAATCATAACATCATACTTTATCATATGGATGTTAAGAGTGCATTCCTAAATGGTTATATTTCTAAATAAGTTTATGTGCATTAGCCTCCTAGTTTTGAAAGCTCTCAAAATCCTGATTTTGTTTTTAAACTGAAAAATTCTTTGTATGGTCTAAAGCAAGCTCCAAGAGCTTGGTATGATAAACTAAGAAACTTTTTGTTGGAAAATGATTTTACCAGAGGGAAAGTGGACACAACTCTCTTTTTCAAGACCTTCAAGAATGACATTCTGGTTGTGCAAATTGAAGCGGGGTATTCGTTACAATTAGAGATATTGACTAAAACCAAGGTAAATTATACAAGTCGAGTCGCCACCGCACTTCTATTTATCCAAAGGAATGGTTAGAAAGCGAACAAAAACCTAAAAGTTTTATCAAATCAAAAACTAGTAAAAGAGAGTCAGAGATCTGGGTAAGGGGGTTGGTTATGCAATGGGAAGGTGTTAGGCACCCAAAACATCCTAGGTACTCCTAGGGAGCCCTTTTCATACTTGTTGTAAGGTTGTTGTTTTGTGAAAAATTTGTTTGTGCAAACATGATTGAAGAGATGAGAAGAGAATATACAAGTTTATTTACATTTTGTGTTTGGATGGATAAATCCATTGCCTACGTACCATCTTAAAAAGATAGGATCAAAACCTCGTAGTTCGGGGTAAAAATCTCAAAATGAGTTGGTGAATTGATTGGTCCAAAAGCCTTAAGGTCTTTTGTTATCCAAAGGAGAAAACTCAACCTAAAACCACAAATCCATCATGTGAGGATAGCTTCAACGTGCTAGTGAGGGGTTAACCCTATAATAAGCATGGAAGACTCATTGTCCATCACTAAGGATATAGGTGAGTATTACATCTACCACAAGGATAACTCAAACCTAATAGCTAAAGGTTATGAAAAATTTTTGATTAAGAAAGTGGCCATTGAAACCACAAAAAGATATTTGAATGAGTGGTATTTACCAATGAAAAGTATTCACAAATGGTCAAAGTTGACTTAAAGATTCAATTCAAAATAAGTGTTATAAAAAGAGAGTTTGAAAATCAAAAGCATAAGGCTTAGGTTTCTAATGTTGAAAACAAGTGTTAGATGTTTGCACAAAAGTTTTGGCTTGGGTTAGAGTGGAGAGAAGAAGAAGAAAGGCTAAAGTCCTAAGCCTACAAGAGGTGAGGGACAAGAAGCAAAACCACACATGGAGTTCCCCTCTTGAGATCATATTGATGATCCAAGTAGCTCCCATCCTTTGGAATAAGCAATCACATAAGCATAAACTCAAGCAATCAACAAACAAGTCTCTTAGCAAACTCCTCAATGAATCTTGGATTTCTCTCTCTTAGAAGCCCATGGCAATGGTTCCCCAAATTGGCTCAATGTTAGAGTCCCTAGCACAAAGACAACACACATCAAAAAGTTCTATTAACAATCAAAGAATGGACAAGAGGGAGTTTAGAATATGGTCCTTTCAATGTTCATCTTCAAACTTTAAGCATTCCAAAGGCATGAGGCCTAGTTGCTCTTTGACATTTAAGCATTCTAAAGGCATGAGGCCTAGTTGCTCTTCAACTCTATTAGCTTGAGTAAAGTCCTAAGATCTAAGTCCATTTTGTCCAATTCTTTGCATTTGGTTCACAACAAACAGACAAACACAAGCACAAAAGATATATACACAATTATATGCTCAAGTGAGAAAAAGGCAAATGGCATTAGCATAAACATGTGCTCAAGTGAGCAAAGGGAAAAACAAATGAATAATATGTACAAGAATAATAAATTGCATAAAAGTAAAGTGAAAAAAGTAAATGTTAATGGTTAATGATTAGGGTTAGTAGTTAGTGTGCCATAAGGCAAATTTAGCGCTATGTTAAGCAATCGTAATTGGACTTATGTAGAAGTCACAACTATCTGAGGCCGGTCAATAATAATGTAGGCAACAACACAAGTTAGAAGTCTTAATTATTGAACCAAGTTCCAACAACTTGTCATGCCAAAAAGAAGAAGAGAATTGATCTTGTATTGGTTCAAGTCTTTTGCATGATTTAGGAAACAACCTATCCTTAATGCAAAGTCATTCACTTGATCAATTGATCAAGATGAATTAGATTTTAATCAAAGAAGATTAAGTCTCCCTAATCAATGCTAACTTATCAACCTTTAACTCATTGATCAAAAGGAAAGAAGAAGAAGAAGAAGAAAGGGATGAATAATGGATAAGGAAAATGGAAAGAATAAAGTGCATAAGGTGAACAAAATGTACCAATCCATGTGTGTCGACCAAATGACATTGAAAGTCAAAGTCAAAAAATGAAAAACCAAAAATGGGATGAAGATTGGAGGTTAAACAATAAGCAAAATATTTTTGGCAATTTTAATATTAAAATAAACTTTAATTAAAAATAAAAGAAAGGTCAAACTTCAAAATCACTTCAAATCAACCTTGAAAGGTCCAAGTGATTTATCCCAAGTTCAACAAGGTCAAACAAAGTTTGACAAAAAATTTCAGCATTTTTAATAGTCAGAAACTATTTTTAATTAATTAAAAATGAATAAAAATAACCTAATTGAACTAAAATCTCAAATAAATCTCAAAGCAATTAAAAAATTGATGAGCATATTTTTCATATATCCATCATCATTCAAATAGGTTAGGAAAATATTTTTGTATTTTTTGAATATCAAAAACTATGTAAAATGAATTAAAAATAACTAGAAAAGAGAAAATTCACAAAAAATATCAAATGACAAAATAAAAAATATTAAAAATCGAAATTAGAAAGTAGAATCTATTTGGAGAAGAATGCAATTGGTCCCATATTTTTTGGATTTAAAATAAAGAAGATATGAATTTTTAAAAATAATGGAAATAAAAGAAATTAAATCAGAAAATAGAAAATTCAAAAAAACAAGGAGCGTCTGATCAAGCCTCATTAATTGACGTGGCTGACCAGACGCTCCACATGCGCACTTCCATTGGCTTCTTCTCTAGATCCTCATGGAGAGAGAAATCAGAGAGAGAAAATCATGGTGTTCATACTGAACTTCATGGATTTCAACGAATGAGCACTCAAAACAATTGCCTCTATGAAGAGGACTTCAGCCAACATAATATCCAAGCAAATAGATCAAGAAATAGTGAGTTTCGAAGAGAAAACCAGTTGAAGAGAACCTTTGAATTGTGGTGATCTGAGCTTTCTTCTTTGCTTCCTTTGGCTAAACAGAAGTACAGTGGACTATGAGAGAGAGGTCTAGGAACTTTAGATCGAGAAATTCAACCAGATTTAGTTGAATTTCAGATCTTAGAAATTTGAATGAAAATGAGATAGTTCCTTTGGTGAGAGGTTTGGTTTTCAGTTCGGCAACATTTCAGGTTGATTCATGGATGAAAAATGAATGGAATGATGATTTTATTTATAGGTGGAGAGGCAAGGCAAGTGTGATCAAATCTGTGTGCATGGCAAATGGATATTCATTGCATGGGCTTGCATGATCATGTAGAAGGCCCAAATTCAATTCCAAATGCAATCTAAAGCATAATTGAGCTGAAATGGTCATGTAATTGGCAATGCACAAGCTTGTGTAATGAGTTCCAACATGTTATGCATAATTATGCTTAAAACTTCTCCTCTTCGAAAATGCCCTTTGCCAAATCCAAACATAAGCATGTGAGTAATGGTTGGAAAGGCCTTGATGCAAGGAACAAATGTTATGTTGGGAAAAAATCCATTTGAAGTGTGGAAATTAGTGAATTTTGGGTTTAAAGTGTAAGGTGCAAAACATGCAAAGGCAAAGTTTCCAAATTTGGACAATGTTCAAGCCCCTCTGTTTTGACGATGCAAGCTCCAAATGCGAAAATCTACAACATCAACATTGTAGATCTTTTCAAGACAATCAAAATGGACTAAAATTTTGCATCATTTGGATTTTTAATGAAGAATTTATGGGCACTTGAAGTTGGACTTTTTTGCCTTTCAATGCATTTGGTCCAAAGTGACCTATAATGTTTTGCATTATCACATGTATTGATTTTGAGATTTTGGAATTTTGTTAAACATAACATTTGAAGTAGACATCTTAAGCTTTCCAATTCATTTTATCCCACCTCAAAATCATAAAAAATGAATGAGTTATGTTCTTGGGAAGTTGACCCAAAATTAGGGTTTCAGTCAAAATGACTTATAATGTCTTGGAATGGGATATGACCTTCCAAGCTTCAAATCAATTTTTGATGAACATGAAAGTTGTTCATATTGTCCTTAAGAACATTTTTTATTTTTTGATCATCTCCATTTGACCAACACATAAAGAGTTAGGTCTCAATGCATTTCAAAATAGTCAGATGAATTGACTGATCAACTTTTCAAGTCCACAACTCATATCTTGATGAATTGATGATTGAGGGCACTTAAATAAGTTCAAATATGCATGAAATGATGAATTAAAGAACTTCCCTTGATTGTATTTGATCATGGGCTGAGGTTGCTTTAAGAGCAAGGCATTGTGGATGATCTGATGAACTAGGGTTTCCTTTTGGAACAAACCTCAAACCCTTTGACTTGCTTTGATCAAGATTATGAATTGAGGTGCTAGGGAGGCATATTTGATAGATGAGAGCTTTGGGAACCATTTCCATGTTTGCTATCATCTTCACTTGGCCATATCTCTGCACAAAGGATCTCCTTGAAGCTCTTGACTTTGTGATTGCTCAAGCTACAAACAAGAAATGTTAGTGACATATTTTTGTGCTTTTGGTTAGTAAACAAATAAGAAAAGAAATAATATACAATTCAAGCATGCTTGGTGATCTCAAACCACTCACAAGAGGTCCCACCCAAAGGTAAAGGGAACCAAGATGCTTATGATCCTTGAGGCAATGCAAATGCAATGTTATGATGCCATGAGGGATCTTAGGGACAAAATTGGGGTCTTACAGATGCCCCTATTTAAGGTCATTCTAGCCGGAGAAGTGAAGGTTAAAATCTTCGCCTCGACGAGGTAGAATGGGCTTAAATAATAACAAAGATACGAATTTTGGTCCCTAAGAGACCTCATGATGCGAATGTGTGTATGCAAACGGTAATACTCTGTGGGGGGATGTGTCCACAAACGCAAAGATCAGGAGAAACTGAAAATCCATATGAGTAATGTACTCATAAATGGGATAGAGACTCTGGGGAGTAAAGGGGAATAAAATGCGTGAGCAGGTCATGGTTTGGGACATGCTAAGAGACACGAAGGGATTCCATGAAATAAATCAATGGAAGGACTCGAGCTGACTCAAAGATGTACGTATTGGGGAATATGCCAATACAACATAAATTATCCATGACGGATACTTCGGATAAAATCCGGACTCAGGTGAGGAAATAACAAATGTGGTATTACCGGTTACTGGGTAATAAGCTCAAAGAGACATGCGATCTGAACACCGGTATAAAGGTGAGAGAACATCAAGCTTGGGAAGAACGAATATCTAAGACCCGTACAAGGGTGAGAGATATCAAACATCCGAAAATCATCCGAGGAAGACCTAAAAGGTATATTTCAACTCAGGAAACTCTGACTCCACAGGGGACAAAAAGTCATAATAGGGAGCAGAAGGAAGGAACACCAGGGATGCCGGTTACCGGGCATATAATAGGTGACCAACCAAAACGTGAGTTGGGGAATATTCCCAAGACACTCATCATCCAAAAGAGGGCTAAACGCAAACTCGATTATAGGATGGACATTCTATTCCGAAAAGGGATATGAATCTTACTCAATTGGGAAGAACAAAAGGCTTCGACCAAAGAGTGCATGAGATATATTATTTATTACCGTCAGAACGTAGATAATATACTCGCGTGGAAGAATATCCACAACCAGTTACTGGGTTAATAAAGGATAAATTGACCGACAGAGAAAGGCATCGGGATACCGAAACTAGGTATATAATGATGACCATTCAAAGGAAGCAACAAACATTACCGGCAATCGGTATATGAAAAATGGCTTGCTGGGGATAAGCTGCCTGATTAGAGAAATTATCCAAGAGATATACCACCGGGGGTGAAGGTCTTGTCAATACCGAATATTGGATAATGATAACCATCAAGGAGGGGATTACATCTACCCGATACTGGGTAGAAAACCACGGAAAGGTAACCATCATCGATTCAGATGAGCAAGCGGTTAACTCTGCAAGGGGATAAAAATAGGGTTTACAACTACCGGTATAAGGGTAGAAAACCACAGACTCTGCCGGGGATAATATGAATGATTACTGATTACTGGGCAATTATTCATTTATACCACCGGGAAGCACAGGAAACAGTCACAAGAGGCCAATCTAGGATCAAACTAAAAAGGCAAGCTCAATCAAGACTCGTCCCAGTGAGGATATAACTCAATGGGGACTCCCATCCCAATATATGTGTTGGGTGGAAACATAAATAATCATCATCCACGAGGATATAACTCGGTGGGGAATATGGAAGGAAAGACAAACACTTTCTGCTTAAGGGGCTGACTCTACAAGGGGAGTTCAGACACCGACATCTGCTTGGGAAAATATATTACCAACTAGCAGGGGATCACAAACAAAGATATATGGCAACGAATGCAATATGAATATCCAAATGTTTGAAAACTATGTGCACACATGCGCAGTTTATGTATGATGAATGCTGACAAACAGGCATCTCTAACACCCACAAGTCCAACGAAGAAGTACACAAATATCCGGTACTACATCTCAAGGGAGAAAGCCAGGATAACAAAGATCTCTGCAGGGGAATGAACATCAGTCATTCCATCTAGGGATAGGAGTTTGCACAGATAAAATCCATCGTATAAGCAACTCTACTGGGGAATTTATCCGAGGAGATAAGGGAATTCTATGGGGAACAACCACCAAATAGGAAGCTTCCAAGGTCACCACCAAATACCGTCTCAAATAGTGAGATCACATCTGCTGAAGAAGCAAAGATGAATAATCTTTACCAAACATTCTGCTTGAGAGAAAGACCACGGAAAGGCTCCAGTGGGAAGAGGATACAAACATGCCAGGAATATGAATAAATGTCTTACCCTGTTGGGGATCATACCATCTTTGGGAGAGCACTGAAGATATCTTAAGTATCCTTATGTCATTGTCAATGTTCACTTTATTTAAAAACAAATTATGAAAAATTTGATTATTTAAAACAATGATATTTTTTCAATTAAAACATGCAAAACATTTATTGAATAGAAACAAAATAAGAGTGCAAATAACTGGATAAAGGCTCAAATTTATTTAATGGAATAGTAGTCTGCAAATGGCAAGACTCCATAGATCTTTACAAATTTGAAATTGGTGATATATATATTGGAAAAGGGCTACATTGAACATAATGACCATTTCTCCACCAATTCTGAATCCAATGTATTTGAAACTTCAGTAGATAATGAATGAGCAAGAATCTCCGACGGATGACAGTTGTAGAACAAAGTCTTGTCAGGATGCAGTTACTTGCCAAATCCCTATATTTTTTTGCCTAGATTGCCCCAGGGTGAGGTACTCAATCTAGCGGGATACATACATTTATTTTTCATGTCTCTAACTTTTGCCTGGATCGCCCTTTCGGGTTTTCAATCCACCGAGACGCTCATTTTTGCCTAAGTCGCCCTTTCGAGTTTTCAACTTAGCGAGCTATTCTGTTTTTATTTTGGGCGAAGTATTTCTTGACTGCATCTGAGTTCACAGGACGAGTGAAATCCTCCCCATCCATAGTTGTAAGTATCAAAGCACCGCCTGAAAAGGCTATCTTAACAACATATGGACCTTCATAGTTTGGAGTCCACTTGCCCCTGGAATCGGGCGCGAAAGACAGGACTTTCTTGAGCACAAGGTCACCTTCCCGGAACACACGAGGCTTGACCTTCTTATCAAAGGCTTTCTTCATCCTTTGTTGATATAATTGACCATGGCACATGGCAGTCAATCTCTTTTCTTCTATCAAATTCAGTTGGTCATAACGACTCTGAACCCATTCAGCATCAGTCAATTTGGCTTCCATCAAGACTCTTATTGATGGGATCTCCACCTCTACTCAGAGTACATCCTTCATGCCATAAACGAGAGAGAAAGGGGTTTCCCCTGTTGAAGTGCGGACAGTTGTACGATATCCATGCAAAGCAAATGGCAACATCTCATGCCAATCTTTATACGTGACAACCATCTTCTGGATAATCTTCTTGATATTCTTATTAGCAGCTTCAACAACCCCATTCATCTTGGGTCTGTAAGGGGAAGAGTTATGATGCGCAATCTTGAACTCGCTACATAGCTCCTTCATCATTCTGTTGTTCAAGTTAGATCCATTATCAGTAATGATCTTATCTGGCACACCATAACGGCATATGAGTTGATTCTTGATAAACTTCACGACCACCTGCCTGGTCACATTAGCATATGATGCTGCTTCAACCCACTTAGTGAAGTAATCGATCGCTACGAGAAAAAATTTGTGTCCATTGGACACTTTTAGTTCTATCATGCCAATCATGTCAATTCCCCACATGGAGAAAGGCCATGGTGATGAAATCACATTCAGAAGTGTCGGGGGAATATGAATCTTATCCGCATAAATTTGACACTTATGGCATTTCTTCACATATTTGCAACAATCAGACTCCATTGTCAGCCAATAATAGCCTGCTCTCAACATCTTTCTAGCCATGGAATGTCCATTGGAATGAGTACCAAATGAACCCTCATGGATCTCAGTCATCAACAGGTTTGCTTCGTGTCTATCCACGCATCTGAGAAGCACCATGTCAAAATTTCTCTTATAAAGCACATCACCATTGAGGTAAAAACTGCCTGACAATCTCCTCAAAGTTTTCCTGTCTTTCACAGATGCCCAGGCGGGTAAATCTGGCTCTGAAGGAAACACTTGATATCATAATACCATGGCTTATCATCTTTTACTTCTTCTACAGCAAATACATGAGCTGGTCTGTCCAAGCGCATCACAGTGATATTGGGAACTTCTTTCCAAAGTCTAACCACAATCATCGAAGCAAGTCTAGCGAGAGCGTCTGCCATCCGATTCTCATCTCGAGGAATATGATGGTAGTCAACCTCAGTAAAGAACGTTGAAATCCTCCTCGCATAATCTCTATATGGAATGAGGCCAGGCTGATTCATTTCCCATTCACCCTTGATCTGATTAACAATGAGAGCCGAATCACCATATACATCAAGATGCTTGATCCTTAGATCAATGCACTCCTCCAATCCCATAATACAGGCCTCATACTCAGCCATATTATTCGTGCATTTGAAAGTTAGTCTTGCTGTAAAAGGAAAATGTGTGCCCTGAGGAGTAATAATCACTGCCCCAATACCATTTCCATATTGATTTGCAGTGCCATCAAATACCATGCTCCAACGGGAACCAGGCTCTGGCCCTTCATCGAGCGTAGGCTCATCACCATCTTTCATTTTGAAATACAGAATCTCCTCATCCGGGAAGTCGTACTGAACTGACTGATAATCCTCAATCGGCTGATGTGCCAAGTGGTCATCCAAAATACTACCTTTAATATCCTTTTGAGCTCGATACTGAATATCATACTTAGATAACAACATCTGCCAACGGGCGATTCTCCCTGTTAAAGCAGGCTTCTCGAAGATATACTTGATTGGATCCATTTTGGATATCAACAAGGTCGTATGATTTATCATATACTGGCGTAAATGCTTAGCAGCCCAAGCCAAAGCATACCATGTTTTTTCAAGCATTGAGTATTGAGACTCACAATCAGTGAACTTCTTGCTCAAGTAGTAAATAACATACTCTTTCTTTCCTGATTCGTCTTGTTGACCAAGGACACAACCCATCGAGTCTTCAAGAACAGTTAGATACATAATCAATGGTCTCCCTTCCACAGGCGGAGACAAAATCGGAGGTTCAGACAGATACTCTTTAATACTGTCAAAAGCTTTCTGGGAATCCTCGATCCAATCATGGGACTGATCTTTCTGGAGGAGCTTGAATATCAGCGCACATGTGGCAGTCATGTGGGATATGAATCTGGAAATAAAATTCAAGTGGCCAAGAAAACCTCATACTTGCTTCTTAGTCTTGGGCGCAGGCATCTCTTGTATTGCTTTGACCTTTGCAGGATCAACTTCAATACCTCTTTCACTGACAATAAAGCCCAATAACTTACCGGAACGGACTCCAAATGTGCACTTGTTCGGATTCAGACGAAGCTTATACTTCCTCAAACGCTGAAAAAGCTTTAACAAGTGCTCTACATGTTCAACTTCCGTTCTTGATTTAGCGATCATATCATCGACATATACCTCGATCTCCTTATGCATCATATCATGAAACAAGGTAGTCATAGCTCGTTGATACGTGGCTCCCGCGCTCTTCAAACCGAAGGGCATCACTCGATAACAGAATGTTCCCCAAGGTGTGATGAATGTTGTCTTCTCCATATCCTCGGGTGCCATCTTAATCTGATTATATCCGAAAAATCCATCCATAAATGAGAAGACATTGAATTTATCCGTATTATCTACCAACATATCAATGTGTGGTAGAGGAAAATCATCTTTCGGACTAGCTTTATTCAAGTCTCTATAATCCACACACATTCGGACTTTTCCATCTTTCTTAGGCACGGGCACAATATTGGCCACCCATTGAGGATATGTAGAAGTCACCAGAAACCCCGCATCAATTTGCTTCTAAACTTCGTCTTTGATCTTTACCGCCATATCGGGATGCGTTCTTCTGAGTTTCTGCTTCACAGGCACGCACTCAGGCTTCAAAGGCAGGAAATGTTGCACAATATCTGTATTTAGACCATGCATGTCCTCATATGACCAAGCGAAGACGTCAACATATTCTCGTAGCAATTCAATCATTCCTTTCTTGACATACTGTTCCAGGAGTGCCCCAATCTTCACTTCTCGCACACAATCCTCAGACCCCAAGTTGACTGTTTCCAGATTCTCAAGATGCGGCTGAATGATCTTCTCTTCATGCTCAAGTAGACGGGTAATCTCGTCAGTAATCTCTTCAACATCGTCTTCTTCTGCCTCAAATACAGGGAATTCAAAGTTGGGAGATGGTGTTGGGTCATTATGTTCAATGGGTTTGATCAACCTGCATAATGATTTTGGATATAAAGAGCTTTAGAATTCAAACAAGGCAAATCAATATGCAGATGAAAAGATTGATTTTATTCTTTTTTTTTTTTTTAGGTTTTATGTGATCACCAATTTCATGCAAAAGCGAAAAGGGAAAATAATTGGAAAAACAAACATTTAACATGAATCTATTGAATGAAAATATCATTGTATTTATGCGCCAACAATGTCATCACTCCTCCCTTTGGCATGGGAGAAGGGTTTTTAAACATAATGAACATTACTTTGACTTATGGATAACTGTTGGAATATCCACAGTGACCCAATTATTGCAGATCCCCCCAGGGATGACGAAGTTGCCAGAATCCTCTTCGTCCTCTTCCAAGATGGCAGCAGCCTCCTCGTCTTGACTGGTGTGGATGAAACCCCCACTCTTGAACAGCCCTCACGTATTGGAAACCCCAGAAGAATAAACTATGCCCGCCCGAGACTTGTTGTCTTTTAACTCAATCATTTGCCCCAAACCCGCAGTTGCACCGTGCTCAATGGCCAACTTTGCATCTTTGTAGGAAACAAATGAGAGAGTTCTCTTCTCAATAGGTTCAGCAATAGATAAAGCTTGGAAGGGAGTTCCAACTTCATCCTCAGCATCTATATATGAGAAGGAAGACAAATGGCTAACCAGGAGAGCCTTTTCTCCCCCTACCACCACCAGCTTCTTATTCTTCACAAATTTCAGTTTCGGGTGTAGGGTGG
Organism: Lathyrus oleraceus; assembly: GCF_024323335.1. Classification (NCBI taxonomy): domain Eukaryota; kingdom Viridiplantae; phylum Streptophyta; class Magnoliopsida; order Fabales; family Fabaceae; genus Lathyrus; species Lathyrus oleraceus. The sequence continues at coordinate 54,344,840 of NC_066585.1, forward strand.
ATGTCACGGCGCCTGCCTCGTGAATCCATGGTCTGCCCAAGAGACAGCTATACGATGGGTGAATATCCATAACCTGGAAAGTAATCTGGAAATCACTTGGTCCGATTTTGACTGGGAGATCAACCTCGCCAATCACAGTTTTGCGAGACCCATCGAAAGCCTTCACAACTACTCCACTCTGCCTCATGGGAGGCCCTTGATATGACAGCTTCGCAAGAGTGGACTTCGGCAATACGTTCAATGATGACCCAGTGTCCACCAGAACATTGGACTTGGCGTCGTCTTTGCAGCTCATGGATATGTGTAATGCCAAGTTGTGGTCTCTTCCCTCCTCAGGGAGATCAGCATCACAAAAGCTCAAGTTGTTACAAGCGGTAATGTTTGCAACAATGCTATCAAATTGTTCTATTGTGACATCGTGATCCACGTACGCCATATCCAACACCTTCTGCAGAGATTCTCGGTGTGGTTATGAATTCAAAAGCAATGACAACACGGATATCTTGGATGGCGTTTGTAGAAGCTGGTCTACAACGTTGTACTCGCTTCTCTTGATGAGCCTCAGCATCTCATCACAGTCTTCTTTCGTATTGCCACTCGAGCCAGCAAAAGCAGGAGTTCTTAACGTAGAGGAGGGCTTAGCAACAAGTGCCGGATTCGGAGTGCTCACAACATTCCCAATCGGGCGCTCAACAAAATCAGTATCCACACTTCCTCGAGCATCAACTTGAGGCTTCAACGGAGCGGAAAATACACGACCGCTGCGGGTCAACCCACTGACATCGGCAATGTTAACAATAGATGAGGAGGGCAAGGACACCTCTTTCCCATTTTCCACCGCTACAACATTGTAGCGATGGGGAACCGCCTTCTCAGAGGAGTATGGTACAGTTCCGGATGGTTTGATGACGAGAGCAGGAGAAGCCTTTTGCTTGCAACCATCATACTTGATGACAATAGGCTCAGGTATCCTGAACACCGGAGAGATCACATTGACTTCGGGCTCATCTTCATCAACATTTCTATTTTGAAGGATCTCAATGACTCCTTCGTCCAACATCTCTTGCATATCTTTGCGCACTTGGTGACATCGTCTCTGATTAACAGAGCATACTCGACATCTATCGTGGTCATGCTCATAACGGCTATAGTCACACGGCAATCTATGCATCTCTACTAGCGATTGTCGGATATAACTGACATATTTCACCTTGTACTTGCCAGGGCAACCCTGGACCATATTAACAGACTTCCCATGCTCGGGCAATAGGTTCTTCTTCACATTTGGACCTACGTCCTCGAAAAACAAAATCCCACTTCTCACAAGATCTTGCACCTTGGTCTTCAGGGGATAGCAGTTCTCTACGTCGTGTCCGGGAGCACCAAAATGATACACACTATGAAGCTCAGGCTTGTACCACCACTGAGGGTTGGAGGGTACAGCGGGAGGGTCTCGCGGCATGATCAGCTTTCTATCGATCAACGACGGATAGAGTTCAGCATAAGTCATTGGAATTGGATCAAAGGTGACCCTCTTCCTCTAATAGCTGGTGCTGGCATTGTTGTTGTTTCGAGGCTGGTAGGCCTGCTGTTGTTGATGATGTTGTTGCTGATATTGTTGAGTTTGCGGTTGTTGATAATGTTGAGCTTCCCTGAAAACAGGTGCTATATGAGCCACCTGATGCTGATTATTGACTGGACGAGCAATCTTCCTCTTTATAGAGGGTCTTCTTTTGACATGGGAAGACACGGCATGTGCCTCTCCCTCCTTCTTCTTTGCAAAGCTTCCATATCTCTTTGCTGAAGAGCCTTCCTCTCGAGTTAGGCGTCCTTCACGGACCCCTTCTTCCAATCTCATCCCCATATTCACCATCTCGGTGAAGTCTGAGGGAGCACTGGCTATCATTCTCTCGTAGTAAAACGAGCTCAAAGTCTTCAAGAAGATCTTGGTCATCTCTTTCTCCTCAAGGGGAGGCACTATCTGAGCTGCCAATTCGCGCCACCTCTGTGCGTATTCCTTGAAGGTCTCTTTCTCTTTTTGAGACATTGCTCTCAATTGGTCCCTATCAGGAGCCATATCCACATTGTATTTATATTGCTTGACGAAGGCCTCGCCAAGATCGTTGAAAGATCGGATGTTCAAACTCTCCAAACCCATGTACCATCAGAGAGCGGCACCGGACAGACTGTCCTGGAAATAATGGATGAGCAGCTGGTCATTGTCAGTTTGCGTCGACATCTTGCGAGCATACATCACAAGATGACTGAGTGGGCATGTGTTTCCCTTATACTTCTCAAAGTCAGGCACTTTGAATTTAATAGGGATCTTCACGTTGGGCACAAGGCACAACTCAACAACACTTTTACCGATGAGGTCTTTCCCCCTCAAAATCTTCAGTTCCTTGCGAAGCTCCAGGAATTGGTCCTTCATATCATCCATCTTTTCATAAACGTTTGGGCCCTCAGATGGTTCAGAGTGGTAGATGGTATCTTCGACCCTTGGTAACATGTGCACAACGGGCGGTGGCACTGAAAGGACCGGGCTAGATACCGGCAGAGAAGCAAGAGTAGGGGCGAAACCCTCTGGTACAAAGTTGGGGGGAATTCCCCAAGGGAACCCGACTGGCATAGATGGCGCAAAATGAGACGTCGCGGCAGGCACAATAGAAGTCACGATCTCAGAAATGACCGTCCTCTGGGGAAGAGTTGATGGCGTTGGAGAAGATTGGCTCTGATCGGCCAAGAATGACTCCATCAGGGCAGTCAACCTGGCTACTTCCTCCTTCAGCTCGCGGTTCTCTTGTTCTAGATGATCCATCAGTCTTGAAGAATTGGCTTTGGTGTAGTACCGGTGAGTCAGCTTGTCTTCGAAATAAATGAAGAACACAGAGTTAGACCATAGGACAAGAAACCGGGAACAAAAACCTGCTTATGCACATGATGCATGCAATGCTCGTGCGTATGATTTATTTTTTTTATTTCAAAGGAACTTTAGAGTCTTATTTGCAAATTTTGGAACTATTAGCCACTTATCATATATGAAAGTATCTTGTCACTAATAGTTTTACATCAAAGAAGTACAACATGGGTAGCTAGACAAAAATACAAGAGAGAAGGAAAATAATCATCCTATGGATCCCTAGAAACAATCGTCCAAAGCTCGGGACACAGGAAGATAAGATGCACGAAGTCTCTTCACCTCTTCCTCATAGGCTACCTCCATATCTGCCTTCTCCTTGGCGAGTAGATCGTACTTCCTCTTCCAGAACCTAGAAGACTGAGGAAGTAGAGAAGTTCATGCATCATTAGGATCATCAATAACCTGATGCTCGCGGAACTCAATTAAAGCATCCTTTTCCTTAATCTGCTGAAGCAACTCTTCTCGTTCGCGGATCTAGGCACGTGAACGGTCTTCGTCTCTCAACTCCTCTACTCCTTGGTCAGGGAAGGTTGAAGGCCCAAACATAACCAAAGGTGTAGGTCTCGGATACTCGTAAGTCATGAGATAATCAGACGCTCTCTTCCTAACCCAATCAGTGTAAGGCTCCAAAGCGACACAGTTCTTAGGAACTAACTCATTCCTTCCTTTCTTATGAATCTTGCGCCAAGCGCGGACCATCCTAGCTTCCAAGCCTTGGGGATCTTCACCCTCCTGAAAGAATATACCCTCTAACAGAATGTTATTAGGTCTATCCTTTAGGGGGAACCCAAGCTGACGCCGTGCCAAAATAGGGTTGTAGTTAATCCCACCACATGTACCAAGAAGAGGTACATTGGATAATTCACCACAAGAGTCGATGATCTGCACACCATCATACACACGATTGTACCAAGAGATATCATCATTAGTGAGAGACATAAGTCTCGTGGACCACCGTAGTGTAACACCTCAAAATTTGCCCTCCTCTCTTGGGACTAGCTAACATCTTGCATATCATTTTTTAGGTCATTAGGCATTGCATATTGCATATCATGTGGTTACATTGTGCAAGCCATTCTCCCAAGTCTAGATCAGAAGATAGGAGGTCATGTGCAAGCGAGGGTTTCATTGGACTGGTCATTAATCATATGAGGATGTGGAGGTCCAAATTAGGGTTTTGATTTCTCAAGGAGATTGATCTTGGTCTTGGTTGAAAGGATACATCATCATCATCATGGTCTTGATATCATCCAGGAGGATTCAGAAGATTGATCATGTACCTTGAGATTAGGGTTTTGGCCACTGGTCAACCCTAATTAGTTGCATTGGGCCAATCAGGGCGTAGCAAGGAGATGGGGTCTATGGTGGATATGGGGATCATTTTATGATTATATTGAGCTTATTGAGGCTAGGGTTTCATCCTTGAGCCATTTCATCAGAGGATTGGGGCTCAGATTGATCAGTGCATTGCCAGATTCATCTATCAGTTGAAAAAGTCAACTGTGGTCAACTGTGCTTGATTTTATGGATTTGGAGGTGGGAGAGGGTTAGATACACTTCATTCATGTTGGAACAAGTTTTATTTGACATGCCAAAGCTCAAGAATGAAGAAAATAAAGTCAGGACAAAAATTGCCAAAAATAGAAAGTGACTTGTAATGGAAGTTTCCAAAAATGGAAAGTTTTTCACCACAAAATTACATGTCCAAAGAAGCTTCAAATGAAAATTTGGTCAACATGAAAGTTGTAGATCTTGTTCTCACCTTTCCAAAAAGTCCAAGAACTTGAAATTCTCATGTATGGTTGACAAGTTATGGTCCATTCAATTTCAAAAAAGACCTATAATCAAAGTGGCATAACTTTCACATGGAGTGTCCAAAATGGATGATCTTTTTATGAGCAAACTCCATTTCACATGTACTTTCATGGTGCATAATCAAAATTCATCAAAAATGGTCAATGCAAAAGGTCAATTTTCAAGTGCACTAATTAAAATCCAAGGGCAAAATGGTCCAAGTTGAGAAATAATTGGAATTTTGGAATGGGAGTTTTTGAAACACATCACAAATGCCAAATAGAAATGGTTTGAACTGTCATGAGTTGTCAAGAATCAATATTTGGCTAGGCTATTTTTGAACTCTCACTTTAAGTGCATTTTTGGCATGGCATAGTGAAAATGAGAAATACAAGGCCAATTGACATGAGACCAAAGCCAACATATTCCAAATGATATTTAGAAGATGTCTGAGCTGTCACATTGATGTCATATAGCCTAATGTGAAATGTCACTTTTGCCCTTGCATTGAGAAAATGGCATTATGCTAATCCATTGGAAATTTCTAATTGATGATTGAGAAGTGATTAAGGGATAGTATAAATGATTAATTGTAACTGAATTTGGTTAACACAATCACAATTCACAAGAACCTAACCACTTTTCCCTCCATTTTCTCCCAAGCTCATCAAGAACTTCATCAAACAAAATTCATCAAGAACTTCATCAATTCTTCATCATTTAGCACGATTTTTCTTTGGTTGATCTTCTACAAGCATAAACTCCATCTGTTTTGGTGAATTGGTGCCATAGCCTTGCAAAACAGCGACTGTTCATATCTTGCACATTCATGGTGATTTGAGATTTCTGGCAATTGAAGCGATCCTGAGCTAAAGTGTGAGTTCCAATCATCTTCCTCAAGCTTCATCTGCATCTGTTTCATGTAATTACGTGTGGAAACTCAAAGATCAAGCACTGCCTTCATCAATTGGTCAATTTTCGAATTCTTTCTTTGCTTAAATTATCATATGCGTTTTGAAGATCGTGGAACGTAGATCATCATGCTGTAATTGGTTTTTGGATTGGTTAGCTGTAGAGATAGATATCGTGCTTCAAAGTTTTGTGCTCACATCTTAATTTGATCGATCCGTGCTGTGTGTTTAGAATTAGGTTAAAATAGTTAGGTATTCGTCATGTACATGTTCATACGGTTCTGATGATATGGAGTTTGTAGATTTTGGTTGCGATTTGGTGATTTTCGTTTTTTTGCAAAACCTGGAAATTCTGGACGAAGAAGATGATGAAAATGTGTGTTTGATCCATTTTTCTTTGCCATGCCTTTTGAAATGTGTTTGGCGCCGGTATTAACCAATAGGAAGGCTCCACTGGATGTAAGCGAAACGGCGTCGTTTTGCTACGAGGTTTAAATATTACAATCGTGCCATTATCCATTATTTAATTGGTTTATTTCATTTCTTTTTCTTTTAATTATTTCATTTTGTTACAAGAATTTCAATAAATCCTAGAGGCTTCATTTTTCATCCAATTTTTGTGAAATTTTTTGTGCCATGCTCATGATGATGTGTAGAATTTTATGGTGATTTTTATGGAATTTTTGCATGTATAGAAAATTAAAATGCCTAGGGTTTGTGGAATATGTCACATTTGTATACACTTTGCCAAAACCATCATGAAATGCTTATACTTCCAAAGAAATGAATGAAAATTTTTGTGCTTATTCTGGACATGTTGATGGTGATTTTCATGTAAAGTTTATGATTTTTGGATACTTGGTGATGGAGATATGATTTTTTGATTAGAGGTGTGACAATTTGTGTCACAGCAAGCTAGGTCATCTTTCTGATTTTATTTGCCTGGCCTAGGGATGTTTGATTGCTCCAATTTTTTGCATGAATGATCATTGATATGTCAAGATAACATGTGATTTTTGCTGGAATTATTGATTGCATTTTCAAATTGATTGATAATTTTATTTTCTGTATGCTCATTTGGTAACCTTGTATGACACATGTTTGTATTTCTTTTGTGAAATTCTCATATGGTATTGGATGAAGATGAAATTTGACATGAGCATTCTAGAGACATTGTAGGACATCATGGTTTTGATCCCATTCATTTCTAATATGTTGTCACTGTTTTATGAATTATTGAAGTGGATGTTTGTTTGGATGCCTTGTTTTGGCTTGTATAAATGTGTCTGGACTTCTTGATTTTCATTGCCCTACTTTCTTTTGTCCAATTGAGCTGAAAATTGACATGATATACATTGAATGTGTCCTGTTTAGGTGTGAATTTTTGTGGAATTAATTGAATTGTTTTGGTATGCTTTTGAGTGAGATAGTTCTGTTTGGTCATTTGGTGTTGCAAATGACCTAGTTTGTGATAAATTGTGCATGAAATGATAATGGTGAATGATATGAGCATGGGACCAATTGCATTTGCTTTTGAATTGTTTGAATGTGATTTTAGTTGAGTTGCACTTGCTGTTTAGAATTTTTTATCCCCTTTGGACCCTAGGCTTGGCCTAGTGGTCTAGTTTCTCACATTTGGTTTGGATTTTCAGGATGAAATGCACAATGCTTAAGGAGATTGCTTCAAGGCAATTTGAATTGAGTTTGGTTGATGTTTATGAACTAACATTGACTTTGTATTGTAGGGATTGATGCTTGAGCTTGAGCTCATGGCTTGCACTTATGTGCATTAACCTGTGTTGCTTGTACAGATTAACTGATTAACCATTTGCTGTTTACTGTTTGTCTGTCTGAGTACTGATGATACTTGATTGATTTCAGGTACATTTAGTCGCTTACAGTTCTTTAAGAACTTGCTTGCTGTGGCTTGGTTGTGTAAACCAATTGAGGTAGAATCTCTTGTCTCCATGTAGTCTGGAAGACCTGGCCTGTTACTTGGCCAGGCACCTGTCTGAAGCCCTCCTTAAGAGGCGATGATTGTGATTGTTTATATTTGTCCCAAGCAGGAAAAGACCTTGATTAAGGCAATTGGTGGATCAAAGAGATAAGCAACCTATCTCCCACTATTCTGTTGAGTCGTCCCTCTGCTCACACTGCTTGTGTTGACGCATTGGGACATTAACCCAAGATCAGTTGTGTCAGAGTCTTTGAGCGTAGAAGGGTTCCATCTTTCTGAACCCACGCTCCTTTGTCTTAAGCTCTCCCTGGCCAGGGATAAGAGCTGTGAAGTCTAATCTTCACTTACCTTTCATCAGCTTCACCTTAGCCCCGTAATGACAAGGTTAAGAGCTAAAGCTACCTCTGTACAGATGACTTGCTTTGGCAGTCAAACCCTTTGTTTGAGCCCACTTGACTGGTTATAGTGTGTGCTATGTGAATATTTGTTTGCTCTGTTTGCTTGTATGCTTGTATGCTTGCTTTCTTCCTGGATAGGATTAGCTTGCTTATGCAAGTAGGATAGAAACCTGAACATAGGGCAATGATGCATGATAACACTAGGCTCGAGTCCAGCTCCCTGGTAGTGTGTCTTCCCTTTGTATCTGGTTGGCATTTCTTTCCCTTTCAGGGGAACTACATCGCCCTGATCCTTGTTCCAGACGAGGTATGTAGGCAGGAGACCGTGCGAGGCCTCTTTGGGCACTTTTTTTTCTTTTTGTGTGTTTGCTTGTTATCTTCTTGTGTGTCAGGATATGGACGTAAGCCCAGCGATTGGCTGTACGTATCCTGATTGTGTTTGTTGGTTCGGATGCCGATGTAAGTCCAGTGATTGGCTGTCGGGCTCCATGTTTGCCCTTTTGTGTGTGTTTTGGTTCGGATGCTGATGTAAGCCCAGTGATTGGCATTCAGGCTCCATGTTTGCCTGTGTGGTTTGATTGCTTGTTTGGCGTGCGTGAGCCGAACTACGGCAGCTCTGATTCTCGTTCCAGACGAGATACGTAGGCATAGGGTGCGATACCCTATCGAGCTCGTTCCTCTTAACCCCCACCTGTGTTGTCTTCGGTGTGTGTGTGTGTGGTGTTTTAGCAACCTTTTCTTTCTTAGAACGTGGATCCCGTCGAGTACGACGGACGTGAGGGGTGCTAATACCTTCCCCTCGCGTAACCGACTCCCGTACCCTTTCTCTTTGGTCGCGAGACTATGTCTTTCCAGGTTTCTCTGAGCGTTTCCTTTCCCTATCTTGGGATAAATAACGCGCAGTGGCGGCTCTGTTTGTGTTTTTGTTTTAGCTCGCCGGTTGTTTTTTCGCGGATGCGACAGCTGGCGACTCTGCTGGGGAAAATATAAAGATGTTGACCTGTGCTGGTCCATCCTCCCTAAGCGAGTCCTTCCTAGCGTTCTAGGATAGTTTAGGTTGCTTGTTTTGTGTTATTTATTGCATTTATTATTCTAACCATATATATTTGCATTAATATTTGCATGCATCATACTATCATGTTGCCGTCCTCTGTGCAGGTGGTTCCTCTGTTTTGGGGGTGGGTGTTCTGAGTGGGGCTAAAACCCAGGCCCGAGTATACACCTAGGATTAGTGTGGTCTCGCGTTCCTCATTTGCTATATTAGTATATTGTTGCAACGTGACATACCACAAGTCGGACGAGATTCATTGGAGAGCTTTCCATTGTGGAATATTCCACTTTGGTTTAGTTATCTCTTCTGAGCTATTGACTCTGGTGACCGATCATTTCCCGGATCTTTGGTTTAGACGATCTTAAGGGAGCTACAATGGCACACCCGAAAGGGCAAACCCATTGAGTATCTTTGCCCGATTGTCGAGACCATTATCCGCCTTAGGATGACCTGATTAGAATTTACCTGTGAGGGGAGGGTGATTCTTTCAGATGCATGTTCAGATGGTGACTTTAATGGTGACTTTTGCTCCGTGGATCAGAGTCATATTTATAAGTCGGATTTATGGCCAGTTGTGTCTGAGACGCCGGAGTGCTGTCCGAGCTATTTATTAGTGGGGATCCGTTTATTTCAGGATTCCCCGGGCCGATTCAGAGATTATGGGTATCTGCTCAGAGATTGTCTGGTGATGATGATGATGATGTATCTGTCTTCCGTTTATTTCGGAACCCTTGAGTTGGAATGGTGGGTACATATTTCCTCAGATGGTTGTGATCGGTTCAGAAATCAGGGCTGCGATTCAGTGCAACAGATGATCAGATGGCTTGGAGGATGGCGATGCATTGTATTCATTCATCAGCATCATCTCATTTTGCATTTACCTGCATCTAACACATGTTTACCCATATGCAGGGACACTTTTGATCGAGATCCTGGTTGAGAGACTTTCTGCTCAGATATGAGGACCGGTTTGAAAGACAACGTTGCCTACAGTTTCTTCAGCCCCGAGATTGACGAGTTGAGAGATATGATAGCATTGATTACACCCGACCATGTGGGGATGTTCAGAGAGTCATACGGTAGTATCCTGAAGATGGTTTTCAGACTCACTGACAGTGACAGGAGCGCCATTCATACTCTTCTCCAGTTCTATGACCCGGGTCTGAGATGCTTCGTGTTTCCAGATTATTTGTTGGGACCTTTGATGGAGGATTATGCTAGCATCCTGGGTGTTCCAATCCGAGATCAGATTCCTTTCTGTGCTATTAGAGGAGAGCCTGATGTCCTTGGGGTTTCCCGTGCTCTTTATTTGAGTCCGGAGATGGTCAAGGAGGGTTTGAAAGAGAAAGGAAAATTACCTAGATTTCATTTGAGTTTCTTGGAAGCTAAGGCCAAGGAACACGCTGCTGTGGGTGATTGGAAGACGGTTTGTGCTTTGATTGCTGTGAGCATTTATGGGATTGTTCTGTTTCCTAATCAGAAGAACTTTGTGGACCATAATGCTATCATATTGTTTATGCAGAGGAACCCTATTCCTACTCTGATCGGAGATGTTTACTACTCGGTTCATAACAGGAACGAGAAGCGACGTGGGGGTTTGATCAGATGCTGTGCTCAGTTACTCTTCAGATGGTTTATGGGGTATTTGCCTTCCCGAGGTGCTTTTGCTCATCTTGATCCTTCGGTCAAGTGGTCCTTCAGGTTGATGGGGTTGCGGGCTGCTGATATAGCATGGACTCATAACGGTATGGCTGGCCGGGATCTCATAGGTGTTCAGGGTTGCATTAATTACAACCCGACGCTTCTTAGGAGACAGATGGGGTTTGCCATGGAGGTTCCTCCTCTCGAGCGAGAGATTCAGAAGTCCTTTTACTTCTCAGCTGAGGGCGATCAGGCCAAGTTGGTGCAGGTGTCTGGGGCCTGGCATAAGATCCAGAGGAAAGGAAAGGTTCCTTTTGGCAAGGTCAACAGCCGATCTTTTCCTCCATTTGATGATTGGTTGCGGAAGAGAATTGAGATTACACTTCTACCATTTCCTGGAGGTGATCTTGGGTGTCCTGTGATTGAGGGGCCGAGTTCTTCTGTCAGTATGGAAGAGTTCCTTGAGGTGAAGAGGGCCAGAGATCAGTTGCTTGCAGAGAAAGCGGAATTGGAGATGAGTGTTGCTCGGATTCAGATAGCCAACCAGGAGATTAGAGTGAAGATGGAAGATCAAGACAAGCGACATGCCTTGGAAGCAAAGCGCTTTGAGATGGATACTGCCTATTATGGGAAGATCAGCCAAGCCTTAGCGTCATCCAACAGGGAGCATGACATCACTAAGGAGAAGTTATCCAGAGCGTCAAAGGTCATTGAAGATGAGAAGAGGAGGCAGATCCTCGTGAGAAATCAGAGAGATGCTAGAGCCAGAGTCCTTGCTGCAGAATGGGAAGCAGAGAAAGCTAAGATTGTCGCTGAGAGGGACCATTACATTGCTGAGAGAGATCATTACTTCAGGCAGATGAAGATTCACCACAAAGAAGTGGGGAGATTGCAGCAAGAGAACACCGAGCTCAGGTTCGCCGCAGAGTTCGCGAAGATGGTTGATGATGTAGGGCCGTCTGTGGGACCTTCATCGGGATAGCCTTTCTTATTCGTGTGGATTACCGTCAGGCTTGTTGACGGAATTCATTTGCTTGTATCTCTTTCCTAATTCTGGAGATTTGTATCTGATTTGATGTATGACTCTGGCACTTATTGTGCATTTTGTTAGGTGATGGTGATTTTCATTCATTGATCGATCTTTAAGCTTTATTTGCTTTACCGTATGCACTCACACAAGCACACACATGGTTCGGGGTATCTTGCTAAATCATATATCTCTGGTCTGTATGATGAAGTCAAATGCTGAATATCAGAATATTGCTGCCGGATTATTATTTGTCTCGATGAAGCCAGGATCGAGAGACAAAGTGTCCCTCATGTGGATGGACATTGCATTCATGCATAATAACTTGTTTTTGTTTTGCAGGTGTCAGTTTCTAACCTGTTTTGATTGACGCAGGAAGGATGAATCCGCCCAACGACGATATCCTCGAATTGAAAGAGATGGTGAGGGATTTGTTCAGTGTGGTGCAAGGGCTTGCCTTGGGGCAGAAAGCCATGACTGAGAGATTGGAAAAGATTGAGAAGTGGCTAATGGTGGAGAAAGTTCTGGGAAGGGCTCCGCCATTTGAAGTAACAAATCCCTCGGTCGCCATAACAAAGAAACCCCCTAGCAGTGGTCAGCTTAAGAAAGAGGTTGAGCCAATTGGTGTGCCGGCAAAGAAAGAACGCGGTAGGGATCGCTATCACCCTTATGCTGCCACTGTAACTATTCTTGTTGGTAGTTCGCCTGCACCGCAGAGATATCCGTCACCTCACCCGGGAGCACAGAGAGCTGAGAACCAAGTAAGAGGAAAGGGGGTTGATCGTCAATTTGATAAGCCACCCATACCGTATGCCCTTCTGTTGAAGAAGTTGAAAGATCTCGGAATGGTACAATTGAGGACATTAGCTCCGTTAAAACCTGATCAGAGGCCAGCCAACTACGATGAGAATGCCAAGTGTGAATTCCATTCCGGTGCGTCTGGACATACCATTGAGGGCTGTAGAGCTTTTAAGCATTCTGTCCAAGACCTGGTGGATTCCAAGGCCATTAATTTTGCACAATTTCCAAACGTTAATGCTGATCACATGCCCGCGCATGGTCAGATGGGGATGAATGCAATTTCTGAGGATAGTAAGACTGTTGGGTTGGTGAATGGGGATCAGTTAAAAGCTCCAAGGCCTGTGGTCCCAAAACCTCGGAGGAAGGAGGGAGCTTTCCCTAGTGTTGATACTTGTTGTGCGGCCGTCGCCGCAGAGAGGGGTGTACTGATGGGAGATATGACCCAGAAGATGAAGGGGGTGGAAATGGACGGTGGAAAATTTGAAACACCCAGTCTGGTAGCTGAAGCCGTCACGGTGGAAAATGCCATTGGTGTTGGAAAAGAGAAAAAACCGTCCGTGTCTTCTTACAAACAGGCACTGGAAATGTTGAGAAATGGAGGGATCCCAGGCTGGGGAAAAATCATAGGCATTGTGGTAAAGTCGGACATGTTTGGGATTGGCTATCAGCCAGATCAAGGGTTGTCTGGGCAAAATAGAGGACGTCGTCCGTCGTTCACCTTTGTCAGTGCCGGGATGCTGGATTCGGATTACGCCTATACAGTGGGTGAAGAGATTGATAGTGACTGCGAGCTGGAATCGTGGATAAAGTCGTGTGTACCAGGAAGCTGGAAGGCTTAAAAAGATCAACACTGACACTCGTCCGGAAGAGTAATATTTCTTGTTGTTAGTCTTTATTTGCATGAAAGCCATACGTGTTGCCCGACACGTAATGGTCCATTGTAAGGGCCACCTCATGTTTAAATTTGCAACATTTCTGCATCATTAATAAAGGGATGTTTTTCAGTCAAAAAGCGGTGTTCCCTGTTTTTCATTTTTTTTGCAGTTTAAAAAATAATTAAAAATGGCAATGTTTGTTTTCATTTTTCCTTTTTGATTTGTCTCGTCCCGACTTCAAAAATAATTCTCCGGATCTCATTGATAACAATTTGGTTACACCTCATGTGACTTCGACAATCCGAGCAATCAGGCTGAAGAAGAAGGCGAAGAAGATTGTGATCTGCTGGAATTAACCAGGATGTTAAAAAGGAGGAGAAGGTGATTGAGCCGCATGAAGAGCGGGTTGAGATTGTCATTCCAAGCACCGCCGAAGTCAGGAAGGAAATAGGAAAATGAGGCCGCTTCAAAGGCGAGTCGAGAGCAGGTTGGTAGTCCTGTTGAAAGAGCAGGTAGATACCCTCGCCTGGTCGTGTCAGGATATGCCAGGGTCGGATACCGACGTCGTTGTACACAAGCTACCATGGAGGGAAGACTGTCCTCTGGAAAAGCAGAACGCCAGTGCCTGTATCAGAGAGCCATGGTGACTTTGTTTCATGATATGATTCATCGTGAAATTGAATGCTATGTTGATGACATGATAGCAAAGTCCCAAGCAGGAGAGGGGCATCTGGTAGACCGGGGCAAGTCGTTTGACCGGTGAAGATAATTCAAACTGAGGTTGAATTCAGATAAGTGCACTATCAGAGTGCGATCCGGTAAGATGTTGGGGTTCATTGTAAGAGAGGAATCGAGGTTGATCCTGCTAGAAAAAAAAATAACGAACAAAAAAAAAAAAAAAATACTTGAACCGAAAAAAAAGAGGTTCGTGGTTTCTTAGAAAGAATGAACTACCTGTCATGGTTCATATCTCATCTAATAACCACGTGTGAACCGATTTTTAAGTTGTTGGAAAAAAAAAAGATCAAATGGTCAGGTGAAATAATGATTGCCAAGCGGCATTGAAAATAAAAGAATAAATTGCAGGAACCTCTGATTCTAATGCCTCCTGTGGAAGGAACAATTATCAATTCTGTACTTGACGGCCTTCGAGGGGTCTACGAGGTGTATTGGGTCAGCATGACGAGTCTTGTCGAAAAGAGCATGCAATTTACCTTAGCAAAAAGTTTACCGACTGTGAAACAATACATTCACTGTCCGAGAAAACTTGCTGTACTTAGGCATAGGCTGCTCGCCGACTAAGACAGTGTATGCTGGTTCATGTCACTTTGTGGATTTTCGAGATGGATCCGATCAAGTATGGGCATAAGAATCCAACATTGACCGGACGGGTTGTGAGAGTGCAAAAGAATATAGACTGGTCAGTATACTCTCAGAAAGCAATCAAAGGGGTATTGTCTGATTACATTGCCCAACAACCCATTGAGGATTATCAACCGATGAAGTTTGAGTTCCCTGATGAGGACATCTCGAGGTGCTCCAATTGAAAGATTGAGAGTAACCGATCCCGGAGGAGGGGCCTGACCTTGAATCTGAACGGATTCTGATGTCTGATGGGGTTAATGTGAAGGAGTTAGTGCTGTTATGGTTACGCCAAAAGGATCCCATGTCCCTTTTGTGGCCATGATGACAGTTGAATGCACCAACGATGGGGGCTGAGTACGAGGTTTGTATCCTGAGTATCGATGCGTGCATCTACTGGGGCAAACGCCTGTCTCATTCAGAGAGCCTAGTTGAGGAAAAGAGGCTAGCGGCCATTTGTCATGGATACCAGCAGCGGATGAAACGTGCTTTTGACAGAAAGGTGCGACCTCGGGTATATCACGTAGGAGATCTGGTGCTGAAAAGGATCCTTCCTCCTCAAAACAATCGTAGGGGCAAATGGACACCCAATTATGAAGGTCCATTCGTGGTCAAGAAGGTTTTCTCTGGCGGAGCCTTGTTGTTAACGACCATGGATGGCGAAGATTTTCCATCCCCTGTGAATGCGAACGCAGTTGAAAAATACTTCGTATAAAGAGACCCGCTGGACGAAAAGAATAAAAAAGTCCAGGCAAAAATGGGCATCCCGGCGAACCAACAACAGAAAAAAGGTTCGGGCAAAAATTAGGGATAAAAGGAAAAATGTACACCCGGCAAGTCGAAAACCTGAAAAGGCGACTTGGGCAAAAATGGGTATCCCGGTGGACTGAAAACCCGAAAGGGCGGTCCAGGAAAAAGAGGGATTGAAGCGAACAACTGCGTCCAGCATGATCGTTTGCGCTTTGGTTAAAGCATCATGGATAATACCCGGTGGGGATCAATCAGAATCGTCTTGTTCAGAAGGCAGAAAGCATGGAGAGTCTGAGGACATATGGGGTGTAACTGAGTTGGAACTCGATGAGATCACGGGTTTCACATTGCCATTAGGATAGATTTTTTCCTTTTGTGCGCAATTACCTCTTTTTAGGAATTGCTTCCTTTGTATTGCTCAACTTGAGCCACGCTTTTCCAAATCAATAAAATGCATATTCAGTCAAATAATTTTGTTTTTGTTTTTCATTACCGCTTTGATTGCAAAAACATCCAATTATGTTGATAAAGAATCTTTGCATTTTAACACATACAGGTTCCTTCCAATGCATGCTTATAAAATTGAAAGCTTGAAATCTTATTTGGAAGGTTGAGTGACCCAAGTGTTGAAATCTTGACACGCCTGGGGCACGATTTTATCTAACACTCTGTTGTGCAGGTACCGTTAGATATTTTCACTCACTTGCAGGTTGTGGTGTGGAAGCTGTTGGAAAACAAATCCCCATGGAGTCCAGTCAGGGACGGATGAATATGAAAAGATGATAAAGAGACGTTGCGGCGTACGACGATCCTTGAGTAATATCAAGAAGACTCTTCAAAGTCGGAGGACTGGAAAGTCTGTAGAAATTCCCCACAGAGTCCGATCAGGGACAGGCGAGTTAGAGAACGGTGAAGAGACGACGAGAGAAGTCCGACGATCCTTTGGAGTTAATCAAGAAGACTCTTCAAAGTCGGAAGATCGAGATTTCTATATAGTCCCCAGGAGTTCACGTTTCGTCGAGCGCGAAGCGATTGGGAGTACAAGATGATGGAGCAGAAAAGGTCCAGACGAGTCTGGGAATTCTCAAAAGTGGAAAGCCGATACGAGATTGGGAGGTGGATATCATGGTTCGACGAGTCGACGGGTGTTCTGTGCTAGCTTTTCTCATTTCCCCAGTGGGATCCCCAAGCAGAATCAGAGGACCAACTCCCCAGAAGATTCCAGATCTGTGACTTCCCCAGCCGGGTCAGGGTGGTTATCCGGCCGGTAAACGATGTTTCCTCAGCAGCCAGGCCAGAAGGTTGCTATCCCCGGGTGGAGCGGGTTTCAATGAAATATATCTCCAGCAGTGTTCATCCTACCAGTGGATTGGACGAGTTTCCGTAGCAGACGGGTATCTGCATCCCCGGCAGTTGATTCTACCTGTGGATTGGATGGGTCTTCCCTAGCGGAGTGGCATTCGTTTCCCCTAGCAGAGTCAGGATGGTTATCCCCGACAGGTGTCAGATCGATGACTCCCCCAGTCGCCAGGTCTGGAGGTTGCTGTTTCTCAGCGGAGCTATATGTGAGCATTTCCCCAGGAAGTCGTCAGGTATCTGTGAGGGTTTCCCGGAGCAGAGTCGTGATTGATATCCCTAGCAAGTATATGGCTGTTGTATCCCCACAGAGCGTTGGTGGTGCTTATCCCCAGCAGTTTCTCGAGCGGATTGGGTGCAAAGGAGGTTATTCCCCAGCAAGGGTTGCCTTATTCCCAGCAGCAGCGCTATTCCCTAGCAGGGTGAAAAGTGGAGTATGGTCGAGCTCCTCAGCAGAGTGTCTCGAGCTTCTCAGGAGAGTCCCTGAGAGGGATACTTTTTATGCATTCATCATGTAGAATAAAGCATAGCATATTGCATAGAAAAATAATAAATCGCGTAGCATTTCCATAATTATGGAGCATTACGCAGAAAAATCAATCATGCATCATTGCAAGCATAGGCTAGTCGCAAGCCGTGGTTATCGTTTGAGATGTGGTTTTGCCAGTGGATGAGGATGCTACTCAAGTCGTGGTTACCGTTTGAGGAGTGGTTTCACTAGTTGGAAAATCATCAACATTGCAAGTATCAGTTACTCGAGCCGTGGTTACCGCTTGAGGTTTGGTTTTCACCGGATGGTGAAGATGTTACTCGGATGAGCTTAACATCATGACGCGATCAGCGCGATTCAAGCCGTGGATATAGCTTGATATTTGGTTTCACCGGATGGTGAAGATGTTACTCGGATGAGTTTAACATCATTACACGGTCAACATCATTGTTTGATGTCCTGTCAACATCATTGTTCGATGTCCTGTCAACGTCGCGTTTTCTCCCAGTCATTGTTTAATGTTTGGTCGAGTTTTCTTTGGTGTCTGTAAACATCATCGTTCGATGTCCAGTAAACGTCGAGTTTTCTCCCAGTCATCAGTAAGTGTCTGGTCGAGCTTTCTTTGGTGTTAGTTAACATCATCGTTCGATGTCCAGTAAACGTCGAGTTTCTTCCCAGTCATCAGTCAGTGGCTGGTTGAAGGTGTACCCTCTGATATGTCGCCCTCAGAGTGGTGTTGGTGTTATTTCCGACGTTGCCAGCGGAATTATCACAGGAGATGGAAGTGAAATCGAAGGACGTTACGCGATCAGCGCGATTTTCGGGGTTCAACCGGAGAAAAGGAAGTGTTGAGGCATTTTCTGGGGTTCATATGGAGATTGGAGTTGAACATTACATCCGGGATGAGGTTCTTAGGATTATCTTCTGTTCATGTGTCACCTTAGACTTTGGCGGATGCCAACGGAAGTCGTTATGGGTGTCTTCGGATGAAGAGATGCACATGTTACCTTCCTTTGTGAAGGTGTACCCTCTGATAAGTCGCCCTCAGAGTGGTGTTTGGTGTTATTTCCGACGTTGCCAGCGGAATTATCACAAGAAATTGGAGATCGGGGTTCAAATGGAGAAAGGGAGATGTTGCGGCATTTTCTGGAGATGGGGTTCAAATGGAGAAAGGGAGATGTTGCGGCATTTTCTGGAGATGGGGTTCAAATGGAGATAGGGAGATGTTGCGGCATTTTCTGGAGATGGGGTTCACATTGGCGATCGCGGGTTATCGTCAGGCGACTGGGGTTCAAACTGGAGAATGGGGTTCATTATTTGGCAAACAGGAGAGCGGGGTTCAAATGCAGTGATCCGAGGATCATTTGCGCAGAGAAAAATTTCGGGGTTCAAGAAAAGAAAATAAAGAAAATTTCGGGGTTCAAGAAAAGCAAAAAAAGAAAGAGATAATAATCCCGAGCGGATGTGGTATTCGGACCATGGGTTGTCCCTGTGTTACCATTTATTTTGGTATCCAGGTCGACGTTGTTTTTCGGTGATCAGGCCGACTTTCTCTGTTCCCGACGGATTTTTCCTTCAAGATTGTTTCTTCGCCGATGCTGACAGGCGTTGTTAATTATTTTCCCATCAGAGTGCAAATTGTTCGTCTGTTCTTGGTATTCAATCACTCTTCATCCTGATCATCTGAAAGCCGAGGCTGTTCATATCGACAGGTTCACAGTGGATTGAATAGGGGCAGCTGTAACACCTCAAAATTTGCCCTCCTCTCTTGGGACTAGCTAACATCTTGCATATCATTTTTTAGGTCATTAGGCATTGCATATTGCATATCATGTGGTTACATTGTGCAAGCCATTCTCCCAAGTCTTGATCAGAAGATAGGAGGTCATGTGCAAGCGAGGGTTTCATTGGACTGGTCATTAATCATCTAAGGATGTGGAGGTCCAAATTAGGGTTTTGATTTCTCAAGGAGATTGATCTTGGTCTTGGTTGAAAGGATACATCATCATCATCATGGTCTTGATATCATCCAGGAGGATTCAGAAGATTGATCATGTACCTTGAGATTAGGGTTTTGACCACTGGTCAACCCTAATCAGTTGCATTGGGCCAATCAGGGCGTAGCAAGGAGATGGGGTCTATGGTGGATATGGGGATCATTTTATGATTATATTGAGCTTATTGAGGCTAGGGTTTCATCCTTGAGCCATTTCATCAGAGGATTGGGGCTCAGATTGATCAGTGCATTGCCAGATTCATCTATCAGTTGAAAAAGTCAACTGTGGTCAACTGTGCTTGATTTTATGGATTTGGAGGTGGGGGAGGGTTAGATACACTTCATTCATGTTGGAACAAGTTTTATTTGACATGACAAAGCTCAAGAATGAAGAAAATAAAGTCAGGACAAAAATTGCCAAAAATAGAAAGTGACTTGTAATGGATGTTTCCAAAAATGGAAAGTTTTTCACCACAAAATTACATGTCCAAAGAAACTTCAAATGAAAATTTGGTCAACATGAAAGTTGTAGATCTTGTTCTCACCTTTCCAAAAAGTCCAAGAACTTGAAATTCTCATGTATGGTTGACAAGTTATGGTCCATTCAATTTCAAAAAAGACCTATAATCAAAGTGGCATAACTTTCACATGGAGTGTCCAAAATGGATGATCTTTTTATGAGCAAACTCCATTTCACATGTACTTTCATGGTGCATAATCAAAATTCATCAAAAATGGTCAATGCAAAAGGTCAATTTTCAAGTGCACTAATTAAAATCCAAGGGCAAAATGGTCCAAGTTGAGAAATAATTGGAATTTTGGAATGGGAGTTTTGCAACTTATCACAAATGCCAAATAGAAATGGTTTGAACTGTCATGAGTTGTCAAGAATCAATATTTGGCTAGGCTATTTTTGAACTCTCACTTTAAGTGCATTTTTGGCATGGCATAGTGAAAATGAGAAATACAAGGCCAATTGACATGAGACCAAAGCCAACACATTCCAAATGATATTTAGAAGATGTCTGAGCTGTCACATTGCTGTCATATAGCCTAATGTGAAATGTCACTTTTGCCCTTGCATTGAGAAAATGGCATTATGCTAATCCATTGGAAACTGCTAATTGATGATTGAGAAGTGATTAAGGGATAGTATAAATGATTAATTGTAACTGAATTTGGTTAACACAATCACAATTCACAAGAACCTAACCACTTTTCCCTCCATTTTCTCCCAAGCTCATCAAGAACTTCATCAATTCTTCATCATTTAGCACGATTTTTCTTTGGTTGATCTTCTACAAGCATAAACTCCATCTGTTTTGGTGAATTGGTGCCATAACCTTACAAAACCGCGACTGTTCATATCTTGCACATTCATGGTGATTTGAGATTTCTGGCAATTGAAGCGATCCTGAGCTAAAGTGTGAGTTCCAATCATCTTCCTCAAGCTTCATCTGCATCTGTTTCATGTAATTACGCGTGGAAACTCAAAGATCAAGCACTACCTTCATCAATTGGTCAGTTTTCGAATTCTTTCTTTGCTTAAATTATCATATGCGTTTTGAAGATCGTGGAACGTAGATCATCATGCTGTAATTGGTTTTTGGATTGGTTAGCTGTAGAGATAGATATCGTGCTTCAAAGTTTTGTGCTCACATCTTAATTTGATCGATCCGTGCTGTGTGTTTAGAATTAGGTTAAAATAGTTAGGTATTCGTCATGTACATGTTCATACGGTTCTGATGATATGGAGTTTGTAGATTTTGGTTGCGATTTGGTGATTTTCGTTTTTTTGCAAAACCTGGAAATTCTGGACGAAGAAGATGATGAAAATGTGTGTTTGATCCATTTTTCTTTGCCATGCCTTTTGAAATGTGTTTGGCGCCGGTATTAACTAATAGGAAGGCTCCACTGGATGTAAGCGAAACGGCGTCGTTTTGCTACGAGGTTTAAATATTACAATCGTGCCATTATCCATTATTTAATTGGTTTATTTCATTTCTTTTTCTTTAATTATTTCATTTTGTTACAAGAATTTCAATAAATCCTAGAGGCTTCATTTTTCATCCAATTTTTGTGAAATTTTTTGTGCCATGCTCATGATGATGTGTAGAATTTTATGGTGATTTTTATGGAATTTTTGCATGTATAGAAAATTAAAATGCCTAGGGTTTGTGGAATATGTCACATTTGTATACACTTTGCCAAAACCATCATGAAATGCTTATACTTCCAAAGAAATGAATGAAAATTTTTGTGCTTATTCTGGACATGTTGATGGTGATTTTCATGTAAAGTTTATGATTTTTGGATACTTGGTGATGGAGATATGATTTTTTGATTAGAGGTGTGACAATTTGTGTCACACCAAGCTAGGTCATCTTTCTGATTTTATTTGCCTGGCCTAGGAATGTTTGATTGCTCCAATTTTTTGCATGAATGATCATTGATATGTCAAGATAACATGTGATTTTTGCTGGAATTATTGATTGCATTTTCAAATTGATTGATAATTTTATTTTCTGTATGCTCATTTGGTAACCTTGTATGACACATGTTTGTATTTCTTTTGTGAAATTCTCATATGGTATTGGATGAAGATGAAATTTGACATGAGCATTCTAGAGACATTGTAGGACATCATGGTTTTGATCCCATTCATTTCTAATATGTTGTCACTGTTTTATGAATTATTGAAGTGGATGTTTGTTTGGATGCCTTGTTTTGGCTTGTATAAATGTGTCTGGACTTCTTGATTTTCATTGCCCTACTTTCTTTTGTCCAATTGAGCTGAAAATTGACATGCTATACGTTGAATGTGTCCTGTTTAGGTGTGAATTTTTGTGGAATTAATTGAATTGTTTTGGTATGCTTTTGAGTGAGATAGTTCTGTTTGGTCATTTGGTGTTGCAAATGACCTAGTTTGTGATAAATTGTGCATGAAATGATAATGGTGAATGATATGAGCATGGGACCAATTGCATTTGCTTTTGAATTGTTTGAATGTGATTTTAGTTAAGTTGCACTTGCTGTTTAGAATTTTTTATCCCCTTTGGACCCTAGGCTTGGCCTAGTGGTCTAGTTTCTCACATTTGGTTTGGATTTTCAGGATGAAATGCACAATGCTTAAGGAGATTGCTTCAAGGCAATTTGAATTGAGTTTGGTTGATGTTTATGAACTAACATTGACTTTGTATTGTAGGGATTGATGCTTGAGCTTGAGCTCATGGCTTGCACTTATGTGCATTAACCTGTGTTGCTTGTACAGATTAACTGATTAACCATTTGCTGTTTACTGTTTGTCTGTCTGAGTACTGATGATACTTGATTGATTTCAGGTACATTTAGTCGCTTACAGTTCTTTAAGAACTTGCTTGCTGTGGCTTGGTTGTGTAAACCAATTGAGGTAGAATCTCTTGTCTCCATGTAGTCTGGAAGACCTGGCCTGTTACTTGGCCAGGCACCTGTCTGAAGCCCTCCTTAAGAGGCGATGATTGTGATTGTTTATATTTGTCCCAAGCAGGAAAAGACCTTGATTAAGGCAATTGGTGGATCAAAGAGATAAGCAACCTATCTCCCACTATTCTGTTGAGTCGTCCCTCTGCTCACACTGCTTGTGTTGACGCATTGGGACATTAACCCAAGATCAGTTGTGTCAGAGTCTTTGAGCGTAGAAGGGTTCCATCTTTCTGAACCCACGCTCCTTTGTCTTAAGCTCTCCCTGGCCAGGGATAAGAGCTGTGAAGTCTAATCTTCACTCACCTTTCATCAGCTTCACCTTAGCCCCGTAATGGCAAGGTTAAGAGCTAAAGCTACCTCTGTACACATGACTTGCTTCGGTAGTCAAACCCTTTGTTTGAGCCCACTTGACTGGTTATAGTGTGTGCTATGTGAATATTTGTTTGCTCTGTTTGCTTGTATGCTTGTATGCTTGCTTTCTTCCTGGATAGGATTAGCTTGCTTATGCAAGTAGGATAGAAACCTGAACATAGGGCAATGATGCATGATAACACTAGGCTCGAGTCCAGCTCCCTGGTAGTGTGTCTTCCCTTTGTATCTGGTTGGCATTTCTTTCCCTTTCAGGGGAACTACATCGCCCTGATCCTTGTTCCAGACGAGGTATGTAGGCAGGAGACCGTGCGAGGCCTCTCCGGGCACTTTTTTTTCTTTTTGTGTGTTTGCTTGTTATCTTCTTGTGTGTCAGGATATGGACGTAAGCCTAGCGATTGGCTGTACATATCCTGATTGTGTTTGTTGGTTCGGATGCCGATGTAAGTCCAGTGATTGACTGTCGGGCTCCATGTTTGCCCTTTTGTGTGTGATTTGGTTCGGATGCTGATGTAAGCCCAGTGATTGGCATTCAGGCACCATGTTTGCCTGTGTGGTTTGATTGCTTGTTTGGCGTGCGTGAGCCGAACTACGGCAGCTCTGATTCTCGTTCCAGACGAGATACGTAGGCATAGGGTGCGATACCCTATCGAGCTCGTTCCTCTTAACCCCCACCTGTGTCGTCTTCGGTGTGTGTGTGTGTGGTGTTTTAGCAACCTTTTCTTTCTTAGAACGTGGATCCCGTCGAGTACGACGGACGTGAGGGGTGCTAATACCTTCCCCTCGCGTAACCGACTCCCGTACCCTTTCTCTTTGGTCGCGAGACCATGTCTTTCCAGGTTTCTCTGAGCGTTTCCTTTCCCTATCTTGGGATAAATAACGCGCAGTGGCGGCTCTGGTTGTGTTTTTGTTTTAGCTCGCCGATTGTTTTTTCGCGGATGCGACACGTAGACATCCCTTGTTCTCCTTGAAAGCGACCGTCTGCGGCAAGTGAGAAATAAACCACTTATACAACAAAGGCAAACAACACACAATGGCACCACCACCTTTTGCATTCCTCATATGCAAAGAAAAATAAGTGTCACCCAACAGAGTCGTAACGGGATTAAGAGTAGAAAAAATCCTAATAGCATTCACATCCACAAACTTGTCAATGTTGGGGAACAACACTAACCCATAGATGAGAAGTACAAATATGGCCTCAAAGGCGTCCTCACTCATGGCCTTCCCATACATGGTAGCTTGAGCAATGAGGAACTCAGAAGGAAGACCTTGAATTCCACCTTTGGTAGTCATATGAGCACCAACCAGAGATTCATATATATGCAACATGTCTTCTATTTCTTGAGAAGTAGGAATATTTTCCAAGCCAATGAACAACAACTGGTCTAGAATAGGTATACCCACAAGATAGGCATACTCCTCGAGCGTGGGCAAAAGCTGAAAATCCGGAAACGTGAAGCAACGGTACAAAGGATCATAAAACTGCACCAATACACTCATCAACCCTTCATCCACCTGAGTAGTCAGAAGAGGAAGAAGCTTTCCAAAATGAGCCTTGAAACCCATAGGATGTAATACATAGAATGTCAGATTCCTTAACTCTTTCAAATCAAGTTGTCTGAAACTGTACTTCTTTGTATTCCTTCTTTGTCTTTCCATGTCTGAAAATTTGCAAATAGACCTCTTAAGTTCCTTGAAAATTTTCTTCATTATTTTGATGATATGGATGCAAATGGGTGCATGAATGCATGAATGCAACAATCACACTCAAGGATCAAGCAAAGCACACCAAACAAAGGTCATGGGATGGATCATGTCACCCTTAATATCAATCATCCATTTTGGTGGATTATGGTTTACACCTTATCAACACCCAAGTTCCATTGATATTAAGGACACATGAACGGATCAACCACGAATCAAGGGTTTGTTGCAAGTCACGAGCATGGAGTCTCGGTTAAGAACCACCCAAAGGGAGTGTACTAGGGTTTAACCTGCCAAACATGTTCTACAAGAGGTTCCCATAGTCATCATCCCATCTTTCGGATATTATCGGATAAACGACTACTCGTATTCCAAAAATATTCTCAAGAGAGACTCTTATGAGTGTAGTATCGCGTAACAATCGTATCAAATCTTACACTTGAACGACTTTCGCACTACATCCTAAGAATAGGCCAAGATGGGCTTGGTAAACTAAGGTCCTTGGCTTCTAAAGTCTATATTGGAAAGAGTAATGTCTAACCACAACTACTTGTGTGACATTATTGATCCCAACATGACCTCCACAAAGTGAATGGGCTTGCAAGTCAACTTGCTAAGGAATAACTCCACACAAGCCAACAAGACTATGCCATTCTCCTATCCTAAGTGCACTCGAGTTCGGGTATAGAACTCATCTCACAAAGATCACCAAGCACACAAGGAATTAATATTCAAGCAATTCAATCATTACATACAATACAGTAATCCCAAATTGCACAAAAATATGTCACAAAAAAATAATACAATACAATACAACAAATATGAAAAGTAGGCAAAGCCCACTAGGTTAAGATCCTCCCCAGCAGAGTCGCCACTTTTCTGTAGCGGGGTATTCGTTACCATTAGAGATATTGCCTAAATCCAAGGTAAATCATACAAGTCGAGTCGCCACCGCACTTCTATTTATCCAAAGGAATGGTTAGAAAGCGAACAAAAACCTAAAAGTTTTATCGAAACAAAAACTAGTAAAAGAGATTCAGAGATCTGGGTAAGGGGGTTGGTTATAAAATGGGAAGGTGTTAGGCACCCAAAACATCCTAGGTACTCCTAGGGAGCCCTTTTCATACTTGTTGTAAGGTTGTTGTTTTGTGAAAAATTTGTTTGTGCAAACATGGATGAAGAGATGAGAAGAGAATATACAAGTTTATTTACATTTTGTGTTTGGATGGATAAACCCATTGCCTACGTACCATCTTAAAAAGATAGGATCAAAACCTCGTAGTTCGGGGTAAAAATCTCAAAATGAGTTGGTGAGTTGATTGGTCCAAAAGCCTTAAGGTCTTTTGTTATCCAAAGGAGAAAACTCAACCTAAAACCACAAATCCACCATGTGAGGATAGATTCAACATGCTAGTGAGGGGTTAACCCTATAATAAGCAAGGAAGACTCATTGTCCATTACTAAGGATATAAGTGAGTATTACATCTACCACAAGGATAACTCAAACCTAATAGCTAAAGGTTATGAAAAAGTTTTGATTAAGAAAGTGGCCATTGAAACCACAAAAAGATATTTGAATTAGTGGTATTTACCAATGAAAAGTATTCACAAAATGGTCAAAGTTGACTTAAAGATTCAATTCAAAATAAGTGTTATGAAAAGAGAGTTTGAAAATCAAAAGCATAAGGCTTAGGTTTCTAATGTTGAAAACAAGTGTTAGATGTTTGCACAAAAGTTTTGGCTTGGGTTAGAGTGGAGAGAAGAAGAAGAAAGGCTAAAGTCCTAAGCATACAAGAGGTGAGGGACAAGAAGCAAAACCACACATGGAGTTCCCCTCTTGAGATCATATTGATGATCCAAGTAGCTCCCATCCTTTGGAATAAGCAATCACATAAGCATAAACTCAAGCAATCAACAAACAAGTCTCTTAGCAAACTCCTCAATGAATCTTGGATTTCTCTCTCTTGGAAGCCCATGGAAATGGTTCCCCAAATTGGCTCAATGTTAGAGTCCCTAGCACAAAGACAACACACATCAAAAAGTTCTATTAACAATCAAAGAATGGACAAGAGGGAGTTTAGAATATGGTCATTTCAATGTTCATCTTCAAGCTTTAAGCATTCTAAAGGCATGAGGCCTAGTTGCTCTTTGACATTTAAGCATTCTAAAGGCATGAGGCCTAGTTGCTCTTCAACTCCATTAGCTTGGGTAAAGTCCTAAGATCTAAGTTCATTTTGTCCAATTCTTTGCATTTGGTTCACAACAAACAGACAAACACAAGCACAAAAGATATATACACAATTATATGCTCAAGTGAGCAAAAGGCAAATGGCATTAGCATAAACATGTGCTCAAGTGAGCAAAGGGAAAAGCAAATGAATAATATGTACAAGAATCATAAATTGCATAAAAGTAAAGTGCAAAAGGTAAATGTTAATGGTTAATGATTAGGGTTAGTAGTTAGTGTGCCATAAGGCAAATTTAGCGCTATGTTAAGCAATGGTAATTGGACTTTTGTAGAAGTCACAACTATCTGAGGCCGGTCAATAATAATGTAGGCAACAACACAAGTTAGATGTCTTGATTAGTGAACCAAGTTCCAAGAACTTGCCATGCCAAAAAGAAGAAGAGAATTGATCTTGTATTGGTTCAAGTCTTTTGCATGATTTAGGAAACAACTTATCCTTAATGCAAAGCCATTCACTTGATCAATTGATCAAGATGAATTAGATTTGAATTAAAGTGCATAAGATGAACAAAATGAAAGAAGAAGAAGAAGAAGAAGAAGAAGAAGAAGAAGAAGAAGAAAGGGATGAATAATGGATAAGGAAAATGGAAAGAATAAAGTGCATAAGATGAACAAAATGTACCAATCCATGTATGTTGACCATATGACATTGAAAGTCAAAGTCAAACAATGAAAAACCAAAAATGGGATGAAGATTGGAGGTTAAACAATAAGCAAAATATTTTTGGCATTTTTAATATTAAAATAAACTTGAATTAAAAATAAAAGAAAGGTCAAACTTCAAAATCACTTCAAATCAACCTTGAAAGGTCCAAGTGATTTATCCCAAGTTCAACAAGGTCAAACAAAGTTTGACAAAAAAATTCAGCATTTTTAAAAGTCAGAAACTATTTTTAATCAATTAAAAATGAATAAAAATAACCTAATTGAACTAAAATCTCAAATAAATCTTAAATCAATTAAAAAATTGATGAGCATATTTTTCATAGATCCATCATCATTCAAATAGGTTAGGAAAATATTTTTGTATTTTTTGAATATCAAAAACTATTTAAAATGAAATAAAAATAACTAGAAAAGAGAAAATTCACAAAAAATATCAAATGACAAAATAAAAAATATTAAAAATCAAAATTAGAAACTAGAATTTATTTGGAGAAGAATGCAATTGATCCCATATTTTTTGGATTTAAAATAAAGAAGATATGAATTTTTGAAAATAATGGAAATAAAACAAATTAAATCAGAAAATAGAAAATTCAAAAAAACAAGAAGCGTCTGATAAAGCCTCACTAATTGACGTGGATGATCAGACGCTCCACATGCGCGCTTCCATGGTGTACCAAAGTCATCAGCGAAACACATGGCATTATTAAAAGTAATAAAAAGCAAAGGCCATGATTAGATCTGGAAATAAGAATGGATGGCCACGATTGAATCTGGAGACCAGACGGTGGCAAACGCCACTGTCTTCTCCGGCTAGCTCCGGCGAGGTCCAAAAAATGCAGGTAATGAAAACTTAACCAAATGAAGCGATCCTCATATCATTGGAAAGCTAGGATGATGTACATGATCCCTGTACCATTGGCTTCTTCTCTAGATCCTCATGGAGAGAGAAATCAGAGAGAGAAAATCATGGTATTCATACTGAACTTCATGGATTTCAATGCTTGAGCACTCAAAACAATTGCCTCTATGAAGAGGACTTCAGCCAACATAATATCCAAGCAAATAGATCAAGAAATAGTGAGTTTCGAAGAGAAAACCAGTTGAAGAGAACCTTTGAATTGTGGTGATCTGAGCTTACTTCCTTGCTTCCTTTGGCCAAACAAAAGTACAATGGACTATGAGAGAGAGGTCTAGGAACTTTAGATCGAGAAATTCAACCAGATTTAGTTGAATTTCAGATCTGAGAATTTTGAATGAAAATGAAATAGTTCCTTTGGTGAGAGGTTTGGTTTTCAGTTCAGCAACATTTCATGTTGATTCATGGATGAAAAATGAATGGAAAGATGATTCTATTTATAGATGGAGAGGCAAGGCAAGTGTGATCAAATCCGTGTGCATGGCAAATGGATATTCATTGCATGGGCTTGCATGATCATGTAGAAGACTCAAATTCAATGCCAAATGCAATCTGAAGCATAATTGAGCTGAAATGGTCGTGTAATTGGCAATGCACAAGCTTGTGTAATGAGTTCCAACATGTTATGCACAATTATTCCCAAAACTTTTCCTCTTCGAAAATGCCCTCGGCCAAATCCAAACATGAGAATGTGAGTAGTAGTTGGAAAGGTATTGATGCAAGGAACAAATGTTATGTTGGGCAAAAATCCATTTGAAGTGTGGAAATTAGTGAATTTTGGGTTTAAAGTGTAAGGTGCAAAACATGCAAAGGCAAAGTTTCCAAATTTGGACAATGTTCAAGCCCCTCTGTTTTGATGATGCAAGCTCCAAATGGGAAAACCTCCAAAATCAACGTTATAGAGCTTTTCAATACAATCAAAATGGACTAAAAGTTTGCATCATTTGGATTTTTAATGAAGAAGTTATGGGCACTTGAATTTGGACTTTTTTGCCTTTCAATGCATTTGGTTCAAAGTGACCTATAATGTTTTGCATTATCACATGTATTTCTTTTGAGATTTTTGTCGCAACCTGAAAAATACAGTGCGCGAAAAAACAACCGGCGAAAGAAAATGACAGAATAGTCGCCACCGTGCGTTATTCATCCCAAAGGAGGGAAAGGAAACGCTCGAAGTAAACCTGAAAAAGGAAAGGACAAGACGGGGTCTTGCAACCAAATCTTGGGTTCGGGAGTCGGTTATGCGAAGGGAAGGTATTAGCACCCCTACGCATCCGTAGTACTCTACGGGATCCACTTTTGTAGTTCTTCTCTAAAGGGTGTGGGTTTATCTAATGTGTTATTTACTAAAAAATGGGGGTTAAATGAAAATGACTCGCGCGGATGTCGCATCCACTGCATACGTATCTCATCTGAATATGAGAATCAGAGTCTTCGTAGCTCGGCTACCTAGGGGTTAAGGGTAATTGTGCTCGCTAAGACATCACGTCTTATGCCTACGTATCTCATCTGGCCTGAGAATCAGAGCAAAATGTAGTTCGGCTAACTATGGGGTTATGGATTGGGTTTTGGACGAACGACGTCACTACGCAATCTACCGGATGCTCGACCTTTGGAGACTTACTCGCCTGTAGTAGAAGGAGTTAACGTGTTGCTTTGGGTTTTAGGGTTTGGGATGCTCAAGGGCAAAAGGGCAGTCCTTGACGAAGGAACCGCGCTATCTGCAGGGATACGAACACATACAAAACAAACATGTATAAAGTAAATGAGCCAACAAGGGGCTCAGAAGTAAATAAACAAAAGAAAAGAAATGCCTCCTATCGAGGTCTTCCAGCTAAGAAAACGATAAAATGCGGAAAAGAGGTAAAAGTACCACACGGATAAAGACCCGAAGTAACAGCAATTAAAGGAGTAAGAAACCCAGTGATCTCCCAAGCTGATGCCATCAAAGAAAGGTGAGTCAGTACAGGTAATCGGAATGAACCTCCAGGGGGTATCCCACAAATAAAGTGGGAAAACCACGCAAACCATCTCTGCAAGAGTCTAATGGGAGAGACCGGTTGAAATCAAATGGCACGGCTGAGTTTGCAAGGCAATGTTAGGG
This sequence comes from Lathyrus oleraceus, assembly GCF_024323335.1. Lineage (NCBI taxonomy): Eukaryota > Viridiplantae > Streptophyta > Magnoliopsida > Fabales > Fabaceae > Lathyrus > Lathyrus oleraceus. The sequence continues at coordinate 54,375,644 of NC_066585.1, forward strand.
TTTGCGTGAGATGAAAGTGTGTGAGTTAGATTGAATTTTTCAGAGCTGCTTGGGGGTTGCTCTGAGTTCTCTGTCAGGTTTCTCTCCAGGTTTTGTCAAGGGTTTTGTTTCAAGGAAACCTCAGAGTATTTTGCTTCTCTCCCTTTTTCTCAAGTGAAGCCTTGGTATTTATAGACTGAATTTCATGGCTTTGTGGGCTCAAATGAGAGATACCAAGTCCAAATTTTTTTGTTATATTTTATTTATTATTTTTTTATTATTATTTTTATTTATTTATTTATTTTTTGTTAAAATTTTTTTTTTTCGTTTTTATTTTTATTTTTATTTTTTTTATTTATTTTTCTTTATTTATTTTTATTTTTTATTTTTTTATTTTTTTTTATTATTATTATTTTTTTAAAGTTTCTTGGATCTAATTCTGATTGACATGATGAAATGCTAAATGAATGCATGAATGAGGAGGGCAAATTTTGGGGTGTTACAGTTGCCCCTATTCAATCATCAGCTAACCCGAGTAGGATGAAAGCGAACAGCTTATCAGACAAACGGGGTGAGCTGTGATTGAATACCAAAGACAGACCGAAAATTTGCGCTCCGAGAACACCACAAAAACGCGGAAATACACCGCGCTGTTTATTTTTCTTCCTATCCTCTGGCTGGATCTGAATCAGTCTTCTGGCTTAATCTGGAGTTTCGATCCTCTGGCTGAACCTGTACTCAATTTAGTCCTCTGGTTGGATATTAATTTTGATCCTCGGGCTGGATACGATTTTGATCCTCTGGCTAGATCTTCTTCGATCTTCTGGCTAGATCTCCTTCGTTTCGATTCTCTGGCTGAATCTATTTCCTTTGATTCTCTGGCTGAATCTACTTCGATCTTCTGGCTAGATCTGAATTGTTGCGATTTTCGATCTTCTGGCTAGATCTTCTTTGTTTCGATTCTCTGTCTGAATCTACTTCGATCTTCTGGCTAGATCTGGATTGTTTTGATGAAAAATTCCCATCATTAGGATCCCGCATCTGAGGCATGCGCTGGTTGACCCTCTTTTGAAATCTACACCCAACCTTCATATTAGATATGCAGCTTCGAGAATATTCCACTTTTGGGCTTCGTACATATTCTTCGGGCTAGAACATGTTGTAACGACTCCTCAATTAGACTTGGGCTTACTGGGGGAATAAAGCTTGTAGGCGACTTCACCGGGGAATCTTCAAATTGAGCCTTAGGCTGGCTTACTGGAACACGATTCTCAGGCTGAATCTTCGAAATGACCCTCAGGCTGGATCACTGGAACACGATTCTCAGGCTGAATCTTCGAAATGACCCTCAGGCTGGATCACTGGAACACGATTCTCAGGCTGAATCATCGAAATGACCCTCAGGCCGGATCACTGGAAAATGATTCTCAGGCTGAATCTTCGAAATGACCCTCAGGCTGGATCACTGGAAAACGATTCTCAGGCTGAATCTTCGAAATGACCCTCAGGCTGGATCACTGGAAAACGATTCTCAGGCTGAATCTTCAAAACGACCCTCAGGCTGGATCACTGGAAAACGATTCTCAGGCTGAATCTTCGAAATGACCCTCAGGCTGGATCACTGGAAAACGATTCTCAGGCTGAATCTTCAAAACGACCCTCAGGCTGGATCACTCACGCTTGATCCTCTGGCAGGATCTCATGACCTTGGTTGTAAAGTAATTCTTCGGTCTGCTTGGAAGAACCTGTTTATCAGCTTATGTGTATGCTTGATATGATATGCATGCAAATGCAAATGTTATGCATGGTGTAAAAAGAAATCTGCTTGGGGAAGCAAACTCCGGTAGGGAACAGATCGCTGTATCAATCCTTGAATGCTCTGTGGGGAATGATCCGTCTGCCGGGACCAATGAGCCACCAAAAATAAATTGGCTGCCTGAAAAGTTGACCTTGCGGGGGGAGTATCAACTATGGAAACTTTGTTCGGCGAGGCTCTGTGAGGAGAGTCTGTGGGGAAAACACTTCCTGGGGAAATGTCGTAGGAAACGACCTTTGCTGGGGATATGAACTTGCTAATCGCCCTCAAGCTGGGGATTAACAAATCTGTTAAAAATTATTTGCTGGGGAATGAGATGAACACTTGGAACACCACCCTCTCATCTGTTGGTTATGCAACCACTCCGCTGTTGCTAGGAATATACAGTCTGACACTGTCAACTCCGTTGGGGACATATAGTCTGGATACTGTCAACTCTGCTGGGGAACATGCTCTGCTGAGGAGAGACTTTGTCAACCGCTTAGGGATGAGGATTCATGACTTGGCATCCGGTTCCTGTGACCTGCAACCAAAAATACACGTATGCCTCGGGGGAATTACTCGGTTTGAATTCACCGTCCGGGATTAAGCACATTCAAAGCAATTTTAAATGTTTTCCTGTGCAAATCATCTGCAAAAGCCACCATTATGTTCATATGCAATATGTTTTATCAAAAATTCGGACATTTTTGCAAACAAACTGATAAATGAAAAATAAAGAGGCTCTTTAACTGAATTATTCGACTCTTACTGGGGAGAAAATTTGTGCCAGGAATAGGCGAGGGTATCAGGAAGCTGATCCCTGAAAAGAGGTGATCGCTATAAAAAGAGAACTATCCTAATGGCAATGGGGATACAGGGTCCCACCGAGTTTCGACTCTGCTATGGCTCGTATGTCCTCAAGACCCTCTGCTCATCTTGCTTTCTGAAGTGGATGATTAGTCGATCTTTAACCTTCGAAGATTGCCGGATTGAATGAAACAGTGATATAACACTGATGAACTCAGATCACAGTTATTCGCTTATTCCCTAACTTTTGCCTGGATCGCCCCCTTTTCGGGTTTCAATCCACCGGGATACCCATTTTTGCCTGGGCCACCCTTTTGGGTTTTCGACTCACCGGCTGTACTCTTTTTTTATATCCCTAATTTTTGCCCGAACCTCTTTATTCTATTTTTTTTGTTCGTCGGGATGCCCTTTTTTTGCCTGGACTATTCTTTTTATCGTCCAACGGGTCTATTTTATGCGAAGTATTTTTTTTTTAACTGCGTCTGAGTTAATAGGGGACGGGAATCCTTCGCCATCCATGGTTGTTAGCATCAAAGCTCCGCCATAGAAAATCCTTTTAACCACGTACGGACCCTCATAGTTCGGTGTCCATTTTCCCCTGTGATCTGTGTTGGGAGGAAGAAATCTTTTGAGTACCAATTCACCGACTTGATACCCCCGAGGGCGCACTTTCTGACCAAATGCTTTCTTCATTCGTCTCTGACCGAGATACGTCAATTCTGGGTACGTAGTTCCAGCATAGCACCATTTCCCGTTGGTTTGATTGATGACCAAAGCTGAATCCCCGTATACATCCAGGGTTTTAATCTGTATATTGACGGCTTCCTTAAGTCTTAGGATACAAGCTTCGTATTCGGCTTCATTGTTGGTGCAGGGAAAAGTTATTCTGGCACCAAATGGCATATGAACCCCCTTCCAGTGTGATCAACACTACACCAACTCCGCGACCATTGACGTGGACCGCCCCATCAAACATCATAACCCATTTGGATTCAGGGTCAGGCCCCTCCTCCAGGAGTGGTTCCTCTCAATCTTTCGATTTGAGAAACATGATGTCCTCATCAGGAAAGTCAAACCTCATAGGTTGGTAATCATCAATCGGTTGCTCTGCAAGATAGTCTGACAAGACACTTCCCTTGATGGCTTTTTGTGAAGTGTATTGGATGTCATACTCTGTCAGTATCATTTGTCACCTAGTAACCTTTCCGGTAAGTGCTGGCTTTTCAAAAATATACTTGACTGGATCCCTTTTTGATATCAATAGAGTCGTGTGAGTCAACATATACTGTCTTAGTCGGTGAGCAGCCCATGCCAAAGTGCGGCAAGTTTTCTCGAGCAATGAGTATCTTTGTTCACAGTCGGTAAACTTTTGCTAAGGTAGTATATTGCATGCTCTTTTCGACCTGACTCGTCATGCTGACCGAGCACACAACCCATTGACCTTTCTAACACAGTCAAGTACATGATCAACGGTCTTTCCTCTCGGCCTGTAGACTTGCCCCGATCTTGATCTCTTTCTTGTCGTCTGCGATACCGATGTTGACGGTCTCAATCACCTCCTGATAAGGTGTAATAGCTCGGTCCTCCTGTTTCAACAATCTGGCTAACCCTTCAGGAAATTCACAATCTTCCTCAACCCCTTCTTCGACTTAATAGATAGGATTGTCGAAGTCATACTTGGCCATAGCAGTGTCGTTAGTAGTGAGATCCGGGTGGTCCGCTCTGCATGATGGAGGATCATGCTTTACCTTAGAATGCAAGTTTTTTTTTTGGAAAGAAAGAAAAAACGAAAAAAGAAACATTGCCATTTTTTTTTGTAAAAGTAAAAAAACTGAAAGAAAGAGAACACAAAATTGTTTGCAAAAGCCGGCCTTTATTGATGATAAAAATAATTGCGAAATGTAACTAAATGGATGGCCCTACAAATGAGCCGTTACACCTTGGGCAAAGTGTAAGACTTTATTATGCATGTAATAAAGGAAAACAATAAAAATCACTCTTTCAGTAGAGTAAACCGGACGGTTTTTTCAGACGACCAATTGTCGAGCTTTTCTCCCGGGACACACGGGCGAATCCAGCTATCTAAGTCACAGTCGCTGTCAGCCTTGTCTTCATCTGCAACATTGACGATGTGGGGAGAAACCAAACCTCCGCTGGAGAGAGTACCGGTTTCATTCTTCTGAGATCCTAGAGCATACCCCAATCCAAACTTGTCTTCTTTGATGACTGGCTCCACAAATTTGCCCCAGCCTTGGGCATTACCAGCTTTAACCACTTCGACAGCTTGCTTGTATGAAGAGATAGAAGTTCCGACCTTCTCAAACTCAGGTGAAAAGACAGCTTCGGGCGCGACCTCATTGATGTTTATGGCTTCGAAGCCCTGACACAGCATCTCGTGCATCTCGCCGTCCATCTCTACATACTTAAATGTAGACAGGTGGCTAACAAAAATATCCTCTTCACCACAGACAGTGACGACCTGACCTTCTAGTTCATATTTGAGCTTCTGGTGGAGGGTAGAAGTAACAGCACCGGCAACATGAATCCAAGGCCGACCTAGCAGACAGCTGTAGGCAGGCTGGATATCCATCACATAAAAGGTGCTCTTGAACACCTGCGGTCCAATCTTAACTGGCAACTCAACTTCGCCAAAGACAGCTCTCTTAGAGCCATCAAAAGCCCTCACAACTAAGTTACTTGGCCTCAGGATGGTGTCATCGCAATCCAACTTCGTTAAGGCTTTCTTTGGAAGAACATTCAGAGAAGAGCCTGTATCAACCAAAACATGGATAAGCATAACCCCTTTGCACTCCATTGTGATATGCAAGGCTTTATTGTGATTCCTGCCCTCAGATGTTAGGTCATTATCGGTTGAACCTAGCCCCCGGCTAGCGTTTACATTGGAAACTACCGACTCCAGCTGGTTAACAGTTATCTCCGGTGGAACATAGGCCATATTCAGTACTTTCAACAAGGCTGCTCTGTGCGCCTCAGAGCACATCAATAGTGACAAAATGGAGATCTTTGAGGGTGTCTGATTTAGCTGGTTGACTACCTTGTAGTCACTTTTCTTGATAATCCTCATAAACTCATCCACTTCCTTCTCGAATGCGGTCTTAGGAGGATCTTCCTCAGTAGTAACCTCTTCGGCGACCATCTATTTCCCTTTAGCCTTGGCAGCTGCCTCGGCTTCAGTATTCGCGCGTAATGTTGATGGTGCAAATAGGCGTCCACTGCGAGTGAAGCCACCAACCCCTCCAATATTGTCTACAGCGGAGCTACCAATGTCAATGTGTTCTTCGTTAACTTTCTGCCCCTGGCAGTAGATATCAGCCCCATAGTGCCACAGGTCCTGGTATTGTGATGGTGATCGGACCAACCAAAGTCGGTTGAGGGCTGTCAGAGTAAATTGCAACTGGTGCTGAACTTTCGATGTTCACCGCTGCTGGTTCTGTACTTTCTGGGAAATATATTATTGTCGGAGCGAGTCTCTCGAGAACATATATTTCTTCAGGAGTGAAATAAAATGTCACCGTCGATACATCATTCTTCACTGGAAGGGCCTGATCGAACTGAAGACAACCTTCATCTATCAGTTGCTGAATACCCCTTCTCAAACTGTCACATCCGTTTTCGGCAGCTTGACAATTTCTGCATTCTTCCCCACAGCCCGGGAAAATCTGTCCTTTCAGAAGTCGGTCTTTAACCACCGATAGTGAAGTCTTCACCTTAGTCACATCAGAAACCAAATTCAAAGTTTCCCCACTATCAACAGCATTAATCCTCTGCCCGCCGTGAGCCGGCATCGGGTTTTGGATAACATTAGGCACCAGAGCAAAATTGATAGCCTGTGCATCTCTCAAATCTTGTACCTTTAATTGGAGAGCCTTGCAATTATCTGTAGTATGGCCAGGTGCGTTGGAGTGAAAAGCACATCTGGCGTTGACATCATAACCTCTAGGAAAATTATTAGGATCGATTGGTGGGGCCAGAGTTCTCAACGTAACCAGATTCATGTCAATCAGCTTGGGAAGTAATACTGAATAAGGCATTGGGATTGGTTCGATGACCCGGTCCGTCTGCCTTGGACGTTGTTGATAGTGTCTCTGCTGACCCGGATTACCTCCTTGTTGTTGATTGTTGTACCTGGGTTGTTGTTGTGGATGATATTGCGGTTGAGGAACAGGTGTTGGAATAGTGACTGCGGCCACTTGATCTTGATAATACCTTGCAACAAGGTCCGATTTGGAGCCATGTCCAAGTTGTATTGATATTGCTTGACAAAAACCTCTGCCAAGTCTTTCCAGCTCTTGATGGTAGTACGAGACAAATGAGAATACCATTCACGAGAAGCTCCAGTTAGACTGTCTTCAAAATAGTACATCCACAGCTTTTAATCTTCCGTGTGAGCTCCCAACCTTCCCAGATAAGATTGGAGATGAGTGCGTGGGCAAGAAGCCCCGTTGTATTTCTCAAAAGTAGGGGGTTTGAACTTGTGAGGAATCCTTACTCCCTGAACCAGACCAAGATTTGTGACATCAAAGCCTAAGGAATTTTGAGACTCCAAAGATTTGAGCTTCTCAGCAAGCTCATCCATACGGCGAGTGGTCTCGAGGGCCTCGTCGTGCAAAGAAAATTGATCATACTGATAATCTTCAGTAACGGGGCGCCCGTTAATCCGAATTCCTTGATTCACATTGTACCTTCCGCCAATACCATTTCCAACATTCCCTGTGTTTCCAACATTACCCGGGTTTCCATCAGCATTTGCGTTACCCGCGTTACCAGTGTTCACAGGGTTATCAGCGTTCCCAGGGTTACCAGGGTTTCCCTCAGCATTTGGTATCTCCACCTCCGGATCGGGTCTCGGTTGCTCAACCAATTCCCTCAGCTTTTCCTGGCCTTCTGCCATACCAGTCATCAATGTCATGAACTGATCCATCCTTTCACGCATATCAGCCAGGTCTTTCTGTACTTGGTCCATCGCTAGCTGTGGACGATTTTCCTTTGTCGGGTACCTGTGGAATCGCTTGGGACCAATAACTGCCTGATACAGGGAACACACATTAGACACTGCGGTGACACCTGCAAAATAGACAAGGGTTAATATGCAAGGTATGCGATGCACTGCTTGTTCAGTTTTAAGGCACCCCCGTTTTGAAAGGGAATACCCTACAAATGAATAAGCATAAGATGTTGGATGCAAATATGCAGATGATGTTATGCAATGCAAAGGCATGTCAATCAGAACTGATGGATCCGCTTGAACATCTGTCAGGTTGCACTGCCTGGAGAGAAATTCACTGAGGAATATAATACAAGACCAAAACTCTTCTCCAGAAAACCGGGTTGGTTGGAGGTTAAGGTTTCCTGAATTTAACCCGCCCCTCACTGGTAGGTTCTAAGAACAGAAGTTCGTCAGCTTCAGCCCTTCAGTCACGAATAATATGTTTACCACTGAAGGTTTGGTATTATTACGGGACAAAACACCTCCATTGACTCCCCTCAACAGGACATCCTAATAGCAAGTTCCCAGTCTCGGGATCCTCGGATTGAGCAGCGAGAATGTGCCCACCAGAGCTAACATAATCACGTCTCGGAGGAGAGGCCTCGACTGAGTTCTCGGGAAATGGTCACCAGAGTCGACGATTTCTAGAGGAACATCCTGCCGTTAGGGAACACCCGTAAGACATAATCTATCCAAAAGAAACCTTGTCTGGGTGTGGTTTTTCACGAACGACTTAACGTAGCAACACGCCACGCAAGCCTCATGATTATCCACTCTAAAACCTGTGTGTACACTCAAGCCTGGGTAATGGGCTTATCTCTCATAGAATACCCCATCCCAACAAACAAACAAACAGATCCAACAGATACAATAGATGCATGCAAGCAGGTAAGCAAACAAATGTACAAAAGCATGAACACCCAATAAACAAGAAATAACACAAGCTAGGAGGGACTCTCTTAGGGAAGATGGACCAGCAAGAGGTCAACTTCTTTCAATCCCCAGCAGAGTCGCCAGCTGTCGCAACCTGAATAATACAATGCGCGAAAAAACAACTGGCGAAAGAAAATGACAGAAGAGTCGCCACCGTGCGTTATTCATCCCAAAGGACGGAAAGGAAACGCTCGAAGTAAACCTGAAAAAGGAAAGGATAAGACGGGGTCTTGCAACCAAATCTTGGGTATGGGAGTCGGTTATGCGAAGGGAAGGTATTAGCACCCCTACGCATCCGTAGTACTCTACGGGATCCACTTTTGTAATTCTTGTCTAAAGGGTGTGGGTTTATCTAATGTGTTATTTACTAAAAAAGGGGGGTTAAATGAAAATGACTTGTGCGGATGTCGCATCCACTGCATACGTATCTCATCTGAATATGAGAATCAGAGTCTTCGTAGCTCGGCTACCTAGGGGTTAAGGGTAATTGTGCTCGCTAAGACATCGCGTCTTATGCCTACGTATCACATCTGGCCTGAGAATCAGAGCAAAATGTAGTTCGGCTAACTATGGGGTTATGGATTGGGTTTTGGACGAACGACGTCACTACGCAATCTACCGGATGCTCGACCTTTGGAGACTTACTCGCCTGTAGTAGAAGGAGTTAACGTGTTGCTTTGGGTTTTAGGGTTTGGGATGCTCAAGGGCAAAAGGGCAGTCCTTGACGAAGGAACCGCGCTACCTGCAGGGATACGAACACATACAAAACAAACATGTATAAAGTAAATGAGCCAACAAGGGGCTCAGAAGTAAATAAACAAAAGAAAAGAAATGCCTCCTATCGAGGTCTTCCAGCTAAGAAAACGATAAAATGCGGAAAAGAGGTAAAAGTACCACACGGATAAAGATCCAAAGTAACAACAATTAAAGGAGTAAGAAACCCAGGGATCTCCCAAGCTGATGCCATCAAAGAAAGGTGAGTCAATACAGGTAATCGGAATGAACTTCCAGGGGGTATCCCACAAATAAAGTGGGAAAACCACGCAAACCATCTCTGCAAGAGTCTGATGGGAGAGACCGGTTGAAATCAAATGGCACGGCTGGGTTTGTAAGGCAATGTTAGGGTTTGCGTGAGATGAAAGTGTGTGAGTTAGATTGAATTTTTCAGAGCTGCTTGGGGGTTGCTCTGAGTTCTCTGTCAGGTTTCTCTCCAGGTTTTGTCAAGGGTTTTGTTTCAAGGAAACCTCAGAGTATTTTGCTTCTCTCCCTTTTTCTCAAGTGAAGCCTTGGTATTTATAGACTGAATTTCATGGCTTTGTGGGCTCAAATGAGAGAGACCCAAGTCCAAATTTTTTTGTTATATTTTATTTATTATTTTATTATTATTATTTTTATTTATTTTTTTATTTTTTGTAAAAAATTATTTTATTTTATTTTTTTCGTTTTTTTTTGTTTTATTTTTTGTTTTATTTTATTTTTTATTTTATTTTTATTTTTATTTTTTTTATAAAAAAGTTTCTTGGATCTAATTTTGATTGACATGATGAAATGCAATATGAAATGCTAAATGAATGTATGAATGAGGAGGGCAAATTTTGGGGTGTTACAATTTTAAAATTTTGTTAAACATAACATTTGAAGTAGACATCTTTAGATTTCCAATGCATTTGATCCCACCTCAAAATCATAAAAAATAAATGAGTTATGTTCTTGGGAATTTGACCCAAAATTAGGGTTTTAGTCAAAATGACCTATAATGTCTTGGAATGGGAGATGACCTTCCAAGCTTCAAATCAATTTTTGATGAACATTAAAGTTGTTCATATTGTCCTTAAGCACATTTTTGATTTTGGGATCATCTCCATTTGACCAACACATAAAGAGTTAGGTCTCAGTGCATTTCAAAATAGTCAAATGAATTGACTGATAACCTTTTCAAGTCCACAACTCATATCTTGATGAATTGATGATTGAGGGCACTCAACTAAGTTCAAATATGAATGCAATTATGAATTAAAGAACTTCCCTTGATTGTATTTGATCATGGGCTGAGGTTGCTTTAAGAGCAAGGCATTGTGGATGATCTGATGAACTAGGGTTTCCTTGGGGAACAAACCTCAAACCCTTTGACTTGCTTTGATCAAGATGATGAATTGAGGTGCTAGGGAGGCATATTTGATAGATGAGATCTTTGGGAACCATTGCCATGTTTGCTATCATCTTCACTTGGCCATATCTCTGCACAAAGGATCTCCTTGAAGGTCTTGACTTTGTGATTGCTCAAGCTACAAACAAGAAATGTTAGTGACATATTTTTGTGCTTTTGGTTAGTAAACAAATAAGAAAAGTAATAATATACAATTCAAGCATGCTTGATGATCTCAAACCACTCACAAGAGGTCCCACCCAAAGGTAAAGGGAACCAAGATGCTTATGATCCTTGAGGCAATGCAAATGCAATGTTATGATGCCATGAGGGATCTTAGGGACAAAATTGGGGTCTTACACAAATATATGTTGATGATATTATTTTTGGTTCTGCTAATGCATCGTTATACAAGGATTTTGCTAAGTCTATAGGCAAAATTCTAAATGAGTCTGATGGGATAACTAAAGTTCTTTCTGGGAATCAAAATTGATCAAAGACCAGAAGGCACATATATTCATCAAAGAAAATACACAAAGGAACTTCTGAATAAATTCAACTTATTAGAATGTAAGCTAGCAAAGACTCCAATGGATCCTACATGCATTCTAGAGAAAGAAGAGGTAATTGGTAAGGTAAATCAGAAGCTTTTCAGAGGTCTCATAGGTTCTCTTCTATATCTAACAACTTCTAGACCTGATATCTTATTTAGTGTCTACTTATGTGCTCGCTTGCAATCAGATCCTAGGGAAACTCACCTAGAGATAAGTACTACTAATCTTGGTTTATTTTATAGAAAATCAAGTGAGTATAAATTAGTAGGCTATTGTGACGCTAACTATGATAGAGATAGAATTGAAAGAAAAAGTACTTATGGAAGTTGCCAATTTTTGGGAGATAACTTGATCTCATGGTCCAGCAAGACACAGTCAACAATTATGCTATCAACAACCGAAGCTAAATACATTGTAGCTTCTGGATGCAACACTCAGATAGTCTGGATGAAGAGTCAGATGGAAGATTATCAGATATTTGAGAGTAACATTCCTATTCTATGTGATAGTACTTCTGGTATCTGTTTATCTAAGAATCCTATCTTGCATTCTAAGGCTAAGCATATTGAAATAAAACATCACTTTTTACGTGACTATGTTGAGAAAGGAATTTTCCACTTAAAATTTATTGATACATGCCACCAATGGGCTAATATCTTTACAAAACCCCTTGCTGAAATGGATTCATATTCATTCTAAAAAATCTATTTATGAAACCGTGTTTAGAACGAAAAGATGTGATTCAGAATGTTAAGTCTTTAGAACTCTAGATTAGATTCTAAGATTGTTATGCTTTCTAACTCTGAAACATGAAGCTTTCTGAAGTAAGGGAATTTTCATGAATCTGAAAGGTTCTTATTAGAAGCAATCTTATCGATTTGTCTTCCTGATTCTGAACAGTTGCTGCATTGAATGGTTGTCTTGTTGTTTGATTTCGTGCGGTTCTTAGTGGAGACAACTGTCCCACTTGTTAGAACAAGATTTTGGTTCTGCAATTTATCTCTAAGTTTTGATGATAACAAATGATGAAATATTTTGGTACCCTAATAAAATTCTTTAAGTGTGCAGGGCTCTAACGATAAATGAATCTGACGAAATAATGTCCAACATCACACAAGTACAGAACAACTGACCTAAAGGTAAAAGTATTTGCTCTGACATCTGAAGACTCTGAGAATCTTCATTTGAAGGATCACACACCTGAATTCTCTAATGATCATTACATCCGAGGAACATCAAATTGGAATCAATCAAGAACTTCTAAAAGAGAACACATCAGGCCACTATCTGAAGAATACAAGATCTAAGTGAAGTATCTGAATTTCCCGCACTCTGATCCATGCCAAACAAATCAAATTAAGAATTAACAATGAAGTATTACAAAAATGGTATAAATATCTATATGGAGAAAATTGAATACTGTCCTAAATCTGCTATAGAAGGGATAATATTTTTAATGTCATTAAGTCCCACTATTGACAAGATATCAGCATCAATGCTAGTTTCAACAATATCATCTCCAAGCACTATAAAAAGGTCCAACCATCATCATACCAAAACACGAAGCTATATACAAGAATTTTGTTCATAAAAAATTCAATTATTCACTAATTATTGTTCTACATATTCACATGAGTTGTTTCTCTTTGTGTGAGATTCAATTGTTCTTACTGTTTTCATATTGCTTACCTAGACGCACTAAACACCTTCTTGTATTTCTATAATAGTTGTTGTAAAATTCCTCAAGTGACCTGTGAAGTCTATAGACTTGAGAGGGCTAAGAGACCATTGTACTCTTAGACGTTGTTGTAATCTTTCAAGTTTATTGGATTAAGTCCTTTTTGAAGGTGAAATCACCTTGGTAGGGTGGACTTGAGTAGCTTTGAGTTTCAAGTGAACCAGGATAACTTCTGTGTTGTTTATCTTTGATTATTGTGTGTAGAAACTCTAAAAGTTTTTATCGTTTGTGAAAAAAATTCAAACCCCCCTTTCTTGTTTTTCTCTACCTTTAATTAGTATCATAGCTCAGACTCTGTTATTGATTCTCAAATCAAACACTTAATAGTGTAGAGAGATCCAACGTGAGAAGAACATCATGACTACCACCAATGAAAGAGATAGCTTCGATGGAGTTAAATTTGATTATTGGAAGGACATAATCGAAAGCTTCTTCCTAGGCTATGACATTGACTTATGAGACATTGTTACATATGGTTTTGAACCACCTGTATCTGCTCCTGGAGTTGTCATTGCTAGAAACAAAATGAGTGATGATCAGAAGCGTGACTTCAAAAATCATCATAAAGCCAGAACGATCCTGTTGAACACCATATCCTACAATGAATATGAAAAGATCACCAACAGGGAAACAACTAAAGAAATATTTGACTCCCTAAAGATGACTCACGAAGGCAACAATCAAGTCAAATAGACTAAGGCTCTGACCCTAATCATAAAAATATGTAGCCTTCAGAATGGAGGATGATGAAGCTGTAGAGGTAATGTTTTCTAGATTTCAAACTTTAATTGCAGGACTCAAGGTTCTGGACAAAGGCTACACAACTGTAGATCATGTCAAAAAGATTGTTAGAAGTCTACAAAAGAAGTGGAGACCTATGGTCACTTCCTTAAAGTTATCAAAGGATCTGAACAACATAAGCCTAAAAGAACTCATAAGCTCTCTTAGGAGTCATGAGATAGAGTTAGAGGAAGATGAACCTCAAAAGAAAAGAAAATCAGTGGCTCTGAAGTCCAGACCAAAAAGACGCAAGTCATAAAGGAACAAAGTCTTTCAAGCTGAAGAAGAAGAAGGTGATGATTCTGAAAAAGATGATTTTGATGATGAGGAAGAGTTATCTCTTTTATCTAGAAGAGTTAAACAAATCTAGAGAAAAAGGAATAACAACTTCAAAAGGCCCATACATAAAGGAGATCGTTCAGAATATACCTCGAGAAGCAGACTGCGAAAAGAGGTAACTTTCTATGAATGTAAAGAACCAAGAAACTACAAAAACAAATGTCCAAAGATCAATGTAATACCCCAAAATTTACCCTTCATTTTTTCTTGGAAGCATAGGATTTTGTTTCACACTTCATTTGCATCATATTAGGTCATACTCATCGCATACTGCATTAGTGACTTGGGAATCAGGTCTAGATTGATCACTCCTTAATAGAAGGAGCCCACACAAAGCCAGATTGAGAATTGGACTTCATTTTCTAAGTATACAAGTCTCAAGAGTCTCAGGGGGCTCCAGGTATCTTATTATGGTCCCCAGTGCATCAGTGAAGGATTCAGAGCTATCAGAGTTTTCATCTGGATTTAATAAGAAGATTAGGGTTTCATTGCTACCTGCAACAGGAAATGTTTGGTTGGAAGTATAGGGGCTCATCCATGTCATGATTGGAGAGGCATCTTGGCCTAGGAAGACTCACCATTATCTCAGAAAGATCCATTGGCAATCAGTGCAACCAGTTCCCGATCATTTTGCCCTAAAATTAGAGTTTGGTATAAAATCATTTTATTTCTTATTATTTGGGTGAAACTCTTTTCCATGGCCCTCCATATGTCCACAAGGGTCTAGATACAAAAAATCAGCTCTTTATTTGAGCCAGAGGTGCTTCAATTGATGATTGAAATCGGGAATCAGACAGTTTGGGAAAAGTCAACCGTGGGGCCAAAAAGGTCTACTCCTGACTTTTTGAGAGTGGAATCTCAAAATTCATGCCTAGGGTTTGATCACGGTTGGATCTTGGATTCATCATTTAATCAGGAATTGGAAAAGTTACTTAATTTGGAAATGGTTGACTTTCCATTTAGGGCAAGCTTTCATGATTGTTGCACTCACTTTGAGACCATTTTCCATCAAGATAAAACTCTATTGGAAAATTTCTCCAACATTAAAGTTGTTCCTCTTGTTCCAAGCTTTCTAGGGATATAAAGTTTGCTCCATTTGGATCAAAATTGAGAAAGTTATGCTTAGTCAAAGTGAGACATTTTTCTAGGACACTTAGAAAAATTTCTAAGTCCAAAATCTTCAAAGTTTGTCAAGACTTCTTGGCCAGTTTTTTTGCACTTCAAGGCACCATTTGAAAATACTTTCTTCACAACAATTACACCTTGTCATGTCCTCTTTCACATCCTTTTGGAATCATCTCATTTAGATTCATAATTCGAGAGATACATTCACCAAAAGTGGGCATCATGACTTGGTTTTCTAGGCAGATTTAGGCCAAGCTGGCCCAATCTGTTTTGCATGGTGAAACCTGATATTGAGTGCCATTTTTCACCTCCTTCCGTTCATCATTTCAACTTGCGCTCAACATGAAAGGTGCTAAGCTCCATGATATCTTGCTACTGTTTGCATTGTCTCACCAATTGGTAGCTTGATCATTAAGTTACATGGCCATGAAGTCACCACCTTGGAATATTTTTCTTGCTTGCCAAGCCATGCTACAAACCAAGTCACGTTTTTCTACCTCATTTTAGGCCTTGCAGCAATATGTCCATTCATTTAAACTTTGCCAAATAAAACAAGCCTTTTACACCTCACTTTGCATTATGGACATCTTGGATTTCAAAGCCCATTTAAACATTTGTTTCACCCTATTTAAGAAGCTGCAAACCCTAAACCTAAAAGAGGGCAGAGCGATTTCGTGGCAAGCAAGAAAGTTCCATCACATAGCAGCTTCCTTTCTCTGACTCAAGGTCTCTTGAAGCACCAAGAAGGCAGCCTCATATCCTTTTATTCCTTTCCACAATCAAATAGGCATTAGATCGAGCCTCCACTAGGTACCCTCTATCACTCATCTTCCATGGCCATGAATGGTATACCTATGCTTATTATTGTTCACCATGTGTCGCACCCCAAAATTTGACTTTGGCTTTGTTGACCACATCTTGATTAATCTCGTTGTCTCGTATTCATCTCAATTTCTTAAACTTCGTGTGACAACTGGTTTGATTAGGTTTTGTGTGTTTTCGTTGCTTACCGTGTTGTATTTCGTTGTTTTAGCAAAACCTGGCCGATATCGTTGCCTCGTATTTATCTCGCTTATCTCTGTTGTGCGTGGCATCGCTTCGATTAGGTTTTGTGCGTTTTTATCTATTTAATTGTTTGTTTGTCGGTATTTTGACTGTATTTCGAATATATTAGAGTTTTCGTATTGTCCGATTATTTGTGATTGTGTTTGTTAGCGTTTTCGTGATGTCGTGTTGATTTTATTATTGCCTAGGGTTGTTTATTTAATTACGTGTTGTGCCGTGTGATTTAATCGAGTCTGTTTGAGTCGTGTTGTTGATTTTACTGGTTTACCGGTTTACTGGTTTATTGGTTTTATCAATTTGTCTGTTTTGCTGTGCAAATTGTCATCGTTTTTATCGCGTTCGTGTCACTCGATTTTATCGTATTTTAATCGTGTGCCGTTTAATATTATTTGTGCTTAATATTAATTGTGTTTAGTTGTTAATTAGTTTATTTAATTAGGATTAATATTATATTAGTTTATTATTATTATTATTATATAATATATAAATTATATTATTAATTTATGTTAGATATTTTTTAGGTTTCTTATTGTTTAAGTAATCTAAATATATATTATTAATTTATGTTAGATATTTTTTAGGTTTCTTATTGTTTAAGTAATCTAAATATATATTATTAATTTATGTTAGATATTTTTTAGGTTTCTTATTGTTTAAGTAATCTAAATATATATTATTAATTTATGTTAGATATTTTTTAGGTTTCTTATTGTTTAAGTAATCTAAATATATATTATTAATTTATGTTAGATATTTTTTAGGTTTCTTATTGTTTAAGTAATCTAAATATATATTATTAATTTATGTTAGATATTTTTTTAGGTTTCTTATTGTTTAAGTAATCTAAATATATATATATAGATGTGGTTAGTAAGAAAGAGGGAAGAAAGAAAAAAAAGGAGGGAGGTGGATCAGTAAGGAAAAAACGTGTGGTGAGAGAAACAGAGAATTGAAAAGAAATATTTTTCCAAAAGCATTACCGTATTTCACTTGTTCTTCATTTTCGGTAACCCAAAATCGTCCCGATTATTCACCGAAACACAAAACCGATTTCATATCTTTGAAGTTCGTTGAGTCCAGGTCACAAATATCCAAGGTTCATTTCATTTCGGCGTCGTTTCACCGATCAAAAGCGACGTTGAAGTCAGGTACTCACGAAAGCAGCGAGCACTGCGTCGGTGACGGTTTCCAGCTTTCGGTCGATCATTTGGACGATCAGAAGTTCATCCTCTTCACACAAGTTTCAGCTCGATTAACTCCACTAACTATTCGTAATACTAACTATTCATAGCTAACTGTGTTGTAATAATTTACTTTCTCGCATTTTTTATGTTCTGTATTGTGTGTTTAATCGTATTGTTCACATTTTATGTTAAAAAATCGAAAAATCCAAAAAAGAGAAACCCGATGCAATTCCAACGGTCGCCGTTTAAGAAACCCTTTTCACACACTCACAAGCTTACTTTTGGGCTTCCTTATAATGAGCCCATTTATTTATTGTTTCAGGGTTTAGGCTCATTCAAATCTTTTGCCAGCTTTGGCTTTTCAGTTTAAAAAGATTTTCAAAAAGACGTGTCAGTCTCGAAGCCTCCCGCCTAGGTCGAGCAAGAGATGGCAAGACACGCCAATCTAAAATCAACAAAACAGACTTTCCCCTTTTCTTTTGGGAGAACTACATGGATTCTGATTTCTCCATTGCGCCTTGGAGATACGTAGGCGTGAAGTCTACGACTTTATCGAGTCCAAAAAGCAATAAAATCAAGTTCTTTTCTCATCTCCCCAATCAAACGATCAAAGCGAAAAAGCAAAGCATTCACATAAACATAAGCAAAAAGGTTCCTGTGGAGTACCACAGATGTAGAGGGTGCTAATACCTTCCCTTTGCATAACCAACCTCCGAACCCGTAACTCTAAAGGGATTTATCGTTATTTTTCCCTTCCTCTTTTTGGATAAAATAAAAGACGGTGGCGACTCTTGCATTTAAAATATTTTTCAAAACGGGTTAAGTTGAATCAATACTTAATCTCGTGAAAAATCCCGCCGCGACAGAATGGCGACTCTGCTGGGGACAACAATGCTTAAACTTATTTGAGGGTTTAGCCTATCTTTGCTTGTTTATATGTTTGCTTTGTGAATATTTGCTAAATTGTATTGTTTGTAATGTTTGTTATTTTGGGTTTTGGGGGATACTTGTGATAAATCCTATACCCGGATTTGGGACACATTTGAGATAGGATGGATGATAATTCAGGTTGACTTGATAGGAGACAATCCTTACCGAGTTGACTTGAGCCTTTGTCCGCTTGGTGGAGGCCTCTTTGAGGGTGATAGTGCTAAACAAGTCATTTGTGAGGCATTGTTGCTTTCGACGGGCCCGTGAAGCCAAGGACCTTAGTTTACCTTTACCCCATCTTGGCCTTACTTAGGATGTGATGCGGTGACCACTTCGGACCAAAAGTCTGGTTTGGTTGATACGCGATATCACACTCAAGCGAGATTCTTTTGAGAATAATATTGGAAAGCGAGCAGTTGCTTAACCCGGTATTATCCGAAGAAGGATCCATAACCTTGGGAACTTTTAGAACCCGTTTGGCAGGTGAACCTTAGAACTTATCTTGGGGCTTTGTCCTAAACTCCATGCTGGTGATGAACTTTGAGCCTTGTATTGTTTGACCATGTTTGTGTTTGTTGCATTCATGCATGACATGCATTCATTCCCATCATTTCAACCTTTTTCCAAGGAACTTAAAGTGAGGATTGCAAATATTGTAGGAAACATGGATTTTGGACGGAGAAGTGTGAAAAAGTACAATCTCATCAATCCAAAGATAGATGAACTAAAGAAACTGGTTTCTTCGATCGCAGATCCTATTGGTTTCAGAGACAGATATGGGGCACTTATATCTTTATTGACACTTAGGATGGAAGAAGGGTTATTGCAGACATTAGTACTTAACTATGATCCAGTCTATCACTGTTTCACATTCCCAGACTATCAACTCATGCCTACATTGGAAGAGTATGCCCAGTTGCTTCACATCCCAGTTGCTGATACAGTACCTTTCTCTGGTTCAGAAAAGTTACCCGAGCACAGTTCTCTTGCAAAAGTGTTGTACATGAAGAAGTCAGAATTCAAGAATAACTTCACCACCAAAGGAGGACTTCCAGGTTTCACTGCCAAGTTCTTAATGGGGAAGGTTTCTTATTTTGCCAGGCAAGGTTGTGATATTATTGTGGAGCATCTGTTCGCCTTGTTGATCTACGGTTTGTTACTATTTCCTAATATTGAAGGTTTTGTGGATTCATATGCTATATGCATCTTCCTAAGTGGTAATCCTGTTCCAACTTTGCTCGGAGACACCTATCATTCCATCCATTACCGTACTTTGAAAGGAGGAGGAACCATAGTCTGCTGTATACCGTTACTCTACAAATGGTTTGTCTCTCATCTTCCTAAGTCAGCTACTTTTTGGGATCGCAAGTCGGGACTTCAGTGGTCACAGAGGATTATGTCTCTTACCCAGTCAGATATTGCATGGTATAGTAGAGTTTTAGACGATGTGAAGATCATTGATAGTTGCGGGGAGTTCCCCAATGTGCCCCTCATGGGCACAAAGGGAATCATTTCTTATAATCCAGTACTTGCTAGGAGACAACTCGGTTACCCTATGAAGGACAAGCCTCCTAACATTCTTTTAGAAGGTATTTTCTTGAGGGATAACGAGGAGGACCCTACCATGAAAGAGAGCGTAGTAAGAGCTTGGCATCGTGTTTTTCGCAAAGGGAGACTTGAATTGGGTAAGAAAGATTGTACCTCCTATGAGCCGTACCTCCAGTGGATCAGAGCCAGAGCTATACAGTTGAAAATGCCATACCCACATCATGATCCTATCAAACCCGCTCCGTTGAAGACCCCCTACCTTCCGCTAGATGACAAAGAAGAACTCCAAGCCACCTTGGAGAGGGTCAAGAAAGAGAGAGACGCTTGGAAGGATAAGGCCCAGGTGCTCGAAATGGAAAATGAAGAACTTCAGAGACAGTTAAAGGAGCAGAGTGGAGAAGATCGTGCAGGTAAACGTCCAAGGGTGCAAGAGGATTTATTTTCCTCAGGCACAACAGATTACTCCCAGATTCCACAGTCCTCAGGTGCATGGAAAGGTCTTGTAGACAGTTTGGTGAAGGAGAAAGCTTTTATGCAGAAGGCCTATGAAGAAAGAATTGAGAGACTTGAAGGAAAACTCCTACTTGTTTATGCTCGTCCTGATGACACATGTCCTTAAATGGTTTTCTTGGTTGTATTTTGGGTTGATAACTTTGTATATTTTGATAAAAATGCTTAAAATGTTTGCAATTCTATCTTTTCCTTCACTTAGAGTTCCTTGGAAAATCATTCATTTTGCATATCCATGCATCACGTGCATACAGGTTGTCTGTCTTGGTCCAGTCTTCTAACAGTTGCTTCCCGCCAGCAGATCCATTTCAAGCTGACGCATAATTACAACACAAGAGCCAACTACAAAAGAAGGCCCCAGATTTGTGACACCAGGAGTAGTTATGAAGAACTGGACCGCAGTTGACATCCCACATTGTGTCCACATATCAAAGTAATTAAGCTTTTCAGTTTTCAAAAATCTTCCGCTTTGGCCCAAAGCGCGAAGCATTAATTTTGTAAAATGGGCACTTTTGTCAAAAACGTACTATCCATGAAAAAGATCTTTTGTGTTCCTATACACTTGTGTCCTTTTATCTTTTCAGCTTTTTCGGAAAATGGTAACACAAAAAAAACCTTAAAAAGAACACATTTTTGCATGTCATGGTCAGTCCTCTAAAAACAATTGTTTGTACAGGTTACTTAAACCCGTTGAACACAATGATATCATGCCCTCTCCCAACTTTGAACATTCTGTATTCGAAGCTGAAGAGGAAGAGTGGGATGAGATTCCAGAAGAGGTCGCCCGCCAGTTTGAAAATGAAGAAGACACTATTCAGCCATACAAGGAGCCTTTGGAAACAGTCAACTTGGGTTCGGAAGAAAATGTGAAAGAAGTCAAAATTGGAGCATTGTTATCCCCACAGGTCAAGGAGCAATTGATCAACGTGTTGAAAGAGTATGTAGATGTGTTTGCTTGGTCTTATCAAGATATGCCTGGTCTCGACACTGACATCGTAGAGCACAAGCTACCTTTGAAGCCAGAATGTCCACCGGTCAAACAGAAATTAAGAAGAACACATCCAGATATGGCCGTCAAAATTAAAGAAGAAGTTCTGAAGCAAATAGATGCTGGTTTTCTTGCCACTTCAGTGTATCCAGAGTGGATAGCAAATATCGTGCCAGTTCCTAAGAAGGACGGGAAGGTACGAATGTGTGTCGACTATCGTGACTTAAATAGAGCAAGCCCAAAGGATGATTTCCCCCTGCCTCACATTGACATGTTGGTAGACAATACAGCAAAGTTTGACATATTCTCCTTCATGGACGGATTCTCCGGGTATAACCAGTTCAAAATGGCTCCCGAAGACATGGAAAAAACTACATTCATAACACCATGGGGAACATTCTGTTATCAAGTGATGCCGTTTGGGTTGAAGAACGCAGGTGCTACTTACCAGCGAGCCATGACAACGCTCTTTCACGACATGATGCACAAAGAGATTGAGGTTTATGTGGATGACATGATCGCGAAGTCTCGTTCAGAAGAAGGTCACTTAGTAGATCTATTGAAGCTGTTTCAACGATTGAGGAAGTTCCGTCTTCGCCTCAATCCGAACAAATGCACATTTGGCGTCAGGTCAGGTAAACTCTTGGGCTTCATTGTCGGCCAAAAAGGCATTGAAGTTGATCCAGATAAAGTAAAAGCTATCCAAGAGATGCCCGCACCAAAAACAGAAAGGCAAGTGAGAGGTTTTCTAGGACGATTGAATTACATATCCCGGTTTATTTCTCACATGACTGCCACTTGTGAACCTATCTTCAAATTGCTGAGAAAGAGTCAGAATTGTGTTTGGACAGAGGATTGTCAGAAAGCATTTGACAATATCAAAGAGTACCTCATGGAGCCTCCTATCTTGTTACCACCTGTTGCTGGAAGACCATTGGTTATGTATTTGACAGTGCTTGAGAATTCTATGGGCTGTATTCTGGGTCAACAAGACGAAACTGGAAAGAAAGAGCATGCCATTTACTACTTAAGCAAGAAATTTACTGACTGTGAATCACGATACTCCTTACTCGAGAAGACATGTTGTGCATTGGCTTGGGATGCTAAGAGATTGAGGCAGTATATGTTAAGTCACACCACTTGGTTGATATCCAAAATGGATCCAATCAAGTACATTTTTGAGAAGCCTGCACTCAATGGTAAGATTGCAAGATGGCAGATGCTGTTATCAGAATATGACATTGAGTATCATACCCAGAAAGCTATCAAGAGCAGTGTGTTGGCTGAGTACCTTGCTCACCAACCCGTTGAAGATCACGATGATAATGAGTATGAGTTTCCTGATGAAGATGTCATGTTCCTAAAATCCAGAGATTGTAAAGAGCCACTTCCTGAAGAAGGGCCTGAACCAGATTCTCAATGGGGTTTAGTATTTGATGGAGCTTCCAACGCTTATGGACATGGAGTAGGTGCAGTCATTATTGCTCTAAAAGGTTCTCATATTCCTTTCACGGCAAGAATTTGTTTTGAATGTACAAACAACATTGCTGAATATGAAGCCTGTATCATGGGTCTTGAAGAAGCCATTGACCTCCGCATCAAAAATCTTACTGTTTATGGTGACTCAGCGTTAGTTATCAATCAGATCAAAGGAGAATGGGAAACACGCCACCCTGGCTTGATCCCATACAAAGACTATGCAAGAAGATTGTTGACTTTCTTCACCAAGGTTGAGTTGCATCACATTCCTCGGGATGAGAATCAGATGGCGGATGCTCTAGCTACGTTGTCTTCAATGTATCAAGTGGGTTTTCCAAACGAAGTACCCAGAATTGTGATCAAGCGACTTGATAGACCAGCACATGTGTTTACAGTTGAGGCCAGTTTTGATGATAAACCATGGTACCACGATATCAAGCATTTCCTTCAGACTCAGGAGTATCCTCTTGGAGCAATAGAAAAAGATAAAAAGACTTTGAGAAGATTGTCAGGCAGTTTCTTCCTTAATCAGAATGTGCTCTATAAGAGGAATTATGACATGGTCTTACTCAGATGTGTTGACAAAAAGGAAGCAGAAATGTTGATGAAAGAAGTTCACGAAGGGTCCTTTGGTACTCATGCAAACGGCCACTCTATGTCAAGAAAGATGTTGAGAGCTGGTTACTACTGGTTGACCATGGAATCAGATTGCTGCAAATTTGTAAAGAAGTGTCACAAATGTCAGATCTACGCTGATAAGGTTCATGTACCACCAACCTTTTTGAATGTGATTTCTGCTCCTTGGCCATTCTCAATGTGGGGCATTGACATGATCGGTATGATTGAACCCAAAGCTTCCAATGGTCACCGTTTCATTCTCGTGGCAATTGATTACTTCACCAAATGGGTGGAAGCAGCTTCGTATGCAAAGGTGACAAAGCAAGTGGTGGTCAGATTCATCAAAAATAATCTCATTTGCCGATATGGCATTCCAAACAAGATCATCACTGACAATGGCTCCAATCTGAACAACAAAATGATGGATGAATTATGTGAAAGTTTCAGGATCGAGCATCACAACTCTTCTCATTACCGTCCCAAGATGAATGGGGCAGTTGAAGCTGCAAATAAGAATATCAAGAAGATCATTCAAAAGATGGTTGTTACCTACAAAGATTGGCATGAAATGCTGCCTTTTGCACTACACGGATATAGAACATCAGTCCGTACTTCAATTGGGGCAACCCCATTTTCACTTGTATACGGTATGAAAGTTGTGTTACCGATAGAGGTTGAAATTCCATCAATGAGGATACTAATGGAAACTTAGTTGTCAGAGGCTGAATGGTGTCAAAGCAGATACGATCAGTTGAATTTGATTGAAGAAAAAAGAATGACTGCCTTGTGCCATGGACAGTTATATCAAAAGAGAATGAAGCAGGCATTTGATAGGAAGGTTAAGCCGAGAGAATTCAAAGAGGGTGACCTTGTACTCAAGAAGATGATACTATTTCACAATGATTCTAGGGGCAAGTGGACTCCTAACTATGAAGGACCCTATGTTGTCAAGAAAGCCTTCTCAGGCGGTGCTTTAATTCTTACAAACATGGATGGTGAAGAGCTTCCACGTCCCGTGAATACAGTAATGTCAAGAAATACTTCGCCTAAAAAATGAAAAGAACAGCTCGCTAAGTTGAAAACCCGAAAGGGCGGCTTAGGCAAAAATGAGCGTCTCGGTGGACTGAAAACCTGAAAGGGCGGTCCAAGCAGAAATTAGAGACATAAAAAAACAAAGAGAATATTATCCCGGTAGATTGAAAACCCGAAAGGGCAATCTAGGCAAAAGTTAGGGATTTCAGGCAAGTAACTGCATAACAGAGATAAGATCATTGAAGTATCAGAACATTTTCAACAGTTCTCCAACTTTCTCAAGGCTGCAATACAGGTCAAAAGTGGAAGAGAGAATGATGTCATTGTAGTTCAACGTACCCTTTTTCCACGAAATTACCATTTTCCAATTTGTAAAGATCTATGGAATCACGCTGTTGGCTGATTACCATCCTATCAAATCAATTTGAGCCTTTCTATATTTCTTGGAACTCTTAATTTTCATTTCAATTTACGAAAGTTCTTTTACTTTGACAGATATGTTTTGAAACAAAAGTTTTGAATTAAAAACAGTTTTTGAAAAATATAAAGATTATTTATTTTGATTTGTGGACATCAATAAAAGGATTGAGACATGTGGTCCCAGTAATTCTGAAATCATGTGATTCCAACTAGACATGTTCATATTACTATCCTTATATGTATATGATGAAAAAATCTCCACAGGTGTCTTGGCAGTAATATTTCTCCAGTAGAGGTTGTGATTCTGGATATCCCCAGCTATGCTTCCTAGTTTTCCTCAAGAGATCATGCAAGAAATATTTCAAGAAGTTTATTCCCTTCACTTGGGGCATGAAGACTCCCCAGTTAATTGATCATGAAGACTCCCCAGTTTAATTGATCATGAAGACTCCCCGGTTAATTGATCATGAAGACTTTGATCCAGGTTTTAAGTTACAGATTTGGCCTATGGGATTACTACAGGTATTTCCCCAGTAATTTATTAAGGAGGGATCAGCAATGTCCCCAGCAGAGGATGAGAAGGAAGCTTTGATTTCCCCGAGCAGGAGTAATATAGAGGTCTCCATCCCTCAGCGAGTGAAGAAAGTTAATATTCAGAAACTACAGGGAATCTCCTGTTGTTCTCTGTCCATTCAATAGAAGGATATGTCTCCTCCTCAGTAATGTTTTGTAGTAAAAGAAGAGTGTGTTATGCATTTTAAGCAAATTCAAGAATTGCAGGATTTCTCCTGAATTCTCATTTATATTCAAAGGTCAGACATCACTGTTCCCCGGCAGAGTCTCCTAGAGGAAAGATCTCGTAACCAGATATCAGACACCATAATCCCCTGCAGAGTCTTCAGATACAGAAAGTCTCCATGATAATTAAAGCAAAAAAATCAAGGATAGATTTCCCCTATATTCTTATTCCTTGGAAAGATACCACCTATCCCCAGCGGACTTTATCCCCAGTGGAGTCTTCTAGAAGAATAATCCCTTCTGCATTATCAGCAAATTCAAGAATTGCAGGACTTCTCTTACAATATCATCTTATTTCCAGAGGATAACACCTTGTATCCCCAGCGGAGTCCTCAGAAAGGTCCAATCCTCATATACCTCACAAATTCAAGAACTACAGGGAATCTCCTGCATTTTTGAAGTAGAAGGCATCTCCATTCTTCTACGGAATCCTCAGCAGAGACAGACTTTTAAAGAAACCTGGATATGGTGCTCTTTTACCAATTCCCCAGCAAGTCTTTGTGCTACTCCCTAGCGAGTCTCAGTGCAAATCTCCAGCAAGTCCTTATGCAGCTGTTAACATTTTTAGTTATTCCTAGTTTTGTCTGTCCATCATGCATTCATTACTAAATATTCATGCATATCTATGACATATCATGCTTGCATTCATATGCACCTTGTTTCTTGTTTATATTGTGGGTTGAGTCAATCTCTCCATATAGAGTATCCTCATAAGCAGCAAAATACCTTTTATTGGTCATGTTCCCCACAGAGATCTATGCCTCATGGAAGATGGTTGTTTCAGTTGTAAAACCTGATGAGTTCATTCCTCTTCAGTTGAAGTCTTGTTTGACCGTTTCATTCTAGTTCTATCCTAGTTTGAACCTCGTGTCTCCAGATAAAGCTCAGAAATTGCCAGTAAAAGAAGGCACCAATATAGTCTTTGTGACTCTCATTCAGTAAAACAGACATGACAGATATTGTGTCCAAGTCCTGTATGCCTTCATCTTTGAGTTGGTACCCGTTACAAACTTGAGTTACCTACATCCATGAGTGGTAACCTTTGTTATCCCTCAGATAAATTAATTACTATCTCCATCTATGAGTTGATAACATCCTCACAGAAAGTTCCATGGTTCTACCTGCAACTTTGAGCTGGTAGCGTGCTTTCGTCTTTGAGTTTAGCACAGATTCCTTTTGATTCCACCTTCGTCTTTGAGTTGGTGAAGTACCTGCAACTTTGAGCTGGTAATATGCATTCATCTTTGAGTTCGCACATTTTCCTGTGATTCCATCTTCGTCTTTGAGTTGATGGAGTACCTTCATCTATGAGTAGGGTATGTTTGATCCTTGTTGAACTGATAGTGTGCTTTCATCTTTGAGTCTGCACAGATAACTTCTGATTCCATCTTCGTCTTTGAGTTGATGGAGTACCTTCATCTATGAGTTAGGTACATTTTGTCCTTCCACCGTCATCTTTGAGTAGGTAATGATAAACATCTCCAAGAGAATATGTTCTAAATTCTTTTAAACACCTTTGTCAATGAATCGGTGGTTGCCTTCAACTTTGAGTCGGCATTTCTCTGTCTACCTGATCAATGAGTTGGTAGTGCGCATTCAACTGTAAGTCTGCACAATGATCCTCAGATCTGATTCTTCATCTACACCATCATCAATGAGTTGGAATTTGATTTCCCTAGCAGTGTTATTATCAATCTTTTGAAGCTTGCCTTCAACTTTGAGTTGGCATGTCCTGTTTACCTCATCAATGAGTGGGTAGTGAGCTGTCAACCATGAGTTAACGCAGTTCGATTCTTATTATGCCCTTGTTATACCTTCATCCTTGAGTTGGTATTCATCTTTTCTGTTACCTCCATCTTTGAGTTGGTAATGTACTGTCACATCAGTACTCTTGTTATATTGATCTTTTCCCACTTTCATCTATGAGATAGTGATGTATCGTCAACATTGAGTCGATATCTCTTTTCCTCCTATTTTCCATCTATGAATAGGTAGTGAATCTTCCCCAGCCGAGTATTCTCAGTGTTTACCTTCATGCATTGAGTCGGTGTATGTCCTTCCCCAGTAGAGTTTGCACTCTTGTGTCTCTATGTCTGTCTGTCTTTTGCATCATGCATACATGCATTTGCGGTCAAATTTTGTGGCGTTTGTCATATTTAATTACCTTATGCCATTCGATAGCCTCCGGCTATCTGGCCTAAGTTAATTAAATAGGGGCATCTGTCGCACCCCAAAATTTGACTTTGGCTTTGTTGACCACATCTTGATTAATCTCGTTGTCTCGTATTCATCTCAATTTCTTAAACTTCGCGTGACAACTGGTTTGATTAGGTTTTGTGTGTTTTCGTTGCTTACCGTGTTGTATTTCGTTGTTTTAGAAAAACCTGGCCGATATCGTCGCCTCGTATTTATCTCGCTTATCTCTGTTGTGCGTGGCATCGCTTCGATTAGGTTTTGTGCGTTTTTATCTATTTAATTGTTTGTTTGTCGGTATTTTGACTGTATTTCGAATATATTAGAGTTTTCGTATTGTCCGATTATTTGTGATTGTGTTTGTCAGCGTTTTCGTGATGTCGTGTTGATTTTATTATTGCCTAGGGTTGTTTATTTAATTACGTGTTGTGCCGTGTGATTTAATCGAGTCTGTTTGAGTCGTGTTGTTGATTTTACTGGTTTACCGGTTTACTGGTTTATTGGTTTTATCAATTTGTCTATTTTGCTGTGCAAATTGTCATCGTTTTTATCGTGTTCGTGTCGCTCGATTTTATCGTATTTTAATCGTGTGCCGTTTAATATTATTTGTGCTTAATATTAATTGTGTTTAGTTGTTAATTAGTTTATTTAATTAGGATTAATATTATATTAGTTTAATATTATTATTATTATATAATATATAAATTATATTATTAATTTATGTTAGATATTTTTTAGGTTTCTTATTGTTTAAGTAATCTAAATATATATTATTAATTTATGTTAGATATTTTTTAGGTTTCTTATTGTTTAAGTAATCTAAATATATATTATTAATTTATGTTAGATATTTTTTAGGTTTCTTATTGTTTAAGTAATCTAAATATATATTATTAATTTATGTTAGATATTTTTTAGGTTTCTTATTGTTTAAGTAATCTAAATATATATTATTAATTTATGTTAGATTTTTTTAGGTTTCTTATTGTTTAAGTAATCTAAATATATATATATTATATATATATATATATATATATATATATATATATATATATATATATATATATATATATATATATATATATATATATATATATATATATATATATATATATATATATAGATGTGGTTAGTAAGAAAGAGGGAAGAAAGAAAAAAAAGGAGGGAGGTGGATCAGTAAGGAAAAAACGTGTGGTGAGAGAAACAGAGAATTGAAAAGAAATATTTTTCCAAAAGCATTACCGTATTTCACTTGTTGTTCATTTTCGGTAACCCAAAATCGTCCCGGTTATTCACCGAAACACAAAACCGATTTCATATCTTTGAAGTTCGTTGAGTCCAGGTCACAAATATCCAAGGTTCATTTCATTCCGGCGTCGTTTCACCGATCAAAAGCGACGTTGAAGTCAGGTACTCACGAAAGCAGTCAGCACTGCGTCGGTGACGGTTTCCAGCTTTCGGTCGATCATTTGGACGATCAGAAGTTCATCCTCTTCACACAAGTTTCAGCTCGATTAACTCCACTAACTATTCGTAATACTAACTATTCATAGCTAACTGTGTTGTAATAATTTACTTTCTCGCATTTTTTATGTTCTGTATTGTGTGTTTAATCGTATTGTTCACGTTTTATGTTAAAAAATTGAAAAATCCAAAAAAGAGAAACCCGATGCGATTCCAACGGTCGCCGTTTAAGAAACCCTTTTCACACACTCACAAGCTTACTTTTGGGCTTCCTTATAATGAGCCCATTTATTTATTGTTTCAGGGTTTAGGCTCATTCAAATCTTTTGCCAGCTTTGGCTTTTCAGTTTAAAAACATTTTCAAAAAGACGTGTCAGTCTCGAAGCCTCCCGCCTAGGTTGAGCAAGAGATGGCAAGACACGCCAATCTAAAATCAACAAAACAGACTTTCCCCTTTTCTTTTGGGAGAACTACGTGGATTCTGATTTCTCCATTGCGCCTTGGAGATACGTAGGCATGAAGTCTACGACTTTATCGAGTCCAAAAAGCAATAAAATCAAGTTCTTTTCTCATCTCCCCAATCAAACGATCAAAGCGAAAAAGCAAAGCATTCACATAAACATAAGCAAAAAGGTTCCTGTGGAGTACCACAGATGTAGAGGGTGCTAATACCTTCCCTTTGCATAACCAACCCCCGAACCCGTAACTCTAAAGGGATTTATCGTTATTTTTCCCTTCCTCTTTTTGGATAAAATAAAAGACGGCGGCGACTCTTGCA
Source organism: Lathyrus oleraceus (assembly GCF_024323335.1). Taxonomy (NCBI): domain Eukaryota; kingdom Viridiplantae; phylum Streptophyta; class Magnoliopsida; order Fabales; family Fabaceae; genus Lathyrus; species Lathyrus oleraceus. The sequence goes on from NC_066585.1 coordinate 54,405,858, forward strand.
TTTAAAATATTTTTCAAAACGGGTTAAGTTCAATCAATACTTAATCTCGTGAAAAAACCCGCCGTGACACCATGCTATGCTTATTATTGTTCACCATGCTATGCTTATTATTGTTTACCATGCGCATCATCATGCTCATCTATGATCATCACTGTGTGCCATGCCAAACCATATGCATGTGTTCTTCATGTTATGGATTCATGCTGTTATTTTATGTCTTTGCCCGTGTCCATGTTGACCTCTTGTGGGCAACTTTTCTGCATGGTTAAACCATTATTTTTACTAAAACAAGTCACCATGATAATCTACACATTTCGTAATTGATGTTTGGTTTTTATTTCGTGGCATTTGGTGCACTATAGCGCTTGCATTATTGAATGGAAGTTTGGAAAAATCCACAACTTTTTCACATTTTTTTGCATGCATGGAGCTAGGGTTTGGTGTTAGTGAAGAAGATGAGGACGTGTCACAATGATAGCCCTTGGATCGTTTGCTTTTGTTTTAATCGTGGCCATCCATCTCTATTTTGTCTTCTAGTCACTTAACATTGCCTTGCCCAATTGATACCATGTTGAGGAGGGACCTGATCCAGATGAAAAGTGGACTTTAATGTTTGATGGGGTCGTCAATGCCAAAGGAGGTGGAATTGGTGATGTCATTACCACTCTGAAAGGTGCCCACATGCCTTTCACCGCTCATCTGACTTTCGAGTGCACCAATAATGAAGCTGAGTATGAGGCTTGTATCTTGGGTATTGAGAAAGCCATTGATTTGAGAATCAAGACTCTGGGCATTTTCGGAGATTCAACTCTAGTGATCAATCAAGTGAACGGTGATTGGAATGCTCTCCGCCTAATCTGGTCCCCTATAGAGATTACACGAGAAGACTGTTGACTTTCTTCACAACAGTAAAGCTGTATCATATACCTCGTGATGAGAACCAGATGGCAGATGCTCTTGCTACTCTATCCTCCATGATCAAGGTGATTGGGTGGAACTATGTTCCCAGGATCGATGTTATGCGCCTTGATAGGGCCGCCTATGTGTTTGCTGCTGAACTGGTAGTTGATGACAAGCCCTGGTATCATGACATCAAGGGCTTTCTGAGAATCAAGAGTACCTTGCAGGGGCATCCAACAATGATAGAAAGACTTTGAGAAGATTGGCAGGCAGTTTCTTCTTGAACAAAGATGATGTGCTGTATAAGAGGAACTTCGACATGGTTTTGCTCAGATGCGTGGATAGACACGAAGCGGACATGTTAATGCAGGAAGTTCATGAAGGCTCCTTCGGTACTCATGCCGGCGGACATGCAATGGCTAAGAAATTGTTGAGAGCGGGTTATTACTGGATGACCATGGAATCTGACTGTTTCAAATATGCTCGGAAGTGTCATAAATGCCAGATTTATGTTGATAAGGTGCATGTGCCGCCAAATCCTTTGAATGTGATGTCTTCGTCGTGGCCGTTTGCTATGTGGGGCAATGATATGATTGGAAAGATTGAGCCGACTTCTTCCAATGGGCATCGCTTCATCCTTGTTGCCATAGACTATTTCACCAAGTGGGTCGAAGCAGCGTCATTTGCGAAGGTCACCAGACATGCAGTTGCCCGATTCATCAAGAAAGAAATCATTTGTCGATATGGGATTCCCGAAAGAATCATTACTGATAATGGTTCTAATCTTAATAACAAAATGATGAAGGAGTTGTGCAAGAACTTCAACATTCAGCATCACAATTCTTCCTCTTATCGTCCTAAGATGAACGGTGTTGTTGAGGCAACAAATAAGAACATAAAGAAGATTGTGCAGAAGATGGTCGTTACGTATAGAGATTGGCATGAGATGCTACCCTTCGCCTTGCATGGGTACCGTACTTCAGTACGTACATCGATCGGGGCAACCCCTTACTCCCTTGTGTATGGTATGGAAGCAGTCCAACCTGTTGAAGTGGAGATTCCTTCTCTAAGAGTCCTGCTGGATGTCAAGTTAGATGAAGCTGTATGGATTCAGACAAGGTTCAATGAGTTAAGTCTTGTCGAAGAGAAGCGAATGCCAGCCATTTTTCATGGGCAGTTGTATCAAAGTCGGATGAAGAGAGCCTTTGATCAGAAAGTGCATCCTCGACGCTTCCAAGTTGGAGATTTAGTGTTGAAAAGGATCCTTCCTCCTCAGACAGATCACAGGGGCAAGTGGACTTCTAACTATGATGGACCATATATTTCCACCAAGATTTTTGATGGTGGAGCCTTAATGCTTGCAACTATGGATGGTGAAGACTTCACTTCCCCTATGAACTCAGACGCAGTTAAAAAATACTTCGCATAAAATAGACCCGCTGGACAATAAAAAGAATAGTCCAGGCAAAAAAGGGCATCCCGACGAACCAAAAAAAAATGAAAAAGGTTCGGGCAAAAGTTAGGGATTAAAAATGAAAAGATTGTACACCCGGTATGTTGAAAACCTGAAAAGGCAACTTAGGCAAAAATGGGTATCCCGGTGGATTGAAAACCCGAAAGGGCGATCCTGGCAAAAGTTAGGGATTAGGCGAATGACTGCGTTCTGAGTAGTTCTGAATCTCATCTCGTGTCGATAACTGGAAACTTTCGAAGGATAGGAAACAATCCAATCACTTTTTCAGAAAGCTTATCATTTGGAGGATCTTGAAGACGAGCGAGTCATAGCAGAATTGGAACCCGATAGACATCCATTTTACATTGCCATTAGATTAATTTCTATTTTTTTATCTTTTGTGCAATTACCTCTTTCCAGGGATTGCTTCCTGATGTAAATGCCTATTCAGAGGCTATTCAATCAATAAAATCGTGTTATTCAGTATATCTCTGTATTCATTTTCATTTTACTGTTTTGTTTGCAAAAATGACGTCCGAATTTTTTGATAAACATTGCATCATGAAACATAAGAGCTTTACAGGTACATGCTTAATAAACATTTAAAATTGCTGTAAATTTTAAGTGCTTTGGATCGTCTATTCAGAACAGGCACACTCGGGGCATTTCCTTAAGGTTCCCAGCAGATGATCACGGATGTTCTCTTCAACAATTGGTATCTTATCCCTGTAGAGTTGGTCCAAGCATTGGATTCTTCAATCACCAGCAGGTTCTCACTACTGTACTTCCCCAAGCATTGGTTTCAGATTATACACTCCCCAGCGGAGTTGACAGTGCCAGACTATATATCCCCAACGGAGTTGACAGTGCCAAACTGTATCTTCTCAGCAGAAGCAACTGCTCCTCAGGGTTCGGTGCCAGATCGATGATCTCGACGCTAGATTTATGGTTTCTTTCTCAGGGTTCGGTGCCAGATCGATGATCTCGACGCTAGATTTATGGTTTCTTTCCTTGAAGCAGAATCTCAATATTTTGTTATTTCCAGAGCACCGTGTGGCCGGTCATTTCCCCACAGAATTTGTTGTGTTGTGTATCTCCAACAGCATTGCCAGGGTCCAGAAGATTGTGATCATTTCCCTAACAGAATTCCTTGTCTCGGCTTGGCGTTCTCTCTAACCTAGCATTTCGCATCCCTTCATGTAGAATCATATCGCATTGCATCCTCCCAAATCGCGTAGCATTTCCATATTCGTGGAGCATTACGCCAATGAAAAATTCAAACATACGCATGTAAAGCATAAGACATTCTCGGTATCCCACGTGATAAGCCAGAAGTTTGTTTCCAGTACTCAGACTGAAGGTTGTTCATGACTTATCCTTATTATTCCCAGCAGGGGTCGTGGGCCCACGTGCCGCCTCAATTATCAGTTTCCCTATGTCTGCACACGCTGACAGGCATGAGAGTTTTCCGGTATTCATACCGAAGTGGCATTCAGGCCAATTTTCCGATGTTCAGATCGAAGAAGTTTCCGACATTCAGGTCGACGCAACTTGTGGCATTCAAGCCAATTTTTGGTATTCAGATCGAAGTGGTATTCAGGCCAGTTTTCCGATGTTCAGATCGAAGACGTTTTCGACGTTCAGGTCGATGCAACTTGTGGCATTCAGGCGAGTTTCAGGTATTCAGACCGAAGTGGCGTTCAGGCCAGTTTTCCAATGTTCAGATCGAAGAAGTTTCCGACATTCAGGTCGACGCAACTTGTGGCATTCAGGCCAGAGTCCGGTGTTCAGACCGAAGTGGCAGTCAGGCTAGTTTTCGATATTCAGACCGAAGTGGCATTCAGGCCAGTTTCCGGTATTCAGACCGAAGTGGCGTTCAGGCCAGTTTTCCGATGTTCAGATCGGAGAAGTTTCCGACATTCAGGTCGACACAACTTGTGGCATTCAGGCCAGTTTCCCATGTTCAGACCGAAGAAGTTTCCGACATTCAGGTCGACGCAACTTGTGGCATTCAGGCCAGAGTCCGGTGTTCAGACCGAAGTGGCAGTCAGGCTAGTTTTCGATATTCAGACCGAAGTGGCATTCAGGCCAGTTTCCGGTATTCAGACCGAAGTGGCGTTCAGGCCAGTTTTCCGATGTTCAGATCGGAGAAGTTTCCGACATTCAGGTCGACGCAACTTGTGGCACTCAGGCCAGTTTCCGGTATTCAGACCGAAGTGGCATTCAGGCCACCTTTCCGATGTTCAGATCGAAGAAGTTTCCGACGTTCAGGTCAACACAACTTGTGGCATTCAGGCTAGTTTCCGGTATGCAGACCGAAGTGGCATTTATGCCAATTTTCCGATGTTCAGATCGAAGAAGTTTCTGATGTTCAGGTTGATGCAACTTGTAGCATTCAGGCCAGTGTTCCGATATTCAGACCGAAGTGGCATTCAGGCCAATTTCCCGGTGTTCAGACCAATGTTTGATGATCTAGTATCTTCCGATGCTCAGATCAAAGTCATTTCCAGTATTCAGACTGATGAGTGGCATTCAGGCCATGGTTATTTCGGTGTTACCATTTATTTTGGTATTCAAGCTGACATTCCTTTTTCGGTGTTCAGACCGACTCTCACCGTACCCGACAGATTCTTTTTTCAAGACCACCTCTTTGCCGATCCTAACAAGCATTATTACTTCATTTTTCGCTTCAGTGTAAATTTTCGGGCTTTTATCGTATTCAATCCCTTGATACCTCGAAAGTGCAAAAGTCGTTGCTATCTTCTTTTCGGGTCTCCAATTGATTGAATAGGGGCAGCTGTAATACCCTAAAATTTACCCTTCATTTTTTCTTTGAAGCATAGGATTTTGTTTCACACTTCATTTGCATCATACTAGGTCATACTCATTGCATACTGCATCAGTGACTTGGGAATCAGGTCTGGATTGATCACTTCTTAACAGAAGGAGTCCACACAAAGCAAGATTGGGAATTGGACTTCATTCTCTAAGTATACAAGTCTCAAGGGTCTTAGGGGGCTCCAGGTATCTTATTATGGTCCTCAGTGCATCAGTGAAGGATTCAGAGTTATCAGAGTTTTCATCTGGATTTAATATAGAGATTAAGGTTTCATGGCTACCTGCAACAGGCAATGTTTGGTTGGAAGTAGAGGGGCTCATCCATGTCATTATTGAAGAGGCATCTTTGCCTAAGAAGACTCACCATTATCTCAGAAAGATCCATTGGCAATCAGTGCAACCAGTTCCCGATCATTTTGCCCTAAAACTAGAGTTTGGTATAAAATCAGTTTATTTCTTATTCTTTGGGTGAAACTCTTTTCCATGGCCCTCCATATGTCCACAAGGGTCTACATACAAAATATCAGCTCTTTATTTGAGCCAGAGGTGCTTCAATTGATCATTGAAATCGGGAATCAGACAGTTTGGGAAAAGTCAACTGTGGGGCCAGAAAAGTCAACTCCTGACTTTTTGAGAGTGGAATCTCAAAATTCATGCCTAGGGGATCCTACATGTGAAATTTGATCAAGGATGGATCTTGGATTCATCATTTAATCAGGAATTGGAAAAGTTACTTAATTTGGAAATGGTTGACTTTCCATTTAGGGCAAGTTTTCATGATTGTTGCACTCACTTTGAGACCATTTTCAATCAAGATAAAAGCTCTATTTGAAAATTTCTCCAACATGAAAGTTGTTCCTCTTGTTCCAAGCTTTCTAGGGATATAAAGTTTACTCCATTTGGATAAAATTCAAAAAGTTAAGCTTAGTCAAAGTGAGACATTTTTCTAGGACACTTAGAAAAATTTCTAAGTCCAAAATCTTCAAAGTTTGTCAAGACTTCTTGGCCAGTTTTCTTGCACTTCAAGGCACCATTTGAAAATACTTTCTTCACAACAATTACACCTTACCATGTCCTCTTTCACATCCTTTTGGAATCATATCATTTGGATTCATAATTTGAGAGATACATTCACCTAAAGTGGGCATCATGACTTGGTTTTCTAGGGAGATTTAGGCCAAGCTGGCCCAATCTGTTTTGCATGGTGAAACCTGATCTTGAGTGCCATTTTTCACCTCCTTCCATTCATCATTTCAACTTGTGCTCAACATGAAAGGTGTTAAGCTCCATGATATCTTGCTACTGTTTGCATTGTCTCACCAATTGGTAGCTTGATCATTAAGTTACATGGCCATGAAGTCACCACCTTGGAATATTTTTCTTGCTTGCCAAGCCATGCTACAAACCAAGTCACATTTTGCTACCTCATTTTGGGCCTTGCAACAATATGTCCATTCATTTAAACTTTTCCAAATAAAACAAACCTAATACACCTCACTTTCCATTATGGACATCTTGGATTTTAAAGCCCATTTAAACATTTGTTTCACCTTATTTAAGAAGCTGCAAACCCTAAACCTAAAAGAGGGCAGTGGGATTTCGTGGCAAGCAAGAAAGTTCCATCACATAGAAGTTTCCTTTCTCTCACTCAAGGTCTCTTGAAGCACTAAGAAGGCAGCCTCATATCCTTCTATTCCTTTCCACAATCAAAGAGGCATTGGATCGAGCCTCCACTAGGTACCCTCTATCACTCATCTTCCATGGCCATGAATGGTATACCTATGCTTATTATTGTTCACCATTCTATGCTTATTATTGTTCACCATGCTATGCTTATTATTGTTTACCATGCTCATCATCATGCTCATCTATGATCATCATTGTGTGTCATGCCAAACCATATGCATGTGTTCTTCATGTTATGGATTCATGCTGTTATTTTATGCCTTTGCCCGTGTCCATGTTGACCTCTTGTGGTCAAATTTTATCCATGATTAAACCATTATTTTTACTAAAACAAGTCACCATGATGATCTACACATTTCGTACTTGATGTTTGGTTTCTATTTCGTGGCATTTGGTGCACTATAGCGCTTGCATTATTGAATGGAAGTTTGGAAAAATCTACAAATTTTTCACGTTTTTTTGTATGCATGGAGCTAGGGTTTGGTGTTAGTGAAGAAGATGAGGACGTGTCACAATGATAGCCCTTGGGTCGTTTTCTTTTGTTTTAATCGTGGCGATCCATCTCTATTTTGTCTTCTAGTCACTTAACATTGCCTTGCCCAATTGATACCATGTTGACATGAATTTTTAATATAAAATGTACATTTTAGTGTGTCACGCCTGAATATTGGATTTGGACCATGGGCCTTGCGCCCGTTGCTTTCCGCACCTCCCTTTCAGTGCCCATCAATACTAGTCACTCTTACTTTTATTATCCTTTTTAATTCACATCTATTTTTTTGTTTTGATTTTAATTATTTAAAATATTTTCATTGTCCATAAAATTACCTAAAAATAGTTTTCACTTTTCTTAAATGTCTTATTTAATTTTATTTAATTTTTATTTTCGTATTTATTTAATGTTAATATTTTATTTTAATTATTTATTTCAAGTGGTTCATTTTAACACACATTTGTTTCTTGATTTTATTTTTATGTCTTAAAATTATTTTTAGCTTTTGATTTTTGGGATGAAGGTTGACCAATGTCTCATGGTCAACCTGACCTTTTCTTGGAATTTTATTTCCCATTTTCAATTTATTCTTAATTTATTTCTAACCTAGTCTTATTGGTTGACTTTTAATTTGACTTCTGTTTTATTTCAATTAATTCATGCACCAATTTTTATTATTTTTAAAATCTTTTTGGGGGATGATGATGTCTTGACCCCACCTTTTTTAGTATAATTTTTCATAATTTTCTTGATTAATTTTCTATTTATTTAGTTTTTTTTTAAGTTTACTTGAATTTTTAGTTGACTTTCTTATGATCGATGTTTGACTTAGGGATTGCTTATGGCAATTGAAGAGATCTTTTGATCCTCCATTGTTCATCTCATATGCCATGTATTAGAGGCCTTTCACCTTAATTTTATTTGGTCCTTACCTCATTCCCTGATTAAATTATTCAGTGGACCTTTTTGTGCATATTTTCATCTGTCATTTGTTATATTTGTTTCTTTCATCCATGCTTCTATTGTTTGATTGTTTGACATGTTTATACTTCTCATGCATTGTCTAATGCTCCACTATTTAATTCTTTGATTCTTTGATTCGATTATACACTTGTTTACTTATCTGATCTGATTAGTAACTGTGGCCTACTTGTATGATGTATGGGGCATATATTCTTATTGTTTAATTGCCATGAATCATCCCCATTCATAACAAATGTATCCCTCTCCCATGAAGTGTATAATATTTATTCTTTCATTCTTTATTCATCTGTTAATATAAGAATTAAAAAGAATATCCGATAATCATTTCAAAACAAGATCAAAAGCTCGATCCAACGTCGAGTTATCATTTTCAAAACTTAACAGAACCAGCACGTATTTATCCATCCTTTTGTAAGTCGATTGCTTCATGCATCTCCATTTCCCTTGTAAGTCGATTGCTTCAGGCATCGCCATCTACCTGTAAGTCGATTGCCTCAGGCATCGCCATCTACCCTTATCCGTGGTTCCTCTCCTTGCTCCATCCATTGACTCTTGTTCGGTTTAGGTAGCACCCATTAGGTAGAACCCTTTGTATGATAACATAGGTAGAATTCCCTTATTCTTTGCATGCTAACATTAGATAGATGTTCCCCTTTGTAAATCCTAACACATAGGTTCACGTTGCATGACAACTCTAGGGCAGAGCTTCACCACTTTTAGACCTTCCGTGCGTCTCCGATCTTGTGGCATGTCAGCCCGCTCTATTGCAAAGAGGTAACTGCCTAAGACTCGATTCAGCGAGCTGCGACGCCTACTGCTAGGACGTTTAACACATTGCCCACTTTCCTTTGACACAGCTGGTGTCCTCTTTTGTAAGTCCATGTTCAGATGGCAATCCTTAACCCCGTAGTTAGCCGAACTACGGCAACTCTGATTCTCATGTTCAGATGAGATACATAGGCACGAGATGCGATGTCTTGCCGAGTTTGACTGACGACTAACAACTAATCCTTATTTGCTTTCACCCATGCTGCAATTCTTTTCTCTCGCCCTCGTTGCCATCGAGACCTTCCCTTTCTCTTGCCCTAGTTGCAATCAGACTCTTGTTCCCGTAGTTAGCTAAACTACGTTTTGCTCTAATTCTCATTCCAGATGAGATACGTAGGCATAAGACGCGGTGTCTTACCGAGCACACTTCTCTTTAACCCATAGGTAACCAAAAGAATCTAATTCTCATATTCAGATGAGATACGTAGGCATTAGATGCGATATCCTTGCGAGTCATTTTCTTTTGACCTTCTTTTAGCAGATAGTACTTTAGATATACCTACACCCTTTAGACTAGAATAACAAGAGTCTTTTGGTTTTTCGCCTAGCTGCGACCCCCAAGAAAGATTGTTCCAGAAAATAAGGATTCAAGAAAAAACCCTTCAAAACTAAGAAGGGACTCATGGCTACCTGGGATGACTCTGAACCTGATGCCTTAGAATCAGACTCCAAACTAGAACATGCAAATGTCGCATTCATGGCTACCACATCTAGAAGTACATCCGAAAAAGAATATGACTCTGAAGAGGTATTTTCTGATCTCTCTTGCTCTGACCTAGAAGCTTGTTTATCAGAATCTTTAAGCTACCATCAGAAACTTCGACAGAAATTCAAGATCCTAAAAAGGATCTATGAAGAAACTGTTGAAGAATGTGATAAGCCTGAGATAAAAGTTTCTGAACTTAAAGGAAACATTTTTGTTCTAGAAAAAGAAAATGAATTTTCAACCAAAAAATGTTTAAAACTTGAAAAAACTCTATCCAAAGCTCCACCAACTTCTGACACCATCATATACAAGTATGAAAAGGCGTTTCAGAAATTTCTGAAAAAATGGGCTTGAAAGAAACAAAATGGCTTCTAGATTTATGGTGTTAGTCACAATAAGAAAAGAGGAATTGGATATGAATCTGATGAAGATTAGCAAATACTTTATGCAAAGGATAAGCCAAAGTCTCCTTTTTCATATTATTACACACATGCACAGACACAAAGGTTTAATAATGCATGAAAACCCAAAGTTTCTAGAAACTCTAGGAGAACTAATCATAAAGAACTCAAAAGATTCTGGGTACCAAAAGATAAAATAGTATATGTGACAAATATCCTGTGCAATAGAGTTAAAACACTAATCATGGTACCTGGTGTCGCAACCTGAAAAATACAGTGCGCGAAAAAAACAACCGGCGAAAGAAAAAAGACAGAAGAGTCGCCACCGTGCGTTATTCATCCCAAAGGAGGGAAAGGAAACGCTCGAAGTAAACCTGAAAAAGGAAAGGACAAGACGGGGTCTCGCAACCAAATCTTGGGTTCGGGAGTCGGTTATGCGAAGGGAAGGTATTAGCACCCCTACGCATCCGTAGTACTCTACGGGATCCACTTTTGTAGTTTTCGTCTAAAGGGTGTGAGTTTATCTTGTGCTGTTTACCAAAAAAAAAGGGTTAAATGAAAATGACTCGCGCGGATGTCGCATCCACTGCATACGTATCTCATCTGAATATGAGAATTAGAGTCTTCGTAGCTTGGCTGACCTATGGGTTGGGGGATGTGTGCTCGCTAAGACATCGCGTCTTATGCCTACATATCTCATCTGGAATGAGAATCAGAGCAAGCCGTAGTTCGGCTAACTACGGGGTTGTGGATTGGGTTTTGGACGAACGACGTCACTATGCAATCTACCGGATGCCCGACCTTTGGAGACTTACTCGCCTGTAGTAGAAGGAGTAAACGTGTGTTATGGAGAAGAAAAATCAATGAAGGGTTTGTTTGCATTGTAGGAACGGGCATGCAAAAGGGTAATGAGGATAAGACCTCATAGCTCTTAACCCTGGACAAAGGAACCTGCATAAAGTAAACACAAAAACATTGCCTCCTATCGAGGTCTTCCAGCTAGGAAAGCAGTAAAATGCGGGAAAAATGTAAAAGTACCACGCGGATAAAGATCCGAAGTAACAGCAATTAGAGGAATGGGAAACCCTGAGATCCTTCCAAGCTGATTGGAGAGCTTGATTGAAATTGAGTTGCACCCGTGAGGCCCTTCAGGGTTTGGAGGCTGCTCTGAGTTCTCTGTCAGGTTTCTCTTCAGGTTTTGTCCAGGGTTTTGTTCCAAGGAAACCTCAGAGTATTTTGTTTCTCTTTCTTTTTCTCAAGTGAAGCCTTGGTATTTATAGACTGAATTTCATGGTTTTGTGGGCTCAAATGAGAGGGACCCAAGTCGAAATTTTTTTTATTATATTTTTTTTTATTTTTTTATTATTATATTTATTTATTTATTTATTTTGTAAAAAATTATTTTTTTTTTCTTTTTTTTTCCATTTTTTTTTTCGTTTTTTTTTTCTTATTATTTTTTTTTTTCGGATCTAATTCTGATTGACATGATGAAATGCAATATGAAATGCTAAATGAATGCATGAATGAGGAGGGAAAATTTTGGGGTGTTACACCTGGACTCTGGATGCTCGTGACACATGACATGAAGAAAGCATATGTTCCAAAGCCAGGAACTTAAAGACAATGGCTTCGTAGGCTTTAGAGGAAATCAGAAAGGAAGAATCAGAGGATCTAGAAAGGTTGGTAATGGTTCTCTTCCCTCTATTTTTGATGTTATTTACGTAGAAGGATTAATGTATAACTTTTTATCCATAAGTCAATTAAGTGATAACGGTTACGATATAATCTTTAATAAAAAAATGTGCAAGGCTATTAATCAAAAAAATGGAATAATTCTTTTCACTGGTAAGAGGAAGAGCAACATTTACAAAACTAAACTTTCAGATCTAAAAGATCAAAATGTGAAATGTTTAATGTCTGTAAATGAAGAGCAATGGGTATGGCATAAACTCTTGGGCCACATTAGCATGATGACGATTTCTTAGCTAAATAAACTTGAGTTAGTCAGAGACCTACCTAAGCTGAAGTTTTCTTCAGATGCTCTTTGTGAGGCATGTTAGAAGGGAAAATTTTCTAAAACAACCTTCAAAAATAAAAATGTTATTTATACCTATAAAACTATGGAACTTCTTCATATTGACATGTTTGGACCTGTTAAGACAACCTCAGTCAATGGTAACAAGTATGGACTTGTCATTGTTGATGATTATAGTTGTTGGACATGGGTAAAATTCCTTAAACACAAGTCACACCCTGTGTTTATTAGTTTTTGCTCGAAAGTGCAAAATGAATTTAACTCTACAATCATTAGAGTTAGAAGTGATCATGGTGGGGAATTTGAAAACAATTTTTTTGAAGAAATTTTTGATTCTAATGGAATATCCCATGATTTCTCCAGTCCTAGAACTCCACAAAAAACGGAGTTGTAGAAAGGAAGAATATGACCCTTTAAGAAATGGCCAGAACCATGATTAATGAAACAAATATAGCTAAGCACTTTTGGGATGAAGCAATGAATACAACGTGTTATATTCAGAATAGAATCTTCGTTAGACCTATTCTGGAGAAGATTCCTTATGAACTGTGTAAGAGAAGAAAACCCAACATTTCTTATTTTCATCCTTTTGGATGTTCTTGCTTTATTCTTAGTACTAAAGACAATCTGAACAAGTTTAATTCTAAAGCACAAAAATGTATTATGTTGGGATACTCAAAAAACTCTAAAGGCCATAGAGTGTACAATACAAAAACATTAATTGTAGAAGAATCAATACATGTCAGATTTGATGATGAGCTTGACTCTGAAAAGTCAAAGCTATTTGAGAATTTTGCAGAATTGGAGATAACACTTGAGGATCTGAGGAAAAAGCTAAAGAATCTGAAGAAACAGAAAATGGAACTTCATAAGCACCTGAAGTCACATTAAATCAGAAAAGATCAAGAACTAGACAAAATATATCTGAAGAATTGATTCTGGGAAACAAAGAGGAACCTGTTAGAACAAGATCAATATTCATGGGTTCTTAAGAAACACTTATGGGACTAGTATCTCTGATAGAGCCAACATCTTGTGAATAAGAACTTCAAGACAAAGAATGGATTCTGACAATAAAAGAAGAACTTGATCAATTTTCAAAGAACGGTGTATGGGATCTTGTACCAAAACCCAAGGGAACCCATGTGATTGGAACCAAATGGGTGTAGACAAACAAACTGAATGAAAAGGGTGAAATGGTCAGAAACAAAGCACAACTGGTGGCACAAGGTTATAATCAATAAGAAGGTATTGACTACAATGAAACCTTTTCTCTAGTTGCCAGGTTAGAATCTATCAGTTTACTTGTATCTTTTGCTGTAAATTACTCCATCAAACTATATCAGATGGATGTCAAAGGTGCGTTTCTGAATGGATATATTTCTGAAGAGGTGTATGTTCATCAACCTCCTGGTTTTGAAAACTCAAAATGTCCAGAACATGTTTTTAAACTGAAAAAATCTCTTTATGGTCTAAAATAAGCTCCTAGAGCTTGGTATGAAAGACTAAGTGCTTTCCTTCTAAAAAAATGATTTTATCAGAGGCAAAGTTGATTTTACACTCTTCTGTAAAAACATCAGAAACAACCTCATGATCTGTCAAATATTAGTTGATGACATATTTTTTGGTTCTGCTAACCCCTCTGTTTGCCAAGAATTTTCTGAGCTAATGTAGGATGAATTCGAAATGAGATGTATGGTTACCCTACCCACCTTCATCAGCAACAGCAGAAGAGAAGACAGCAGTATGGCAGATACCAAAAATGGAGATTCCATTACTGTGGGAAAGCTGGACACTCGAAGTCTTCCTGTTATAAGCTGTATGGTTATCCTAGTCATGGGCATCAACATATTCACTATCAACCCAGACCCAAATATTACAGGCCTATCAACAAGAAGCAATGGGTTCCTAAGACTAATGTCACAAGTCTAATGGCTCTCAAAGAAGAATGGTATTTTGATAGTGGATACTCTAGACACATGACTGGGAACTCAGACTTGATAACTGATCTTCACCCTTATGACTTAAGCTATGTTACCTTTGGTGATGGAGCTAAAGGTGAAATAAAGGGGATAAGCAAGCTTGAATGTCCTGGAGCTCCTAAACTTGACAATATTCTTCTGGTCAAGGGCTTGACTTCAAATCTAATAAGCATCAGTCAGCTAGGGGATCAAGGTCTGAGTATCATCTTCACTAAAACTGAATGTCTGATTATGAACAAAGATAGTGAAGTAATTATGAAAGGAATCAGGACCAACAACAACTGCTACATGTGGAGCTCTCAACTGGATAACCCCTCTAAGATGAGTACAATTGGAAGAAGAATCATCAAGGGAAAAGAAGAGTGTCAGGTAAGGGTGCTAATAGTTAACCCCAAGGAAGAAAAGGTCTTGATGGCACAAACACCTGAACACATGACTGGTGGTATGAAGACTGAAGTCAGTAAGAGCTTTGCTAGAACTGAGACACAAGGAACTATGTCAGTTGAAAACAACAATGCTCAACCAGGATGGATGAAATTGCTGTGAATTATTTACAATGTCACACTCGATGCTATGACATTGTATTATGACAACCTGACTGCAAAGGACTTGCATGAGGAAAAGGGAAAATTAGGGGCGTGTTTTCTTGAGAAAATATGGCAATTAATGAGGAGTGGAAAAGGCAACAAGAATATTGGTTGCCCAATAAAAAGAAAAAGCCATATTACTAATGAACCATCTCTTAGTATTGGAAATAGCACACTCTGCCTGAACACAATCAAACTCCTCAAAGAACCTCTGCTAGAGCAAAGAAAGTTTTCTCAAAAGTTCAACATGTCTCAACATACGTCAACATCTAGCTCAAAACCCTTTCATACTAGAACTTCCTCCATAGAATTTTTAGATGAAGATTTAATGGAAGTAACTCCTCTGCGTATGATACCAGGTAACGCTCCAAGCTAACCTTCCATGGCTAAAGCTAAGCAAGGTAACACTCCTGAAAAATCACCTGATAAAGAGGACATGCACTCTACTGATCGCATCATAAGAAACCTAGTTACTAGCATACTGAACGAAGAGCATGGAGTTAAGGACACTTTTACCCCTCTGTCCAGAAGGGAACCCTCACCTGAGGTAGAAAGCCAAGCTGAGAAAGATGATAACTCATCTAAAATAAAAAAGGAAGTAGCTGCTGAGGGTCTGTGTTCTCTTGGAAAAAACTTACCTAGTATGTCCCCTGATACTGCTCAGAACATTGAGCAAGAAGGGTCTGAGGAAGAAGATGACACGTTGGTCAGTCTTGTGAAAACAAGTGTAGCTAATAGACTGAGGAAGAGGAAGAGTATGGCTGAGATAAGGACGGGTAGGAAAAAGAAAAGGGGTGCTGGTATAGGTCCCTCCAAGACTTAGAATAAAGAAGAGGTCATAAAGATGAAGGAGAGTGAGAGTTATGAATATGATGTCTCATACATTTCCCCTGTTAAAAGGAAGCCTGTAAAGAAGTCTCCAAACAAAGTGGTTGCTGTTCATCTTGACAATATCTCGTTTCACGTGGAAGGTGGTGCTGCCAAATGGAAGTTTGTGACTCAAAGAACGGTAGCAGTTGAAAGAGAATTGGGAAAAGAAGCAAGTGAAGTAAAGGAAGTCATGGAGTTAATTAAGACATCTGGTCTTATGAAAATTGTGACTGCTCTTCCTTAGTGCTATGAGGGGTTGGTCAAAGAATTCATTGTGAACATTCCTGAGGAGCTATCTGAAAGTAGCAGCAGGGAGGGCTGCAAAGTTTTTGTTAGGGGTAAGTGTGTGAAACTTTCACCTACTATTATCAACAAGTTCCTAGGGAGAGGAACTGATGAAGGAGTAGATCTAGAGACCACAGACAATGAGGTCTGTAGAATTATTACAACTGGCCAAGTTAAGGAATGGCCTAGTAGGAAACACCTATCAGCTAGTAAGCTCACTGTGAAATATGTCATTCTGCATAAGATTGGTTCAGCAAATTGGGTACCTACTAATCACATATCTACCATCTCAATTGCTCTTGGGAGGATCAGTCATGCCATTGGAACTAAGATAAACTACAATTTTGGAAAGTTTGTGTTTGATCAAACCATCAAACATGCCTCCACCAATGCTGTAAAGTTGCCCATTGCATTCCCATCTATCATCTGTGGCATCATCCTGAGTCAACAACCAGGAATCCTGAGTACAAGTGATATTCCAAGCAGGAGAAAAACTCCTCAGTCCATTCATTATAAGTTGTTTGAGGGAAGTCATGTCAATGATGTCATGACATCTGCCAGAAGGGAGTCTACAGCTAAAGGAAGCCTGATTGACCAACTAAAAGAGACCTGCAAAGAATTGGACAATGGTATAAGGGTGGCCAAGGCCAGAAAAGAAGCTTTAGAAGTTCTCATCTGCAGCCTGGAAAGGGAAGACACAGAAAAGGCTGATAAGGTTTCAAATGTAAGACCTAAATCTCAGTCCAGTTCTGGAAGCTTGGAAGACTCTGAAGGTGTAGCTGAAGATGAAGGTGAAGGAGATACTTCTTCTTTTGATTAAGGGTTCCTTCCTGTATTGGAGGCTTGGAGGGGGTGCTGGAAGGGATGGTGGAAGTTGCTGCTGTTTGGAAAGCTGATGTTCCTTCTGTTTTTTTGTATTTTGTGGCAGTCCTTATGATGCCTGTTTTGTAATATTTAGGGCTCTTAATGAGTTCCTTGGATTTGTTCATTATCTCAGCTGCCTGCTGTGTATAATGATGTTGTGTACTTCCTGAATTTTTGTTTTAACATGCTTAATGTTATAACATCTGTTTTAAACTTTCTCTGCTAGACTAATAGACATTTATTTTGTCTGATTGGTCACCTTTGGTCAATTTTGACTAAAAAGGGGGAGAAGTGCTTGTGGAAGTTGGATGTGGCTGATCAGAAGGACAACTATGGTGCACAGGTGCTGATGTTATAGCAGATGTCAGTGTGACATTCTGGCTGGTACAGGTGCTGGAGTCACAGTAGCTGTTTTTGATGAATGCACAGATTTAGGGGGAGAAGAAGTACTCTGGTGCATTGTGCATTTGTGTGTCTTAATAGTTGCATCCATAACTAGTAATTCTGTTATTGTTGCACAGATTTAGGGGGAGGAGAAGTACCCTTGTGCATGTGTGTATTACTAGTAGCCATAACTAGTAATTGTTTTGCTTCTGCTGCTGATTAAACTACTGTTTAGTGGTTTAACTGCTGATAGTTTGCCTTGTGAACAAAAAGGACAGATATATGTTTTAGCCAAAATTTCTCAAAGGGGGAGTTTGTTGATTCTAAGTGTTGGCAGCAATTTTGGTAAAACAAAGAGTGTTCACAAGATGTTATATGTGATGTCTTAACATGAGATATCCTATGTACTTGCTGGAGTTAAAGAAGATATGCAAGCAGGATTATTTCAGAATGCCACTTACAATGCTAAGGCTTCTGATATTGGATGTACCTGCTGGAGCTAAATTGGAAGACATATGATGCAGGATTGTTTCAGTTGACATACTCATTGTCATGGTAACTGATATGGCTGTACTTGCTATAAAAGGAAACTGGATTATGCAGAATTTTTCCAGATGTCAGACCCGATGTCATGACATCCTGTACACAGAACATTCAGTATGAATGCCTGGTGTTTTGTGATTGCACAATTGGTGGCAATCATTGGTTGATTGAAGATATGGCTAGCTGGCGCAATCTATAAGGGATATCAACCAGATTTGTTTATTTTCCAAGGAGATCTTTACAGCTAATATGAAAAGATTTAATTGGAAAATATATTTAGGGTTTTCAAGCTGTCCAATGTTTCTATAAAAAGGGACTTAGAAAACCTGATTGAACACACAACCAAGACTAAGCGAAATTTAGAGAGAGAGCTAGGGTTTGTGTCCGTAGGTCATTCGAGTCATCCATAGATGATTGAATTGGACTGATTTGTCTTCTTGATCAAAGCTTATAAGCAAGTTCAAGAGTGTGTCTTCTTGATTGAAACTGTGAAGTAAAATCAAGAGTGTTGTAATTGAAAAGTATTTTCTTTTCACAAGGATTGTTGTTTAAGATCACGGGGTTGTGATTGTAAGGGAAGTGAGTGGGTTCTCATATCTAAGAATGCTTAGGTAGAAATTGCACGGGTAGAGATTAGGTGAGAAAGATTGTAACTTGGTGAAGTGTACGGATAGTCTTTGAACTAATTCCATTTTAGTGGATTTCCTTCCTGGCTTGGTAGCCCCCAGACGTAGGTGAGTTGCACCGAACTGGGTTAACAATTGCTTGTGTTGATTGCTTTACAATTCTGTTTATTATCCATTGTGTATTAACAGATATTAGTGTCATGACATTACCTTCGACATCTTATATCTGATACCGGAATTTGAATTGGTATCAGAGCAGGCATCCTGCTCTGGCTCTGGGTGAGATCTAGGGAGAATACTTTCTGGTACAATGGAGAGGGATGGAGGATCTGATCATAGGCCACCAATTTTGGATGGTTCTAACTATGACTATTGGAAACCAAGAATGGTTGCTTTTTTAAAATCCCTTGATAACAAGGCGTGGAAAGCTGTCTTGATAGGCTGGGTGCATCCTGTTGTTACTAAAGAAGGAGAAGCCACCACTGAGAAAAAGCCTGAGGAACAATGGTCCAAGGAGGAGGATGACCTAGCCCTTGGAAATTCTAAAGCTTCGAATGCCATCTTCAATGGAGTGGACAAAAACATCTTCAGATTGGTAAACAATTGTGAAATAGCTAAAGATGCTTGGGACATTCTCAAGACCACTCATGAAGGCACATCCAGGGTGAAGATGTCTAGACTACAGCTACTCACCTCCAAGTTTGAAAACTTAAGGATGAAAGAAGAAGAGAATATTCATGAATTTCACTTGAGTATCCTTGAAATTGCTAATTCCTCAGGAGCCCTGGGAGAAAAGATGACAGATGAAAAACTGGTAAGAAAAATTCTCAGGTCACTCCCCAAGAGATTTTCTATGAAGGTAACTGCCATAGAAGAGTCTCAAGACATCTCCAACATGAGGGTAGATGAGTTAATTGGCTCCCTCCAAACCTTTGAGATGGGGTTGATTGAGGGAAATGAAAAGAAAACCAAGAGCATTGCCTTTGTTTCCAACACAGAAGAGGAAAACAGTCAAGATATGGATAAAGAATGGGCCAATGAAGTTGCAATGTTGGGGACACAGTTTAACAGACTGTTAAAGAAAATGGATGTCAGATCCAAGGCAAATGTCAACAACATCTCGTCTGACATCAGTAAATCCAACAATGCTGGAAGAAAAGCAAGAGCAGATGAGAAGCCCAAAGAAGGAAAAGAGGTTCAGTGCTATGAATGTGATGGGTATGGACACATTAGGTCTGAATGTGGGACCTACCTTAAGAAACAGAAGATGAGTCTTGCTGCCACATGGTCTAATGAGAGTGATACTGAAGAGGCTGCAAATCTTGTGACTGCTTTGACAGGAAGATGGGAATCTGATGAAGAGTCAAGTGATGGTGAAGTAACCTTTGAGGAATTGGCCTCTATCTACAGAGAGCTGTGTCAGAAAAGTGTTGAACTGAACAAGCAGTCTTTAAATCAAGAAAAAAACATAACTCAACTTGAGAATGAGAAGGTAAAATTCTTGGAAACCATCTCCAAATTGAAAACAGAAGTTGTGGCTCTGAAGGTTAAGCTAGATGAAGATCAACAAGGTGAGAGCCAGAAAATAGTCCAACTGGAGAAAGAAAAAGCAGAACATATGGAAACTATCCTCAAGCTAAAGACTGAAGTTAAGCTCTTAAACTCAAAACTAGAAGAGACAACCAAGTATGTAAGGATGCTGAACAATGGATCTAATTCCTTAGACAAGATTCTTTGAACTAGACAAAGTACAAGAGTCAAATCTGGATTAGGGTTCCATGAAACCAAGGCTGAAAGTAGCTACAATGGCTGCAAACCTCAAGCTAAACCTAAATGCAGCAATAGTAAGAGCAGTTCCAAGATGTCACACCATCAGAAGAAAGAACAGCAAAAATACAAACACCTAAGATGGAAATGTCATTACTGTGGGAAATTTGGACACTCAAGGGCCTTCTGCTATAAGCTGTATGGTTACCTTACCCACCTTCATCAGCAACAGCAGAAGAGAAGACAGCAGTATGGCAGACACCAAAAGTGGAGATGCCATTACTGTGGGAAAGCTGGACACTCTAAGTCTTCCTGTTATATGCTGTATGGTTATCCTAGCCATGGGCATCAACAGATTCACTATCAACCCAGACCCAAATATTACAGGCCTATCAACAAGAAGCAATGGGTTCCTAAGACTAATGTCACAAGTCTAATGGCTCTCAAAGAAGAATGGTATTTTGATAGTGGATGCTCTAGACACATGACTGGGAACTCAGACTTGATAATTGATCTTCACCCTCATGACTTAAGCTATGTTACCTTTGGTGATGGAGCTAAAGGTGAAATAAAGGGGATAAGCAAGCTTGAATGTCCTGGAGCTCCTAAACTTGACAATATTCTTCTGGTTAAGGGCTTGACTTCAAATCTAATAAGCATCAGTCAGCTAGGAGATCAAGGTCTGAGTATCATCTTCACTAAAACTGAATGTCTGATTATGAACAAAGACAGTGAAGTAATTATGAAAGGAATCAGGACCAACAACAACTGCTACATGTGGAGCTCTCAAATGGATAACCCCTCTAAGATGAGTACAGTTGCAAGAAGAATCATCAAGGGAAAAGAAGAGTGTCAGGTAAGGGTGCTAATAGCTAACCCCAAGGAAGAAAAGGTCTTGATGGCACAAACACCTGAACACATGACTGGTGGTATGAAGACTGAAGTCAGTAAGAGCTTTGCTGGAACTGAGACACAAGGAACTATGTCAGTTGAAAACAACAATGCTCAACCAGGATGGATGAAATTGCTGTGAATTATTTACAATGTCACACTCGATGCTATGACATTGTATTATGACAACCTGACTGCAAAGGACTTGCATGAGGAAAAGGGAAAATTAGGGGCGTGTTTTCTTGAGAAAATATGGCAATTAATGAGGAGTGGAAAAGGCAACAAGAATATTGGTTGCCCAATAAAAAGAAAAAGCCACATTACTAATGAACCATCTCTTAGTATTGGAAATAGCACACTCTGCCTGAACACAATCAAACTCCTCAAAGAACCTCTGTTAGGGCAAAGAAAGTTTTCTCAAAAGTTCAACAACATGTCTCAACATCCGTCAACATCTAGCTCAAAATCCTTTCACACTAGAACTTCCACCAAAGAATTTTTAGATGAAGATTTAATGGAAGTAACTCCTCTGCGTATGATACCAGGTAACGTTCCAAGCTAACCTTCCATGGCTAAAGCTAAGCAAGGTAACACTCCTGAAAAATCACCTGATAAAGAGGACATGCACTCTACTGATCGCATCATAAGAAACCTAGTTACTAGCATACTGAACGAAGAGCATGGAGTTAAGGACACTTTTACCCCTCTATCCAGAAGGGAACCCTCACCTGAGGTAGAAAGCCAAGCTGAGAAAGATGATAACTCATCTAAAATAGAAAAGGAAGTAGCTGCTGAGGGTCTGTGTTCTCTTGGAAAAAACTTACCTAGTATGTCCCCTGATACTGCTTAGAACATTGAGCAAGAAGGGTCTGAGGAAGAAGATGACACGTTGGTCAGTCTTGTGAAAACAAGTGTAGCTAATAGACTGAGGAAGAGGAAGAGTATGGCTGAGATAAGGATATGTAGGAAAAAGAAAAGGGGTGCTGGTATAGGTCCCTCCAAGACTTGGAGTAAAGAAGAGGTCAGAAAGATGAAGGAGAGTGAGAGTTCTGAATATGATGTCTCAGACATTTCCCCTGTTAAAAGGAAGCATATAAGGAGTCTCCAAAAAAAGTGGCTGCTGTTCATCTTGACAATATCTCGTTTCACGTGGAAGGTGGTGTTGCCAAATGGAAGTTTGTGACTCAAAGAAGGGTAGCAGTTGAAAGAGAATTGGGAAAAGAAGCAAGTGAAGTAAAGGAAGTCATGGAGTTAATTAAGACAACTGGTCTTATGAAAATTGTGACTGCTCTGCCTCAGTGCTATGAGGGGTTGGTCAAAGAATTCATTGTGAACATTCCTGAGGAGCTATCTGAAAGTAGCAGCAGGGAGGGCTGCAAAGTTTTTGTTAGGGGTAAGTGTGTGAAACTTTCACCTACTATTATCAACAAGTTCCTAGGGAGAGGAACTGATGAAGGAGTAGATCTAGAGACCACAGACAATGAGGTCTGTAGAATTATTACAGCTGGCCAAGTTAAGGAATGGCCTAGTAGGAAACACCTATCAGCTAGTAAGCTCACTCTGAAATATGCCATTCTGCATAAGATTGGTTCAGCAAATTGGGTACCTACTAATCACATATCTACCATCTCAATTGCTCTTGGGAGGATCAGTCATGCCATTGGAACTAAGATAAACTACAATTTTGGAAAGTTTGTGTTTGATCAAACCATCAAACATGCCTCCACCAATGCTGTAAAGTTGCCCATTGCATTCCCATCTATCATTTGTGGCATCATCCTGAGTCAACAACCAGGAATCCTGAGTACAAGTGATATTCCAAGCAGGAGAAAAACTCCTTTGTCCATTCATTATAAGTTGTTTGAGGGAAGTCATGTCAGTGATGTCATGACATCTACCAGAAGGGAGTCTACAGCTAAAGGAAGCCTGATTGACCAACTAAAAGAGACCTGCAAAGAATTGGACAATGGTATAAGGGTGGCCAAGGCCAGAAAAGAAGCTTTAGAAGTTCTCATCTGCAGCCTGGAAAGGGAAGACACAGAAAAGGCTGATAAGGTTTCAAATGCAAGACCTAATTCTCAGTCCAGTTCTGGAAGCTTGGAAGACTCTGAAGGTCTAGCTGAAGATGAAGGTGAAGGAGATACTTCTTCTTCTGATTAAGGGTTCCTTCCTGTATTGGAGGCTTGGAGGGGTGCTGGAAGGGATGATGGAAGTTGCTGCTGTTTGGAAAGCTGATGTTCCTTCTGTTTTTTTGTATTTTGTGGCAGTCCTTATGATGCCTGTTTTGTAATATTTAGGGCTCTTAATGAGTTCCTTGGATTTGTTCATTATCTCAGCTGCCTGCTGTGTATAATGATGTTGTGTACTTCCTGAATTTTTGTTTTAACATGCTTAATGTTATAACATCTGTTTTAAACTTTCTCTGCTAGACTAATAGACATTTATTTTGGTCACCTTTGGTCAATTTTGACTAAAAAGGGGGAGAAGTGCTTGTGGAAGTTGGATGTGGCTGATCAGAAGGACAACTATGGTGCACAAGTGCTGATGTTATAGCAGATGTCAGTGTGACATTCTGGATGGTACATGTGCTGGAGTTACAGTAGCTGATTTTGATGAATGCACAGATTTAGGGGGAGAAGAAGTACCCTGGTTCATTGTGCATTTTTGTGTCTTACTAGTTGCATCCATAACTAGTAATTCTGTTATTGTTGCACAGATTTAGGGGGAGGAGAAGTACCCTTGTGCATGTGTGTATTACTAGTAGCCATAGCTAGTAATTGTTTTGCTTTTGCTGCTGATTAAACTACTGTTTAGTGGTTTAACTGCTGATAGTTTGCCTTGTGAACAAAAAGGACAGATATATGTTTTAGCCAAAATTTCCCAAAGGGGGAGTTTGTTGATTCTAAGTGTTGGCAGCAATTTTGGTAAAACAAAGAGTGTTCACAAGATGTTATGTGTGATTTCTTAACATGAGGATTGTTTCAGTTGACATAATCATTGTCATGGTAACTGATATGGCTGTACCTGCTATAAAAGGAAACTGGATTATGCAGGATTTTTCCAGATGTCAGACCCGATGTCATGACATCCTGTACACAGAACATTCAGTATGAATGTCTGGTGTTTTGTGATTGCACAATTGGTGACAATCATTGGTTGATTGAAGATATGGCTAGCTGGCGCAATCTATCAGGGATATCAACCAGATTTGTTTATTTTCCAAGGAGATCTTTACAGCTGATATGAAAAGATTTAATTGGAAAATATATTTAGGGTTTTCAAGCTGTCCAATGTTTCTATAAAAAGGGACTTAGAAAACCTGATTGAACACACAACCAAGACTGAGCGAAATTTAGAGAGAGAGCTAGGGTTTGTGTCTGTAGGTTATTCAAGTCATCCATAGATGATTGAATTGGACTGATTTGTCTTCTTGATCAAAGATTTGTAGCAAGATCAAGAGTGTGTCTTCTTGATTGAAACTGTGAAGTAAAATCAAGAGTGTTGTAATTGAAAAGTATTTTCTTTTCACAAGGATTGTTGTTTAAGATCACGGGGTTGTGATTGTAAGGGAAGTGAGTGGGTTCTCATATCTAAGAGTGCTTAGGTAGAAATTTCACGGGTAGAGATTAGGTGAGAAAGACTGTAACTTGGTGAAGTGTACGGATAGTCTTTGAACTAATTCTATTTTAGTGGATTTCCTTCCTGGCTTGGTAGCCCCCAGACGTAGGTGAGTTGCACCGAACTGGGTTAACAATTGCTTGTGTTGATTGCTTTACAATTCTGTTTATTATCCATTGTGTATTAACAGATATTAGTGTCATGACATTACCTTCGACATCTTATATCTGATACCAGAATTTCAGTTAGCACCCAAAGTGTCCTAGGTACTCCTAGGGAGCCCTTTTTGTGTGCATATGTATTTTGTACAAAGTGATGTTTACAAACAAATAGAATGGGGGGATGAGAAAATAATTCATTAATTATATTTTTATGTTTGACAAGACCTTCAGACTTGTGCATACGTACCAACATAAAAATGAGGGATCAAAACCGCGTAGTTCGTGATACAAATTTCAAAATGGATGTGTTGATTTTAACAAAGTTTAAGTTTGAAAGGCGCAACGGCCTAAAAATGGTTTGAATGAGTTAGTTCTTTTTGGGTTTTTGAAAGTTTAAGTCAAGTATATGTAAGTTTATTTACAGGTTTGATTTAAGAAAAGAGGTTTGAAAATGCAAAGGCATAACGTCAAAGTTTCTATCTTTTTGCAAAAATGGTCAAAGTTTAGAACAAAAGTAGTTCACACAAAGAATATTTTGAAAAAATGGAGGGAGGGATTTTGAAATTGAAGAAATGGGGAGAAGATGAAGAGACTATCCTATGTATAAAAATTAAAAGTTTAGAGTTGAAAAGATCTGACCAAATAGGTAGCAATCCAATAGACAAGTATGTCAATAGAAACCCAGAATTCCCTTGGACTTCTAGAATCAAACAACACACAAATGCACAATTATATCATCTTGAAGAGCAAGGCATCAAATAAGGGTGGCCTCATCCAAGCTTATCCATTTCATGATCTTCTTCAAAATAGCCCATGTAACAGATGAATTCCATAAGTCACAGGTTCACAATAACAACTTCACAATGATCAAATTGCAGATGAACTTAGAGAGGTCTTCAAAGATGCATCAGATGAATTTCAAAATTTCAAGCACTTGGTTCTTCAAAAAATTGGCATTGGCCAAGTCCATTAGCATAGGAAGGTTGCCTAGATTCTAATTCCATTTGTCCAAGATCAAGCCAACAGTCCACTCAAAAGTTTTTTAGGGTTTTTGTTATTATTATGTACATTAATGGTCAAAGACCACACAAGCAAGCAAAGTATACAAAAACAAAATATATCACAAAATATGGTCCAAATGGACAAAGTTAGAATTGCATTAACATAAACAATTAGAATGATATGAACAATGAAAAATGAAATAGAGTGCTAAAAGTAAATTGCATTAACATAAACAATTAGAATGATATGAACAATGACAATTGAAATAGAATGCTAAAAGTAAATTGCATTAAAGTAAAAGCTTCAAATTTAAAGTTAATAGTTATTAAGTTAGATGATAGTATTGTTTGGTTTTTGCTTTTCATTTCAAGACATTCTTTGGAGAACACTCAACCCACTTATAACAAGCATGAATCCTTGAACCAAAACATCTTCCAAAGGAAGGAAAGAAGGCCAAGTTTCCACACAATACCATGAAAGAGGGGAGACTTACAATCTCACTAACTAGAATGCTTATGCCTTTTATGTCACAAGTTTAGCGCTATGTTAAGCAATCGTAATTGGACTTATGTAGAAGTTACAACTATTTGAGGTTGGGCAATATAATTTTGGTGTTAATGCATGTTAGAGACATAGTATAATGAACTATGCTCATGAAACATACCACACACAAAAAGAATATGCAAAAGGTGTGGCCTAATCTCATCCATACTCATGTTAATTTTCCAATCAACAAGCATTAGGACTTTGAGATGTCATAGGCCAAATGGAGTGAATGAATGAAGAAGGGGAATAAGATGAAGTGGAAAGGGAAAGAATGAAATCACAAATTGGTCAAAGGAGGACTTTTACCAAATTAATATCATTCATTCATTTTGGGAGATGGAATGTACATTCCATTAATCCCCTAAATCCAATGATATTAATTTGACAAAGTCAAATCAACCTTGACCAAGGCCCAACAACAATAAGCAAACTCAAACAAGTCAATACAAGTGGTCAACAAAAATAATTGGCATTTATTCAATTAAAAAAAATAAAATAGTTCATTTGAATCAAATATGTTTGGACATTTAAAATCTCATCAAAACACCAAAGAAATGGCCATGAGATTTATCATAGGTCAAACAAGGTCAAAGGACCTTGGAGAAAAAATTTCATAATTTTTGGACATTTAAAAATATTTTTAAACAATTAAAAACAAATGCAAAATCAACTAATTCATGAAAAATATAAATAATGATCCAAAAAATAATTTTGATTTAGAGTATGAAAGAGAAAAATATTTGAAATTTTGTTGTGAAAGTCCCATATTTTTTGGATCAATATTGAATTTAATATGAATGATTGAAAATAATGCAATTAAAATAAAAAATCAAAAAATCAAAAAAACGTGGACCACTTGATCTCCCTCATTAATTGAGGTGGCAGATCAAGTGGCTAGGAGCGCGCTATCCACCATAGACCTTAGCCAGCGCGGGGCAACTTTGGTAATCAAAACCAACGCTCAGGATTAGAACACAAAGAATGGATCATGTGGTTCAGAGGTTGGCCAAAATGAAAAAAAGGACATAATCTTAAAGAAAAAATGGCACTGAGCTCGAATCTGACCTTAATTCACTCTAACTCCAAGTATATTGGGAGATATATAGAGTTGAAATTTGAGGTACATGAACTGAGTTGCTTCGATTTGGCCTCAAAGCAACTCAATCTTCTTTCCTACATTGGTAGGACTTCACACAACCAAAGAATCAATAGAATTGAGCAAGAATTTGAGAGAATCGAAGAGTTCAAAATTTCTGGAAAATACCTTCAATGTAGGCATGGATTCAATGGATCTTGATCTTGCTTGTGCTTGATATCACTCCACTTGCTTGCAGGAGAATGATTGAATGGTTAAGAAGCTATGGATTCCTGGAGAATTAAATTTCAAAATAGTGGAAATTCAATCTCAAATTCAATAGTATTTTTCAGGCTTATCCTTTGCAAAGTGAGGGTTTGAAATGGGGGATCAAAGTTGGCGCCAATGTGTGTTCATTTCTGAGCAATTGAAACTCTATTTATAGCTGAAGCAAGTGATAATTGCACCTTCAAATTCACTTTCCAATTATGGCAAAGGATGATGCAAGTGTGCATAGGCGCGCACAGGCCCATGAAATGATTGTTTGAGGTCCACAAATGAATACCAGATGGTCTGAATTGAGCTTGGATTGCAAGGCAAGTGTGCATTGATGTTTGAAGTTTGATCATTGCCAAGTGATATCACCCTGTTTATACCATGCGCATCTCATGCATTTCTCATCCAAAATGAATGAATTTGAGCTCTTTTGGAAAGGTGACATTAAGAGGAACAACTTTTATGTTCAACATTTTTTCATTTGAAGCTTGGAACTTGGAGAAATTTGAGGTGGAAGTTTGGAAATTTTCGACATATCAAATTTTTTCTAAGTGTCAAGCCATATGTCTCAATATTCCACCTTGCTTAACTTTTTATATGAGCTTCAAATGAGAAAAGTGTCTTCATCAAAGTTGTATCTCTCTTAGAGACATTCAAAATGGTCACAAATTTCATGTCATTTGGATTTGAAATGATAGAGTTATGCATTTTTGAAGTTTGGGAAAATCACTTGATCAATGGTATAGGTCAAAAGTGACCTATAATGTACCCTCATATCACATGCTCAAAAGAGTTGAATTAGCTCCCACTCCTAACATCAAAGTTTAATTAGACACATTGAATTTGATTTTGAAACTTGGAAATCTTTCATATCATAAAAATTGAGCAAGTTATGGCCTTGGGAAATTGACTTTCACATTAGGGTTTAGACAAAATGACCTATAATGTTTCAACATAGAAAATGATTTTACAAGCAAAAATAGCTTTAGGTCTCAACATGAAAGTTGTTTAGAATGTCATTTAGAGTGAGTTTTAGCTTGGAATTATTTTCATATGGTGAAAATTGTAGGAGATAGGGTCTAGGGAGACCCAGTTTTGATCAGATGAATCCATCTCGCCAACCACCATCAACCAACTTGCTAATTTCCAATTCTATTGACTTTCTTGGCTCATGGTAGATCATATATGCATAATATGATGAATTTAGGAGTGTCCCTTGAGAAATTTGATCAATTGGTGAGATAGCTTATTGGAGAAGTTACTTAAGATACCTAGTCAAACTAGGGTTTCCAAGGCAAATCACCCTCAAACTCTTGAAGAAAACTTGATCAATATAATATGTAGAGAACATTGGGACTCATATATGATATTCATAACCATTATTGAATCAATTCTTAGTGTAGCGGGAAATTCATGATCATCAAGCTATTGACAAGCTAGAGATCAATTAACAAGAGTCGCCACCGCGCTTTTATTGTTTCCAAGGGAATAGGGAAAAAGTACGAACAATACCCAAAAGGTAAGAAGTTTTCAAATGAAAACTAATAAAAGTCAGAGATCACGGGTAAGGGGGTTGGTTACACAGAGGGAAAGTATTAGCACCCAAAGTGTCCTAGGTACTCCTAGGGAGCCCTTTTTGTGTGCATATGTATTTTGTACAAAGTGATGTTTACAAACAAATAGAATGAGGGGATGGGAAAAGAATTCATTAATTATATTTTTTGTGTTTGACAAGACCTTCGATCTTGTGCCTACGTACCAACATAAGAATGAGGGATCAAAACCTCGTAGTTCGTGATACAAATTTCAAAGTGAGTGTGTTGATTTTAACAAAATTAGGTTTGAAAGGCACTAAGGCCTAAAATGATTTGAATGAGTTACTTCTTTTTGGATTTTTTGATGGTTTAAGTCAGGTATAGTTAAGTCCTTTTACAAATTTGATTTAAGAAAATAAGTTTGAAAATGCAATGGCATAAGGCCAAAGTTTCTATCTTTTTTTTTCCAAAAGTGGTCAAAGTTTAGAACAAAAGTAGTTCACACAAAGAAGTTTTTGAAAATAGAGGGAGCGATTTTGAAATTAAAGAAATGGGGAGAAGATGAAGAGACTACCATATATACAAAAATTTAAAAGTTTAGAGTTGAAAAGATCTGACCAAATGGGTAGCAATCCAATAGACAAGTATGTCAATAGAAACCCATAATTCCCTTGGACTTTTTGAGTTAAGAAACACACAAATGCACAATTATATTATCTTGAAGAGCAAGGAATCAAATAAAGATGGCCTCATCCATGCTTATCCACTCTATGATCTTCTTCAAAATAGCCCATGCAACAGATGAATTCCACAAATCACAGGTTCAAAATAACAGCTTCACAATGATCAATGTTGTAGATGAATCCTAGAGAGATCTTCAAAGATGTATCAGATGAATTTCAAATTTCAAGCACTTGGTTACTCAACAAGTTGGCATTGGCCAAGTCTATTAGCTTAGGGAGGTTGCCTAGATTCTAAGTCCATTTGTCCAAGATCAAGCCAACAGTCCATTCAAAAGTTTTTTTAGGGTTTTTTGTTGTTATTATGTGCATTAGTGGTCAGAGACCACACAAACAAACAAAGTAACACAAACAAAATATATCACACAATATGGTCCAAATGTAAAAAGTTAAAATTACATTAACATAAACAATTAGAATGATATGTACAATGGCAAATAAAATAAAGTGCTAAAAGTAAATTGCATTAAAGTAAAATTTTGAAATTAAAAGTTAATAGTTAGTAAGTTAGAAGTTAGTTTTGTTTTGCTTTTCATTTCAAGATATTCTTTGGAGAACACTCAAGCCACTTATCACAAGCATGGATCCTTGAACCAAAACATATTCCAAAGAAAGGAAAGAAGGCCAAGTTTCCACACAATACCATGAAAGATGGGAGACTTACAATCTCACTAACTAGAATGCTTATGCCTTTTTTGTCACAAATTTATCGTTATGTTAAGCAATCGTAATTGGACTTATGTAGAAGTCACAACTATTTGAGGCCGGGCAATAGACTTTTGGTGTTAATGCATGTTGGAGACATACTATTACGAGCTATGCTCATGAACATACCACACACAAAAATATGCAAAAGATGTGGCCTAATCTCATCCATACTGATATCAATTTTTCAATCAACTAGCATTATGACTTTGAGATGTCATAGGCCAAATGAAAATGAATTAATGAAGAAGAGGAATGAGATGAAGTGGGAAGGGGATGAATGAGATCACAATTTGGTCAAAGGAGGACTTTTACCAAATTAATATCATTCATTCATTTTGGGGGATGGAATGTACATTCCATCAATCCCCTAAATCCAATTAATATGAATTATTGAAGAAAATGCAATAAAAATGAAAATTCAGAAATTCTAAATTACGTGGACCATCAGATCTCCCTCATTAATTGAGGTGGTAGATCTGATGATCTCTAGCGCGCGTTCCACATGTACCTTAGTCAACTGCGCTGTACCAATGGTAATTAAAAGGGACGATCAAGATTAAAACGTGAGAGGAGGATCATGTGGTTCAGAGGTTGGCCAAGTCATCGCCGAAGCCAGAGCTCCGGTCATCTTCTCCGGTGGACCTCACTAGACTGGTCAACATGAACCATCACCAAAAAGAAAAACAAGGACATGCTCTTAAAGAGAAAATGGCACTGAGCTCGAATCTGACCTCCATTCATTCCAATTCCAAGTATATTGAGAGATATGTGGAATTGAAATTTGAGGTTCATGAACTGAGTTGCTTCGATTTGACCTCAAAGCAACTCAATCTTCTTGCCTACATTGGTAGGACTTCAGACAACCAAAGAATCAATAGAATTGAGTAAGAATTTGAGAGAATCAAAGAGTTTAAAAATTCTGAAAAATTACCTTCAATGGAGGTTTGAACTCGATGGATCTTGATCTTGCTTATGCTTGGACTCACTCTACTTGCTTGCAAGAGAAGGATTGTGTGGTTTAGAAGCAATGGATTCCTGGATAATTTAATTCCAAAATAGTGGAGATTCAAGCTCAAATTCAAATGAATTTATTCGGTTTATCCTTTGAGAAATGAGGGTTTTCAATGGGGAATCAAAGCTTGCGCAATGGTGTTTTTTTCCCAGAACAATTGAAGCTCTACTTATAGCTGAATTGGTTGATAATTGCACACTCTCTTTCACTTTCCAAAATATGCAAATGATGATGCAAGTGTGCACGGGCGCGCATAGGCCCATGAAATGATAGCTTGAGGTCCAAAATTTCATATCAGATGGTTTGAAGTAAGCTTGGATTGCAAGGCAACTGCATATTGATGCTTGAAGATTGATCCATGCTAAATGGTATCATCTTGTTTAAGCCATGAGCATCCTATGCATTTCTCATCAAAAATGAATGAATTTGAGCTCTTTGGAAAGATGAGATCAAGAGGAACAACTTTAATGTTCAACACTTTTTCATTTGGAGCTTGGAACTTGGAGAAATTTGAGGTGGAAGTTTGGAAAGGTTTGACATATCAAAAGTTTTCTAAGTGTCAAGCCATATGTCTCAATATTCCATATTGCTTAACTTTTTATACGAGCTTCAAATGAGAAACATGTCTTCATCAAAGTTGTAGATATCTCAAAGAAATTCAAAATAGTCACCAATTTCATGTCATTTGGAATTGAAATGATAGAGTTATGCATTTCTGAAGTTTGGAAAATTCACTTGATCAATGGTATAGGTCAAAAGTGACCTATAATGTAACCTCATATCACATGCTCAAAAAATTTGAATTAGCTCCCACTACAAACTTAAAAGTTTAACTAGAGACATTTAATTTGATTGTGCAACTTGGAAATATTCCTTCTCATAAAAATTGAGTAAGTTATGGCCTTGGGATGTTGACTTTCAAATCAGGGTTTAGACAAAATGACCTATAATTTTTCAACATAGAAAATGATTTTCCAAGCAAAAATAGCTCTAGGTCCCTACATGAAAGTTGTTTAGATTGTAATTTAGGGTACGTTTTCTCTTGAAATCATTTTCATATGGTGAAAATTGTAGGAGATAGGGTCTAGGGTCACCCATTTTTGATCAGATGACTTCATCTGGCCAACCACCATCAAACAACTTGCTAATTTCCAATTCTATTGACTTTATTGGATCATGGTAGATCATATATGCATAATATGGTGAAATTTGAAGTGTCCCTTGAGAAATTTGATCAATTGGTGAGATAGCTTGTTGGAGAAGTTACTCAAGATACCCAGTCAAACTAGGGTTTCCAAGGCAAATCACCCTCAAACTCTTGAAGAAAACTTGATCAATATAACATTTAGAGAAGATTGGGACTCATATATGATGTTCATAACCATTCTTGAATCAATTATTGGTTGTGCTATTTGCTCATGAGGGTTTCAAACCCTAGATGTGATCTTGATGAATCAATGAGGTCATGCCCTACCTACAAAGGAGTTAGGCAAATGCAAAGACATATTTTTGGTATTTTAGTTAGTGAAATGATAAAATACAAGTATGATATAATCACAAAGTGCTTGGTGATCTTTCCCAAAATAAACCCAATGAAGAAGGGGTAAGGAGGATGCCAAGGCATGATCCCAATGCTAATGCTTATGATGAAATTGCATGAGGGATCTTAGGGTCAAAATTGGGGTCTTACAGCTGCCCTTATTTAACGACATTCTAACTGAGGAGGTGAAGGTTAAAATATTCGGCTCAACTCAGTAGAATGGGCTTAAATAACAACATATAGAAACAAACTTTGGTCCCTAAGAGACCTCATGATGCATATGACATGAATGCAAAAGTTAATTCTCTGTGGGGAAATATTACCACAAAGGAAAAGAAAATCAGAGAGACCGAAGTCCACAATATTATAATGTATTCCATAAGGAAAACTCACTAGGGAGACATAGACTCTGAAGGGATAAAGGGAGTTATGCGTAGGCCAGGCTACGACTTAAAATTGCAGAGGGACTAGAGGAATTCTATACAAAAGGTAAAAAGTCAGCCGAGGAAACAAAAACATCTGCAGGGCAGACAAATAAGTCAAGATAAAACTAAGGTACTCGACTCGTGCAGGGGAACAATGATTTCACTAAGGAAATGCGCACTCAACTCAACTGGGGAGAAATAAACTTTCCACACAGGAGGAGCATAAATCTATTATCCACTACCGGTTACTGGGTAAGGAGATAATAAACATCTGACAGAGAGATCATTCGTCATTGGTTAGGATGAACATATCAAGGATGACTCGCTGAGGAAAGGCCATGAGGGAATATTCATTACCGGTTACTGGGTAAGAATAGCCTTGCTGGGGAAAACTGCAGAAAAGAATATGATTTATAACTAACAGTTACTAGGCAGAAGACCAAAGATGAGAGTATCCGTCATCGGTTAGGATGAACATATCAAGGATAAAGTCAACAGGGAAGAAAATCCGTCATCGGTTAGGATGAACACATCAAGGATAGACTTGCCTGGAAATGCCAAGGAGGACACCCATCATCGGTTAGGATGAACATATCAAGGATATACCAACTGAACAAAAAGGGGAATTACATCTATCGAAAATTAGATAGAAAACCGTTAGAGAGAAAATCCATCATTGGTTCGGATGAACATATCAAGGATAGACTCTGCAAGGAGACGAAGTAGGATTTACAACTATCGGTTACTGGGTAGAAAACCAATTGTAAGACCCTAATTTTGACCCTAAGATCCCTCATGGCATCATATCATTGCTCAGTGCATTGCCTCAAGGATCATAGCATGTTTAGCTCCTTAACCCTATGGTTGGGATTTGTGTGAGTGGTTTGAGACCACCAAGCATGCTTGTATTATATTTCTTTTATTATTTGATTACTAACCAAAAGCATAAAAATATGTCACTAACTCTTTTTGTTTTGAAGCTCAAGTGATCATGTGCTCCAATGCTCCTAGGAGGCTCCTAAGCTTAAAGAAATGGCTAGATGAAGATGAAAGCAAGCATGACAATGGTCCACAAAGCTCTTAATCATCATATATGTCTCCAAAGTGTCTCAATTTGCCAATTTGATCAAGATAACCCAAAGGGCTTCAGGATTGTTTCCCAAGGAAACCCTAATTCAATTGTGCTTTGATTGTGCCTTGCTCATGAAGCAACCTCAACCTATGATCAAATTTAATCAAGGGAAGTTCTTTCATTCATTATTTTATTCATATGCGAGCCTATTTGAGGCCCCTCAATCATTCGTTCATCAAGATTGGAAGTTTGACCTTGAAAAGTTGACCAGTCAAGTCATCTGACTAAACTGAGGTCCACTGAGATACAACTTGTGATGCGTTTGTCAAATGAAGATTACCACAAGAGAGAAAATGTTCTTAAGAACTATATGAGTAACTTTCATGTTCATCAAAAATCCATTTGAAACTTTTAAGGTCATCAGTCATTTCAAAACATTATAGGTCATTTTGATTGAAACCCTAATTTTGGGTCAACTTCCCAAGGACCTAACTTCTTTAATTTTTATGATATTGAGGTGAAACCAAATTCATTGGAAATCTTAATATGTCTGCTTCAAATATTGTGTTGGAAAAAATACCATAATCTTGAAAGAAATACATGTCACTTTGGACCTAAGTCATTGAATTTGAAAAATGCCCAACTTCAAATGCCCATAACTTTCTCATGAAAAATCCAAATGATTCAAAATTTAAGTCTAAATGGATCATCCTAAAAAAATCTACAACTTTGATGTTGGAGAGTTTTACATTTGAAGCTTGAATCATTGAACTAAAGGGGCTTGAAGAGGCTTGGTTTTGGTGAAAATTTTCAAAGGGGAACTTAAACATATTTTGTGCCCAAACTTTCACAGCAAGTTTTCACTAATTTCCAAATTCCAAATGAATTTTTTCCCAACATGACTTTTGTTCCTTATTTCAAGGGCTTTCCAACCATTACTCACATTACTTTTTTGGACTTTCCATGTGGGAGTTTCCAAAAGCTTTCTCTTTATGGTCATTTTGCATTTAATGTTGTAACTTCATGTGCAAGCTATTTCCATCACAATTGCACGTCCAATTCAATTCCAGTTGATCTCAGCATGGTTTATCACCCATCATTGGGCCTTACATGCACCTGTATAGGCCCATGCAAGGAAGATTCAAATTCCATGCGCACGAGGGAAGCATGATCTCAGCCACATTTCAGTTATAAATAAGAGCTCAATCCCATTCATTTTTCAACCAAGTGGAGACCTGAAGTGCTGCAGAATTGAAATCCCAACCCTCACTAAATTAGATCTTGCAATTCAATGTGATTTTCTTTGGTTTATTTGGTTTTCTGAAGTCCTCACACTTAAGGCAGGCCAATGGTGGTCTTAATTGTTCATTTCGTGCATTTCCAGTTGACATACCATGATCTTCCATCTCACATTTCTCTCTAAATATGAAGAGTGAGGGTGATCCATGGATACAGTGGTGATGTACATCACCTGAGCTTCATTTTGATGTCCTTACGTTTCATTTTCATTACAAAATTTCTCCCTGCGCATGGTGGCCGGAATCTGGTATCTCACCGGAGAAGATGGTGGTTTCCACCACCATCACCACGTGTGCACTTTCCAGCCCTTGGATTGATTGGCCACGTTCTAATCTGGACCATTCTTGATGTTTACTCATTTTAATGCAACATTTCACACGTTTGACTCTAGCATACCATGCATCCGCGCCTCTGAGTGCCACGTCATTTAATGAATGGATCCTGTGGCGTTGGATTTTTCAATTATTCCTATTTTCTTTTAATTTCAGTTAATTCCATTTATTTTCAAAAATTCGTAGAAAAATTATTTGAAGTCACAAAAATATGAGACCAATTCCAAACTTTTTCTTTAAAAGTCTAGTTTCATATTTTGATTTTTAATTGTTTTTGTGACTTCATCTAATATTTTTTGTGAATTATTTGGTTTTTAATAGTTTTAATTCATTTTAAAAGACTTTCTGATATTTGAAAAATCTAAAAATATTTTCCTAACACCTATGGATCATGATAAGTCAATGAAAAATGATTTCATCAATTTCTTATTTGATTTGAGATTTATTTGAAATTTTAATTCATATTGTTTTATTTTTATTGTTTTTAATTGTTTTAAAATAGTTTTTGATTTCAAAAATTATTGAGAAAATTTGTCAATGGTTGTTTGACCATGTTACACCTATGAGAATTTAATTGGACTTGTTGAAGTTGATTTGAATTAAATTTGAAGTTTGACCATATTTTGATTATTCTACTTTGCATTTATTTTTAATTCAAAAATTGCCAAAAAATTATGGTTTGTTTTTTGACTTGTAATCTTCATTTATTTTCTGTTTAACATTGATTGATGATGATTTGGTCACATTTGGCCAATTGAGTTTGATATTTGAATTCTCTTTCCCTCCATTTCATCTTCATCCCTTTCTATTCATCATTTGGACAATGAGTTAATGTCTTATGGGTAGTCTTGACAAGTGAGACGGTTGACCTTCTTTGATCCAAACCAAACTCAACTTGATCCAAGATCAAGTGAGTTGTTTTGTGTCCAAGATAGGTTGCTTCTTGGTCAAGCAAAAAACCTAAAGTCCATACAAGGCCCTTCCCCTTTTGTTTTGGCATGGCAAGTTTGTGGAGTTTGGCTTACTAGTCATGACCTCTAACTTGTGTTTATTTACCTATAGTTTTATTGACCGGCCTCAAATAGGTGTGACTACTACATTAGTCCACTTACGATTGCTTAACATAGCGCTACATTGTCTTATGACAAACTAACCTAACTTCACTAATTACTAACTTTAGTTTGAGCATTTAATTTCTTGCCCTTTATTTTTAATGTCATTTATTTCTTGCTCATTTATTCATATTGCTTTTCATTTTGCTCACTTGAGCACGTATTTTATGTTTATGTCATTTTCCTTTTGCTCATTTGAGCTCATTAATGTATATAAATATATTGTTGTCTTGTGATTGTTTTGTCTTTGTTTTGGGTGAACCCAATGCAAAAAGGAGAAAGGACTTAGAATTAGGATATACCTATGCTTAAAGGAGTTCCAGAGCAACTAGGCCTCATGCCTTTAGAATGTTAAACTTGTTGAAGAGCA
Source organism: Lathyrus oleraceus (assembly GCF_024323335.1). Classification (NCBI taxonomy): domain Eukaryota; kingdom Viridiplantae; phylum Streptophyta; class Magnoliopsida; order Fabales; family Fabaceae; genus Lathyrus; species Lathyrus oleraceus. The sequence continues at coordinate 54,443,804 of NC_066585.1, forward strand.
ACTAGGCCTCATGCCTTTAGAATGCTAAATTTCAAAGTTGACTTTAAAGGACTTCTCATTTAAACTTATTCTTTGTCCATTCCCCTTATTGTGTTGTGAACTTTTTGATGTTTGCTCTTGTGTGATAGGGATTCCATCTTGAGATATTAAAGAGGACCATTGTCATGAGGAGCCAAGTTAAGAGAGACAAGCCAAATGGAGACCCTAGGAGCTTGAATCCAATTTGTTTGATGGCTTGCTTATATGCTAAGTGCAAAGGAAAGGAGCATCTTGAGTCATCTATATGACTTCAAGAAAAGGAACTCCAAGGGTTTATCTTTCCCCTCTTATCTTTGTATACTTTAGGACTAGCCCTTCTCTTCTTCTCCCCACTCTAACCAAGTCAAAACCTTTTCTTTCAAACTTTGACATTGTTTCAAATTAGAAACATAGGCCTTAAGCCTTTGATTTTTCAAAAACCATTTTCATAAATACCCATTGTGAATAAATCTTAATCCAACTTTGACTTCATTTTGTAAACAAATCTAACTTGTAAATATAACTCATTTCAAGTTGTTTTTTATGGTTCCAATGGCCACTTAATAAAACTTTTCAAAAAAAAATTAGTCATAGGTTTGAGTTATCATAGTGGTTGATGTAAATCTCACCTCATCCTTAGTGATTGGATTATAAGTCTTCCATACTTATTATAGGGATAACCCCTCACTGATATGTTGAAGCTTTCCTCACATGGTGGATTGTTGGTTTAGGTTGAGTTTTCTCCCTTTGATAACAAAGGACCTTATGGATTTTGGTCAAATCAATTCACCAATCTTTGTGATTTTTATCCCGAACTACGAGGTTTTGATCTCCTTTGAGATGGTACGTAGGCAATGGGTTCATCCATTCAAACAAAAAAATTTGTAAATATAATCTATTCTCTTCTCATCCCCCTAAATCTTTTGTACAAATATTTTCACAAAATCCAACCTACAACACGTATTTGAAAAAAGGGTTCCCTTAGAGTACTAAGGATGTTTTGGGTGTGTAAAACCTTCCCATCTCATAACCAACCCCCTTACCCAGATCTCTGACATTTTTATTAGTTTTTGATTTGAAAAACTTCTTACCTTGGCTTTTGTTTTCTTTTTAGCCTTTACTTTGGACAAATAAAAGTGTGGTGGCGACTCAAATTGTATGTTTACTTTTGGTTTAGTCAATAAACCTAAAGGTAACGAAAACCCCGCTACGCCAATCAAAGAGAAAATCCGTCACCGGTTAAGATGAACATATCGAGGATAGACTCTGAAAAGGAGAGCAAAAATAGGGATCACATCTATCAGTTACTAGATAGAATACAAAAGAAGAGAAAATCTGTCACCGATTAAAGTGAACATATCAAGGATTGACTCTGCATAGGGGAAAAAGTAGGATTTACAACTACCGGTTATTGGGTAGAAAACCAACAAGGAGAAGAAAACACGTCATCGGCTAAGATGAACATATCAAGGATTAACTCTCTGAGGAACAAAATAGGGATTACAACTACCTTTTTACTAGGTAGAATACCAAAGAAGAGAATATCCGTCACTGGTTAAAGTGAACATATCAAGGGTAGACTCCTGCAGGGAAGAACAGATATCCGTCACCGGTTAAGATAAACATATCAAGGATATACTTTCTGGGGAATAGATCCACTAGCGATTCTACTGAAGGGAAAAGGGTACTTTTGTCGGGTATTGGGCAAGAAGTAACAAACTGCAAACTAAGAAGAATATTACCAGCTACTGGGTAATAGACTCTTAGGGGACCAAAGCATCTATCTAGGTAAGAGCTAGAAAGAAACAATCAATCAGGACTCAACCCAATGAGGACATAACTCAAGGGGAGTAATTCCATCCATAAAATCTACTGGAGAGGAAAATGAAATAAAAACCATCCACGAGGAAACAAACTCAGTGGGGAAATAGAGAAAGGTTAAAGTCTTTCTGCTTAAGGGGCTGACACTCTATAATTGAAAGAGGACAGACACCAGACTTGGTATGGGGATAAAGTACCACCATAACAGAGAATGAGAATCTCAAACAAATCAAATATGCAGGATATGCAAAATTATGAAATTTTATGAATGTATATGTATATGTATATGTGATGATTATGCTGACAAAACGATCACAAGGGATACAAGAGGTGTCGTAAAGAAATTGAACCACCGGTACAATCCTCGGTCAATCCACAAAATATGGAGACAAACTGCTGGAGAACAGAGAGATCAACATCCTGAAGGGCTCAAACCTAGCTGAGGACGAAGGAGATCTGCTGAGGATAGAACAATATCGACTCTGTGGGGAATTTTAGGTCAACGCCATAAAAATGGGAGACAACCCTATAGAGAAAATAATTGACAAAAGCTGCTCAGGAACCAGGAGGAAACTCTGACTGGGAGCAAAGATACATCAATTGGTGGGGACACTAAAGCGTCTATTGGGGAAATATCAAACATCTCTGATGAAGATCCACCTGCTGAGGAAATACGAACTCCGTTGGGGAAGGCCGAAACTCTGTTGGGGACAAGGACACGCCACAGGGTATCTAAATCAACCAACTCAGCTAGGGATACAGAAAGAAGCTCTACCAGGGATCAAACACTCTATCGAGGAACCGAATCAACATTGATGTCTAGGGATACCCGAAGGGTTAACTGCTTGGGGAACCTCAGATGCTTCACACTTAAGGACTTGCTTTTTACTAAAATGCAGTTGATATTCCTTATACTTGCTTTGGAAAAAATTCTTGCTTTTATATATTAAATAAAACTTGATTTTGATTTAAAAATTTAATTTCAAAATGGTCATAATAAAATTTAAAACTATTGGCTGAAGTAAATAAGAGTAGAAACAATTCGATAAAAGCTCAACTTTATTTAATAGAATGGTAATCTGTGAATGACAAGACTCCATAGATTTTAGAAAGTTGAAAATGGTAATTTACATGGAAAAAGGTTACATTGAATAGAAATGATCCTTAACCCTTCTTCCAAATCTTGATATCCACTGTGCTCTTGACCGCTGCTGGAGATGAACTAATGTCAACCCTTGTGCTCAATCAGGTCTTCAAAATCACTGAAGATCAGCATAATGCAGTTACTTGCCATAATCCCTAATTTTTGCATAAGTTGCCCCAAGGTGGGGTACTCATCTTATCGGGAAATTTTTCTGTTTTTATGTCTCTAATTTTTGCCTGGATCGCCCTTTCGGGGTTTCAATCCACCGAGACGCTCATTTTTTCCTAAGCCGCCCTTTCGGGTTTTCAACTTAGCGAGCTGTTCTTTTATTTTATAGGCGAAGTATTTCTTAACTGCATCTGCGTTCAGAGGACGAGTGAACTCTTCACCATCCATAGTTGTAAGAATCAATGCACCGCCTGAAAAGGCTCTCTTGACAACGTATGGGCCTTCATAATTGGGAGTCCATTTTCTTCTGGAATCTGGCTTGAATGATAAAATCTTCTTGAGCACAAGGTCACCTTCTCTGAACACTCAAGGTTTAACCTTCTTATCAAAAGCTTTCTTCATTCTCTGCTGATATAACTGACCATGACACATGGCAGTTAACCTCTTTTCTTAAATCAAATTCAACTGATCAAATCTGGTCTGACACCATTCAGCTTCAGTCAACTTGGCTTCCATAAGCACATGCGATGAAGGAGTCTCCACCTCTACAGGGAGCACTGCTTCCATACCATATACAAGAGAGAAAAGGGTTTCCCCTATTGAAGTGCGGACGGATGTACGGTACCCATGCAAAGCAAATGGGAGCATCTCGTGCCAATCCTTGTACGTGACAACCATCTTTTGGATAATCTTATTGTTGTACAATCTTGAAGTCTTTACAAAGAGCTTCCACCATATTGTTATTCAAGTTCAATCCATTATCAGTATTGATCTTACTTGGCACACCATAACGGCATATGATCCGATGCCACTTCAACCCATTTTGTGAAGTAGTTAATTGCGACTAAAATTAAACGATGTCCACTCGAAGCTTTGGGCTCAATCATCCCAATCATATCAAATCCCCAAATTGAGAAGGCCCCTGGGGAAGAGATATCATTCAATAGTGTCGGAGGAACATGAATCTTATCAACATAAATTTGACACTTGTGGCATTTCTTCACAAACTTGCAACAGTCAGATTCCATTGTCAGCCAATAGTATCCTGCTCACAACATCTTCTTCGCCATTGCATGTCCATTGGAATGAGTACCAAAGGAACCTTCGTGCACTTCAGTCATCAACAAATCTTCTTCGTGTCTATCCACGCATCTGAGCAAAACCACGTCGAAGTTTGTCTTGTATAGTAAATCACCAATCAAGTAGAAATTACCGTCTAATCTTCTCAAAGTCTTCTTATCTTTCAAAGATGCCCCAGACGGGTAAATCTGAGTTTGGAGGAAAAATTTGATGTCGTAATACCATGGCTTCTCATCTTTGATCCCTTCAACAGCGAACACATTAGTTGGCCTATCAAGACACATCAAAGATAAATTGGGAACTTGATTCCAATACTTCACTATAATCATTGATGCCAATGTTGCAAGAGCATCTGCCATCTACTTCTCATCTCGAGGAATATGATGAAATTCAACCTTTGTAAAGAAAGTTGAAATCCTCCTCGCATAATCTCTATATGATATTAAACCGGGTTGATTCGTCTCCCATTCTCCTTTGATCTGATTCACAACCAAAGCCGAATCACCGAAGACATCCAAATACTTGATTCTAAGATTCTTGGCCTCTTCAATCCCCATAATGCAAGCTTCATATTATGCCATGTTGTTTGTACACTTGAAAGTTAATCTAGCTATAAATGGTAGATGCGTTCCTTGAGGAGTAATATTCATTGCCCCAATGCCATTTCCATATTGATTAACAACTCCATCAAATACCATTCCCCAACGAGAACCAGGTTCTGGCCCTTCTTCAAGCAATGGTTGATCAAATCTTTCATTTTCAAGTACAAAATCTCTTCATCAGGAAAATCATATTGTACTGACTGATAATCTTCAATTGGTTGGTGAGCCAAATGGTCAGCCAAGATACTACCTTTGATCACTTTCTTAGATCGATATTCAATATCATACTCTGATAACAACATCTGCCAATGGGCAATTCTCCCAGTTAAAGCAGGCTTCTCGAAAATATACTTGATCGGATCCATTTTGGATACCAACCAAGTGGTATGATTCAACATATACTGGCGCAGACGCTTAGCAGCCCAAGCCAATGCGCAACAAGTCTTCTCAAGCATAGAATACCGAGTCTCACAGTCGGTGAACTTCTTATTGAGGTAGTTAATTACAAATTCTTTCTTTCCAGTCTCATCTTGTTGACCAAGGACACAACCCATACTATCTTCGAGCACAGTCAAATACATGATCAACGGTCTTCCTTCAACAGGTGGAGACAAAATCAGAGGTACAAGCAAATATTCCTTGATACTATCAAATGCTTTCTGGTAGTCTTCGGCCCAATCACAAGACTGATATTTTCGAAGAAGTTTGAATATAGGCGCACAAGTGGCAGTCATGTGGGAAATGAATCTGGAAATATAATTTAAGCGGTCGAGAAAACCTCTGACTTGCTTCTCAGTTTTGGGCGCAGGCATCTCTTGTATTGCTTTGACCTTGGCAGGATCAATTTCAATACCTTTCTCGCAGACAATAAAACCCAACAACTTACCAGAACGAACACCAAAAGCACATTTATTGGGACTCAAGCGGAGTTTATACTTCCTTAAACGCTGGAATAGCTTCAACAAATGCTTAACATGTTCCTCTTCATCAATTGATTTAGAAATCATGTCATCGACATATACTTCAATCTCTTTATGCATCATATCATAAAAAATAGTGGTCATTGCTCTCTGGTAAGTTGCACCAGCATTCTTTAGACCGAAAGGCATCACTCTATAACAGAATGTTTCCCAGGGTGTAATGAATGTGGTCTTCTCCATATTTTCGGCTGCCATCTTGATCTGATTATATCCGAAAAATCCATCCATAAACGAAATGACTTTGAATTTAGCAGTATTGTCTACCAACATATCAATGTGTGGCAGAGGGAAATCATCTTTCGGACTGACTTTATTCAAATCTCTATAATCAACACACATGCGGACTTTTCCATCTTTCATCGGCACAGGCACAATATTGGCCACCCATTATGGATACTCAGCAGTCACAAGGAAACCGACATCAATTTGCTTCTGCACTTCCTCTTTGATCTTCACAGCCATATTTGGATGCGTTCTTCTCAACTTCTGCTTGACTAGCGGGCATTCTGGCTTCAACGACAATCTATGCTCCACAATCTCAGAATCCAACCCAGGCATGTCTTGATAGGACCAAGAAAACACATATGAATATTCTCGAAGAAGATCAATCAACCCATTCTTAGCATCTGGACACAATCGAGACCCAAACTTGACTTCCTTCATATCATCCTCGGAACCTGAGTTGACTAGCTCAATCTGCTCTTCAAACGGCTGAATAACCTTTTCATCTTGCTCAAGAAGACGAGATAATTCCTCACTCTCTTCTACATCACTTTCCTCCTCGACCTCAAAGACAGGGAATTCAAAATTTGGAGAAGGAGAAGGATCATTGTATTCAAAGGGGATAGGAAGCAACCTGCATAATGATTTGATATTTTGATTTTAGAGAAGTGAATTTATGACCAAATATTATGCAGATGGACAATTATATTGTTTATTTATGTTTTTTGTGATTACCATTTTCAGAATAAAGCAAAAAGTAAAACAAACATCAAAGATGTGGATGAATAGAATTAATTTTATTAATGATATTTTTAAAAATGCCCAAACAATGTTCACTTCTCCCTTAGGCATAGGAGAAGGATTTTAAAATATAAAAGCAATTACTTAGATCGATGCAAAATAACAGGAATATCAACGGTAGTCCAATTGTTGCATGTCCTTCCATGCGTTACAAAGTTGGTGTAGTCTTCCTCTTTGTCATCCTCTAGCACAGCATCTAAGTGTTGTTCATTGCCATGAATGAACCCTCGGCTACGGATGCTGAGTTGCATATCTTTAGATCTAACAGCTGATGACCCTTTCTGGAACCCCAAACCGGTTCTGTCTTTGTTGTCGGAGACCTCTACCATGCGCCCCCATTGATCAACAAGACCTTCTTCAACAATCTTCTGAGCATCTTTTAGTGAGGACATAGGTGCCCCAACTCTCTTCTCAGCATCAATAAATAAGGCTTGGAACGGAGTTCAAACCTCATCCTCAGCTTCCACATACGAGAAAGATGACAGATGGCTAACCAATAACGCCTTCTCTCCTCCCACAATCACAAGCATGCCATTCTTGACAAATTAGAGCTTCTGGTGTATAGTGGAGGTAACATCCTCTGCCTCATGAATCCATGGCCTTCCCAATAAACAGCTGTAGGCCGGGTGGATATCCATTATTTGAAAAGTAATTTGAATATCACTCGGACCTATCTTAACTGGAAGGTCCACTTCACCAATTACCGTTTTGCACGAGCCATCAAAGGCTTTGACGATCACCCAACTATAACTCATGGTCGCTCCTTGGTAAGATAACTTCGACAAAGTTGACTTCGGAAGCACATTGAGTGACGAACCGGTGTCAACAAGCACATTTGACAAAGCATCTTCCTTACAGTTCATCGAAATATGCAAAGCTAGATTATGATTTCTTCCCTCCTCAGGGAGTTCTTCGTCACATAAGCTTAGATTATTGCATGAAGTGATGTTAGCCACAATGTGATCAAATTGATCCACAGTAACATCCTGATCCACATATGCTTGTTCAAGAACTCTCTGCAGTGACAACATAGAGATCTTTGAGGGAGTCATTGAGCAGCTCCTCAACCACATTAAATTCACTCCTTTTGATCAATCGGAGTACCTCATCATCATCATTGGATTTCAAGTTGCCAGATTCACTAGACTTATCTTTTGAACAGCCAACTGGATCTACATTAGGCACCTCCGCCTTCTTACCAACAAGTGTTTCCTCTTTGTTCTCCCGGAACACCGGTCCAAATACTCGACCACTGCGGGTCACCTTCGTAACATCAGCAATGCTCACTACTGAACTAGTCGTAGGTAACGAGACCTCTTGACCATTCTTTATCATTGTTGCATTATATTGATACGGTATAGTCTTATCAGATGAATACGGAATTGGGCATGCTAACCGTATTACCAACGGTGATACTAATCTTTGATTGACATTCTTGTTGTTGCTGCTATCATACTAATTTACTAACCGCTCTTGTTGCTTGAAAACGAGCACTATGACATTAACGTCATCATCTACATGACGGGATTGAATAATCTGGATCATGCCTTCATCCATCAAACATTGGATGTCCCTTTTCACTACATCATATTCTCTTGGGTTCACACTACACACAACACAACCATCATGGTTATGTTCACAGTCACTCACCAAACAAATATCTTTATGCATCTGCACCAAAGATCTTCGGATAAACCGGACATCAAAAACCTTGAATTCACCAGGACAACCGTCCACCATATTCACTAAAGAGTTCCCATGAGCGGGCAAATGGTTAGCTTTCACATATGGCGCGCGGTCCTCAAAGGACACCATACCACTCTTCCTAAGCTTTTGAACCTCGTATTTCAATGAATAACAATTTTCAATATCATGCCCAGGTGCACCCTGATGAAAAGTACAGCGAAGCTCAGGTTTATACCACCAAGGAAGTGGTTCTAGGATCAACGGTGGGTTCCTCAGTTGATTCAAGTTCTTGAGGACTTGAGACGGATACAGCTCTGCATACGACATAGGAATCGGGTCAAAAGAGACTTTCTTCCTCTTAAAGTTTTGTTGTTGATGATTGTTGTTGTTGTAGGTGTTTATTCTTTGTTGCGGTTGTTATTGTTGACGTTGATGTTGTTGTTGAATTGGTGTTGTTTGTTGATTGGAAAATACCAGAATTACTGATGACACTTGATGATGATGATGATGTTGACGGGGTGGTGGATTTCTTCTGATTTGAGGCTCCTCTGCCTCCCACTAGTAATTGCATTTGCTTCACTATCCTTATTCTTGCTGAAACTACACCCATACCTCTTACTTGTTGACGCCTCATCTTTTGACAAACGTCCTTCACAGACCCCTTCTTCAAATCTCATCCCCATATTTACCATATCAATAAAATCACTTGGGGCACTGGCGGTCATACGTTCATAATAAAATGAACTTAGGGTTTTCAAGAAGATCTTGGTCATTTCTTTCTCTTCCAAAGGAAGAGTGATCTGGGCAACCAACTCCCACCTTCGCTGCGCATACTCCTTGAATGTCTCTTTATCCTTCTGAGACATAGACCTCAGCTAGTCTCTATCTGGAGCCATATCCACATTGTACTTATATTGCTTCACAAAAGCCTCTCCCGAGTCGTTGAAAGTGCGGAGGCTTGCACTATCAATCCCATATACCAACAGAGTGCAGAACCAGTCAGGACATCCTAGATGTAGTGAATCAGCAATTGGTCATTATCTGTCTGAGTTGACATCTTGCGGGCATACATCACAAGATGACTGAGCGGGCAAGAGTTCCCCTTATTTTTCTCAAAGTTAGGTACTTTGGATTTCACCGGGATTTTAACATTGGGTACCAAGCACAATTCAGCAGCATTATTCCCAAAGAAATCTTTACCTCTCAGCGCTTTCAGTTCCTTGCGCAGCTCAAGGAATTGGTCTTTCATTTCGTCCATCTTCTCATAAACCTCCGGACCCTCAGACGACTCAGAATGATAGATGGTGTCCTCTACGTGAGGCAAAGTGTGCACAACTGGAGGTGGCACGGACATGACCGGGCTACATGCTGACATGGAGGCAAAGGTAGGCGCAAAGCGTTCTGGTACAAAGTTGGACGGCATTCCCCACGAGAATCCGGCAAGCAAGTTCAGCGCAATATGGGCAGTAGCAGCAGGCACGGTAGAGGTAACCACTTATTTAGTAACAGTCCTCACGGGAGGAGTTGCAGGTGTTGGAGAAGCTTGGCTTTGAGCAACAAGAATTGACTCCATCATGGCAGTCAGTCGGGCGATCTCGTCCTTCAGTTCTTTGTTCTCTTGCTCAAGGTGTTCCATAATTTTCTGATGATGGGCTCTGGTGTTGTACCGGTGAGTCAGCTTGGCTAAAGCACAAAAGAACCTCAATCAGACACCTGGAAAAAACCTGCTTATGCACATGATGCATGAAATGCAATGCTTGATTATTTTTTAATTTCCACGAAAATTACTATATCATTTGTAAATATATAATATTTAAATGGAAATTGCAACAATTTGATATGACCAAAAATCTCTTTTTATTTATATAAATTGGAAGGATTACACTGAGTACAATTTCAGAAACCAAAATAAAATATACAAGAGGAAAGGAGACTAGTCATCCTAAGGATCCCTAACAACAATGTCAGAAGATCTGGCTGAAGGCGCGTACTTCCTTCGAATGCGACGGATTTCAGTCTCGAAAGAAGCCTTCATCTGAGTCTTCTCGAGAACAAGTTGGTCAACAATCTTCTTCCAAGAAACGGAAGGCTGAGGCACGCTAGAAGAGGAAACCTCTGGCTCTCTCTGTCTCTTCGTCACTCGGTGTTCAAGTAGCTCAATCAGCGCATCTTTGTCCTTAGACTCCAACTGCAACTCTTCATGCTTTTTGCTCAAAGCATAGAAACGTTCTTCCCACATATCCTTTTCTTGCTTCATCTTGATGAGTGCATCTTCCAACTCCTCTATATCTTAGTTAGGGAGAGTTAATGGCTCAACCACAACCATAGACATAGGTCTTTCACAAGGATAAGGCATCTTCAACTCCACAGCTCTCTTCTTCACCCAAAGAGTGTAAGCTTTCAAGGCTACACAATTGCACGGACCAAGCTCGGATCTTCCTTTCCTATGCACATTATGCCAAACATTCACAATCTTCTGCTTTAAATGTTGGGGATCTTTACCCTCTTGATAGAAAAGACCTTCTAACAACATGTTATTAGGTTTGTCTCTCAAGGGGAACCCACGTTGATGACGAGCCAAAGCAGGGTTGTAGCTAATTCCTCCTTATGTACCGATGAGAGGTACATTAGAGAATTCACCACAACTATCAATAATCTCCAAGCTGCTTAAGGATGGGTCATACCAAACTATATCATCATTAGTGAGAGACATAAGTCTCTAAGACCACTGTAGACATTGTTTGTTCTCCACAAAAGCAGGTGTCTGAGGCAAGTGCGAAATAAACCACTTGTACAGAAGAGGAATGCAACAAACAATCGGTCCACCACCCTTAGAATTCCTTAGATGCAAAGAGAAATACATATCACCCAACAAAGTAGGCCCAGGATTCCCAATCAAGAAAAGTCTAATGGCGTTAACATCAACAAAACCGTCAATGTTAGGGAACAAAGCTAATCCATAGATTAGCAACACAAATATAGCTTCAAAAGCACCCACACTACCAGATTGAGCAAAAGTAGTAGCTTCCTTGATGAGGAAAACAGATTGCAACCCAAACAATCCTCCTTTCTTCACCCAATGAGCCTCTATCTCAGACTTCTTCAAGTGAAGAGCTTCAGCAATAATAATAGATTGGGGAATCTCCTCCAATCCACTAAAAGGTACTCTACTAGAAACAGGTATCCCCAAAAGATAAGAATACTCCTCAAAGGTAGGCACAAGCTGGAAATCTGGGAAAGTGAAATAACGGTAGAGAGGATCATAGAACTGCACTAGCACACTCAAGAGTCCTTCAACCACATCAGTAGTCAAGATGGAAAGAAGCTTCCCATGACGTTGTTCGAAGTCCAAGGGATCTAATACAAAAGATGTCAGCTTCCTTAACTCTTTCAAGTCGGGACATCTGAAACTGTACTTCTTAGTGTTCCTTCGTCCATAATCCATGGTCTGAAAATATTTGCAAATGATACCTTAGTTCCCTGAAATTTTTGTGTGATGAATGTTATGATGCGCATGAGTGCATGAATGCAACAATCACAAATAAGGGATCACAAACAAGGCAAAAAAAGGTCAAGGGATGAATCAAGTCATTGTCAAGTTCAATCATCCATTTTGGGGGATTGTGGTTTACACGTTATCAACACCCAAGCTCCATTGATATTGACAAGACATGTTTGGATCAACCAAGAATCAAGGGTTTGTTGCAAGTCACGAGCACGGAGTCTGGCTAAGAACCATCCCAAAGGAGTGAACTAAGGATAAAAACCTGTAGATCATGTTGTAAAATGTTCCCAGAGTCTTAATTCTGTCTATCGGATATTACAAGTTAAGATGATTGACTCGTCGACCCATAATATTCTCAAGAGAAACTCGTCTGAGTGTAGTACCGTGTAACAACTGTTATCAAGTCTACACTTGAACAGTTTTCGCACTACGTCCTAAATAGGCCAAGATGGGTTAAATGTTCTAAGGTCCTCAACTTCTTGGACCCAATTAGAAATAGTAATGCCTAACCACAAATGCTTGTGTGACATTTCCAAATCCAAAGGAGTCTCCACTGAGCAGATGGATCTCAAGCTAACTTGTTAAGGACTACTCCACACAAGTCGAACATGACTATACCATCCTCCTATCTTAATTGCACTCAAGATCGGGTTAGAACTTATCTCACCACTCAAAGATCACCAAGCACACTAAGCATATTATATCAAACATACATATATACACACATCACATATATACAAATATATTCACACAAAAAGTAGGCTAAACCCACTGGAGACTACTCCCCAGCAGAGTCGCAACTTAATTTCTGTAGCAGGAAATTCATGATCATCAAGCTATTGACAAGCTAGAGATCAATTAACAAGAGTCGCCACCGCGCTTTTATTGTTTCCAAGGGAAAAGGGAAAAAGTACGAACAAAACCTAAAAGGCAAGAACTTTTCAAATAAAAACTAATAAAAGTCAGAGATCACACGTAAGGGGGTTGGTTACACAGAGAGAAGGTATTAGCACCCAAAGTGTTCTAGGTACTCCTAGGGAGCCCTTTTTGTGTGCATATGTATTTTGTACAAAGTGATGTTTACAAACAAATAGAATGAGGGGATGAGAAAAGAATTCATTAATTATATTTTTTGTGTTTAACAAGACCTTCGGTCTTGTGCCTACGTACCAACATAAGAATGAGGGATCAAAACCTCACAGTTCGTGATACAAATTTCAAAGTGAGTGTGTTGATTTTAACAAAATTAGGTTTGAAAGGCACAAAGGCCTAAAATGATTTGAATGACTTAGTTCTTTTATGGCTTTTTAAAGGTTTAAGTCAGGTATAGTTAAGTCCATTTACAAATTTGATTTAAGAAAATAAGTTTGAAAATGCAATGGCAAAAGGCCAAAGTTTCTATATTTTTTTTTGCAAAAGTTGTCAAAGTTTAGAACAAAAGTAGTTCACACAAAGAAGTTTTTGAAAATGGAGGGAGAGATTCTGAAATTAAAGAAATAGGGAGAAGATGAAGAGACTACCCTATATACAAAAATTGAAAAGTTTAGAGTTGAAAAGATCTGACCAAATGGGTAGCAATCCAATAGACAAGTATGTCAATAGAAACCCAGAATTTCCTTGGACTTTTTGAGTTAAGAAACACACAAATGCACAATTATATTATCTTGAAGAGCAAGGCATCAAATAAATATGGCCTCATCCAAGCATATCCACTCTATGATCTTCTTCAAAATAGCCCATACAACAGATGAATTCCACAAGTCATAGGTTCAAAAAAACAACTTGACAATGATCAATGTTGCAGATGAATCTTAGAGAGATATTCAAAGATGTATCAGTTGAATTTCAAATTGCAAGCACTTGGTTCCTCAACAAGTTGGCATTGGCCAAGTCCCTTAGTTTAGGGAGGTTTCCTAGATTCTAAGTCCATTTGTCCAAGATCAAGCCAACAGTCCACTCAAAAGTTTTTTAGGGGTTTTGGTTGTTATTATGTGCATTAATGGTCAGAGACCACGCAAACAAACAAAGTGACACAAACAAAATATATCACACTGTTGGTGTAAGCCCTAGAGGCCAATACTTTTTGGTACTTGTATCGAATTAATAAAAGGCTTTTTCTTTATTATGATTGATTAATAAAGTCCCTAGAATAGATAGTCCGTTTAATGTATTAAGTGTGACTTAATCATGAGAACACATTAAACATAAGGGCACTATTCTTAAAGTATCCGTAGTCGAGCTTTAATGTGAAGTGGGATAACATTAAAGCATTAAGACTATTATGTTTGTAGACTGATGATCACATTTCATGGATCATGGATAAAGAGTTATCAAGTCTTAAACATAGGTATGAATATTAGGAGTAATATTTATACCGGATTGACCCGCTATGAGAATACTATATAGAAAGTTATGCAAAGTGTCATAAGTTATTCTCATGGTGATAATAGTGTATTCCACTCTTCGACCTGAAACCACTATGGATCCTAGATGTAGAGTCGAGTGCTTTATTGCTGATCCAACGTTGTCCGTAACTGGATAACCATAAAGGCAGTTGATGGGTACTCCACGAAGCATGCTGAGGGACATGAGTGACCTAGATGGAATTTGCCCATCCTGCATAACAGGATAAATGTCTATGGGCCCAATATTGAACTGGACAAGGATGACACGGTCTATGCCTTGTGTTCAATATAGACATAAGGGCAAAAGGGTAATTATACACATAATTATTATCACAGAAGGTTTTGTCAGATCACATGACATTTTCGTGTCTTGGGTAGCAGTGATGTGTTGCTAGATACCGCTCACTGTTTATTATGTTAAATACGTGATTTAATATAATTGCCAACGCCGCGAAAACCTACAGGGTCACACACAAAGGACGGATTGATGAGAGATAGAGTAATTAAGGAATACCGTAAGGTACGGTACCCTTAAGTGAATTATAGAACATCGTAAGGTACGGTATACTTGAGTAGAATACGAAATATGGTAAGGTACCATGGGCTTAAGTGATTTTGGGCATATTATAAGATATGGGCCAAAATACACTTAAGTGGGCTTTTAGCTTGAAGCCCACACAAGTGGTTCTATAAATAGAACCCTTGTGCAAAAGCATTGGTTGGCGGTTGCATTATTTCGTTTTTCTCTCTCTCTCTCTCTCACTCAAAGCCTTCATTCGTACCAGCTAGCACTGAGATTGAAGGAAGCCGTTCGTGTGGACTGAGTAGAGACGTTGTCATCGCTCAACGTTCGTGATCGCTTCGTGGATTTGCATCAAAGGTTTTGATTGTCACAAGAGATCTGCACAAAAGGTTTCAACCGTCATAAGAGGTAAATATTCTATCACTGATCATGACCATTCGTAAGGATCTCTTAAGGAGAAATTTTAATTTCCGCTGCGCTTTGGGTCGCAATTCTCCTTCACACACAATATGGTCCAAATCGACAAAGTGAAAATTACATTAACATAAACAATTAGAATGATATGTACAATGGCAAATGAAATAAAGTGATAAAAGTAAATTGCATTAAAGTAACAGCTTGAAACTAAAAGTTAGTAGTTAGTAAGTTAGAAGTTAGTTTTGTTTTGCTTTTCATTTCAAGACATTCTTTAGAGAACACTCAACCCACTTATCACAAGCATGGATCCTTGAACCAAAACATCTTCCAAAGGAAGGAAAGAAGGCCAAGTTTCCACGCAATACCTGTAGCGGTGTATTCGTCGCTATATGATTTATTGATTAAACCATAAGCAAAGCATACAATGAATTCGAGTCGCCACCGCACTTTTATTTATCCAAAGGACTGGCTAAAAAGCGAACAAAAGCCTAAGAAGTTTTACGCGTAGAAAACTAATGAAAAGATCAGAGAGTCTGGGTAAGGGGTAAATTACGCAATGGGAAGGTGTTAGGCACCCACTACGTCCTAGGTACTCCTAGGGAGCCCTTTTCACACTTGTTGTATAAAATTGTTATTTGTTTTTGAAATATTTATTGTGCAAACATGATTGGGATGATGAGAAAAGAATATACAATTTTTATTATTTTTGTGTTCGAACGGATGAACCCGTTGCCTACGTACCTTCCATCAAAGGTAAGGATCAAAACGCCGTAGATCGGCTAAAAGATTTTCAAGAGTTAATGGATTCAATTTTAAACACAAGCCCTAAGGTCTTACGTTATCCACGGGAGAAAACTCAACCTTATACAAACAACAAGTCCACCATGTGAGAACAGCTTCAACTTGCTAGTGAGGGGTTAACCCTATAATAAGCAAGGAAGACTTACAAATTCAATCAACTAAGGACAAATAGGTGAGATTAACATCAACCAACTAGGATAAATCAAACCTATGGCTAATGTATGAAAACTAAACAAGGATTGACAAAGCCACAAAACATTTGAATGGGTGAAATTAATTGATTATGATTATTCACAAAAGGAGGGTCAAAGTATGATTAAGATTGATTCAAAAGAAGTATTATGAAATGGAGTTTGAAAAAGTCAAGGACTTGGGGTCCAGGTTTTTAATTTAAAAGCATGAAGATGTTTGCACAATATTTATCTCAAGTTTTGAAAGCAATGTGTGAAAAGGTTTAGGACAAAATGGGATGAATGGATGAAGATGGAGTGTAAAACTTCCTAGAAGGTTCACCTCTTGAAATCATATAGAAGATGACTCAAGTGTGTCCTTTGGAATAGGCAATGAGCAATAAGAAACAAGCAAAGCAAAGGAAGAAAGTCAACAAAATCGGATACCGGATGCCAATTACTGGACTTATACCAATCTCCTAAAACAGAACTGGATATCAGAGGCCACTCTATGGACTTATACCAATCTCCTCAACAAAGAAATAAAAAGTGGATACCGGATGCCAATCTATCTGGACTTATACCAATCTCCAACAAAACAAAGCAAACAACTTGGATGTCAGATGCCAATCTATCTGGGCTTACTCTAACCTCCAACATATGATCATAGGAAAACAAATGTCAAATTACACGGACTTACAATTGCATCCTCACATACAACAAACAAATGCATCAAGCAAAGAGATGATGAGTGGCCAATGAAATGGTCTTATACTCACTTCCATATCATAGGAACAATGGCCAATGAATGGTCTTACAATTGTCCTCAATGGGCAAACAACAAAGATATGTCACAAAGACAAATGAAATGATCATGCACTAATGAGCAATAAATGATGATAAATGCACAAAGCATGCAAGCAGACATGTACAAATGAACTAAGTAATCAATCAATCAAAGGCATTCAACACACTCTATAACCAAACAATGAGGCTCATACAAAGGGTAGGCATTGAAGCCAACTGGAATAGGGTTAATGGTGCTCTTAACCTTGACATTGAGAGCCAAGGTGAAGCAGATGAAAGGATATGAGGGGTGTGCCTCATGCTCTTATCCCTGGTCAGGGAGAGCTTTGAATATCAGAAGGTGTGGGAGTTCAGAAAGATGGAACTCTCTCCACAAGTTAGACTCGAAAGATCTTGGGTTTTTACTCACTATGCATCAAAACAAGTAGTGTGAGCAAGGTGAGTGACTCACAGAATAGTAGGAGATAGGCTACATATCTCTTTTGTCTACCAATTGCCTCACATGAGGTCTTTACCTGCTTGGGACAAAAGTAAACAAGCAAAAACATCGCCTCTTAAGGAGGACTTCAGACAGTTGCCTGGCCAAGTAACAGGCCAGGTCTTCCAGACTACATGAAGAAAAAGGATTCTACCTCAATGCAAATGCTATCAAGCAAAGCAATGCAAGTTCTCAAAGAACTATTAGCAACTAAAGGTACCTGAAATCAATCAAATAAAATCAGTATACAACTCAAATTCAAAACCAATATAAGATAAGGGTCAACACAATCAGTCAAATGTGCAATGCACTAAGCTCAAAGCATATTAGCTAAGCACCCTACAAAACAAACAAGTTAGTTCATGATAATCAATCAAAATCAAGCAACTTGCATTAATCTCCTTGAAGCATTTGCTTCTTAACCTGAAAAACCAAACTTAAACATGAGCAACAAGACCACTAGGACAAGCCTAAGGTCAAAAGGAGATAAAAAATCCAAAGCAGCAAGTGAAAGCTATCCAAAATCAAGTTCAAACAATTAAGAAACAAACCCAAGTGGTTTCATGTTCATATCATTCATCATTATCATTTCACAAACAAATTAGGTCAAAGCATGTCATATAGAAGCACATAGAAGTCAACAGAATGACTCCAGTCAAATCCAATAACAAACATTTCAAAAAATTCTCAAATAATTCATGATCAAACGTTATCCATAACATGATAAGCATACCAAATTTCAGCTCATTTGGATCAAGGGAAGTAGGTCAATGAAAATCAGAAAGTCAAAGCAAGTTCAAGCAAACTCAAACAAAGCATCAAAACATGCACCAACTTCAATAAATCATAAAACAGTGACAACACATGATAAATGAATGGGATTAAAACCATGACAAACTTTAAGATGTCTACAATTCACATGTCAAATTTCAAGTCCATCCAATAATGCATGAGGATTTCACAAATCATATACAAACATGTGTCACAAAAAGTCAACAAATGACCAAACAGGGGAGAAAATTCCAATCAAATAGGAAATGCCATCAATAATTCCAGAAAAATTCACATGTATTCTCAACATCCATATGTATGTTCATGCAAAACTCCAGACCAATTTGAGTTCAATAAGCAGGGTAATTAAAATCATGAAGTTGGACATGAATGGTGTGACACAAATTGTCACACCTCTATTCAAAAAATCATATCTCATCAACCAGCAATGATAAATTCACAAACTCTACACCAAAATCACCATGAACATGTCTTGTTTAAGCACAAACAATTTCAGCCTCATTGGATTAGGTATCATCATTTCACAAGCAAATTGGCATGGCATACACAAAATGGACAACATGAACAAACCCTAGCATATTTTAAAATCCACACGTGCAAAAAATCTGGAAAAATCATCATAATAAACTAGAGATCATGAGGAGCATTTCACAAAAAATCCCATCAAATTTGGACAAATATTGAAGGACTTATGAATTTTTGAAGATTGGCATACAAAATGAAATAAATAATGAAAATGAAAATGATTTAAATAAAATATTAAAACGAGAATGGCATTTTTGTAATATTGGGACTCACTAAGTGAAACGCCGCGTTTCACTTAGTGAGGTGGCGTCCGGCTATTCGTACATGGCAATGAAACAGTGGAAAAAAACATGCAGAACGAAATGCCAGCAGCCAAACACGAGTTCTGAGTTTTTAGAATTAGGGTTTATAGCTACAGTGCCATGTTCATCATCGTGATGAACAAATTTCCCAGATCTTGGAAGTAAGCACACCATTCGAACTACTAACCATGTACATCAACATTCCAACATTAATTTACACTAACTCATGCTAATAAGGATGAATCGAGCACAAACACATTTAACCAACAAACTTCAAAACAGTGTTTTTCTCTTAATAATCAATGGTTTTTCATGATTCGAAGCTCATTGTAATCAGCATGGTAAGATCTTTCTAAAGCATAGCATGATTTGGACAATAGAGAGGTTCGAAATCTTACCAGATTTGAAGAACAATGATGGAACAGTGGTTCTTTGGCCGTGATTAGCTGAAACAGATGCACAAATATGTTCCAGATGATGAATGGACAAGTATTGTAAGCTCCGTTGCTTTGATTCTAGCTACAAAATTCGACTGCCATGGAAGGTATGTGAATGCAACAGTGCGGTTCCAGCTATACAGTTGTGAATCTATCCTTGCAAAAGCTTCAAAAAGGTTTGCAGATGATGAAACAATAAACAAGGCACGAGCTCTTTTGAGATTTCTCAGAAAAGTTCCAAAAATGAAGAATGAGAAATTTGAGAGGAAATGAATTTTTGCTCTGGTTTGGTGAAGTGTGGCTAGGGTTTTTGCAGTCAGAAATGAAGCATATATACTCTGTTTAATGATGCATAAGCTTGGTTAAGGAAGTGGTAATTGAAATTAACTCAAATGGAAATGTTTTGCCAATTAGTGAAATTCCACTTATGCTGCATGTGCATGTGCTGCAGTGCGAAAATTGGGCTTTAAGCACATCCAAAACATGATTTCTGAACATTGGCAAATGGTAAAATGCATTGGAAATGGTTAATTTGAAAAGTCACTTTTTCACCTCCTCTTTTTAAATTCAAACCACTTGAAAAAGGCCATTTTGATTGGTTGATTTTTGGTGAATTGTGATGAAGGATTTGGATAGAGCACATCAAATATGACTTGTAGCAAAAAACCTCACTCAATTTGGCCAAATGGTTTGGAAGATATGCCACTTTGAAGTTCAAAAATATTTGAGAATGATTTGATCATAACTTGCCAACCACACATGAGAAATGAGTGTTCTTGGACTTTTTGGAAATGGGAGAACAAGATCTTCAACTTTCATGTTGGACAAAAATTCATTTGAAGCTTGTATGATGATGTAAATTTGAGGAGAAGAACTTTCCATTTTTGGCAAATTCCAATTACAGGTCAACTTTCTATTTTTGGAAATTTCTTGTCTGACTTCAAATTCTTCAATGTGGATGCTTGACATGTTATATAAGGCTTGTATGGACATGAATGAGACCTCTCAAACCAATTCCCACCATCAAATCACTGATTAAATGCACAGTTGACCACAATTGACTTTGCTAGGGTTTTGGTTGACTGAACCATGTTCTGATGAATTCCAAGCCCCTACCACTTGATATCTTGATTCAAAATGATGTCACAACTCATATGAACTCTTGATGAATGACCATGGTGCCCAAATTCCTCAAGAATGGCCACCAATGACTGCTCAATGACTGGTTTGACTGATTTGACCTAGCTGGCTTCATCTGCAAGTAACATGGTTAGATGACAATATTTTTGTACCTTTGGTTAATAGATAGATGGAAAGCAATGATACACAAATGCAAAACATGCTTGGTGATCAAGAACCACACTCACAAGATACCCACCCACTAGGAGGGAAGCAAAGGTGCACAAAGATCCTTGAGGCAATGATATGGTATGATATGATGCCATGAGGGATCTTAGGGACAAAATTGGGGTCTTACAGATGCCCCTATTTAAGGTCATTCTAGCCGGAGAAGTGAAGTTTAGAAATCTTCATCTTGACGCGGTAGAATGGGCTTAAATAACAGTAATGAGACAAATTTTGGTCCCTAAGAGACCTCATGATGCAAATGTCTGCATGCAAAAGACACAAACTCTGTGGGGAATATGGTTCACACAGAAGAAAAGACGATCCGTCGGAGTAATACACTCACCAGGAACAGAGACTCTAACAAGACTCTTGTTGGGGATAGTAAAAGAAAAAGAATGCGTGAGCAGGACACGACTTCAAGTTGGGGAAAAACAAAACTGACACAGCGTGAACAAGACACGACTCTAATTAGGGTAACAGAAATCAGACTGGAGACCTCACTGGGGAGTGAAGGACTCACACTGGGGAAAAGAAAATTCCAAAGGAAGAACATCCATTGGAACGACACAAGCTGACTCCTGGGGAGAAGCAACAGGAAACTCCATTGGGGAAGCACCAAAGAATTGAGGTGTCACCGGTATAAGGGTAACAAACTCAGGAAGAATGAATATCTAAGACCGGTATAAGGGTGAGAGATATCAATCAACCACACATCTGAGAAAGACCTGGAAAAGGTACATAAACTCAGGAAAATATGACTCCACAAGGGACCAAAGTCATAATAGGGAGCAGAAAGGAAGGAACACCAGGGATACTGAGGTATATAATAGGTGACCGACCAAAACGTGAATTGGTATATATGCCAAAACACTCATCATCCGAAAGGAGGGCTTGAAAAAGCGAATCGACTTACAGGATGGACCTTCGAATCCACAACGGGAAAACGAACCTTACTCAACTGGGGACACAAACCCAAAGAGTGCATGAGATATCATATCCATTACCGGCAGACCGTGGACAAGAATACTCGCATGAGATATATTATCTATTACCGTCAGAACGTAGATAATAAACTCGCATGGTAAGAAACACCAGAGATACCGAAGTATATAATAGGTGATCTACCGAAAACGTGGATTGGTATATATGCCAAAACACTCATCATCCGAAACACAAACCGGTTAAAGGATGGATATTCGGTTCTACAAAGAATACGAATCTTGCTCAGCTGGGGAAAATCAACAAAGGATTCCAACTAAAGAGAGCATGAGACATATTATTCATTACCGGCAGACCGTGAATAATATACTCGAAAGGAAAAGACACCAGAGATACCGAAGTATATAATAGGTGACTAACCAAAAAGAGAGACAATCGATACCAAGCATCCGGGTAAACGAAAGATAACTCAAAGGGATAAATTGCAAGCATCCGGCAATTATCCAACAACACAGAATATTCGATTCCACAAAGGGATAACGAAACTTACTCTACCAGGGAAACACAAAAGGCTTCGACTGAAGAGTGCATGAGATATATTATTCATTACCGGCAGACCGTGAATAACATACTCGCATGGAAGATTATCCACAACCGGTATAAGGGTTAATAAAGGATAAATCAACCGAAAAGAAAGGCATCGGGATACCAAACTAGGTATATAATGATGACCAATCAAAGGGAACAACAACATTACCAACACAAGGGTAAATGAAAAGAGACCCGCTGGGGATAAATTGCAAGCATCCGACAATTATCCAACTGTACCACAAGGCACAAACTCCGCTGGGGAGAAAGAATCAACACCTGGGATTTACAACTACCGAATACAGGGTAGAAGACCACAAACTCAACTGGGGATAGAAATCACCACAGGGAGACACCAACTCTGTTAGGGATAAAACCACAACAACAGGAATCCACTTACAATCAGGACGAACCACAAAAGTTACCTCTGTTAGGGGAAAAGAGATAGGACTTACAACTACCGAATACGGGGTAATAGCCATACTCTGGTGGGGATAACCACGAATTAGGGTTTACATCTACCGAATACTGGGTAGAAGACCAACAAATCTGCCCGGGGATAGAACAAATCACAAATCCGCACGGGAAACCAAAATAGGGCTCATAACAAACCACAAACTGCTGGAGAGCAGGAAAAATAGGATTTACAACTACCGAATACGGGGTAAAAAATCAAAACTCTTGCCGCGGAATAAAGGTATGTAACCACCAATTCCATCAAAAGGGCAAGGAAAATAGGACATACAACTACCGGTATGAGGGTAGAGGCCCGAAAAAACTCCGCTGGGGAACAACCCACTGGGAAGCATAAGACAGTTGACAAATAGCCAATCCGGGAATAATCCGAAAAGACTGACTGAATCAAGAGACGTCCTAATGAGGATGTAACTCAGATAGGAAAATCCATCCCAATATATATGTTGGGAGGAAACGGAAGAAACCGTCATCCACTAGGATATATCTCAGTGGGGAACTGCAGAAGGAAAGATAACAGACACTTTCTGCTTATGGGGCTGACTCTGTATGGAGAGATTTAACACCCGACATCTGCTAGGGGAGATCTATTGGGGATCTGCATCACCATAGCAAGGAATAAACAACAAAAGATACATGGCGAGAAATGCAACATGAATATCTGAATGTTTATGAATATGCATGAATATGCATGATTTATGTTTGATAAATGCTGACAAAACAGACATATCTAACGCAAACAGGTCCAGGAATCAAACGCCCGGTACTATACTTCCAGAGGAGAACCAACTGGAAAACCAATCTGCGGAGATCTACATGCTATAAAGCATAGATCTGCGGGTACTGCTGGGGAAGCAGAGGATTAGAGATATCAGGAAACACCAAATCTCTGAGTGCTGGATCAGCAAACAAACCTGACCAGGGTACAGAAAGTCACAACGGGCAAAATAGCCACCAAGACGAATCTGTTGGGGAACAAGAGAAAATCTCAAAGATCCGCAGGGGATATCAGCATCAACTGAGAAACAAAAAGCTTTGCAACTCCAAACAACTCCGGGGAACAACCCATTGAAGGAGAAGAACATCATCCAAGTAGAATTCAACTGCATAAGCAACTCTACTGGGGAAAACTGCTGCTGGAGAAAACTGAGTCTTCAACAACACTCTGCTTGTAACTATGCTGGGGAACAACCCCATCACAAGATCTGGAGAAAGAAGATACAACCAAACCAGGAACATGAACCAAATGTCTTACCTGTTGGAGATCATGCCACCCTTGGGAGAGCACTGAGATATCTTTGAGTATCCTTTCAACCTTGTGAATATTCACTTTGTTTAAAACAGCAAATTTTGAAAAATTTGATTTGTTTAAAAACAATGATATTTTATCAATTAAAACATGCAAAACATTTGTTGAATTGAAACAAATAAGAGTGCAAATAATTGGATAAAAAGCTCAAATTCATTTGATGGAATGGTAGCCTGCAAATGGCAAGACTCCATAGATCTGTACAAATTTGAAATCAGTGATATATATTGGAAGAGGGCTACATTGAACATAATGATCCTTTCTCTACCAATTTGAATCTCGATGTATTCGAAGATTCAGTTTGACGATGAATCGAGAATCCTCTGACGAAATGACAGCTGTGGAACAGAAAATCTTGTCAGGATGCAGTTACTTGCCAAATCCCTAACTTTTGCCTAGATTGCCCCAGAGTGAGGTACTCAATCTAGCGGGATGCAAATATTTTTCTTTTCAAGTCTCTAATTTTTGCCTGGATTACCCTTGCGGGTTCTCCACCGAGACGCTCATTTTTGCCTAAGCCGCCCTTTCGGGTTTTCAACTTAGCGAGCTATTCTGTTTTTCATTTGCATATACTTTTTTTTCTAGGTAAAGTATTTCTTAACTGCATCTGAATTCACAGGACGAGTGAAATCCTCCCCATCCATTGTTGTAAGCATCAATGCTCCGCCTGAAAAGGCTCTCTTAACAACATATGGACCCTCGTAGTTTGGAGTCCACTTGCCCCTGGAATCGGGCGCGAAAGACAAAACTTTCTTGAGCACGAGGTCACCTTCTCGGAACACGCGAGGCTTGACCTTCTTATCGAATGCTTTCTTCATTCTCTGCTGATATAACTGACCATGACACATGGCAGTTAACCGCTTCTCTTCAATTAAATTCAATTGGTCATAACGACTCTGCATCCATTCAACATCAGTCAACTTGGCTTCCATCAAGACTCTCATTGATGGGATCTCCACCTCTACTGGGAGAACAACTTCCATGCCGTAAACAAGAGAGAAAGGGGTTGCCCCTGTTGAAGTGCGTATAGACGTACGATATCCATGCAAAGCAAATGGCAGCATCTCATGCCAATCTTTGTACGTAACAGTCATCTTCTGGATAATCTTCTTGATATTCTTATTAGCAGCTTCAACAGCCCCATTCATCTTAGGTCTGTAGGGAGAGGAATTATGGTGTGCAAATTTAAATTCAGCGCACAACTCATCCATCATCTTATTATTCAGATTAGATCCATTATCAGTAATGATCCTCTCTGGCACACCATAACGGCAAATCAGCTGGTTTTTGATAAACTTCACAACCACCTGCCTGGTTACATTCGCGTACGAAGCGGCTTCAACCCATTTGGTGAAGTAATCAATTGCTACGAGAATAAATCGGTGTCCGTTGGACGCTTTCGGCTCAATCATGCCGATCATGTCGATTCCCCACATAGAGAAAGGCCATGGTGATGAAATCACATTCAGAAGTGTCGGAGGAATATGAATCTTATCCGCATAAATTTGACACTTGTGACATTTCTTCACATACTTGCAACAGTCAGACTCCATTGTCAGCCAATAGTAGCCTGCTCTCAACATCTTCTTAGCCATGGCTTGTCCATTGGAATGAGTACCAAATGAACCCTCATGGACCTCAGTCATCAATAGGTTTGCCACGTGTCTATCCACGCATCTGAGCAAAACCATATCAAAATTTCTCTTATACAGCACTTCACCACTGAGGTAGAAACTGCCTGACAACCTTCTCAAAGTTTTCCTATCTTTCACAGATGCCCCAGGCGGGTAGACCTGGTTCCAGAGGAAATTCTTGATATCAAAATACCAAGGCTTGTCATCTTTCACTTCTTCAATTGCAAATATGTGAGCTGGTCTGTCCAAGCGCATCACAGTAATATTGGGGACATCATTCCACCGTCTGACCACAATCATGGAAGCAAGCGTAGCAAGAGCATCTGCCATTCGATTATCCTCTCGAGGAATATGATAAAATTCAAATTCTGTAAAGAATGTGAAATTCTCCTTGCGTAATCTCTATATGGGATGAGACCAGGTTGATTCGTCTCCCATTCTCCCTTGATCTGATTAACAACCAGGGCCGAATCACCATACACATCAAGATACTTGATTCTCAAATGAATGCATTCTTCAAGTCCCATAATACAGGCTTCATACTCCGCCATGTTATTCGTGCATTTGAAAGTTAGCCTTGCTGTAAACGGAATGTGTGAACCTTGAGGAGTAATAATCACTGCCCCAATTCCATTTCCATATTGATTAACAACGCCATCAAACACCATCGTCCATCTGGAACCAGGTTCCGGACCTTCATCAAGTGTAGGCTCATCGC
Source organism: Lathyrus oleraceus (assembly GCF_024323335.1). Lineage (NCBI taxonomy): Eukaryota > Viridiplantae > Streptophyta > Magnoliopsida > Fabales > Fabaceae > Lathyrus > Lathyrus oleraceus. The sequence goes on from NC_066585.1 coordinate 54,470,497, forward strand.
AATCTTTCATCTTTAAATACAGAATTTCTTCATCAGGGAAGTCATACTGAACAGACTGATGATCTTCGATCAGCTGGTGTGCTAGATGGTCAGCCAAGATACTACCTTTGATAGCTTTCTGAGCTCGATACTCAATATCATACTCAGACAACAACATCTGCCAACGGGCAATCCTCCCAATTAAAGCAGGTTTCTCGAAGATATACTTAATCGGATCCATTCTGGATATCAACCAAGTTGTATGATTTATCATGTACTGGCGCAAACGCTTAGCAGCCCAAGCCAAAGCACAACACGTCTTCTCAAGCATAGAGTACCGAGACTCACAATCAGTAAACTTCTTACTGAGGTAGTATATAGCAAATTCCTTCTTCCCCGATTCATCTTGTTGACCGAGTACACAACCCATCGAGTCTTCAAGAACTGTCAAATACATAATCAGAGGTCTTCCTTCCACAGGCGGAGACAATATCGGAGGTTCAGACAGATAATCTTTGATACTGTCGAAAGCTTTCTGGCAATCCTCGGTCCAATCATGAGACTGATCTTTCCGGAGGAGCTTGAATATCGGCGCACATGGGGGTGTCATGTGGGATATAAATTTGGAAATGTAATTCAAGCGGCCAAGAAACCCTCGGACTTGCTTCTCAGTTTTGGGTGCAGGCATCTCTTGTATTGCTTTGACCTTTGCAGGATCAACCTCAATACCTCTTTCACTTACCACAAAACCCAACAATTTGCCAGAACGGACTCCAAATGTACATTTGTTCGGATTCAGGCGAAGTTTAAACTTCCTCAAACGCTGAAAAAGCTTCAACAAATGCACAATATGCTCAACTTCCGTTCGGGACTTAGCAATCATATCGTCAACATAGACCTCTATCTCCTTGTGCATCATATCATGAAACAAGGTAGTCATAGCTCGTTGATACGTGGCTCCGGCGTTCTTCAAACCGAAGGGCATCACTCGATAACAGAATGTTCCCCAAGGTGTGATGAATGTTGTCTTCTCCATATCCTCTGGTGCCATCTTGATTTGATTATATACGGAAAATCCGTCCATAAACGAAAAGACTTTGAATTTAGCTGTATTGTCTACCAACATGTCAATGTGTGGTAGAGGAAAATCGTCTTTCGGGCTAGCTTTATTCAAATCTCTATAATCAACGCACATACGGACTTTTCCATCCTTCTTAGGAACAGGCACTATATTGGCCACCCATTGAGGATATGTAGAAGTCACCAGAAACCCCGCATCAATTTGCTTCTGAACTTCCTCTTTGATCTTCACTGCCATATCTGGATGAGTTCTTCTGAGCTTCTGCTTCACAGGCACGCACTCAGGCTTCAAAGGCAGGAAATGTTGCACAATATCTGTATCTAAACCCGGCATGTCTTCATAGGACCAAGCAAAGATATCTGAATATTCTCGTAGCAAGCTGATCAAGTCTTCCTTGACAGACCCTTCAAGAAGTGCCCCAATCTTCACCAGACGAACACAATCCTCAGACCCCAAGTTGACTGTTTCCAAGTCTTTGAGATGCGGCTGAATGATCTTCTCTTCGTGCTCAAGGAGACGGGTAATCTCATCAGGAATCCCCTTAACGTCATCTTCCTCTGCCTCAAATACAGGGAATTCAAAATTGGGAGATGGCGTTGGATCATTATGTTCAATGGGTTTTAGGATCAACCTGCATAATGATTTTGGTTAATGAAAAACTTAGAATTTAAACAAGCAAACCATTATGCAGATGAAAAAGATTGCTTTTATTCTTGTTTTTTTATGGGTTTTTTGTGATCACTGATTTCATGCGAAAGAGCAAAAAGTGAAAACAAAGGAAAAACAAATGTTTAACAATGCATTAATTGAATGAAAACATCATTGTATATATGTTTTGCCAACAATGTCATCACTTCTCCTTTTGGCATGGGAGAAGGGTTTTAAACAAAGTGAACAATTACTCTGATCTATGGATGACTGTAGGAACATCTACAGCGACCCAATTGTGGCAGACACCACCAGGAATAACGAAGTTGTTCACGTCTTCTGCATCCTCTTCCAAGATAGCAGCAGCTTCCTCCTCAGGTTGATCACCATGGATGAATCCTCCACTTGTGAACAAACCTTGCTCATTACATGCCCCAGAACAGTAGCCAATGCCAGCCCGGGATCTATTGTCTTCAAGTTCAATCACCTTCCCTAATCCAGCAACTGCACCACATTCAATGGCCAGCTTTGCATCACGGTAGGAAGTGAATGAAGGAGACTTCTTCTCGATTGGTTCATCAATAGATAAAGCTTGGAATGGCGTTCCAACTTCATCCTCAGCGTCAATGTACGAGAAAGAAGACAGATGGATAACCAGGAGAGCCTTTTCTCCCCCTACTACAACCAATTTCTTGTTTTTGACAAATTTCAACTTCTGGTGTAGGGTGGATGTCACGGCGCCAGCCTCGTGAATCCATGGTCTGCCTAAGAGACAGCTATAAGATGGGTGGATATCCATTACCTGGAAGGTAACTTGGAAATCACTTGGTCCAATTTTGATAGGGAGATCAACTTCCCCAATCACTGTCTTACGCGACCCATCGAATGCTTTCACAACAACCCCACTCTGCCTCATAGGAGGACCTTGATATGACAATCTGGAGAGTGTGGTCTTTGGCAATACATTTAAAGAAGATCCAGTGTCCACCAGCACATTGGACATTGCATCAGATTTGCAATTCATGGAGATATGTAAAGCCATGGTGTGGTCTCTTCCCTCCTCAGGGAGATCAGCGTCACAAAAGCTCAAAGTGTTACAAGCAGTGATGTTTGCAACAATACTATCAAATTGCTCAATGGTGACGTCGTGATCAACATACGCTAGATCCAAGACTTTCTGCAGAGCCTCCCTATGGGGTTCTGAATTCAGCAGCAGAGAAAGAATGGAAATCTTGGATGGCGTTTGTAGAAGCTGGTCTACAATTTTGTACTCACTCTTTCTGATGAGCCTCAGCATCTCATCAGATTCTTCATCTACAATGCCACTCGGGCCAACTGAAGAAACGGGAGTGTTTTGTACAGAGGAGGATGGTTTGGCAACATCACGTGCCTGATTGTGAACATTAACAGCGGTCCCAACCGGACGCTCAACCGTATTAGAAGCAACAGCCTTAGGTGGCGCAGAAAACACACGACCACTTCGGGTCAACCCACTTACATCAGCGATGTTGGTCACGGAAGTTGAAGGCAAAGGCACTTCTACCCCATCTTGCACGGCAACAGGGTTATATCTGAATGGAACGGCCTTATCAGATGAATAGGGCACAGGGCCGGCAGTTTTAATGACCAAAGAAGGGGAAGCCTTCGGCTTGCTGCTATCATAGCGGATAACAACATGCTCGGGCAGCTTGAACACTGGTGAAATCACATTCACTTCAGGCTCGTCCTTATCAACATTGCGATTCTGCAGAATCTCAATGGTACCCTCATTCAACAACTCTTGAAGTTCTCGGCGGACCTGATCGCAACCCAAGCGGTTAACCGAGCAGACGCGGCACTTGTCGTGGTTATGCTCCAAGTAGCTGTACTGACACAGCAAACGATGTAATTCAACCAACGACTGCCTAATGTGGCTTACATATCTGACCTTGTACTTCCTAAGGCATTCCTGAACCATATTAATTGACTTCCCATGCGCAGGCAATGGGTTCTTGGTGACATTCGGGCCTGAATCTTCAAAACTCAAGATTCCACACCTCATAAGGTCCTGAACCTTAGTCTTGAGTGGGAAGCAATTCTCGATGTTGTGGCCTGGAGCACCGGAATGGTAAACACAATGTTGATCTGGTTTGTACCACCATTGTGGATTTGCAGGAATGGCAGGAGGATCCCTGGGAGAAACCAATTTCCTTTCCAACAAAGAAGGATAAAGCTCTGCATATTTCATAGGAATTGGATCAAAGCTGATCTTCTTCCTATCATAACCCAAGTTAGCTTGATTGGTTGTACTTCCACGAGGCTGGTAAGCCTGTTGCTGTGGACGAGGTTGTTGCTGATACTGAGGTTGTTGATATTGTTGCTGATGTTGATACTGCTGATGTTGCTGAGCATTGTCTTTAAAGACAGGTGCTATATGAGCCACCTGGTGCTGATGATCGGCACGACGTGCAGGCTTCCTCTGAGCAGAGGGTCTTCTATGCTTGGGATGGGATTGCACAGCATGTGCTTCCCCATCCTTCCTCTTAAACGCTCCATATCGCTTAGAGGAAGAGCTCTCATCCTTCGCCAATCGTCCTTCACGGGCACCTTCTTCAAGACGCATCCCCATGTTCACCATCTCGGTGAAATCAGAGGGAGCGCTTGCTACCATCCGCTCATAATAGAATGAGCCAAGAGTCTTCAAAAAGATCTTGGTCATTTCCTTCTCCTCAAGCGGTGGAGTAATCTGAGCTGCCAGCTCTCGCCATCTCTGGGCGTACTCCTTGAACGTTTCCTTGTCCTTCTGTGACATGGACCTGAGTTGATCTCGGTCAGGCGCCATATCGACGTTGTACTTATATTGCTTGACGAAAGCTTCGCCAAGGTCATTGAAGGATCTGATGTTGGCACTGTCTAAGCTCATGTACCATCTGAGCGCGGCACCAGACAGACTGTCTTGGAAATAATGAATCAGAAGCTGATCATTATCAGTCTGGTAGACATCTTCCTGGCGTACATGACCAGGTGAGCGAGTGGACAGGTGTTCCCTTTGTACTTTTCAAAGTCAGGTACTTTGAATTTAATCGGTATCTTCACACCAGGAACAAGGCACAACTCGGCAGCAGACTTGCCGAATAAATCTTTGCCTCGAAGAGTCTTCAATTCCTTTCTCAGCTCAAGGAACTGGTCGTTCATGGCGTCCATCTTTTCATAAACGTTCGGGCCCTCAGACGGCTCGGAGTGATAGATGGTGTCGTCTACCCTTGGCATGGTATGCACGACAGGAGGAGCGGGAACAGGGACCGGGCTAGATGCCGGCATGTGAGCAAAAGTTGGAGCAGGCCGATCAGGCATAAAACCTGGAGGCATTCCCCAAGGGAACCCGGCTGGCATAGCATTGGGCACATGAGCACTGGCTGGCACAGTCGAAGTAGAGACCTCTGAAATAACCGTCCTCTGGGGAGGAGTTGCAGGAGGTGGAGAAGGTTGATTTTGAGCAGCGAGGAGTTGCTCCATTAAAGCGCCAAGTCTGGCGACCTCTTCCTTCAATTCTCTGTTCTCTTGTTCTAGCTGCTCCATAACTCTCGCAGAATTGACTCGAGTATAATACCGGTGAGTCAGCTTGTCTTCAAAATAAATGCAGAACACAGAGTTAGGACAAGAAGACAAGAAACAAAGGGTACCTGCTTATGCAAAAATGATGCATGAAATGCTTGTGCAGATGCTTTGTTTATTTTCAAGGAACCCTTAGGGTATTATTTGCAATATTTTGAATAGTTAAAGCATTTTAATTTCTCACGGAAAATATTTCATTCAATATATCGAGACAAAGAAGTACAGCATTTTGATCATTACAAAGAGAAAAGGGAAATAAACATCATATGGATCCCTAGAAGCTCGGGATGCTGGAAGACGAGAAGTACACAACTTCTTGATCTCTCTCTCATAGGCCGCTTCCATATCTACTTTCTCCTTTGCAAGTCGATCATACCTCCTCTTCCAGAATTTGGAAGACTGAGGAAGTAGAGAGGTCCAAGTGTCGTTCGGGTCGTCGATCACTCGATGCTCGAGGAACTCAATCATAGCGTCCTTCTCCTTAAGCTGCTGAAGCAATTCTTCTCTTTCACGGATCCAAGCACGTGAAAGGTCTTCTTCTCTCAACTCCTCTACACGTTGGGTAGGGAGGGTTGAAGGCCCAGCCACATCCAACGATGTAGGTCTCGGATGATCATATGGCATTAAGTACACGGCAGCTCTCTGTCTGACCCAAGAGGTGTATGGCTCCAAAGCAATGCAGTTCTTTGGACCCAACTCATTCCTACTCTTCTTGTGGATACTGCGCCAAGCACGGATAAATCTGGCTTTCAGGCCTTAGGGATCTTTACCCTCCTGGAAGAACACACCTTCTATTAGAATGTTATGAGGTTTATCCTTCAGGGGGAACCCAAGCTGACGTCGTGCGAGAACAGGATTGTAGCTGATCCCACCACATGTGCCAAGAAGAGGCACATTAGGGAATTCACCACAATAGTCAATGATCTGGACGGTATCATACACGCGATCATACCAAGTGATGTCATCATTGGTGAGAGACATGAGTCTCTGAGACCACCGTAGACATCCCTTGTTCTCCTTGAAAGCAACTGTCTGCGGCAAGTGCGAAATAAACCACTTGTATAGCAGAGGTAGACAGCAGACAATAACTCCTCCACCCTTTGTGTTCCTCAGATTCAAAGAGACATAGGCATCGCCCAACAAAGTCGGAACGGGATTAAGAACTGAGAAGATCCTAATGGCGTTCATGTCCACGAACTTGTCGAAGTTGGGAAATAACACCAATCCATAGATGAGCAGCACAAACAAGGCCTCAAAGGCATCCTCACTCATGGTCTTCCCATAAAAGGTAGCTTGGGCAATGAGGAACTCGGAAGGAAAACCCTGAATTCCGCCTTTGGTAGTCAGATTAGCCCTAATCAAATCTTCATCTATGTGCAACAAGCTGGCAATCTCTCGAGCAGTCGGAATACTCTCTAGGCCACTGAACGGCACTTGGTCCAGAATCGGAATCCCAATGAGATGAGAATACTCTTCCAAAGTTGGCAACAGCTGGAAGTCCGGAAATGAGAAGCAATGATACAGCGGATCATAAAACTGAGCCAGAGTACTCATCAACCCTTCATCCACCTGGGTAGTCAGCAGAGGTAGAAGCTTCCCATAGCGAGCTTTGAAACCCAAGGGATCTAATACATAAGATGTCAGATTCCTTAACTCTTTTACATCGGGCTGTTTAAAGCTGTACTTCTTCGTATGCCTTTTTGGTCTTTCCATGTCTGAAAATTTTGCAAATAAACCCTTTTAAGTTCCTTGAAAATTTTCTTTTTCTGATGACATGAAGTGCAGATGAATGCATGAATGCATGAATGCAACAATCACACTCAAGGATCAAACAAGTCACACCAAACAAAGGTCATGGGAAAGCTCATTGTATCCCTAATATCAATCATCCATTTTGGTGGATTTAGGTTTTCACCTTATCGACACCCAAGTTCCATTGATATTAACGGTACATGAACCGGCTCGAACATCCTTAATATCAACCATCCGTTTTGGGGGATTTAGGTTTTATACCTGATCAACGCCCAGGTTCCGTTGATATTAAGGTTGTCTGAACGACTCAACCACGAATCACGGGTTTGCTGAGAGTCACGAGCATGGAGTCTCGGTTAAGAACCACCCAAAGGGAGTGTACTAGGGTTTAAACCTGCCAGACATGTTCTACCAGAGGTTCCCATAATCATCGTCCCATCTCTCGGATATTATCGGAGAAACGAATACTCGTATTCCAAAAATATTCTCAAGAGAGACTCTTATGAGTGTAGTATCGCGTAACAATCGCATCAGATCTTACATCTGAACGACCTCCGCACTACGTCCTAAAAAATATAGGCCAAGATGGGTTTGGTAAACTACGGTCTTTGGCTTCTGCGGCACATGATTGAAAGAATAATGCCTAACCACAAATAACTTGTGTGACATTATTAATCCAACATGACCTCCACCAAGTGAATGGACTCGCAAGTCAACTGGCTAAGGAATACTCCACACCAGTCAACAAGACTATGCCATTCTCCTATCCTAGAGTGCACTCGAGTTCGGGTATAGAACTCATCTCACAGATCACCAAAGCAAACAGCAATTGTATATCAAGCAATTCAAACATTACAATCAATACAGTCATCCCAAATGGTACAAAAATATGTCATATAACAAATAACAATATATCACACAACAAGGGTGAAAAGTAGGCAATACCACCAAGGATTATGAGTCCCCAGCAGAGTCGCCACTTTTCTGTAGCGGTGTATTCGTCGCTATATGATTTATTGATTAAACCATAAGCAAAGCATACAATGAATTCGAGTCGCCACCGCACTTTTATTTATCCAAAGGACTGGCTAAAAAGCGAACAAAAGCCTAAGAAGTTTTACGCGTAGAAAACTAATGAAAAGATCAGAGAGTCTGGGTAAGGGGTAAATTACGCAATGGGAAGGTGTTAGGCACCCACTACGTCCTAGGTACTCCTAGGGAGCCCTTTTCACACTTGTTGTATAAAATTGTTATTTGTTTTTGAAATATTTATTGTGCAAACATGATTGGGATGATGAGAAAAGAATATACAATTTTTATTATTTTTGTGTTCGAACGGATGAACCCGTTGCCTACGTACCTTCCATCAAAGGTAAGGATCAAAACGCCGTAGTTCGGCTAAAAGATTTTCAAGAGTTAATGGATTCAATTTTAAACACAAGCCCTAAGGTCTTACGTTATCCACGGGAGAAAACTCAACCTTATACAAACAACAAGTCCACCATGTGAGAACAGCTTCAACTTGCTAGTGAGGGGTTAACCCTATAATAAGCAAGGAAGACTTACAAATTCAATCAACTAAGGACAAATAGGTGAGATTAACATCAACCAACTATGATAAATCAAACCTATGGCTAATGTATGAAAACTTAACAAGGATGGACAAAGCCACAAAACATTTGAATGGGTGAAATTAATTGATTATGATTATTCACAAAAGGAGGGTCAAAGTATGATTAAGATTGATTCAAAAGAAGTATTATGAATGGAGTTTGAAAAAGTCAAGGACTTGGGGTCCAGGTTTTTAATTTAAAAGCATGAAGATGTTTGCACAATATTTATCTCAAGTTTTGAAAGCAATGTGTGAAAAGGTTTAGGACAAAATGGGATGAATGGATGAAGATGGAGTGTAAAACTTCCTAGAAGGTTCACCTCTTGAAATCATATAGAAGATGACTCAAGTGTGTCCTTTGGAATAGGCAATGAGCAATAAGAAACAAGCAAAGCAAAGGAAGAAAGTCAACAAAATCGGATACCGGATGCCAATTACTGGACTTATACCAATCTCCTAAAACAGAACTGGATATCAGAGGCCACTCTATGGACTTATACCAATCTCCTCAACAAAGAAATAAAAAGTGGATACCGGATGCCAATCTATCTGGACTTATACCAATCTCCAACAAAACAAAGCAAACAACTTGGATGTCAGATGCCAATCTATCTGGGCTTACTCTAACCTCCAACATATGATCATAGGAAAACAAATGCCAAATTACACGGACTTAGAATTGCATCCTCACATACAACAGACAAATGCATCAAGCAAAGAGATGATGAGTGGCCAATGAAATGGTCTTATACTCACTTCCATACCATAGGAACAATGGCCAATGAATGGTCTTACAATTGTCCTCAATGGGCAAACAACAAAGATATGTCACAAAGACAAATGAAATGATCATGCACTAATGAGCAATAAATGATGATAAATGCACAAAGCATGCAAGCAGACATGTACAAATGAACTAAGTAATCAATCAATCAAAGGCATTCAGCACACTCTATAACCAAACAATGAGGCTCATACAAAGGGTAGGCATTGAAGCCAACTGGAATAGGGTTAATGGTGCTTTTAACCTTGACATTGAGAGCCAAGGTGAAGCAGGTGAAAGGATATGAGGGGTGTGCCTCATGCTCTTATCCCTGGTCAGGGAGAGATTTGAATATCAGAAGGTGTGGGAGTTCAGAAAGATGGAACTCTCTCCACAAGTTAGACTCGATAGATCTTGGGTATTTACTCACTATGCATCAACACAAGTAGTGTGAGCAAGGTGAGTGACTCACAGAATAGTAGGAGATAGGCTACATATCTCTTTTGTCTACCAATTGCCTCACATGAGGTCTTTACCTGCTTGGGACAAAAGTAAACAAGCAAAAACATCGCCTCTTAAGGAGGACTTCAGACAGTTGCCTGGCCAAGTAACAGGCCAGGTCTTCCAGACTACATGAAGAAAAAGGATTCTACCTTAATGCAAATGCTATCAAGCAAAGCAATGCAAGTTCTCAAAGAACTATTAGCAACTAAAGGTACCTGAAATCAATCAAATAAAATCAGTATACAACTCAAATTCAAAACCAATATAAGATAAGGGTCAACACAATCAGTCAAATGTGCAATGCACTAAGCTCAAAGCATATGAGCTAAGCACCCTACAAAACAAACAAGTTAGTTCATGATAATCAATCAAAATCAAGCAACTTGCATTAATCTCCTTGAAGCATTTGCTTCTTATCCTGAAAAACCAAACTTAAACATGAGCAACAAGACCACTAGGACAAGCCTAGGGTCAAAAGGAGATAAAAAATCCAAAACAGCAAGTGAAAGCTATCCAAAATCAAGTTCAAACAATTAAGAAACAAACCCAAGTGGTTTCATGTTCATATCATTCATCATTATCATTTCACAAACAAATTAGGTCAAAGCATGTCATATAGAAGCACATAGAAGTCAACAGAATGACTCCAGTCAAATCCAATCACAAACATTTCAAAAATTTCTCAAATAATTCATGATCAAACATCATCCATAACATGATAAGCATGCCAAATTTCAGCTCATTTGGATCAAGGGAAGTAGGTCAATGAAAATCAGAAAGTCAAAGCAAGTTCAAGCAAACTCAAACAAAGCATCAAAACATGCACCAACTTCAATAAATCATAAAACAGTGACAACACATGATAAATGAATGGGATTAAAACCATGACAAACTTTAAGATGTCTACAATTCACATGTCAAATTTCAAGTCCATCCAATAATGCATGAGGATTTCACAAATCATATACAAACATGTGTCACAAAAAGTCAACAAATGACCAAACAGGGTAGAAAATTCCAATCATGTAGGAAATGCCATCAATAATTCCAGAAAACTTCACATGTATTCTCAACATCCATATGTATGTTCATGCAAAAATCCAGACCAATTTGAGTTCAATAAGCAGGGTAATTAAAATCATGAAGTTGGACATGAATGGTGTGACACAAATTGTCACACCTCTGTTCAAAAAATCATATCTCATCAACCAGCAACGATAAATTCACAAACTCTACACCAAAATCACAATGAACATGTCTAGTTTAAGCACAAAAAATTTCAGCCTCATTGGATTAGGTATCATCATTTAACAAGCAAATTGGCATGGCATACACAAAATGGACAACATGAACAAACCCTAGCACATTTTAAAATCCACACGTGCAAAAAATCTGGAAAAATCATCATAATAAACTAGAGATCATGAGGAGCATTTCACAAAAAATCCCATCAAATTTGGACAAATATTGAAGGACTTATGAATTTTTGAAGATTGGCATACAAAATAAAATAAATAATGAAAATGAAAATGATTTAAATGAAATATTAAAACGGGAATGGCATTTTTGTAATATTGGGACTCACTAAGTGAAACGCCGCGTTTCACTTAGTGAGGTGGCGTCCGGCTATTCGTACATGGCAATGAAACAGTGGAAAAAAACATGCAGAACGAAATGCCAGCAGCCAAACACGAGTTCTGAGTTTTTAGAATTAGGGTTTATAGCTACAGTGCCATGTTCATCATCGTGATGAACAAATTTCCCAGATCTTGGAAGTAAGCACACCATTCGAACCATCTAACCATGTACATCAACATTCCAACATTAATTTACACTAACTCATGCTAATAAGGATGAATCGAGCACAAACACATTTAACCAACAAACTTCAAAACAGTGTTTCTCTCTCAATAATCAATGGTTTTTCATGATTCGAAGCTCATTGTAATCAGCATGGTAAGATCTTTCTAAAGCATAGCATGATTTGGACAATAGAGAGGTTCGAAATCTTACCAGATTTGAAGAACAATGATGGAACAGTGGTTCTTTGGCCGTGATTAGCTGAAACAGATGCACAAATATGTTCCAGATGATGAATGGACAAGTATTGTAAGCTCCGTTGCTTTGATCCTAGCTCCAAAATTCGACTGCCATGGAAGGTATCTGAATGCAACAGTGCGGTTCCAGCTCTACAGTTGTGAATCTATCCTTGCAAAAGCTTCAAAAAGGTTTGCAGATGATGAAACAATCAACAAGGCACGAGCTCTTTTGAGATTTCTCAGAAAAGTTCCAAAAATGAAGAATGAGAAATTTGAGAGGAAATGAATTTTTGCTCTGGTTTGGTGAAGTGTGGCTAGGGTTTTTGCAGTCAGAAATGAAGCATATATACTCTGTTTAATGATGCATAAGCTTGGTTAAGGAAGTGGTAATTGAAATTAACTCAAATGGAAATGTTTTGCCAATTAGTGAAATTCCACTTATGCTGCATGTGCATGTGCTGCAGTGCGAAAATTGGGCTTTAAGCACATCCAAAACATGATTTCTGAACATTGGCAAATGGTAAAATGCATTGGAAATGGTTAATTTGAAAAGTCACTTTTTCACCTCCTCTTTTTAAATTCAAACCACTTGAAAAAGGCCATTTTGATTGGTTGATTTTTGGTGAATTGTGATGAAGGATTTGGATAGAGCACATCAAATATGACTTGTAGCAAAAAACCTCACTCAATTTGGCCAAATGGTTTGGAAGATATGCCACTTTGAAGTTCAAAAATGTTTGAGAATGATTTGATCATAACTTGCCAACCACACATGAGAAATGAGTGTTCTTAAACTTTTTGGAAATGGGAGAACAAGATCTTCAACTTTCATGTTGGACAAAAATTCATTTGAAGCTTGTATGATGATGTAAATTTGAGGAGAAGAACTTTCCATTTTTGGCAAATTCCCATTACAGGTCAACTTTCTATTTTTGGAAATTTCTTGTCTGACTTCAAATTCTTCAATGTGGATGCTTGACATGTTATATAAGGCTTGTATGGACATGAATGAGACCTCTCAAACCAATTCCCACCATCAAATCACTGATTAAATGCACAGTTGACCACAGTTGACTTTGCTAGGGTTTTGGTTGACTGAACCATGTTCTGATGAATTCCAAGCCCCTACTGTAAGACCCCAATTTTGGCCCTAAGATCCCTCATGGCCCATATCATCTCATATCATGGCCTCAAGGATCATTGCATGCCCTAGCTTCCCTCCTAGTGGGTGGGTTACCTTGTGAGTGTGGTTCTTGATCACCAAGCATGTCTCGCATTTGTATATCATTGCTTTTCATATGTTTGCTAACCCAAAAATACAAAAATATTGTCATCTAACCATGTTACTTGCAGATGAAGCCAATTAGGTCAAATCAGTCAAAGTCAGTCATTGAGATAGATGGTGGCCATTATTGAAGAATTTGGGCACCATGATCATTCATCAAGAGTTCATATGAGTTGTGGTATCATTTGGAATCAAGATCTCAAGGGATTAGGGTTTGGAATTCATCAGAACATGGTTCAGTCAACAAAAACCCTAGCAAAGTCAACTGTTGGTCAACTGTGTATTTAATCAGTGATTTGATGATGGGAGTTGGTTTGAGAGGTCTCATTCATGTCCATATAAGCCTCATATAACATGTCAAACATCATCATGGAAGAATTTGAAGTCAAACAAGAAATTTCCAAAAATAGAAAGTTGACCTGTAATTGGAATTTGCCAAAAATGGAAACTTCTTGATCCTCAACTTACATCATCATACAAGCTTCAAATGAATTTTTGCCCAACATGAAAGTTGAAGATCTTGCTCTCCCGTTTCCAAAAAGTCCAAGAACACTCAATTCCCATGTATGGTTGGTAAGTAATGATCAAATCATTCTCAAAAAATTTTGAACTTCAAAGTGGCATATCTTCCAAACCATTTGGCCAAATTGGGTGGGGTTTTTTGCTACAAGTCATATTTGATGCCCTCTTTCCAAATCTTCCATCACATTTTACCAAAACTCAACCAAGCAAAATGGCATTTTTGAAGTGGTTTGAATTATTTCAAGTGAGGTGAAAAAGTGACCTTTCAAAATAATCATTTCCAACACTTTGTACCATTGGCAAATGTTCAGAATTGGTATTTAGGATGTGGTTTAGGCCCAATTTCGTGCAGTCTCATACACCCCATGCAACTTGATTTGGTTTTTAGCAAAATTGGTAAAACATGTCATTTAACCAAATTATGATTAACACTTCCATTAACCATGCTTATACTCCATTAATCAGACTATATATGTTTCATTCTCTGCTGAAAAGCCCTAGCAGCCACAACTCTCACAAACAGACCAAAATCTGATATTCTCTCAAGCTTTCATTTTCTTGATGGGAAACTTTTTCTGAAAAAAACTCAAAGGACCTCGAGCTCAGTTTGATTGTTTCATCACATACCATCATCTTGGAACCATTTGCTAGCCTCATATCTCAACTGTAAGCAAGGATCCAGCTCTGCTACATCAAAGCTCTTCCATGGCAACTTTCGATTTAAGCTTTTCCAAACATTGCTGAGCCAAAACCCTTCACTCATCCATCATTTGGAAGCTTGTAGAACAACTGTTTCAGCTGTTTGAAGCCAAAGAACCACTGCATCACAACTGTACTTAAATCTTGGTAAAAATTCGACTCTCTTATTTCACTAAATCATGCTATGCTTTGTGAAGATCCTTTCATGCTGATTCTATTGAGCTTTAAATCAATGAAAATGGTTGAGTAATTTGAAAGTTATGCTGAAATGAAATTTGATGTTCTAATATGTTTTTGCATAATTCTTCTTTGTTGGCTCGTTTTGATGAAAATGAATGTTAGATTATGAATGTGTGTTGTTTGCTGAGTTGAATGGTATCCTTATTTTCCATTTCTGGGACAAATTTTTTTTTACGATTTGGATGATGATGAACAGTAACGAGGAACCCTAATGCATAAACCCAGATCGTGTTTCTTCATTTGTTTTTCTGTTTTGCATGAAGGTGTCCTGTACCACTGCCATGCACGAATGGCTGAGTGACATGCCTCTGTTCGATACGCTGCGTTTCATTAACATGAACGCATAATTACAAATATGCCATTTCCGTGTCACATTGTCCCATTAAATCATGTTATTTTGCAATTTTTATTTCATTTTGATCCCAATCTTCAAAAAATCATAGAGCACTCATTTTTAATCCAAAATTCATGGGACTTTTTGCAAAATACTCCTCTTGATCTCTAGTTATTTATCATGATTTTTCCAGAATTTTTGCATGAATGGATTTTTAATTGTGCTAGGGTTTGTCACATGTGCTCATTTTATGTATGTTTTGCCAAATCAATTGTGAAATGATGATGCTTTATCCAATGCCTCCCAAATTTTTTGTGCTTAAACTAGACACATTCTTGGTGATTTTGGTGTAGAGTTTGTGAATTTATCGTTGCTGGTTTGTGAGTTATGATTTTTTGAATTAGGGTGTGACAATTTGTGACACACCATTGATATCCAACTTCTTGATTTTCATTACCATGCTTCTTGACCTCAAATTAGTTTGAATTTTTGCATGAATGTACTTATAGATGTCAAGTTTACATGTGATTTTTCCTGGAATTTTGGAATGCATTTTCTAATTGTTTGGGATTTTCTCCCCTGTTAGGTCATATGTTGACTTTTTGTGACACATGTTCTCATTTGCTTTGTGAAATTCTCATGCATTATTGGATGGACATGAAATTTGATATGTGAATTGTAGACATATTAAGCTTTGTCATGGTGTTAATCCCATTAATTTCTCATATGTTGTCACTGTTTTATGAATTATTCAAGTTGGTGCATGTTTGGTTGACTTCTATGAGTATGCTTGAACTTGCTTTGACTTTCTGATTTTCATTGACCTACTTCCTTTGATCCAAATGAGATGAAATTTGGTATGCCTACCATGTTATGGTTGATGTTTGATCATGAATTATTTGATGATTTATTGAAGTGTTTATGATTGGTTTTGAGTTAAGTCTTGCTGTTGACTTCTATGAGCTTCTATATGCCATGCTTTGACCTAATTTTCTTGTGAAATCATAATGATGAATGATATGAATTTGAAACCAATTGAGTTTGTTTCTTGATTGTTTGAACTTGATTTTGGACACTTGTCACTTGCTGTTTTGACTTTCTTATCCCTTTTGACCCTAGGCTTGTCCTAGTGGTCATGTTGCTCATGTTTGAGTTCATATGTTTCAGGTTAAGCAACAAATGCTCCAAAAAGATCAATACAAATTGTTTGAGCTTGATTAATTGTCATGAACTAACTTGTTTTGGTTTTGTAGGTTGCTATGCTCATATGCCTTGAGCCTTGTGCATTGCACATTTAACTGTTTGTGTTGACTGTTGATCATTATCTCATTTTGCTTTAACTATGAGTTGTATACTGATGTTGTTTGACTGGTTTCAGGTACCCTTAGTTGCTTAGTTCTTTAAGAACTTGATTTGCTTTGCTTTATAGCAATTTGCATTGAGGTATAATTCCTTATCTTCATGTAGTCTGGAAGACCTGGCCTGTTACTTGGCCAGGCAACTGTCTGAAGTCCTCCTTAAGAGGCAATGTTTTTGAGTGTTTACCTTTGTCCCAAGCAGGAAAAGTCCTCATTTGAGGCAATTGGTAGATCAAAGAGATATGTAGCCTATCTCCTACTATTCTGTGAGTCATTCACCTTGCTCCACTACTTGTGTTGATGCATAGTGAGTAAAAACCCAAGATCTATAGAGTCTAACTTGTGGATAGAGTTCCTACCTTCTGAACTCCCACACCTTCTGATATTCAATGCTCTCCCTGACCAGGGATAAGAGCAATGAGGCACACCCCTCATATCCGTTCATCTGCTTCACCTTAGCCCCTCAATGGCAAGGTTAAGAGCACCATTAACCCTATTCCAGTTGGCTTCAATGCCTAACCCTTTGTATGAGCCTCATTGTTTGGTTATAGTGTGTGCTGAATGACTTCATTGATTGATTGCTTACCTCATATGCACATGTTTGCTTGTATGCTTTGTGCATTTATCATCATCATTAATTGCTCATTAGTGCATGATCATTTCATTTGTCTCTGTGACATATCTCTCTGGTTTGCCCATTGAGGACAATTGTAAGACCATTCATTGGCCATTGTTCCTATGATATGGAAGTGAGTATAAGACCATCTCATTGGCCACTCATCTTCTCTTTGCTTGATGCATTTGTTTGTGGTATGTGAGGATGCAACTGTAAGTCCCTGCAAGTTGGCATTTGCTTTCCTATGATCATATGTTGGATATTGGTGTAAGCCCAGACAGATTGGCATCCGGTATCCAAGTTTTGTTTTGTTTAGGAGATTGGTGTAAATCCATCTATTGGTATCCGGTATCCACTTTTTATTTCTTTGTTGAGGAGATTGGTATAAGTCCATAGAGTGGCCTCTGATATCCAGTTTTATTTTAGGAGATTGGTATAAGCCCAGTGATTGGCATCCGGTATCCGCTTTTGTTGACTTTCCCCTTTTGCTTTGCTTGTTTGTTATTACTCATTTCTCATTCCAAAGGACACACTTGAATCATCTTCTATATGATTTCAAGAGGTGAACCTCTTAAGAAGTTTTACACTCCATCCTCATCCATTGCATCCCCATTATGTCCTAAACCTTTTCACGCATTACTTTCAAAACTTGAGATAGATATTGTGCAAACATCTTCATGTTTTTCCAATCAAAAACCTGGACCCCAAGTCCTTGACTTTTTCAAACTCCATTTCATAATACTTCTTTTGAATCAATCTTAATCATACTTTGACTCTACTTTCATAATCATAATCAGTTAACTTCACCCATTCAATTGTTTTGTGGCTTTGTCCATTGTTAATCTTTTCATGCATTAGCCGTAGGTTTCAATTATCATTGTGGTTGATGTTAACCTCACCTTATCCTTAGTGAGTCGACTATAAGACTTCCGTACTGAAAACAGGGTTAACCCCTCTAGTACGTCGAAGCTATCCTCGCATGGTGGATGTTGGTCTTGGTCGAGTTTTCTCCCATTGATAATGAAGAGCCTCAGTGCTATTGTTTAAAATTGAACTCACTAACTTTTGAAAATCTTTTAGTCGAACTACGGCGTTTTGATCCTTACCTTTGATGGAAGGTATGTAGGCAACGGGTTCATCCGTTCGAACACAAAAATAATGAAAATTGTATATTCTTTTCTCATCATCCCAATCATGTTTGCACAATACCTATGTCATAACAAATAACAATTTTCAAACAACAAGTGTGAAAAGGGCTCCCTAGGAGTACCTAGGACGTGATGGGTGCCTAACACCTTCCCATTGCGTAATTTACCCCTTACCCAGACTCTCTGATCTTTTTATTAGTTTTCTACGCGTAAAACTTCTTAGGCTTTTGTTCGCTTTTTAGCCAGTCCTTTGGATAAATAAAAGTGCGGTGGCGACTCGAATTCATTGTATGCTTTGCTTATGATTTAACCAATAGATCATATAGCGACGAATACACCGCTACAGAAAAGTGGCGACTCTGCTGGGGATAAAGATCCTTGGTGGTATTGCCTACTTTTCACCCTTGTTGTGCTATATTGTTATTTGTTATATGACATATTTTTGTACAATTTGGGATAACTGTATTGAT
Source organism: Lathyrus oleraceus (assembly GCF_024323335.1). Lineage (NCBI taxonomy): Eukaryota > Viridiplantae > Streptophyta > Magnoliopsida > Fabales > Fabaceae > Lathyrus > Lathyrus oleraceus. The sequence goes on from NC_066585.1 coordinate 54,489,141, forward strand.
TGTAATGTGTGAATTGCTTGATATACAATTGCTGTTTGCTTTGGTGATCCGTGAGATGAGTTCTATACCCGAACTCGAGTGCACTCTAGGATAGGAGAATGGCATAGTCTTGTTGACTGGTGTGGAGTATTCCTTAGCCAGTTGACTTGCGAGTCCATTCACTTGGTGGAGGTCATGTTGAACTAATAATGTCACACAAGTTATTTGTGGTTAGGCATTATTCTTTCAATCATGTGCCGTAGAAGCCAAGGACCTTAGTTTACCAAGCCCATCTTGGCCTATTTTTTAGGACGTAGTGCGGAGGTCGTTCAGATGTAAGTTCTGATACGATTGTTACGCGATACTACACTCATGAGAGTTTCTCTTGAGAATATTTTTGGAATACGAGTATTCGTTCCTCCGATAATATTCGAAAGATGGAACGATGATTATGGGAACCTCTGATAGAACATGTCTGATAGGTTTAAACCCTAGTACACTCCCTTTGGGTGGTTCTTAACCGAGACTCCATGCTCGTGACTCTCAACAAACCCGTGATTCGTGGTTGAGTCGTTCAGACAACCTTAATATCAATGGAACCTGGGTGTTGATCAGGTGTAAAACCTAAATCCACCGAAATGGATGGTTGATATTAAGAATGTCAGAGCCGGTTCATGTACCGTTAATATCAATGGAACTTGGGTGTCGATAAGGTGAAAACCTAAATCCACCAAAATGGATGATTGATATTAGGGATACATTGAGCTTTCCCATGACCTTTGTTTGGTGTGCCTTGCTTGATCCTTGAGTGTGATTGTTGCATTCATACATTCATGCATTCATCCGCATTCATGTCATCAGAAGAAGAAAATTTTCAAGGAACTTAAAAGGGTTTATTTGCAAAATTTTCAGACATGGAAAGACCAAAAAGGCATACAAAGAAGTACAGCTTTAGACAGCCCGATGTAAAAGAGTTAAGGAATCTGACATCGTATGTATTAGATCCCTTGGGTTTCAAAGCTCGATATGGGAAGCTCCTACCTCTGCTCACTACTCAAGTTGACGAAGGCCTGATGAGTACTCTAGCTCAGTTCTACGATCCGTTGCATCACTGCTTCTTATTTCCGGACTTCCAGCTGTTGCCGACTTTGGAGGAGTATTCTCACCTCATTGGGATCCCGATCTTGGATCAAGTGCCGTTCAGTGGCCTAGAGAGTATTCCATCTGCTCAAGAGATTGCCAGCTTGTTGCACATAGATGAAGATCTGATTAGAGCTAATCTGACTACCAAAGGCGGAATCCAGGGTTTTCCTTCCGAGTTCCTCATTGATCAAGCTACCTTTTACGGGAAGGCCATGAGTGAGGATGCCTTTGAGGCTCTATTCGTGCTGCTCATCTATGGATTAGTGCTATTTCCCAACTTCGACAAGTTCGTGGACATGAACGCCATTAGGATCTTCTCAGTTCTTAATCCCGTTCCGACTTTGTTGGGCGATGCCTACGTTTCTTTGCATCTGAGGAATGCAAAAGGTGGTGGAGTTATTGTCTGTTGTCTACCCCTGCTGTACAAGTGGTTTATTTCGCACTTGCCGCAGACAGTTGCTTTCAAGGAGAACAAGGGATGTCTACGGTGGTCTCAGAGACTCATGTCTCTCACCAATGATGATATCACCTGGTATGATCGCGTGTATGATACCGTCCAGATCATCGACTATTGTGGTGAATTCCCTAATGTGCCTCTTCTTGGCACATGTGGTGGGATCAGCTACAATCCTATTCTCGCACGACGTCAGCTTGGGTTCCCCCTAAAGGATAAACCTAATAACATTCTGTTAGAAGGTGTATTCTTTCAGGAGGGTAAAGATCCCCAAGGGAGGAATTGCTTGGAGTTGAGAGAAGAAGACCTTTCGCGTGCTTGGATCCGTGAAAGGGAGGAATTGCTTCAGCAGCTTAAGGAGAAGGACGCTATGATTGAGTTCCTTGAGCATCGAGTGATCGACGATCCAAACGACACTTGGACTTCTCTGCTTCCTCAGTCTTCCAAATTCTGGAAAAGGAGGTATGATCGACTGGCAAAGGAGAAAGCAGACATGGAAGCGGCCTATGAGAGAGAGATCAAGAAGTTGTGCACTTCTCGTCTTCCAGCATCCCGAGCTTCTAGGGATCCATAGGATGTTATTTGCCTTTTCTCTTTGTAATAATCAAAAACGCTGTATTTCTTTGTCTCAATATATTGAATGAAATATTTTTCATGAGAAATCAAAATGCTTTAATTATTCAAAATATTGCAAATAATACCCTAAGGGTTCCTTGAAAATAAACAAAGCATCTGCACAAGCATTTCATGCATCATTTTTGCATAAGCAGGTACCCTTTGTTTCTGGTCTTCTTGTCCTAACCTTGTGTCCTTCATTTATTTTGAAGACAAGCTGACTCACCGGTATTATACGCGAGTCAATTCTGCAAGAGTGATGGAGCATCTAGAACAAGAGAATAGAGAATTGAAGGAAGAGGTCGCCAGACTTGGCGCTTTGATGGAGCAACTCCTCGCTGCTCAAAATCAACCTTCTCCACCTCCTGCAACTCCTCCCCAGAGGACGGTCATCTCAGAGGTTGCCACTTCGACTGTGCCAGTCAGTGCTCACGTGCCCAACGCTATGCCAGCCGGGTTCCCTTGGGGAATGCCTCCAGGTTTTATGCCTGATCGGCCCGCTCCAACTTTCGCTAACATGCCGGCATCTAGCCCGGTCCCTGTCGCCGCTCCTCCTGTCGTGCATACCATGCCAAGGGTGAACGACACCATCTATCACTCCGAGCCGTCTGAGGGCCCGGACGTTTATGAAAAGATGGACGCCATGAACGACCAATTCCTCGAGCTGAGGAAGGAATTGAAGACTCTTCGAGGCAAAGATCTCTTCGGCAATTCTGCTGCCGAGCTCTGTCTTGTTCCCGGTGTGAAGATACCGATCAAATTCAAGGTCCCTGACTTTGAAAAGTATAAGGGGAACACCTGTCCACTTGCTCACCTGGTCATGTACGCCAGGAAGATGTCGACACAGATTGATAATGATCAACTTCTGATCCATTATTTCCAAGATAGTCTGTCTGGTGCCGCGCTCAGATGGTACATGAGCTTGGACAGTGCCAACATCAGATCCTTCAATGACCTTGGCGAAGCTTTCGTCAAACAATATAAGTACAACGTCGATATGGCGCCTGACCGAGATCAACTCAGGTCCATGTCGCAGAAGGACAAGGAAACGTTCAAGGAGTATGCCCAGAGATGGCGAGAGCTGGCAGCTCAGATCACTCCACCGCTAGAAGAGAAGGAAATGACCAAGATCTTCTTGAAGACTCTTGGCTCATTCTATTATGAGCGAATGGTAGCAAGCGCGCCCTCTGATTTCACCGAGATGGTGAACATGGGGATGCGTCTCGAAGAAGGTGTCCGTGAAGGACGGTTGGCAAAGGATGATAGCTCTTCTTCTAAACGATATGGGACGTTTAAGAGGAAAGAAGGGGAAGCACATGCTGTGCAATCTCAGCCCAAGCATAGAAGACCCTCTGTTCAGAGGAAGCCCGCACGTCATCAGCACCAGGTGGCTCATGTAGCACCTGTTTTCAAAGACAATGCTCAGCAACATCAGCAATATCAACATCAACAATATCAGCATCAGCAGCAATATCAACAACCACAGTACCAACAACAACAGTCTCGTCCACAGCAACAGGCTTACCAGCCTCGTGGCAGCACAAGTAATCAAGCGAATATGAGTTATGATAGGAAGAAGATCAGTTTTGATCCGATTCCCATGTCCTACGCAAAATTGTATCCCTCTCTAATAGAGCGGAAGCTGATTACTCCGAGAGACCCTCCGGCTATACCGGTCAACCCTCAGTGGTGGTATAAGCCTGACCTGCACTGTGTCTATCATTCTGGCGCTCCGGGCCACGATATAGAGAATTGTTTTCAGCTGAAGACCAAGGTTCAGGACCTTGTGAGGTGTGGTATTCTGAGTTTTGAAGATTCAAGCCCAAACGTCACCAAAAACCCATTGCCGCCACATGGGAAATCTGTCAATATGATTCAGGAATGCCTTGGGAAGTACAAGGTCAGATATGTGAGCCACATCAGGCAGTCGTTGGTGGAATTACATCGTTTGCTATGTCAGTACAGCTACTTGGAGCATAACCATGACAAGTGCCGCGTCTGCTCGGTTAATCGCTTGGGTTGCGACCAGATACGCAGAGAGCTTCAAAAGCTATTGGATGAAGGAACCATTGAGATTCTGCAGAATCGCAATGTTGATGAAGACGAGCCTGAAGTGAATGTCATTTCACCAGTGTTCAAGTTGCCCGAGCCTGTTGTTATCCGTTACAATAGCAACAAGCCGAAGGCTTCCCCTTCTCTGGTCATTAAACCAGCAGGCCCCGTGCCCTATTCATCTGACCGAGCTGTGCCATTCCGATACAACCCTGTTGCTGTCCAAGATGGGGTAGAAGTGCCTTTACCTTCCACTTCCGTAACCACTATCGCTGATGTAAGTGGGTTGACCCGAAGTGGTCGTGTATTTTCTGCGCCTCCTAAGGCCGTTGCTTCTGAATCTGCTGAACGTCCGGTTGGGACCGCTGTCAATGTTCAGAATCCGGCACTTGATGTTGCCAAACCATCCTCCTCCGTACAAAAAACTCCTGTTTCTTAAGTTGGCCCAAGTGGCATTGTAGATGAAGAATCTGATGAGATGCTGAGGCTCATCAGAAAGAGTGAATACAACATTGTAGACCAGCTTCTACAAACACCATCCAAGATTTCCATTCTTTCTCTGCTGTTGAATTCAGAACCCCATAGGGAGGCTCTGCAGAAAGTCTTGGATCTGGCGTACGTTGATCACGACGTCACCCTTGAGCAGTTTGATAGTATTGTTGCAAACATCACCGCTTGCAACACTTTGAGCTTTTGTGACGCTGATCTCCCTGAGGAGGGAAGAGACCACAACATGGCCTTACACATCTCCAGGAATTGCAAATCTGATGCAATGTCCAATGTGCTGGTGGACACTGGATCTTCTCTAAATGTATTGCCAAAATCCACACTTTCTCGATTGTCATACCAAGGTCCTCCTATGAGGCAGAGTGGGGTTGTTGTGAAAGCATTTGATGGGTCGCGCAAGACCGTGATTGGGGAAGTTGATCTCCCAATCAAAATTGGACCAAGTGATTTCCAGGTTACCTTCCAGGTAATGGATATCCACCCATCATATAGCTGTCTCTTAGGCAGACCATGGATTCACGAGGCTGGCGCCGTGACATCCACCCTACACCAGAAGTTGAAATTTGTCAAAAACAAGAAACTGGTTGTGGTAAGGGGAGAAAAGGCTCTCCTGGTTAGCCATCTGTCTTCTTTCTCGTACATTGACGCAGAGGATGAAGTTGGAACTCCCTTCCAAGCTTTGTCTATTGATAAACCAATCGAGAAGAAGTCTCCTTCATTCACTTCCTACCGAGATGCAAAGCTGGCCATTGAATGTGGTGCAGTTGCTGGATTAGGGAAGGTGCTTGAACTTGAAGATAACAGATCCCGGGCTGGCATTGGCTACTGTTCTGGGGCATTTAATGAGCAAGGTTTGTTCAAGAGTGGAGGATTCATCCATGACGATCAACCAGAAGAGGAAGTTGCTGCTATCATTGAAGAAGATGCAGAGGATATGAACAATTTTGTTATTCCTGGTGGTGTCTGCCACAATTGGGTCGCTGTAGATGTTCCTACAGTCATTCATAGATCAGAGTAATTGTTCATTTTGTTTAAAACCCTTCTCCCATGCCAAAAGGAGAAGTGATGACATTGTTGGCAAAGCATATATACAATGATGTTTTCATTCAATTAATTGCATTGTTAAAACATTTGTTTTTCCTTTGTTTTCACTTTTTGCTTTTTTTGCATTGAAATCAGTGATCACAAAAAACCCATAAAAAAACAAGAATAAAAACAATCATTTTTCATCTGCATAATGGTTTGTTTGTTCAAATTCTAAAGTTTTTCCTTAACCAAAATCATTATGCAGGTTGATCCTAAAACCCATTGAACATAATGATCCAACGCCATCTCCCAATTTTGAATTCCCTGTATTTGAGGAAGAAGAAGATGACGTTGAGGGGATTCCTGATGAGATTACCTGTCTCCTTGAGCACGAAGAGAAGATCATTCAGCCGCATCTCGAAGACTTGGAAACAATCAACTTGGGGTCTGAGGATTGTGTTCGTCTGGTGAAGATTGGGGCACTTCTTGAAGAGTCTGTCAAAGAAGATTTGATCAGTTTGCTACGAGAATATTCAGATATCTTTGCTTGGTCCTATGAAGACATGCCGGGTTTGGATACAGATATTGTGCAACATTTCCTGCCTTTGAAGCCTGAGTGCGTGCCTGTAAAGCAGAAGCTCAGAAGAACTCATCCAGATATGGCAGTGAAGATCAAAGAGGAAGTTTAGAAGCAGATTGATGTGGGGTTTCTGGTGACTTCTACATACCCTCAATGGGTGGCCAGCATTGTTCCTGTTCCTAAGAAGGACGGAAAAGTCCGCATGTGCGTTGATTACAGAGATTTGAATAAAGCTAGTCCGAAAGATGATTTTCCTCTACCACACATTGACATGTTGGTAGACAATACAGCTAAATTCAAAGTCTTTTCCTTTATGGATGGATTTTCCGGATATAATCAGATCAAGATGGCACCAGAGGATATGGAGAAGACAACATTCATCACACCTTAGGGAACATTCTGTTATCGAGTGATGCCCTTCGGTTTGAAGAACGCCGGAGCCACGTATCAACGAGCTATGACTACCTTGTTCCATGATATGATGCACAAGGAGATAGAGGTCTATGTTGATGATATGATTGCTAAGTCCCGAACGGAAGTTGAACATGTTGAGCATTTGTTGAAGCTTTTTCAGCGTTTGAGGAAATTCCAGCTTCGTCTGAATCCGAACAAATGTACATTTGGAGTCCGTTCCGGCAAATTGTTAGGTTTTGTGGTAAGTGAAAGAGGTATTGAAGTTGATCCTGCAAAGGTCAAAGCAATACAAGAGATGCCTGCACCCAAAACTGAGAAGCAAGTCCGAGGTTTTCTTGGCCGCTTGAACTACATTTCCAGGTTTATATCCCACATGACTGCCACATGTGCGCCGAGGTTTTCTCGGTACTCTATGCTTGAGAAGACGTGTTTTGCTTTAGCTTGGGATGCTAAGCGTTTGCGCCAGTACATGATAAATCATACAACTTGGTTGATATCCAGAATGGATCCAATTAAGTATATCTTCGAGAAGCCTGCTTTAACTGGGAGGATTGCCCGTTGGCAGATGTTGTTGTCTGAGTATGATATTGAGTATCGAGCTCAGAAAGCTATCAAAGGTAGTATCTTGGCTGACCATTTAGCGCACCATCCGATTGAAGATCACCAGTCTGTTCAGTATGACTTCCCTGATGAGGAAATTCTGTATTTGAAGATGAAAGATTGCGATGAGCCTACACTTGATGAAGGTCCGGAACCTGGTTCCAGATGGACGATGGTGTTCGATGGCGCTGTTAATCAATATGGAAATGGAATTGGGGCAGTGATCATTACTCCTCAGGGTTCGCACATTCCGTTTACAGCAAGGCTAACTTTCAAATGCACGAATAATATGGCGGAGTATGAAGCCTGTATTATGGGACTTGAAGAATGCATTGACTTGAGAATCAAGTATCTTGACGTCTATGGTGATTCGGCCTTGGTTGTCAATCAGATCAAGGGTGAATGGGAGACGAATCAGCCTGGTCTCATTCCGTACAGAGATTATGCAAGGAGAATTTCAACATTCTTTACAGAAGTTGAATTTTATCATATTCCTCGAGAGGATAATCGGATGGCAGATGCTCTTGCTACGCTTGCTTCCATGATTGTAGTCAGACGGTGGAATGATGTCCCCAATATTACTGTGATGCGCTTGGACAGACCAGCTCACATATTTGCAATCGAAGAAGTGAAAGATAACAAGCCTTGGTATTTTGATATCAAGAATTTCCTCCAGAACCAGGTCTACCCGCCTGGGGCATCTGTAAAAGACAGGAAAACTTTGAAAAGGTTGTCAGGCAGTTTCTACCTTAGTGGTGAAGTGCTGTATAAGAGAAATTTCGATATGGTTTTGCTCAGATGCGTGGATAGACACGAAGCAAACCTGTTGATGACTGAAGTCCATGAGGGTTCATTTGGTACTCATTCCAACGGACATGCCATGGCTAAGAAGATGTTGAGAGCAGGCTACTATTGGCTGACAATGGAGTCTGACTGTTGCAAGTATGTGAAGAAATGTCACAAGTGTCAAATTTATGCGGATAAGATTCATATTCCTCCGACACTCCTGAATGTGATTTCATCACCATGGCCTTTCTCTATGTGGGGAATCGACATGATCGGCAATATTGAGCCGAAAGCGTCCAATGGACACAGGTTTATTCTCGTAGCAATTGATTACTTCACCAAATGAGTTGAAGCCGCTTCGTACGCGAATGTAACCAGGCAGGTGGTTGTGAAGTTTATCAAGAACCAACTGATTTGCCGTTATGGTGTGCCAGAGAGGATCATTACTGATAATGGATCCAATCTGAATAACAAGATGATGGATGAGTTGTGCGCTGAATTCAAGATTACACACCATAATTCCTCTCCCTACAGACCTAAGATGAATGGGGCTGTTGAAGCTGCTAATAAGAATATCAAGAAGATTATCCAGAAAATGACTGTCACGTACAAAGATTGGCATGAGATGCTGCCATTTGCTCTGCATGGATATCGTACGTCTGTACGCACTTCAACAGGGGCAACCCCTTTTTCTCTTGTTTACGGCATGGAAGTTGTTCTCCCAGTAAAGGTGGAGATCCCATCAATGAGAGTCTTGATGGAAGGCAAGTTGACTGATGCTGAATGGATTCAGAGTCGTTATGACCAATTGAATTTGATTGAGGAGAAGCGGTTGACTGCCATGTGCCATGGTCAGTTATATCAACAGAGAATGAAGAAAGCATTCGATAAGAAGGTCAAGCCTCGTGTGTTCCGAGAAGGTGACCTGGTGCTCAAGAAAGTCTTGTCTTTCGCGCCCGATTCCAGGGGCAAGTGGACTCCAAACTACGAGGGTCCATATGTTGTCAAGAGAGCCTTTTCAGGCGGTGCTTTGATGCTTACAACAATGGATGGGGAGGATTTCACTCGTCCTGTGAATTCAGATGCAGTCAAGAAATACTTTGCCTAGAAAAAAAAAAGAAGTATATGCAAATGAAAAACAGAATAGCTCGCTAAGTTGAAAACCCGAAAGGGCGGCTTAGGCAAAAATGAGCGTCTCGGTGGAGAACCCGCAAGGGTAATCCAGGCAAAAATTAGAGACTTGAAAAAAAATATATATTTGCATCCCACTAGATTGAGTACCTCACTCTAGGGCAATCTAGGCAAAAATTAGGGATTTGGCAAGTAACTGCATCCTGACAAGACTTTCTGTTCCACAGCTGTCATTTCGTCAGAAGATTCTCGATTCGTCGTCAACTGAAGCTTCGGATACATCAGGATTCAAATTGGTAGAGAAAGGATCATTATGTTCAATGTAGCCCTCTTCCAATATATATCACTGATTTCAAATTTGTACAAATCTATGGAGTCTTGCCATTTGCAGGCTACCATTCCATCGAATCAATTTGAGCTTTTTATCCAATTATTTGCACTCTTATTTGTTTCAATTCAACAAATGTTTTGCATGTTTTTAAATTGATAAAATATCATTGTTTTATACAAATCAAAAATTTTTCAAAAATTGTCGTTTTAAACAAAGTGAATATTCACAAGTTGAAAGGATGCTCAAAGAATATCTCAGTGCTCTCCCGAGGGTGGCATGATTTCCGACAGGTAAGACATTCGTTCATATTCCTGGCTTGGCTGTATCCGTTCTTCTCCAGATTTTTGTTGTTGGGGTTGTTCCCCAAGCAGAGATTGTTGTTGGGGTTGTTCCCTAAGTAGAGCTTCTGTTGAGATTTCGATTCCCAGAGCAGAATGGTTGTTGAAGACTCATTCGCTTCTCCCGCGGTAGTCCCTCATCGTGGACGTTCCCATTTTTGAAAGATTCGGTGGTTAGTGGTTTGATGCCCTGATACCCCATCACTCCCTAGTGCAGTTGCCAGCAGAGTTGTTTGTTTCCTCAGCACGATCGCTTTCCTTTTGAAAGACTTGGTAAGTCAGTGGTTTGAGACCCGGTACTTTACCCTTTCCCCGGCAGTCGTCCGCGGATTTGTTGCTGTCTCTCCATCAGAGTGCTTTTTCCCCTTCCGCAGGGCAGGATTTATTTTCCCATACAGTGGTTGGTTGGGTTGACATCCCAGTATTTCAACCATCTTTTCCTCAGCATAGTCTGCAGAACGTTTGTTGTGGCAGTTTCGCCTGTTGAACGCTCCTTCAATCCCCGACAGGGTCGGTTAGTGGCTCTAGCATCCAGAGAACGAATTGATTTCCTGACTGTTTGTGATCCCCAGTAGAGTGGCTCCTATTGCAGAATCTAGTTGTTGCGATCAGTTTGCTATGTGTATTTTCCCCAAGTAGAGTGGCTTGTTGCAGAATCTACTTGTGTGGTACATTCTCCTTCAGTGGGTTGTTCCCCCAACGGAGTTATGTGGAGTTGCCTCTACAGCAGTTCGTGCTTGCGCAATGCACCTTTTATTTCTCAGTTGACTCTGGGATCCCCTGCAGATATCTTGGGATTTCTCTTGTTCCCTAACAGATTCGTCTTTGTGGCTACCTTTTGCCTGTTGTGACTTTCTGTACTCTTAGTCGGGTTGTTTGCTGATTCATCACTCGGAAATTTGGTTTCCTGATATCTCTAACCCTCTGCTTCCTCAGCAGTACCCGCAGATCTTTGCTTCTCAGCATATAGATCTCCGCAGATTGGCTCTCCAGTTGGTTTTTTCCCCTGGAAGTATAATACCGGGCGTTTGATTCCTGGACTTGGTTGTGTTAGAATTGTCTGTTTTGTCAGCATTCATCAAACATAAATCACGCATATTCATGCATACTCATAAACATTCAGATATTCATGTTGCATTTCTTGCCATATATCCTTTGTTTGTTATTCCCTGCTATGGTGGTACAGAACTTCTTTACAGATTTCCCCTAGCAGATGTCGGGTGTTTAAATCTCTCCATATAGAGTCAGCCCCATAAGCAGAAAATGTTTCCTTTCCTTCTGCAGTTCCCCACTGAGATATATCCTCGTGGATGACGGTTTCTTCCGTTTCCTCCCAACACATATATTGGGATGGATTTTCCTATTTGAGTTACATTCTCATTAGGACGTGTCTTGATTCAGTCTGTCTTTTCGGATTATTCCTGAACTGGCTATTTGTCACAAGTCTTGTGCTTCCCAGTGGGTTGTTCCCCAGCGGAGTAGTTTTTTGGTTTTCTACCTAACAGTCGGTAGTTGTAAATCCTATTTTCCTGCTCTCCAGCAGTTTGTGGTTTGTTATAAGCCCTATTTTGGTTTCCCGTGCGGATTTGTGATTTGTTCTATCCCTACGCGGAGTTGTTGGTCTTCTACCCCGTATTCGGTAGATATAAACCCTAATTTTATGGTTATCCCCACCAAAGTTTGGCCTTCTGCCTACAAACCAGCAGTCGTAAGTCCTATCTTTGTGGTTTTCTACCTACAAACCGGTAGTTGTAAACCCCATTTTCTCCACTTGCAGAGTTAACTTTGTTGTTCATCCCAACCGATGACAATTCCCTCTTTGTGGTTATCTCCATCTAGTTCTTGATGTTGATTTTCCTTTTGCTTGGATGAGTTGCTCAGATCAGCACTTATATCCCCAGCAAGTCTTTTGTGGATAATTGTCGTATGCTAGCAATTTTATCCCCAGCGGGTCCTTTCACCTTTTGTCAGTGTTTGTGTTCCCCGGATCGTTGATTTTTCATCAATGCATCCCAGCGAGTCTTCTTTCATTTACCCTCTTTGTTGGTAATGTTTGTTGCTCCCTTTGATTGGTCATCATTATATACCTAGTTTGGTATCCCGATGCCTTTCTTTTCGGATTTTATCCTATAAACAACCTACAACCCGGTTAAGGATAATCTTCCATGCGAGGTTATTATTCACGTTTTGACGGCTATGAATAATATATCTCATGCACTCTTCAGTCGAAGCCTCTCGTGTTTCCCTGGTCGAGTAAGATTCGTTTTTTCCCTTTGCGGAATCGAATATTTCTTTGTTGTCAGATAATTGCCGGATGCTTGCAATTTATCCTTTGAGTTGTCTTTCGTTTACCCATACGCTTGGTATCGATTGTCTCCCTTTTTGGTTAGTCACCTATTATATACTTCGGTATCTCTGGTGTCTTTTCCTTTCGAGTATATTATTCACGTTTTGACGGCTATGAATAATATATCTCATGCGCTCTTTGGTCGGAATCCTTTGTTGATCTTCCCCAGTCGAGTAAGATTTGTATTCCTTGTGGAATCGAGTGCCCATCCTATAAACAAGTCTGCTGTTCTAGCTTTCTTCAGGGTGATGAGTGTTTTGGAACACAAACCAATTCACGTTTTCGGATCTTATCCTATAAACAACCTACAACCCGGTTCAGGATAATCTTCCATGTGAGTATTTTATCCACGTTCTGACGGCAATGGATATTATATCTCGTTCGCTCTTGAGTCAATCTTTTGATTGTTTTTCTCCGCAGAGTAAGGTTCGTATTCCTTGTGGAATCGAATATCCATCCTATAAACAAGTTTGCTTTCGCTCTCTTCAGGATGATGAGTGTCTTGGAACACAAACCAATTCACGACTTCGGATTTTATCCTATAAACAACCTACAAACCGGTTCAGGATAATTTTCCATGCGAGTACATTATCTACGTTTTGACGACTATAGATAATATATCTCATGCACTCTTTTGTCGAACACTTTGTTTGTTTCCCCAACTGAGTAAGATTTGCATTCTTTATAGAATCAAATATCCATCCTATAAACAAGTTTGCTTTCGCTCTCTTCAGGATGATGAGTGTTTTGGAACACACACCAATTCACGTCTTTGGTCGGTCACCTGTTACATAACTACAACCCGGTATCCTTGGTGTTCCTTCCCGAGTTTGTTACCCTTATACCGGTAACACCTCGTTTCTTTGGGTGATCCCCAGTGGAGTTTCCTTTTGCTTCTCCCCAGGAGTCAGCTTGTGTCTTTCCAATGGATGTTCTCCTTTGGAAGTTTTCTTTTCCCCAGTGTGAGTCCTTCACTCCCCAGTGAGGCCTCCAGTCTGATTTCTGTTACCTCCTAATCAGAGTCGTGTCTCGTTCACGCTGTGTCAGTTTTGTCTTTCCCCAACTTGAAGTCGTGTCCTGCTCACGCATTCTTTTCTTTTACTATCCCCAACAAGAGTCTTGTTAGAGTCTCCGTTCCTGGTGAGTGTATTACTCCAATGGATCGTCTTTTCTTCTGTGTGAACTGTATCCCCACAGAATTTGTGTCTTTTGCATGCATACATTTGCATCATGAGGTCTCTTAGGGACCAAAATTTGTCTCATTACTGTTATTTAAGCCCATTCTACCGCGTCGAGATGAAGATTTCTAAACTTCACTTCTCCGGCTAGAATGACCTTAAATAGGGGCATCTGTAAGACCCCAATTTTGGCCCTAAGATCCCTCATGGCCCATATCATCTCATATCATGGCCTCAAGGATCATTGCATGCCCTAGCTTCCCTCCTAGTGGGTGGGTTACCTTGTGAGTGTGGTTCTTGATCACCAAGCATGTCTTGCATTTGTATATCATTGCTTTTCATATGTTTGCTAACCCAAAAATACAAAAATATTATCATCTAACCATGTTACTTGCAGATGAAGCCAATTAGGTCAAATCAGTCAAAGTCAGTCATTGAGATAGATGGTGGCCATTCTTGAAGAATTTGGGCACCATGATCATTCATCAAGAGTTCATATGAGTTGTGGTATCATTTGGAATCAAGATCTCAAGGGATTAGGGTTTGGAATTCATCAGAACATGGTTCAGTCAACCAAAACCCTAACAAAGTCAACTGTTGATCAACTGTGCATTTAATCAGTGATTTGATGATGGGAGTTGGTTTGAGAGGTCTCATTCATGTCCATATAAGCCTCATATAACATGTCAAACATCATCATGGAAGAATTTGAAGTCAAACAAGAAATTTCCAAAAATAGAAAGTTGACCTGTAATTGGAATTTGCCAAAAATGGAAACTTCTTGATCCTCAACTTACATCATCATACAAGCTTCAAATGAATTTTTGCCCAACATGAAAGTTGAAGATCTTGTTCTCCCGTTTCCAAAAAGTCCAAGAACACTCAATTCCCATGTATGGTTGGCAAGTTATGATCAAATCATTCTCAAAAAATTTTGAACTTCAAAGTGGCATATCTTCCAAACCATTTGGCCAAATTGGGTGGGGTTTTTTGCTACAAGTCATATTTGATGCCCTCTTTCCAAATCTTCCATCACATTTTACCAAAACTCAACCAAGCAAAATGGCATTTTTGAAGTGGTTTGAATTATTTCAAGTGAGGTGAAAAAGTGACCTTTCAAAATAATCATTTCCAACACTTTGTACCATTGGCAAATGTTCAGAATTGGTATTTAGGATGTGGTTTAGGCCCAATTTCGTGCAGTCTCATACACCCCATGCAACTTGATTTGGTTTTTAGCAAAATTGGTAAAACATGTCATTTAACCAAATTATGATTAACACTTCCATTAACCATGCTTATACTCCATTAATCAGACTATATATGTTTCATTCTCTGCTGAAAAGCCCTAGCAGCCACAACTCTCACAAACAGACCAAAATCTGATATTCTCTCAAGCTTTCATTTTCTTGATGGGAAACTTTTTCTGAAAAAAACTCAAAGGACCTCGAGCTCAGTTTGATTGTTTCATCACATACCATCATCTTGGAACCATTTGCTAGCCTCACATCTCAACTGTAAGCAAGGATCCAGCTCTGCTACATCAAAGCTCTTCCATGGCAACTTTCGATTTAAGCTTTTCCAAACATTGCTGAGCCAAAACCCTTCACTCATCCATCATTTGGAAGCTTGTAGAACAACTGTTTCAGCTGTTTGAAGCCAAAGAACCACTGCATCACAACTGTACTTCAATCTTGGTAAAAATTCGACTCTCTTATTTCACTAAATCATGCTATGCTTTGTGAAGATCCTTTCATGCTGATTCTATTGAGCTTTAAATCAATGAAAATGGTTGAGTAATTTGAAAGTTATGCTGAAATGAAATTTGATGTTCTAATATGTTTTTGCATGATTCTTCTTTGTTGGCTCGTTTTGATGAAAATGAATGTTAGATTATGAATGTGTGTTGTTTGCTGAGTTGAATGGTATCCTTATTTTCCATTTTTGGGACAAAATTTTTTTTACGATTTGGATGATGATGAACAGTAACGAGGAACCCTAATGCATAAACCCATATCGTGTTTCTTCATTTGTTTTTCTGTTTTGCATGAAGGTGTCCTGTACCATTGCCATGTTTCTTCATTTGTTTTTCTGTTTTGCATGAATGTACTTATGGATGTCTAGTTTACATGTGATTTTTCCTGGAATTTTGGAATGCATTTTCTAATTGTTTGGGATTTTCTCCCCTGTTTGGTCATATGTTGACTTTTTGTGACACATGTTCTCATTTGCTTTGTGAAATTCTCATGCATTATTGGATGGACATGAAATTTGATATGTGAATTGTAGACATCTTAAGCTTTGTCATGGTGTTGATCCCATTAATTTCTCATATGTTGTCACTGTTTTATGAATTATTCAAGTTGGTGCATGTTTGGTTGACTTCTATGAGTATGCTTGAACTTGCTTTGACTTTCTGATTTTCATTGACCTACTTACTTTGATCCAAATGAGATGAAATTTGGTATGCATATCATGTTATGGTTGATGTTTGATCATGAATTATTTGATGATTTATTGAAATGTTTATGATTGGTTTTCAGTTAAGTCTTGCTGTTGACTTCTATGAGCTTCTATATGCCATGCTTTGACCTAATTTGCTTGTGAAATCATAATGATGAATGATATGAATTTGAAACCAATTGAGTTTGTTTCTTGATTGTTTGAACTTGATTTTGGACACTTGTCACTTGCTGTTTTGACTTTCTTATCCCTTTTGACCCTAGGCTTGTCCTAGTGGTCATGTTGCTCATGTTTGAGTTCATATGTTTCAGGTTAAGCAACAAATGCTCCAAAAAGATCAATACAAATTGTTTGAGCTTGATTAATTGTCATGAACTAACTTGTTTTGGTTTTGTAGGTTGCTATGCTCATATGCCTTGAGCCTTGTGCATTGCACATTTAACTATTTGTGTTGACTGTTGATCATTATCTCATTTTGCTTTAACTATGAGTTGTATACTGATGTTGTTTGACTGGTTTCAGGTACCCTTAGTTGCTTAGTTCTTTAAGAACTTGCTTTGCTTTGCTTTATAGCAATTTGCATTGAGGTATAATTCCTTATCTTCATGTAGTCTGGAAGACCTGGCCTGTTACTTGGCCAGGCAACTGTCTGAAGTCCTCCTTAAGAGGCAATGTTTTTGGGTGTTTACATTTGTCCCAAGCAGGAAAAGTCCTCATTTGAGGCAATTGGTAGATCAAAGAGATATGTAGCCTATCTCCTACTATTCTGTGAGTCACTCACCTTGCTCCACTACTTGTGTTGATGCATAGTGAGTAAAAACCCAAAATCTATAGAGTCTAACTTGTGGATAGAGTTCCTACCTTCTGAAGTCCCACACCTTCTGATATTCAATGCTCTCCCTGACCAGGGATAAGAGCAATGAGGCACACCCCTCATATCCGTTCATCTGCTTCACCTTAGCCCCTCAATGGCAAGGTTAAGAGCACCATTAACCCTATTCCAGTTGGCTTCAATGCCTAACCCTTTGTATGAGCCTCATTGTTTGGTTATAGTGTGTGCTGAATGACTTCATTGATTGATTGCTTACCTCATATGCACATGTTTGCTTGTATGCTTTGTGAATTTATCATCATCATTAATTGCTCATTAGTGCATGATCATTTCATTTGTCTCTGTGACATATCTCTTTGGTTTGCCCATTGAGGACAATTGTAAGACCATTCATTGGCCATTGTTCCTATGATATGGAAGTGAGTATAAGACCATCTCATTGGCCACTCATCTTCTCTTTGCTTGATGCATTTGTTTGTGGTACGTGAGGATGCAACTGTAAGTCCCTGCAAGTTGGCATTTGCTTTCCTATGATCATATGTTGGATATTGGTGTAAGCCCAGACAGATTGGCATCCGGTATCCAAGTTTTGTTTTGTTTAGGAGATTGGTGTAAATCCATCTATTGGTATCCGGTATCCACTTTTTATTTCTTTGTTGAGGAGATTGGTATAAGTCCATAGAGTGGCCTCTGATATCCAGTTTTGTTTTAGGAGATTGGTATAAGCCCAGTGACTGGCATCCGGTATCCGCTTTTGTTGACTTTCCCCTTTTGCTTTGCTTGTTTGTTATTACTCATTTCTCATTCCAAAGGACACACTTGAATCATCTTCTATATGATTTCAAGAGGTGAACCTCTTAAGAAGTTTTACACTCCATCCTCATCCATTGCATCCCCATTATGTCCTAAACCTTTTCACGCATTACTTTCAAAACTTGAGATAGATATTGTGCAAACATCTTCATGTTTTTCCAATCAAAAACCTGGACCCCAAGTCCTTGACTTTTTCAAACTCCATTTCATAATACTTCTTTTGAATCAATCTTAATCATACTTTGACTCTACTTTCATAATCATAATCAGTTAACTTCACCCATTCAATTGTTTTATGGCTTTGTCCATTGTTAATCTTTTCATGCATTAGCCGTAGGTTTCAATTATCATTGTGGTTGATGTAAACCTCACCTTATCCTTAGTGAGTCGACTATAACATAATCAGTTAACTTCACCCATTCAATTGTTTTGTGGCTTTGTCCATTGTTAATCTTTTCATGCATTAGCCGTAGGTTTCAATTATCATTGTGGTTGATGTAAACCTCACCTCATCCCAATCATGTTTGCACAATACCTATGTCATAACAAATAACAATTTTCAAACAACAAGTGTGAAAAGGGCTCCCTAGGAGTACCTAGGACGTGATGGGTGCCTAACACCTTCCCATTGCGTAATTTACCCCTTACCCAGACTCTCTGATCTTTTTATTAGTTTTCTACGCGTAAAACTTCTTAGGCTTTTGTTCGCTTTTTAGCCAGTCCTTTGGATAAATAAAAGTGCGGTGGCGACTCGAATTCATTGTATGCTTTGCTTATGATTTAACCAATAGATCATATAGCGACGAATACACCGCTACACCTACCACTTGATATCTTGATTCAAAATGATGTCACAACTCATATGAACTCTTGATGAATGACCATGGTGCCCAAATTCCTCAAGAATGGCCACCAATGACTGCTCAATGACTGGTTTGACTGATTTGACCTAGCTGGCTTCATCTGCAAGTAACATGGTTAGATGACAATATTTTTGTACCTTTGGTTAATAGATAGATGGAAAGCAATGATACACAAATGCAAAACATGCTTGGTGATCAATTGCATAAAAGTAAATTGAATAAAGTAAATGTTAATTGTCAATAGTTAGTGTTAGTAGTTAGTGTGCCATAAGGCAAATTTAGCGCTATGTTAAGCAGTCGTAATTGGACTTATGTAGAAGACACAACTATTTAAGGCCGGACAATAGACTTTTGGTGTTAATGCATGTTGGAGAATAGTATTATGAACTATGCTCATGAACATACCACATACAAAAATATGCAAAAGGTATGGCCTAATCTCATCCATACTCATATCAATTTTTCAATCAACTAGCATTAGGACTTTTAGATGTCATAGGCCAAATGAAAATGAATGAATGAAGAAGAGGAATGAGATGAAGTGGGAAGGGGATGAATGAGATCACAAATTGGTCAAAGGATAACTTTTACCAAATTAATATCATTCATTCATTTTGGGAGATGGAATATACATTCCATCAATCCCCTAAATCCAATGATATTAACTTGACAAAGTCAAATCAACCTTGACCAAGGCCCAACAACAAACAAGCAAACTCAAACAAGTCAATACAAATGGTCAACAAAATTAAATTGGCATTTATTCAATTAAAAATAATAAAATAGTGCATTTAATTTAAATATGTTTTGTCCATTTCCTAAAATCTCATTAAAACACCAAAGAAATGCCCATGAGATTTATCATATGTCAAACAAGGTCATAGGACCTTGGATAAAAAAATTAATAATTTGTGGATATTTAAAAATATTTTTAAACAATTAAAAACAAATGTAAAATCAATTAATTCATGAAAAATATTAATAATGATCCAAAAAATAATTTTAATTCAGAATATGAAAGAGAAAAATATTTGAAAATATTTGGTGAAAGTCCCATATTTTTTGGATCAATATTGAATTTAATATGAATTATTAAAGAAAATGAAATAAAAATGAAAATTCAGAAATTCTAAATTACGTGGACCATCAGATCTCCCTCATTAATTGAGGTGGTAGATCTGATGGTCCCTAGCGCGTGTTCCACACGTACCTTAGTCAACTGCGTTGTACCAATGGTAATTTAAAGGGACGATCAATATTAAAACGTGAGAGGAGGATCATGTGGTTCAGAGGTTGGCCAAGTCATCGTCGGAGCCAGAGCTCCGGTCATCTTCTCCGGTGGACCTCACCGGACAGGTCAACATGAACCATCACCAAAAAGAAAAGCAAGGACATGATCTTAAAGAGAAAATGGCACTGAGCTCGAATTTGACCTCCATTCATTCCAACTCCACGTATATTGAGAGATATGTGGAATGGAAATTTGAGGTTCATGAACTGAGTTGCTTCGATTTGACCTCAAAGCAACTCAATCTTCTTGCCTACTTTGGTAGGACTTCAGACAACCAAAGAATCAATAGAATTGAGTAAGAATTTGAGAGAATCGAAGAGTTTAAAATTTCTGAAAATTACCTTCAACGGAGGTTTGAACTCGATGGATCTTGATCTTGCTTATGTTTGGACTCACTCTACTTCATTGCAGGAGAAGGATTGAGTGGTTTAGAAGCAATGAATTCCTGGAGAATTGAATTCCAAAACAGTGGAGATTCAAGCTCAAATTCAAATTAATTTATCAGGTTTATCCTTAGAGAAATGAGGGTTTTCAATGGGGAATCAAAGCTGGCGCAATGGTGTTCTTTTTTCTGAGCAATTGAAGCTCTATTTATAGCTGAATTGGTTGATAATTGCACACTCTCTTTCACTTTCCAAAATTGGCAAATGATGATGCAAGTGTGCATGGGCGCGCATAGGTCCATGAAATGATAGCTTGAGGTACAAAATTGCATATCATATGGTTTGAAGTAAGCTTGGATTGCAAGGCAACTGAACATTGATGCTTGAAGATTGATCCATGCCAAATGATATCATCCTGTTTAAGCCATGTGCAGCCTATGCATTTCTCATCAAAAATGAATGAATTTGAGCTCTTTGGAAAAATCACTTGATCAATTGTATAGGTGAAAAGTGACCTATAATGTAACCTCATATCACATGCTCAAAAAAGTTGAATTAGCTTCCACTCCAAAGATCAAAGTTGAAGTAGACACATTGAATTTGATTGTGAAACTTGTAAATCTTGCATCTCATAAAAATTGAGCAAGTTATGGCCTTGGGAAGTTGACTTTCAAATTAGGGTTTAGCAAAAATGACGCATAATGTTTCAACATAGAAAATGATTTTCCAAGCAAAACTAGCTCTAGGTCCCAACATGAAAGTTGTTTGTAATATCATTTAGAGTAAGTTTTCTCTTGGAATAATTTTAATATGGTGAACATTTTAGGAGATAGGGTCTAGGGAGACCCAGTTTTGATTAGATGACTTTATCTGGCCAACCACCATCAACCAACTTGCTAATTTCCAATTATCTTGACTTTCTTGGCTCATGGTAGATCATATATGCATAATATAATAAAATTTGAAGTTTCCCTTGAGAAATTAAATCAATTGGTGATATAGCTTGTTGGAGAAGTTACTCAAGATACCCAGTCAAACTAGGGTTTCCAAGGCAAATCACCCTCAAACTCTTGAAGAAAACTTGATCAATATAACATTTAGAGAACATTAGGACTCATATATGATGTTCATAACCATTCTTGAATCAATTCTTGGTTGTGTTATTTGCTCATGAGGGTCTCAAACCCTAGATGTGATCTTGATGAATCAATCGGGTCATGCCCTACCTACAAAGAAGTTAGGCAAATGCAAAGACATATTTTTGGTATTTTGGTTAGTGAAATGATAAAATACAAGTATGATATAATCACAAAATGCTTGGTGATCTTTCCTAAAAGATACCCAATGAAGGAGGGGTAAGGAGGATGCCAAGGCATGATCCCAATGCTAATGCAGATGATGAAATTGCATGAGGGATGTTAGGGTCAAAATTAGGGTCTTACACTTGGTTATGCTCTTTGTTCACGAGGGTCTCAAACCCTAAATGTCATCTTGATGAATCAATGAGATCATTCCCTACCTACAAAAGAGTTAGACAAATACAAAGATATATTTTTGGTATTTTGGTTAGTGAAATGATAAAATACAAGTATGATATAATCACAAAGTGCTTGGTGATCTCTCCCAAAACAAACCCAATGAAAAGGGGTAAGGAGGATGCCAAGGTATGATCCCAATGCTAATGCTTATGATGGATATATACGATGGATCTTAGGGTCAAAATTGGGGTCTTAAAGCTGCCACTATTTAAGAACATTCTAACTGAGGTGGCGAAGGTTAAAATCTTCATGTCAACTCAGTAGAATGGGCTTAAATAACAACATATAGAAACAAATTTTGGTCCCTAAGAGACCTCATGATGCATATGATATGAATGCAAAAGTAAAAAAAAATTCTTTGTGTGTGTGGGTGGGGGGGGGGGGGGAATACTGCCACAAAGGAAAAGAAATCAGAGAGACCGAAAGTCCGCAGGATTATAAACGCATTTCATAAGGAAAACTCACTGGGGAGACATAGACTCTGAGGGGATAAAAAGGACTTATGCGTAGGCCAGGCTACGACTTAAAACTACTGCGGGACTCGAGGAAATCCATATAAAAAATGGAAAGACTCAGCCGGGGAAACAAACATCTGCCAGGGATACGAATAAGTCATGATAAAACTGAGGTACTTGAATCATGAAGGGGAACAATGATTTCACTAAGGAAATGCGCACTCAACTCAACTGGGGAGAAATAAAATTTCAACATAGGAGGAGCAGAAATCTATTATCTACTACCTGTTTCTAGGTAAGGAGATAATAAAGATCTGACAGAGAGAACATCCATCATCGGTTAAGATGAACATATCAAGGATGACTCGCTGACGAAATTCCAAGAGGGAGTATTCATTACTGGTTACTGGGTAAGAATAACATTACTAGGGAAAACTGCAGAAAATAGGATTTACACTACCACTTACTGGGCAGAAGACCAAGGGTGAGAGTATCCGTCATCAGTTAGGATAAACATATCAAGGATAAACTCAACATGGAAGAAAACCCGTCATCGGTTAGAATGAACATATCAAGGATAGACTTGCCTGGAAATGTCAAGGAGGATACCCGTCATCGGTTAGGATGAACATATCAAGGATATACCAACTGAACAAAAAGGAAGGAATTACATTTATTGAAAACTGGATAGAAAACCGTCGGAGAGAAAATCCGTCACCAGTTAGGATGAACATATCAAGGATTATCTCTACGTGGTGACAAAGTAGGATTTACAACTATCGGTTACTGGGTAGAAGACCAATGAAAAAGAAAATCCGTCACCGATTAAGATGAACATATCAAGGATAGACTCTAAAAAGGGGAGTAAAAATAGGGTTTACATCTATCAGTTACTGGATAGAATACCAAAGGAGAGAAAATCCGTCACTAGTTAAAGTGAACATATCAAGGATAGACTCCGCACAAGAGAAAAGTAGGATTTACAACTACCGGTTACCGGGCAGAAGACCACAAGGAGAAGAAAACCCGTCATCGGCTAAGATGAACATATCAAGGATTAACTCTCTGAGGAACAAAAATAGGGATTACAACTACCTTTTTACTGGGTAGAATACCAAAAGTGAGAATATGCGTCACTGGCTAAAGTGAACATATCAAGGATAGGCTCCTGCGGGGGAAGAAAAGACATCTGTCACCGGTTAAGGTGAACATATCAAGGATATATTTCCTGGGGACTCCACTGAGGAGAAAAAGATTACTTTTGCCAGGTATTGGGCAAGAAGTAACAAACTAAAAACTAAGAAGAATATTACCAGTTACTGGGTAATAGACTCTTAGGGGACCAAAATATCTATCTTGGTAAGAGATAGAAAGAAAACAGTCAATCAAGACTCAACCCAATGAGGACATAGCTCAAGGGGAATAATTCCATCCAGAAAATTTGCTGGAGAGGAAACTGAAATAACAACCATCCACGAGGAAACAAACTCAGCAGGGAAACAGAGAATGGTTAAAGTCTTTCTGCTTAAGGGGCTGACACTCTACAATTGAAAGAGGACAGACGTCAGATATGGTATGGGGATAAAGTACCACCATAACAGAGACTAAGAATCTCAAACAAATCAAAAATGAAGATGCGAGATATGCCAATTATGAATTTATATGAATATTTATGTATATATATGGTTATGTTGACAAAATGATCACAAAGGATACAGAGGTGTCGCAAAGAATTTGAACCAATGGTACAATCCTCGGTCAATCCACACAAAATATGGAGACAATAGTTGGAGAACAGAGAGATTAACATCCCAAAGGCTCAACCCTAGCTAGGGACAGAGGAGATCTTCCGAGGATAGAACATCCAATATATGGGGAATTTTTAGGTCAATACCATAAAAATGGGAGACAACCATTCAGAGAAACAAACATAACAAAAGCTGCTCAGCAACCAGGAAGAAATTCTGACTGGGAGCAAGTTGAATGGTTATTGGTGGGGAAACCAAAGCGATCTACTGGGGGAACACCAACCATCTCTGAAGATCAACCTTGCTGAGGAGATACAAGCTTCGCTGGGGAAGGCAGAAACTCTGCTGGGGACAGTAGAAATTTTGTTTGGAAAAATAACATGCCGCAAGGTATCAGCCAAATCAGCTGGGGATAAAGAAATTCCGCTGAGGATCAAATGCTCCACCGAGGAATTGAATCAACACTAATGTCTAGGGATACCCGAAGGGTTAACTGCTTCGGGAACCTCTGATGCTTGACACTTAAGGACTTGCTATCCATTGAGATGCTGTTGATATTCCTTTTACTTACTTTGGAAAAATTCTTGCTTTTATATATTAAAGAAAACTTTATTTTGATTTAAAAATTTAATTTCAAAATGACCATAATAAAATTTAAAACTATTGGCTGAAGTAAATAAGAGTAGAAACAATTGGATAAAAACTCAACTTTGTTTAATAGAATGGTAGTCTGTAAATGATTAGACTCCATAGATTTTACAATGTCGAAAATGGTAATTTACATGGAAAAGGGTTACATTGAATACAAATGATCCTTAATCCTTCTACCAACTTTAGATATCTGCTGTGCTCTTGATCGCTGTTGGGGAAGAGCTGATGTCAACCCTTGTGCTCAAACAAGTCTTCAAAATCACTAAAGATCAGCAAAATGCAGTTACTTTCCATAATCCCTAATTTTTGCATAAGTTTCCCCAAGGTATGGTACTCAACTTATCGTGAAATTCTTTCTGTTTTATGTCTCTAATTTTTGCCTGGATCACCCTTTCAGGTTTTCAATCCACTGAGACGCTCATTTTTGCCTAAGCCTCCCTTTCGGGTTTTCAACTTAGCGAGCTGTTCTTTTATTTTTTAGGCGAAGTATTTCTTGATTGCATCTGCGTTCACAGGACGAGTGAACTCTTCACCATCCATAGTTGTAAGAATCAATGCACCACCTGAAAAGGCTCTCTTAACAACATCTGGGCCTTCATAATTAGGAGTCCATTTTCCTCTAGAATTTGGCTTGAACAATACACGAGGTTTGACCTTCTTATCAAAAGCTTTCTTCATTCTCTGCTGATATAACTGACCATGACACATGGCAGTCAATCTCTTCTCTGCAATTAAATTCAACTGGTCAAACCTAGTCTGACACCATTCAGCTTCAGTTAACTTGGCTTCCATGAGTACACGCAATGAAGGAATATCAACCTCTACGGGGAGCACTTCTTCTATACCATACACAAGAGAGAAAGGGGTTGCCCCTATTGAAGTGCGGACGGATGTACGATACCCATGCACAGGAAATGGGAGCATCTCATGCCAATTCTTATATGTGGCAACCATCTTCTGGATAATCTTCTTGATGTTCTTATTCACAGTTTCAACAAATCCCATTAATATTGGGTCTGTAGGGAGAAGAATTATGATGTGCGATCTTGAAGTCTTTGCGAAGAGCTTCCATCATATTGTTATTCTAGTTCGACCCATTGTCAGTAATGATCTTACTTGGCACACCATAACGACATATGATCTGATTTTTGATAAACCTTACAACAACTTGCTTGGTTACATTTGCATACGATGCCGCTTCAACCCATTTTGTAAAGTAGTCAATTGCCACCGAAATGAAACGATGTCCATTCGAAGCTTTGAGCTCAATCATCCCAATCATAGCAATTCCCTACATGGAGAAGGGCCATGGGGAAGAGATAACATTCAAAAGTGTCGGAGGAACATGAATCTTATCGGCATAAATTTGACACTTGTGGCATTTCTTCACAAACTTGCAACAATCAGATTCTATTGTCAGCCAATTGTAACTTGCTCGTAACATTTTCTTTGCCATTGCATGTCCATTGGAATGAGTACCAAAGGAACCTTCGTGCACTTCGGTCATCAACAAGTCTGCTTCGTGTCTGTCCACGCATCTGATAAAAACCATGTCGAAGTTTCTCATGTACAATATAGCACCATTCAAGTAGAAATTACCGGTTAATCTTCTCAAAGTCTTCTTATCTTTCAAAGATGCCCCAGGCGGATAAATCTGACTTTGGAGGAAACTTTTGATGTCGTAATACCACGACTTCTCGTCTTTAATCTCTTCAACAAGAAACAGATGAGCTAGCCTATCAAGACGCATCAAAGATAAATAGGGAACTTCATTCCAATACTTCATTACAATCATTGATGCCAACGTTGCAAGGGCATCTGCCATCCGGTTTTCATCTCGAGGAATATGATGAAATTCAACCTTTGTAAAGAAAGTTGAAACCCTCCTTGCATAATCTTTATACGGTACTAAACCGGGTTGATTTGTCTCCCATTCGCCTTTGATCTGATTCACCCACAAAGCCGAATCACCGAAGACATCCAAATACTTGATTATGAGATTCATGGCCTCTTCAAGCCCCATAATGCAAGCTTCATATTCTGCCATGTTGTTTGTACACTTGAAAGTCAATCTAGCTGTAAATGGTAGATCTGTGCCTTGAGGAGTAATAATCACTGCCCCAATGCCATTACCGTACTGATTAACACCTCCATCAAATACCATGCCCAAACGAGAACCAGGTTATGGCCCTTCTTCAAGCAATGGTTTATCACAATCTTCCATTTTCAAGTACAAAATCTCTTCATCAGTAAAGTCATACTACACTGACTGATAAGCTTCAATTGGTTGGTGAGCCAAATGGTCAGCCAAGATACTACTTTGATTGCTTTCTGAGATCGGTATTTGGTATCATACTCTAATAACAACATCTGCCAACGGGCAATTCTCCTAGTTAAAGCAGGCTTCTCAAATATATACTTGACTGGATCCATTTTGGATATCAACCAAGTTGTATGAATCAACATATACTGACGCAGACGCTTAGCAGCCCAAGCCAATGCGCAACAAGTCTTCTCAAGCATAGATACTGAGTCTCACAGTCGGTGAACTTCTTACTGAGGTAGTAGATTGCAAATTCTTTCTTTCCAGTCTCATCTTGTTGACCAAGAACACAACCCATACTATCTTCGAGCACAGTCAAATACATGATCAACGGTCTTCCTTCAACAGGTGGAGACAAAATCGGAGGCTCAAGCAAATATTCTCTGCTACTATCAAATGCTTTCTGGCAGTCTTCAGTCCAATCACAAGACTGATCTTTTCGAAGAAGCTTGAATATAGGTGCACACGTGGCAGTCATGTGGGAAATGAATCTGGAAATATAATTTAAGCGCGCGAGAAAACCTCTGCCTTGCTTCTCAGTTTTGGGCGCAGGCATCTCTTGTATTGCTTTGACCTTGGCAGGATCAACTTCAATACCCTTCTCACTAACTATGAAGCCCAATAACTTACCAGAACGAACACCAAAAGTACACTTATTGGGATTCAAGCGGAGTTTATATTTCCTAAAATGCTGGAATAGCTTCAACAAATGCTCAATATGTTCCTCTTCATCAATTGATTTATCAATCATGTCATCGACATATACTTCAATCTCTTTATGCATCATATCATGAAAAAGAGTAGTCATTGCTCTCTGGTAAGTCGCACCAGCATTCTTTAGACCGAAAGGCATCACTCTATAACAGAATGTTCCCCAGGGTGTAATGAAAGTGGTCTTCTCCATATCTTCGGGTGCTATCTTGATCTGGTTATATCTGGGAAATCCATCCATAAATGAAAAGACTTTGAATTTAGCAGTATTGTCCACCAATATATCAATGTGTGGCAAAGGGAAATCATTTTTCGGACTAGCTTTATTCAAATCTCTATAATCAACACACATGCGGACTTTTCCATCTTTTTGTCGGCACAGGCACAATATTGGCCTTTTCCATCTTTTTGTCGGCACAGGCACAGGCATGTCTTGATAGGACCAAGCAGACACATCTGAATATTCTCGAAGAAGATCAATCAACCCCTTCTTAGTATCTGGACACAGTCGAGGCCCAATTTTGACTTCCTTCACATCATCCTCAGAACCCAAGTTGACTAGCTCAATCTATTCTTCAAACGGCTGAATAACCTTTTCATCTTGCTCAAGAAGACGAGACAATTCCTCACTTACTTCTACATCACTTTCCTCCTCGGCCTCAAACACAGGGAATTCAAACTTTGGAGAAGGAAAAGGATCATTGTATTCAATGGGCTTAGGAACCAACCTACATAATGATTTGATATTTTGATTTTAGAGAAGTGAATTTGTGACCAAATATTATACAGATGGACAATTATATTGTTTATTTATGTTTTTTGTGATTACCATTTTTAGAATAAAGCATAAAGTAAAACAAACATCAAAGATGTGGATGAATAGAATTAATTTTATTGATGATCAATTTAAAATACCCAAACAATGTTCACTTCTCCCTTAGGCATAGGAGAAGGATTTTAAAATATAAAAGAAATTACTTAGATCGATGTAAAATAACAGGAATATCAACAGCAGTCCAATTGTTGCATGTCTTTCCATGTGTTACAAAGTTGGTGCAGTCTTCCTCTTCGCTATCCTCTAGCACAGCAGCTAAGTGTTGTTCATTGCCATGAATGAACCCTCCGCTACGGAAGTTGAGTTGCATATCTTCAGATCTTACAATTGACGAGCCTTTCTGGAACCCCAAACCGATTCTGCCTTTTTTGTCTGAGACCTCTACCATGCGCCCCTACTGATCAACAACACCCTCTTCAACAATCTTTTGAGCATCTTTCAGCAAGGACATAGGTGCCCCAACTCTCTTTTCAGTAGCAATAGATAAGGCTTGGAACAGAGTTCCAACCTCATCTTGAGCTTCTACATACGAGAAATATGACAAATGGCTAACCAATAGCGCTTTCCCTCCTTCAACAATCACAAGCTTGCCATTCTTGACAAATTTGAGCTTCTGGTGCAGAGTGGAGGTAACAGCTCCTACCTCATGAATCCATGGCCTTCCCAATAAATAGCTGTAGGCCGGGTGAATATCCATTACTTGAAAAGTAATCTGAAAATCATTTGGACCTATCTTGACTAGAAGGTCCACTTCACCAATTACCGTTTTACGCGAGCCATC
Organism: Lathyrus oleraceus; assembly: GCF_024323335.1. NCBI lineage: Eukaryota > Viridiplantae > Streptophyta > Magnoliopsida > Fabales > Fabaceae > Lathyrus > Lathyrus oleraceus. The sequence continues at coordinate 54,518,309 of NC_066585.1, forward strand.
AAAGGCTTTGACAATCACCCCACTATACCTCATGGGCGCTCCTTGGTATGATATCTTTGACATAGTTGACTTCGGAAGCACATTGAGTGACGAACCGGTGTTAACAAGAACATTTGACAAAGCATCTTCCTTGCAGTTCATTGAAATATGCAAAGCCAGGTTATGATTTCTTCCCTCCTCAGGGAGTTCTTCGTCACAGAAGCTAAGATTATTGCATGAAGTGATGTTAGCCACAACGTGATCAAATTGATTCACAGTAATATCCTTCTCTACAATGTCTGTTCAAGAACTCTCTACAGTGCTTCTCTATGCGCTTCAGAACTCAAAAGTAGAGACAACACGGAGATCTTTGAGGGAGTCTGGAGTAGCTGCTCAACCATATTAAATTCACTCCTTTTTATCAATCGAAGTACCTCATCATCATCATTGGCTTTCAATTTGTTGGATTCACCAGACTTATCCTTTGAACAACCAACTGGATCTACATTAGGCACCTCCACCTTCTTACCAACAATTGCTTCCTCTTTACCTACTGGGACAACCAGCCCGAACACTCGACCACTGCGAGTCACCTTCGTAACATCAGCAATGCTCACCACTGAACTAGTCGTAGGTAACGGGACCTGTTGACCATTCTTTATCATTGTAGCATTGTACTGGTACAGTACAACCTTATCAGATGAAAATGGGACTGGGCCCACTAACTGTATTACCAACGACGATATTGATCTTTGACTGACATTATTGTTGCGGCTGCTATCATACTGGATTACCAACCGCTCTTGTTTCTTGAAAACAGGCACTATGACATTGACGTCATCATCTACATGACGAGATTGAACGATCTGAATGATGCCTTCATCCATCAGACGTTGGATGTTCCTTTTAACTACATCACACCCTCTTGGGTTCATGCTACAAACAACACAACCATCATGGTCATGTTCACAGTCACTCGCCAAACATATATCTTTGTGCATCTGCACCTAAGATCTTCGGATAAATCGAACATCAAAAACCTTGAATTCTCCAGGACAACCGTCCACCATATTCAATGAAGAGTTCCCATGAGCGGGCAAACGGTTAGCTTTCACATTTGGTGCGCGGTTCTGAAAGAACATCATACCACTCTTCATAAGCTTTTGAACCTCATACTTCAATGGATAGCAATTTTCAATATCATGCCCGGGTGCACCCTGATGAAAAGCACAACGAAGCTCAAGTTTATACCACTAGGGAAGTGGTTCTGGGATCTGCGGTGGGTTCCTCGATTTAATCAAGTTCTTGAGAACTAGCGAGGGATACAACTCTGCATACTACATAGGAATCAGGTCAAAAGAGACCCTCTTCCTCTCAAAGTTCTGATGATGATGATTGTTGTTGGTATTGTTGTTGTTGTAGGTGTTTGTTCTTTGTTACGATTGTTGTTGTTGACGTTGATGTTGTTGTTGCTGTTGAATTGGTGTTGCTTGTTGATTAGAGAATACCAGAATTATTGATGATACTTGATGATGATGATGATGTTGACGGGGTGGTGGATTTCTTCTGATCTGAGGCCTCCTCTTCCTCCCACTGGAAATTGCATTTGTCTCACTGTCCTTCTTCTTGTTGAAACTACTACCATACCTCTTACTCATTGATGCCTCATCTTTTGACAAACGTCCTTCACGGACTCCTTCTTCAAGTCTCATCCCCATATTTACCATTTCAGTAAAATCACTAGGGGCACTAGCGATCATGCGTTCATAATAAAACGAACTCAGGGTTTTCAAGAAGATCTTTGTTATCTCTTTCTCCTCCAAAGGAGGAGTGATCTGGGCAGCCAACTCCCTCCATCTTTGCGCGTACTCTTTAAATGTTTATTTGTCATTCTGAGACATAGACCTCAATTGGTCTCTATCTGGTGCCATGTCCATATTATACTTGTATTACTTCACAAAAGCCTCTCCTAAGTCGTTGAAAGTGCGGATGCTTGCACTATTCAACCCCATCTACCAACGGAGTGCAGCACCAGTCAGGCTATCCAGTAAGTAGTGAATAAGCAATTGGTCATTATCTATCTGAGTTGACATCTTGCGGGCATACATCACTATAACACCCCAAAATTTGCCCTCCTTATTCACGCATTCATTTTTAGGTCATTTAACATTAGATACATTGCATTTCATCATGTCAATTGGGATTAGCTCCAAGAAGCTTGAACATCATCCAAGACACTTTGTGGGTTCTATTTAGATGATCAGTCAACACAAGGGAAAGACTTGAGTTACTTCCAACAGGGGTCTATTCGTCAGTCAAAATGTTAATCTTGAAGGAGCAAAGGTTTGTTCATGAGCTGTCAAGCTTGCTAGGCGAAGCCCACGTGTTATGCAAAAAAAAAACAAAAAAAAAACAAAAAAAAACAAAAAAAAACAAAAAAAACGAAAAAACGAAAAAAAAAAAACAAAAAACGAAATAAATAAATAAATAAATAAATAAATAAATAAATAAAATAAATAAATAAAAGAAAAAATGTCAGACTTGGACCTCTCTCAAAAGCCCACTAAGCTACCAATATTAGGCTATAAATACTAGAGTTTTCATTGAAATAAAACCCTGGACAAAACCTGAAGAGAAACCTAGACAGAGAGAGTGAGAATTACTCTGCAGCAACCTCCAGGCAACTCTGAAAGGTTCATTCTGACTCACACACTTTCAGCTCAAGCAAACCCTAACATTGGTTTGTAAATCCAGTCGTGCCATTTGATTTCAACCGATCTCTCCAATCAGGTTTGCCCTATATCCATCATCTTTATGCCTTTAATTTGCATGCTCTAAATGTATGAGGTATTATGGGTGAATTTGATACCCTTTTGATGCATGTGTTTGACAAAAGGTTTAGGCCTCCTATCCTTGGTTTCTTTTTGTGAGCTTTTTGTGAATTTTAATGGCATGATTCATGTGGTTACATTTTGATTTGGGGGCAACTCTGGGTTACCCTATTTTGTTTCTCTAACCTGTTTGTTGAGTTTTGTTTTGTGAGGGCTCATATGACTCTTGCAGAGATGGTTTGCCTGGTGTTCCACTTTTTTTGTGGGATACCGCTTGGAGGTTTCATTCCGATTACATGTACTGACTCACTTTCTTTGATGGTGTTAGCTTGGGAGGATTTCAGGGTTTCCTTGTTCCGTTAATTACTGTTACTTCAGATCTTTATCCGTGTGGTACTTTTACATTTTCCCGTATTTTTACCGCTTTCTTAGCTGGAAGACCTCGATAGGAGGCAATGTTTTGTGTGTTTATTTTTTTTACAGGTTCCTTCGTCAAGGACTGCCTTTTTGCATGAGCATTCCTAACCCTACCAACTCATTGATTTTTCTTCTCCTAAGAACACGTTAACTCCTTCTACTACAGGCGGGTAAGTCACCAAAGATCGAGCATCCGGTAGATTGCGTAGTAACGTCGTTCGTCCAAAACCCAATCCATAACCCCGTAGTTAGCCGAACTACGGCTTGCTCTGATTCTCATTCCAGATGAGATACGTAGGCATAAGACGCGATGTCTTAGCGAGCACAATTACCCTTAACCCCTAGGTAGCCGAGCTACGAAGACTCTGATTCTCATATTCATATGAGATACGTATGCAGTGGATGCGACATCCGTGCGAGTCATTTTCTTTTGACCCCTTTTTTTTAGTAAATAACACATTAGATAAACCTACACCCTTTAGACAAGAACTACAAAAGTGGATCCCGTAGAGTACTACGGATGCGTAGGGGTGCTAATACCTTCCCTTCGCATAATCGACTCCCGAACCCAAGATTTGGTTGCGAGACCCTGTCTTGTCCTTTCCTTTTTTCCAGGTTTACTTCGAGCGTTTCCTTTCCCTCCTTTGGGATAAATAACGCACGGTGGCAACTCTCCTGTCTTTCTTCGCCGGTTCTTTTTTTTCGCATTCCATTTTTCAGGTTGCAACAGCTGGCGACTCTGTTGGGGACCCGGTTTCCCTAAGCGAGTCCCTCCTAGCTTTTGTAGGTTGTTTGTTTATTGGGTGTTTATTATTTTGTACAGTTATTTATCTTTCAGGATTTACCTGCTTTATTGCATTGTGTACATATGACTACCGTATCTCCTGGTTCTGTTTGTGAGATGAGTTCTATACCCGAACTCGAGTGCACTTAGGATAGGAGAATGGCATAGTCTTGTTGACTTGTGTGGAGTTATTCCTTAGCAAGTTGACTTGCAAGCCCATTCACTTGGTGGAGGTCATGTGGAAATCAATAATGTCACACAAGTAAGTTGTGGTTAGACGTTACTTTTTCCAATATAGACCTTAGAAGCCAAGGACCTTAGTTTACCAAACCCATCTTGGCCTATTTGTAGGACGTAGTGCGAAATTCGTTCAAGTGTAAGATTTGATACGATTGTTACGCGATACTACACTCATAAGAGTCTCTCTTGAGAATATTTTTGGAATACGAGTAGTCGTTCCTCCGATAATATCCGAAAGATGGGATTATGACTATGGGAACCTTTTGTAGAGCATATTTGCCAGGTTTAAACCATAGTACACTCCCTTTGGGTGGTTCTTAACCTAAACTCCATGCTCGTGACTTGCAACAAACCCTTGATTCATGGTTGATCCGTTCAGGTATCCTTAATATCAACAAAACTTGGGTGTTGATAAGGTGTAAACCATAATGCACCAAAAATGGATGGTTGATATTAAGGATAACATGATCCATCCCATTACCTTTGTTTGGTGTGCTTTGCTTGATCCTCTTAATTTCTCTCCAGGCAGTGCAACCTGACAGATGTTCAAGCGGATCCAGCAATTCTGATTGACATGCCATTGCATTGCATAACATCATCTGCATATTTGCATCCAACATCTCATGCTTATTCATTTGCAGGGTATTCCCTTTTTAAGGGGGGCCTTAAAATCGAATAAGCAGTGCATCGCATACCATACATACTAACCCTTGTTTGTTTTGCAGGTGTCACCGCAGTGTCTAATGTTTGTTCCCTATTGCAGGCAGTTATTGGTCCCAAGCGAGTTCACAGGTACCCGACAAAGGAAAACCGTCCACGACTAGCAATGGACCAAATACAGAAAGAACTGGCTGATATGCGTGAAAGGATGGATCAGTTCATGACATTGATGACTGGTATGGCAGAAGGCCAGGCGAAGCTGAAGGAATTGGTTGAGCAACCGAGGCCCGATCCAAAGGTGGAAATACCAAGTGCTGAGGGGAACCCTGGTAACCCTGGGAACGCTGATAACCCTGTGAACACTGGAAACGCGGGTAACTCAAATGTTGATGGAAACCCAAGTAATGTTGGAAACACGGGGAATGTTGGGAATGGTATTGGTGGAAGATACAATGTGAATCAAGGGATTCGGATTAACGGGCGCCCCGTTACTAAAGATTGTCAGTATGATCAATTTTCTTTGCACGACGAGGCCCTCGAGACCACTCGCCGTATGGATGAGCTTGCTGAGAAGCTCAAATCTTTGGAGTCTCAAAATTCCTTAGGTTTTGATGTCACCAATCTTGGTCTGGTTTAGGGAGTAAGGATCCCTCACAAGTTCAAATCCCATACTTTTGAGAAATACAACGGGGCTTCTTGCCCACGCACTCATCTCCAATCTTATCTGGGAAGGTTGGGAGCTCACACCGAAGATGAAAAGCTATGGATGTACTATTTTGAAGACAGTTTAACTGGAGCTTCTCGTGAATGGTATTCTCATTTGTCTCGTACTACCATCAAGAGCTGGAAAGACTTGGCAGAGGCTTTTGTCAAGCAATATCAATACAACTTAGACATGGCTCCAAATCATACCTTGTTGCAAGGAATGTCTCAAACTGCCAAGGAAACCTTTAAAGAATATGCTCAACGTTGGAGACAGATTGTTGCATCCGACCAACCCCCTATGTCTGAAAGGGAGATGGCGGACATGTTCATGAACACTCTTCAAGGAAATTATATCGAGAGATTGGCTGCTTGCCCGTCAATCAGCTTTGTAGGGATAGTGATTGCTGGAGAAAGGATCGAGACTCTGTTGAAGATGGGCCGAATTCAAGACAACAGTGCTTCCAACTCATCAGTTCCCAAGAAACCGTTTGCTGGTAACGGTCAGCGAAGAAGAGAAGGTGAGACGAGCGTTATATATGCTGGCAGGGCAGGGGCAGAGGACGCCCTAATTATTATCAAGATCAAGTGGCCGCAGTCACTATTCCAACACCTGTTCCTCAACCGCCGTATCATCTGCAACAGCAACCCAGGTACAACAATCAACAACAAGGAGGTAATTTGGGTCAGTAGAGACCCTATCAACAACATCCAAGGCAGGCCAACCTAGTCATTGAGCCAATCCCAATGCCTTATTCTGTATTACTTCCCAAGCTGATTGACATGAATCTGGTTACGTTGAGAACTCTGGCCCCACCGGTCGATCCCAACAATCTGCCTAGAGGTTATGATGTCAACGCCAGATGTGCTTTTCACTCCAACGCACCTGGCCATACTACAGATAATTGCAAGGCTCTCCAGCTAAAGGTATAAGATTTGAGAGATGCCCAGGCTATCAATTTTTCTCCAGTGCCTAATGTTGTCTAGAACCCGATGCCAGCCCACGGCGGGCAGAGGATTAATGCTGTTAAAAGTGGGGAAACTTTGAATTTGGTTTCTGATGTGACTAAAGTGAAGACTTCGCTATCGGTGGTCAAAGACCGACTCTTGAAAGGACAGATTTTCCCGGGCTGTGGGGAAGAGTGCAGAAATTGTCAAGACGCCGAGAAAGGATGTGATAGTTTGAGAAGGGGTATTCAGCAACTGATAGATGAAGGTTGTCTTCAGTTCGATCAGACTCGTCCAGTGAAGAATGATGTGTCGACAATAACATTTTACTTCACTCCTGAAGAAATATATGTTCCCGAGAGACCCGCTCCGACAACAATATATTTCCCAAAAAGTCCAGCACCAATTTACTCTAACAACGCTCAACCGACTTTGATTGGTCCGGTCACCATCACGGTACCAGGACCTGTTCCGTATTAGAAAGACAGTGCTATCCTGTGGCACTATGGGGCTGATATCTACTGCCAGGGGCAGAAAGTTAACGAAGAAGACATTGACATTGGTAGCTCCGTTGTAGACAATGTTGGAGGAATTGGTGGCTTCACTCGCAGTGGACGCCTATTTGCACCATCAACATTGCGCACGAATGCTGAAGTTGAGGCAGCTGTCAAGGCTAAAGGAAAACAGGTATCCACCGAAGAGGTTACTACCGAGGAAGCTCCTCCTAAAACCGCATTCGAGAAGGAAGTGGATAAGTTTATGAGGATTATCAAGAAAAGTGACTACAAGGTAGTCGACCAGCTAAATCAGACACCCTCAAAGATCTCCATTCTCTCATTATTGATGTGCTCTGAGGCGCACAAAGCAGCCTTGTTGAAAGTACTGAATATGACCTATGTTCCACCAGAGATAACTGTTAACCAGCTGGAGTTGGTAGTTTCGAATGTACACACTAGCCATGCGCTAGGTTTCACCGATTATGACCTGACGTCTGAGGGCAAGAATCACAACAAAGCCTTGCATATCACAATGGAATGCAAAAGGACGGCGCTTTCCCATGTCTTGGTTGATACAGGCTCTTCTCTTAATGTTCTTCCAAAGAAAGCCTTGATGAAGTTCGATTGCGATGACACCATCCTGAGGCCGAGTAATTTGGTTGTGAGGGCTTTTGATGGCTCTAAGTGAGCTGTCTGTGGCGAAGTTGAGTTGCCAGTTAAGATTGGACCGCAGGTGTTCAAGAGCACCTTCTATGTGAGGGATATCCAGCCTGCCTATAGCTGTTTGCTAGGTCAGCCCTGGATTCATGTTGCCGGTGCTGTTACTTCTACTCTCCACCAAAAGCTCAAGTATGGACTAGAAGGTCAGATCTTCATTGTCCGTGGTGAAGAGGATATTTTTGTTAGCCACCTGTCTACATTTAAGTATGTGGAAATGGATGGCGAGATGCATGAGATGCTGTGTCAGGGCTTCGAAGCCATAAACATCAGTGAGGTTCTGCCCAAACCTGTCTTTTCACATGAGTCTGAGAAGGTCGGGACTTCTATCTCTTCATACAAGCAAGCTGTTGAAGTGGTTAAGGCTGGTAATGCCCATGGCTGGGGAAAATTTGTGGAGCCAATCATAAAAGAAGACAAGTTTGGATTGGGGTATACTCCGGGGTCTCAGAAGAATGAAGCCGGTACTTTCTCCAGCGGGGGTTTGGTTTCTCCCCACACCGTCAATGCTGCAGATGAAGACAAGGCTGACAGCGAATGTGACTTAGATAGCTGGATTCGACAATTGGTCGTCTGAAAAAGTCGTCCGGTTTACTCTACTGAAGGAGTAATTTTTATTGTTTTCCTTTTATCACATGCATAACAAAGTCTTACACTTTGACCAAGGTGTAATGACTCATCTATAGGGCCATCCATTTAGTTACATTTCGCAATTATTTTCATCATCAATAAAGGACAGCTTTTGCAAACAATTTTGTGTTCTATATCTTTCAATTTTGTGTTCTATATCTTTTTCGTTTTTCTTTCCAAAAAACACCTCGTAAAACTGATCACCCGGATCTCACTTCTAACGACACTGCTATGGCCAAGTATGGCTTCGACAATCCTATCTATCAAGCCGAAGAATGGGTTGAGGAAGATTGTGAATTGCCTGAGGAGTTAGCCAGGTTGTTGAAACAGGAGGACCGAGCTATTACACCTTATCAGGAAGTGATTGAGACCGTCAACATTGGTACCGAGGACGACAAGAAAGAGATCAAGATCGGGGCCAGTCTACAGGCCGAGAGGAAAAGACCGTTGATCATGTACTTGACTGTGTTAGAAAGGTCAATGGGTTGTATGCTCGGTCAGCATGACGAGTCAGGTCGAAAAGAGCATGCATTATACTACCTTAGCAAAAAGTTTACCGACTGTGAACAAAGATACTCACTGCTCGAGAAAACTTGTCGCGCTTTCACATGTGCTGCTCGCCGACTAAGACAGTATATGTTGACTCACACGACTCTATTGATATCAAATATGGATCAAGTCAAGTATATTTTTGAAAATCCAGCAGGGTTGCTAGGTGGCAAATGATGCTGACAGAGTATGACATCCAATACACTTCACAAAAAGCCATCAAAGGAAGTGTCTTGTCATACTATCTTGCCGCGCAACCGATTGATGATTACCAACCTATGAGGTTCGACTTTCCTGATGAGGACATCATGTTTCTCAAATCGAAAGATTGCGAGGAACCACTCCCGGAGGAGGGGCCTGACCCTGAATCCAAATGGATTATGATGTTTGATGGGGCGGTTGTAAGATCCCAATTTTGTCCAACATGAAAGTTGAAGATCTCTCTCTCCCATTTCCAAAAAGTCCAAGATCATGAGCATCTGAAGAATGGTTGAGAAGATATGGTCGAATGATTGCCAAGTGCGCATGGAACTTCACCAAGCCATAACTTTTGATCCAAAGCTCCAAAATGAGGGCCTCCTTTTGCATATTGCTCCTTATGACATGTATTTTCCAAATCATTCATGGCATTGCATGAAATTTCATCATATGATCATTTGCCCATTCATGAAAATTTTGGAGGGAAATTTGCAAATTCAAAATTGGTGCATCATATGAACAAAATACCATTGCCATTATGCTTATGAGATGATTTTGAGTGAGTTTACACCTCCATGTGGTACGTTCACGTGTAGATTCGCCATGCACCTCACATTTTCCAATTTTTGCCATACACCTCATTTTCACTAATCATAATTAACTCATGCTTAATTCTGATTTGGATGTGATTAAGAGACCATATATAAACCAAATCATAACAGAATTTCACAGTTTTTGAACATTCTAGATCCAAAATTTCTCTTCCCTCCAAAATTTTCTCTCATCTCAAACTTGAAAATTCTCCACATAACATAGCAATTTTCTTGCATATTCTGGATTATGGAGTGTAATTGAGTGCAGATCAAGCTTTGATTTGAAGAATTCGAGCAGAAATCGAGCTGTGCAAGCTCAAGAACATGAAGATGGAAACTGCCATTTGAGCTAGATCCAAGCATCTCCAAGCTTCAATTCATACATCAAACTTCAAGACATCATCTCAGGATTGGATCTGGACACTTTAGGAGCTTGAATCGCTTGTTTCCTCATTCTGCTCTTCAAGAGGTAGGGATTTCGAACCTCTTAATTCTCCTTTTTATGCACATAATGTTGTAGAGCTTCTCATGCTGAGCATCCTGATATAAATTTCATGAAAAATGGTGAAGTATTGACCTAGTTATGATGATTAGAAGTTTTGTGGTAAAAAATGTTTTCATTCGATTCATGAAATGCATGATGGTTTAGACTAAATGGATGTTGGATTTGTGATGTACGTGTTGAGAGCTTTCATTTGATGTATATATGGCTCGTTTCTGGAAAAAAAAATGGTCGCGTGTTACTGTAGCGCCACCGTCTTCATGAAGAAGACGGTGGAAACCACCGCTGGCCGCCGTGCTGCACTGTAGCTAGGGTTTTCTGGTTCAGTCTTTTGAATTCACTGTTTGAACGCTATTAGCCGTGCGTTCGATCCTGGCGCAAGACATTTCGTTTTTTCCAATTGTTATTTCCATTAGCCAAAACGACTGTGTTTTGCGTGAGTGCGCCTTACCACACAAACCTCCTTCGATTCCCATTGGCAGCATTTCTGAGATTTATTCTTTTCCAGCGTTTGATTTTTGGCATATACATGGTTCGATCCATGCATGAGGCAATCTCCATTTTCTCATGTCAATTTTCATATTATTTCATGTTTTCAATATTATTTCATTTTATTCATGTCAATTCAAAAAATCACTACAAATTGAAAATTAATCCAAATCACTTCCAATTTTTTGCTATATGTTCATATGGATGTCTATTGTTTTTTGATACTGATTTCATGATTTTATCATCCCTGGAATTTTAATTGTGTTGGATTCTTTGAACATGTATGCAAATGTGACTTGCTTCATTCATTCTATTGTGAAATGCTCATACATTGGCCAATTGATTTGAAACTTGATATGATGATTCCCAACATGTTGCATGATTTTTGAGGCTTGGTTGTGCATTTTTAGCATTTTTCATCTCTGTTTTAGACACATGATTGCATGGTGTGACAATGTGTGTCACACAATTTAATATCATACTTGTGCATTTTCATTTCTAGGTCAATTGAGTTCTGTTGGTTCAAATTTTTGGCATGATGATTGTGTTTGACATGTTGTGTGCACATACAAATTTTCATGATTGTTTGATTCATTTCTGTTTTAATATGGAATTTTCATTCTTGATGACCAATTTTGTGCTTTGTAATTGCCTTGACCATATCTTGCTCATGTAATGACTTTGCTTAATGCTTTTGACTTGGTCCTTTTTAGGACATGTTCATGATTGATTAAATGAGCTTTATGTTGAATATTGGTTGCTGTTTTGACTTTTTACTTTGCCTTTACCCTAGCCTTGGTGCTAGTGGTTTGTACTCATCTTTTGAGTTTTGCATTTCAGGTTCAAGCTCCTAGTCCCAATGGTTTATGTTGATCTCATGAATTGAGATGCAAATTTGCTTTGTTTAACTAATGTTGATTGTGTTGTAGGTCTTTGGGTGGGTAACTCACTTGAGTTGTTGACTTACATTGTGTATATTGGTTGTCTCACTGTTGACTGTCTGTTTGGTTTGTCTGAATGTGAATATTGACTTGTTTGATTTTCTTACAGGTACTTTAGTAGCTTTAACTCATTACTTGAGTTGCTTTGCTTTGCTTGTGGTTGGTATACCACTTAGGTAATTTCTCTAACTCCATGTAGTCTGGAAGCCCTGTCGTTTCTGTTTGGCAGGCATTTGGCTGAAGTCCTCCTTAAGAGGCAATGACTGTGTTTGTTTATATTTGTGCCATGTACTTCAAGTCGTCCTAAGTGAAGAGGCAATTGGCAGATAGAAGGGATTTGCAATCAATCCCCTGCTATTCAGTTGAGTCTTTCATATTGCTCGCACTACGTGCTGATGCATTTTGAATAAATACCCAAAATCATTGTATATAGAGTCAGTCATGTGGAGTAGAGTTCCTCATTCTGGACTTCCACACCTTCTTTGATTCAAGCTCACCCAGGCCAAGGTTAAGAGCTATGAGGTCTAATCCTCATCTCCCATTTCATCTGCTCACCCTGACGGTCAATGTCAGTGGTTAAGAGCCTAAACACCCCTTTCAGTATTTGGCTTGTTTGTCAAGGTCTATATGACCCCTTGACTAAAGCCCAACCTTGTATGAGCCTCTTGGTTGTGTATAGCGTGTGATAATTGATTGCTTGTTTGCTTATTTGTGCATCATTCATATGTTTGCTTTGCATTTGTTATTTGTTCTGTTTGAGGAGTCAGATGTAAGACCATTGATTGGCTATCTGTTTCCTGTTCCTTTTGGGGAGCTGGATATAAGACTATTGATTGGCTATCTGTTTCCTATCTGTTTTGTTTTGTGGAGTTAGATGTAAGACCATTGATTGGCTATCTGTTTCCCATGTTGCTTTGTGGAGTTGGACGTAAGACCATTTATTGGCACTCCGTTTCCCATCTCTTTTCGGAGTTGGATGTAAGACCATTTATTGGCACTCCATTTCCAGTTTTGTTGTTCTCTTATGAGACCCTTGCTTATTTGCTTATTGCTTTGCGTTGCCTAATTCCAAAGGCTGGTACTTGCTTGGATCATCTACATATGATCTCATGAGAGGAACTCCTAATGAAGTTTTTCTCCTCATCCCCACCTTTTGTTTCCTTACAACCTCCACTTGCATTTTAACCCAAACCGGAAACTTTTGTGCAAACATTTTCACTTGTTTTCAAAACTATAAACCTAGGCCTTAGGCCTTTGATTTTCAAACTTCACTTTCATAATACTCATTGTAATTGAACTTAACTCATACCTTGACTTCACTTTGTGAATACTTCTAATTGATTAATTTCACTCACTCAATTGCTTTTGTGGCCTTGTCCACTCCTTAATCGAGTTTTCATGCATTAGCCATAGATCTGAATTATCTTAGTGGTTGATGTAAATCTCACCGCATCCTTAGTGATTGAATTGTAAGACTTCCATGCTTCTTATAGGGTTAACCCCTCACTAGCATGTTGAAGTTGTTCTCACATGGTGGATTGTTGGTTCAGGTTGAGTTTTCTCCCGTTGATAATGAAAGACCTTAGGGCTTTTGTTTAAAATCAATCCACTCACTTTTTGGAAATCTTTTAGCCGAACTACGGTGTTTTGATCCTTATCTTTCATGAAAAGGTACGTAGGCAATGGGTTCATCCATTCAAACAAAAAAATAATAACTTGTACATTCTTCTCTCATCTCTTCAATCAATTTTGCACAAAAATATTTCATAAACAAATAATTTTACAACGAGTTGTGAAAAGAGGTTCCCTAGGAGTACCTAGGATGTTATGGGTGCCTAACACCTTCCCACAACATAATTACCCCCTTACCCAGATCTCTGGCCTTTTATTAGTTTTCTTTGCAAAACTTCTTAGGCTTTTGTTCGCTTTCTAGCCATTCCTTTGGAGAAATAGAAGTGCGGTGGTGACTTTATCTTGTATGATTTACCTCGGATCTAATCAATATTTCCGATGGGGACGAGTACACCGCTATAGAAAAGTGGCGACTCTGTTGGGGACGAAAATCTTCCTGGTGGGTTTGCCTACTTTTCACAATTTGTTGTGTTATACTTGTTTATGACATATTTTTGGTGCAATTTGGGATTACTGTATTGTTTGTAATGTTTGAATTGCTTGATATATCAATTGCTTGCTTGCTTGGTGATCTCTGTGAGATGAGTTCTATACCCGAACTCGAGTGCACCCTATGATAGGAGAATGGCATAGTCTCGTCGACTTGTGTGGAGTTATTCCTTAGCAAGTTGACTTGTGAGTCCATTCACTTGGTGGAGGTCATGTTAGATTAATGATGTCACACAAGTCATTTCTGGTTAGGCATTATTCTTTCAATATGTGCAGTAGAAGCCAAGGACCTTAGTTTACCAAGCCCGTCTTGGCCTATTTTTAGGACGTAGTTCGGAGGTCGTTCAGATGTAATATCTGATGCGATTGTTACACGATACTACACTCATTAGAGTCTCTCTTGAGAATATTTTTGGAATACGAGTATTCGTTCCTCCGATAATATTCGAAAGATGGGATGATGACTATGGCAGGTTTAAACCATAGTACACTCCCTTTGGGTGGTTCTTAACCGAGACTCCATGCTCGTGACTCACAACAAACCTGTGATTCATGGTTGATCCGTTCACACCTCCTTAATATCAATGGAACTTGGGTCTCTATAAGGTGTAAACCATAATCCACCAAAATGGATGATTGATATTAAGGATGGTTGAATCGTTTGTATATCGTTAATATTAATGGAACTTGGGTGTCGATAAGGTGAAAACCATAATCCACCAAAATGGATGATTGATATTAGGGATAATATGAACCATCCCATGACCTTTGTCTGGTGTGCTTTGCTTGATCCTTGAGTGTGATGGTTGCATTCATGCATTCATGCATTCATCTGCATCCATATCATCAAAAAATGAGAAAAAAAATTTCAAGGAACTTAAGGGGTTTCTTTGCAAAAAATTTCAGACATGGAAAGACAAAGAATTATTTGATGAGATATTTCCATATGCAATAAAATGATTAATATTTCAAAGTTTGCAAATAAAACCCTCGAGTTCCTTTGAAATGAAAACAAATCATATGCACGAGCATTGCATGCATCATATGCATAAGCAGGTGTTATTTTCAGCCTCTGGTCTTGTGATCTGACTCTGTTGCTCTTCATTTATTAAGAAGACAAGCTGACTCACCGGTATTACACCAGAGCCAACTCTTCGAGATTGATGGATCATCTTGAGCAAGAGAGCCGTGAGCTCAAAGAGGAATTTGCCAGACTAAGTGCTTTTGATGGATTTATTCATGGTTAGCCACCTGTCTTCCTTCTCATACATAGATGTTGAGGATGAAGTTGGAACGCCTTTCCAAGCTTTATCTATAGCCGAGCCTGTTGAGAAGAGAACTCTTTCATTTGCTTCCTATCAAGATGCGAAACTGGCCATCGAATGTGGTGCAGTTGCTGGTCTAGGAAAGATGATCGAGCTTGAAGACAACAAGTCTCGGGCTGTCATTGGCAATTCTTCTGGGGTCTTCAATGAGAAAGGGTTGTTCAAGAGTGGAGGTTTCATCCACGCTGATCAGAGTGAGGAAGCTGCTGCTATCTTGGAAGAGGATGCAGAGGACTCTGACAATTTTGTCATCCCTGGAGGGGCCTGCCACAATTGGGTCGCTGTGGATGTTCCTACAGTTATCCATAAATCAAAGTAATAATCACTTTGGTTAAAAACCCTTCTCCCATGCCAAAAGGAGAAGTGATGACATTGTTGGCAACATTAATACAATGATGTTTTCATTCAATAAATTCATGTTAAATGTTTGTTTTTCCATTTGTTTTCACTTTTTGCTTTTTGCATGAAATTGGTGATCACAAAAAACCCTAAAAACAAGAATAAAAGCAATCTTTTCATCTGTATAATGATTGCCTTGTTTGATTTCTAAAAAAAACTTTCATATCCAAAATCATTATGCAGGTTGATTTTCAAACCCATTGAACATAATGAT
Organism: Lathyrus oleraceus; assembly: GCF_024323335.1. Taxonomy (NCBI): domain Eukaryota; kingdom Viridiplantae; phylum Streptophyta; class Magnoliopsida; order Fabales; family Fabaceae; genus Lathyrus; species Lathyrus oleraceus. The sequence goes on from NC_066585.1 coordinate 54,534,045, forward strand.
CCAACGCCATCTCCCAATTTTGAATTCCCTGTATTCGAAGCAGAGGAAGATGATGTTGAAGGGATTCCTGACGAGATTTCCCGTCTTCTTGAGTATGAAAAGAAGATCATTCAGATGCATCTTGAGAATCAGCAAAACAGTCAAACTAGGGCATTACAAATGTAATAAAAAAAAAAGGGGTGAAAAATCAAAATCAAAAATCAAAAGAAAAAAAAGGAAGAAGAAATGTAAAGAAAAAATGGTACCCTTAAACCCCAAATTGACAGATGCTGAATGGATTCAGAGTCGTTACGACCAACTGAATTTAATCGAAGAGAAGAGATTGACTGCCATGTGCCATGGTCAGTTATATCAGCAAAGAATGAAGAAAGCATTCGATAAGAAGGTCAAGCCTCGTGTGTTCCGAGAAGGTGACCTCGTGCTCAAGAGAGTCTTGTCTTTCGCGCCCGATTCCAGGGGCAAGTGGACTCCAAACTATGAGGGTCCATATGTTGTCAAGCGAGCCTTTTCAGGCGGTGCTTTGATGCTTACAACTCTGGATGGGGAGGATTTCACTCGTCCTGTGAATTCAGATGCAGTCAAGAAATACTTCGCCTAAAAAGAAAAACAGAATAGCTCGCTAAGTTGAAAACCCGAAAGGGCGGCTTAGGCAAAAATGAGCGTCTCGGTGGATAACCCGAAAGGGCAATCCAGGCAAAAGTTAGAGACATGAAAAAAAAGTATATTTGCATCCCGCTAGATTGAGTACCTTACCCTGGGGAAATCTAGGCAAAAATTAGGGATTTGGCAAGTAACTGTATCCTGACAAGACTTTCTGTTTCACAACTGTCTTTTCGTCAGAGATTCTCGCTCAGTCATCGTCAACTGAAGTTTCAAATACATCGGATTCAAATTGGTACAGAAATGGTCATTATGTTCAATGTAGCCCTCTTCCAATATATATCACTGATTTCAAATTTGTACAGATCTATGGAGTCTTGCCATTTGCAGGCTACCATTCCATCAAATCAATTTGAGCTTTTATCCAATTATTTGCACTCTTATTTGTTTCAATTCAACAAATGTTTTGCATGTTTTAATTGATAAAATGTCATTGTTTTAAACAAATAAATTTTTCTACAAACTCGTTTTTAAACAAAGTGAATGTTCACAATGATGAAAGGATACTTAAGAAACTCTCAATGCTCTCCCAAGGGTGGCATGATTTCTAACAGGGTAAGACTTTTGTTCATATTCCTGGCATGGTTGTATCCTCTTTCTCCAAATTGTTGTTAGGGTTTCTCCCAAAGCAGAGCTTCTGTTGAGATTTTCTTCCCCAAGCAGGGTGTTTGTTGGGATTTCTCCCGAACATGATTTTGTTAAGCAGAGCCTTTGTTAGGACTCTCCCATCAGAGCGCTTGTTGAGGTTTTTCACCTCCTTTCCCTTCAGCAGAGCAGTGATTTCTTTCCTCCTCAGCAGATGTGGTATTCTTGAGGGATTGGTGTTTGGTGGTTAATCCCCAGTTCTCCTTCACTTCCTCAGATGAATCCCTAGTAGGTTGGTGGCATGGTGGATTGTATCTGTGATGATTCCTCCCCTGCAGAGATTCGGTGATTTCCTGATATCTCTGATCCCCAGTAGAGTTGCTTGTGTGGCAGGATCTATTTGTGTGATCTTTTCTCCCTCAGTGGGTTTCCCCCAGTGGATTTGTTTGGAATTGCTTTCGTGGTAGTTCTTGCCTGTGCAGCGAGCTCCTCTTTCCCAACTGAGACTGATGATTCATCCTTGCAGATGATCCTAGTTTTCCTGATCCCGTTAGAATTGGTTATTCTCCGGTGATCTTGGCTTTCTCTCCTGTGGTGTAGTACCGGGCGTTTGATTCCTGGACCTGTTTGTGTTAGATATGTCTGTTTTGTCAGCATTCATCAAACATAAATCAAGCATATTCATGCATACTTTCAACATTCAGATATTCATGTTGCATTCTTTACCATATATATTTTGATTATTATCTCATGCTAGTTGGTGATATAGATCTCCCCAGTAGATCTCCCCAAGCAGATGTCGGGTGTTTAATCTCTCAATATAGAGTCAACCCCATAAGCAGAAAGTGTCTATCTTTTTCTGCCATTTCCCCACTGAGATATTTCCTCGTGGATGACGGTTGTTTCCGTTTCCTCCCAACACATATATATTGGGATGGGTTTCCCTATTGAGTTATATCCTCATTAGTGTAAGACCCCAATTTTGTCCCTAAGATCCCTCATGGCATCATATCATATCATTGCATTGCCTCAAGGATCATTGTGTACCTTGCTTACTTCCCTATGGGTGGGTTATCTTTTTGAGAGTGATTCTCGATCACCAAGCATGTTTGCATTTGTATATCATTGTTTTTCTTTTAATCACTAACCAAAAAGTACAAAAATATGTCATCTAACCTTTGTCTTGCAGATGAAGCAACAACAGGTCAAAGCAATTAAAGGCAATCATTGAGCAATAGATGGTGGTCATTCTTGAGATTTGGACCCCACAATCATTCACAAGAGTTCATATGAACCATGATGTTATTTTGAAGCAAAATCCCAAGTGGTAAAGGCCTGAATTTCATTAGAACATTGTCAAGTCAACTGAAGGCCTAGAAGTCAACTGCAAAGTCAACTGTGGATTTGGAGGTGGGAAGTGATTAGAAATACTTCATTCATGTTCAAACAAGTCTCATTTGACATTTCAAACACTCACATTGAAGAATTTAAAGTCAGGTCAAAACTTTCCAAAAATAGAAAGTGACCTATAATTTGAATTTGCCAAAAATGGAAAGGTTTTAGCTCAACTTCAACTTCAAATTAAATTATCAAGAAGGCTTCAAATGAAATTTTATTGAACATGAAAGTTGTAGATCTTTCTCTCCCATTTCGAAAAAGTCCAAGATAATCAATTTCTCATGTGTGGTTAAGGCGATATCATCAAAACATGGCAAACTATGCATGGAACTTCAAATGAGCATAACTTTTCAACCAAAGCTCCAAAATGAGTGGCTCTTTTTGCATTATTCTTCTCTTGACCTCTAATTTCCAAATCATGCATCACATTACATAAATTGTCATCACATGATCATTTGGTAATTCATTGGTTTTTTGGAGGGAAAATTTAAAATTCCAATTTGGTGCATTATTTGAACATTTTGCTATTGCCATTAGCTCCAAAATTGAATTTTAAGTGAAATTGAAGGGAATTCGTGCACTGTTCATATATGCACTTCATGCATAAGGGTGAAAAGAAAATTTGCACATACACCTTGAAAATGATTAATTCCAATTAGCTTTGGCCTAAACATGATTTAAACAGGATTAGCACAGCATATATAAAGAAAACCCTAACTGTTTTCAGGGAGAGGAACCATTTTTCAGATCTAGATCCAAATTCATCAATTTTTCTCTCAAAAAATTTCTTCCAAATTCTTCACATCCAAGCACTTTCTCTTGCTTGATTCTTGCTCCTGAGGTGTTATTGAGAAGATTTACACGTGGAACTGAAGCAATCCATGCCATATTGAGCTATACTCGAAGATGGAAGCATCAATGGTGATTTCAAATTCTGTGGAATTCAAGTGTGTTTGAGCTGCAATTTCATCATCAATCAACTCCATAAGCATTGTAGAATAGAATTGGAGCTATCACAAGTCTTGAATCAAGCCAAATCCAGTTCTGCTCTTCAAGAGGTTACAAATCGAATCTCTCATTTTTGAATTTCTTTGCCATGATGTTGTAGATCTAAGTGTGTTGGTTATGCTGAGCTTTGAATCATGAATTTTGGTGTTGTTTTGAGTTAGATATAAGTGATTAAAGTTTTGATGATGAATTTTGTTTTCTTCGATCCAAGCTTATCTTGATGTTTTTGCATGAAATGTTTGAGGATTATTGATATATGATGAAGGACCTGCGTGTTAGTGTGTTTAATTTGGATTTCTGGAGATTTTGTTCTTGATGTATGATAAACATTCACTGTTCATTAGCTGCGCGCGATGAAGAAGATGAAGTTTACCTTTGGCCACGGTTTTGATCCGTTTGGGAACGGTTTCCTGCATGTGCATGTGTTAGCCTAGGTTTTGTTCCTGATTGGTCCACATATGCGCCATGCTTGCAAAATGATTCGCTCACACTCGTTTGACCGCGCCACACAAGCATTGACCATGCCAGGTCAATTAATGAAACGATGCGTTTCATGCTTGGCGCTTCTTTCATTTGAATTCGGCTGTGGTTCGATCCTCCGCGCCAACATATTTTTCAAATGCTTCTCACTTTTTCCACTTTCCCTTCATATATTCCATGCATCACTTCATGTGTTTTTTTAATTTTTCTCATCTTAAAAAATTCATAACTATTTGAAAATTAATCCAAAAATTACCAGGTTTTTTTCATTATGATCCTTATTCTCTCTAGTTTTTTATCATCATGATTTTACAAGTTGTGCTTGGCTGGATAATTTTTTGTGCTAGAATGTTTGAACATGTATGCTTACTTGACCTTGCCATGCTTATACCTTTGTGAAATGCTTGATTCTTATCTAATGAATGTGAAATTTTGCATGATGAGACTAGACACATTGCTTGACATTTTGGTGTTGATTTGGTATTTTTTATCAATTGTCATTTCTGTTTTATGATTGTGTTAAGTTGGTGTGACAATTTGTGTCACACCTTTTGATGTTCAACTTGTATGATGTATTTGCCATGCCAAATGATCTCCAATTGTCCTGATTTTTTGTGTGATGCATATTATGAATGTCTTGATTGCTCATCAATTTTGTTGGAATTATTTGAATCATTTATGATTTAATTGAGATTTTTCATTCTGGTTGATCACATTTGAGCTTTAAAATTGCCTCGAACTTCAATTGATCATGAAATGCTTTTGGTTAATGATATTGATGTGAGACCTTTTGGAATGTGTCAATATGTGTTTGAAGTTGATTCATGTTAAATTTCAAGTTCTGTTTTGAATTTTTTCTCCACCTTTGACCCTAGGCTTTGACCTAGTGGTTTGTTGCTTATCTTTGAGCTTTGATTTCAGGTTGAGCATTCAAGTTCCATAGTTGTTGATGCTTCATCACTTGAGCATTGATGTTTGTTTTTGATTACTAATCTTTGTGTGTTTTGTAGGTTAATGCTAACTCATTTGAGTTTTGCTTTTGGCTTACACATTTTGTACATTGGGATTGTTTGTTGCTTATTGACTGTTGTTTGATTGTCTGAGTATTGTACTGATTTGTTTAGTGTTTCCACAGGTACATAAGTTGCTTTAAGTTCACTTGAACTTTGCTTTTGCTTGGTTGCTTAACCACTTAGGTATATTCCCTCTTCTTCATGTAGTCTGGAAGACCTACTGTTATTGGTAGGCACTTGTGTGAAGTCCTCCTTAAGAGGCAATGTTTGTGCTTGTTTAATTTTGTGCCAAGCAGGAAAAGTCCTCTCATGAGGCAATTGGCAGATAAAAGAGATGTGTAATCCATCTCCTGCTACTTAGTGTGTCATTCACTTTGCTCACACAATGTGTTGATGCATTGTGAATAATAAACCAAGATCTTATAGAGTCAAATCACTTGTGGAGAAGAGTTCCAACTTTCTGAACTCCCACACTTTCCATTGTTTAAAGCTCTCCCAGGCCAGGGATAAGAGCTATGAGGCACACCCCTCATCTCCATTTCATTTGCTTCACCCTAACTCTCAATGTTAGGGTTAAGAGCACAAAATACCTCATTCCAGTTGGCTGTAAAGCCTAACCTTGCTTGAGCCTAATTGATTGCATATAGTGTGTGCTGATTGATTTGTTTGTTTGCTTACTTGATTCATCTATGCATATCTGCTTGAGTGTACCTTTGTGCATTTATCATCCTTACTTGTATATCATTGCATGATTATTGTTCATATCTTTATGATATCTTTGTTTGTCCATTGAGGAGTCAATTGTAAGTCTAGTTATTGGCAGTTGTTTCCTATGATCTGGAAGGAGTTGGAACTAAGACCATTCATTGGAATTCCTTTCCTTGGAGTCGAGTGTAAGACCATTTATTGGCAACTTGTTTCCTTTTGCTTATTACATTTTGTTTTGCTTGTTGTATGTGAGGAGTCAATTGTAAGTCCATTTATTGGCAGTTGTTTCCTGTGATCATTCTTTGGAGATTGGAATAAGTCCATAGATTGGCATCCGGTATCCATTGTTTTGTTTTGTTTCAGGAGATTGGAATAAGTCCATTGATTGGTATCCGGTATCCATGTTTGTTTTAGGAGATTGGTGTAAATCCATTTATTGGTATCCGGTATCCATCTTTTCTTTGTGAGATTGGAATAAGTCCATTGATTGGCATCCGGTATCCATTTACTTTGTCCATTTGTTATTTGCATTGTTGCCTATTCCAAAGGAATCACTTGAATCATCTGCATATGATCTCAAGAGGTGAACATCTAATAAGTTTTACATCCCTTAACCCTCCCACCTTTTGTTTCTTCAAACCTCCAGTTGCATGTTAACCAAAACAAGAAAACTATTGTGCAAATATTTTCACTTATTTTCAAATTAGAAACCTAGGCCTTAAGCCTCTGATTTTTCAAACTTCATTTCATAATACTCCTTTTGAATTGAATTCTAATCATACTTTGACCATCTTTTGTGAATAAATTCTAATTGGTTAATTTCACTCATTCAATTGTTTTGTGGCTTTGTCCATTCTTGATAAGTTTTCATACATTAGCCATATGTTTGATTTATCCTAGCTGGTTGATGTTAACCTCACCTTTTGTCCTTAGTGATTGAATTGTAAGACTTCCTTGCTTATTATAGGGTTAACCCCTCACTAGCAAGTTGAAGCTTTTCTCACATGGTGGACTTGTTGTTTGTATAAGGTTGAGTTTTCTCCCATGGATAACGAAAGACCTTAGGGCTTTTGTTCTAAAATCAATTCACACATATTTTGGAAATCTTTTAACCGAACTACGAGGTTTTGATCCTGTAAAGGTACGTAGGCAATGGTTATCCATCCAAACACAAAAATAATAAAAATTGTATATTCTTTTCCCATCCCTTCAATCCATGTTTGCACAATAAATATTTCATAAACAAATAACATTTCGTACAACAAGTGTGAAAAGGGCTCCCTAGGAGTACCTAGGACGTTTTGGGTGCCTAACACCTTCCCATTGCGTAATTAACCCCTTACCCAGATCTCTGCTCTTTTCATTAATTTTCTATGTGGAAAACTTCTTAGGCTTTTGTTCGCTTTTTAGCCATTCCTTTGGATAAATAAAAGTGCGGTGGCGACTCGATTCTTTGTATACTTTGCTTTTGGTTTAATCAATAAATCATAAAGTGACGAATACACCGCTACAGAAAAATGGCGACTCTGCTGGGGATGCAAACATATCCTTGGTGGTTTTGCCTACTCTTCACCCTTGTTGTATGATATTGTTTATTTGTTATCTGACATATTTTTGTACAATTTGGGATTACTGTATTGATTGTAATGTTTGAATTGCTTGATATACACTTGCTGTTTGCTTGGTGATCTCTGTGAGATGAGTTCTATACCCGAACTCGAGTGCACCTTAGGATAGGAGAATGGCATAGTCTTGTCGACTTGTGTGGAGTATTCCTTAGCAAGTTGACTTGCGAGCCCATTCACTTGGTGGAGGTCATGTTGGATTAATAATGTCACACAAGTTATTTGTGGTTAGGCATTATTCTTTCAATCATGTGCCTTAGAAGCCAAGGACCTTAGTTTACCTAAGCCCATCTTGGCCTATTTCTAGGACGTAGTGCGGAGGTCGTTCAGATGTAAGATCTGATGCGATTGTTACGCGATACTACACTCATAAGAGTCTCTCTTGAGAATATTTTTGGAATACGAGTATTCGTTCCTCCGATAATATTCGAAAGATAGGATGATGACTATGGGAACCTCTTGTAGAACATGTTCGGCAGGTTTAAACCCTAGTACACTCCCTTTGGGTGGTTCTTAACCGAGACTTCATGCTCGTGACTCTCAACAAACCCGTGATTCATGGTTGAGTCGCTCATACATCCTTAATATCAATGGAACTTGGGTGTCGATAAGGTGAAAACCATAATCCACCAAAACGGATGATTGATATTAAGGATGATTGAGCCGGTTCATGTATTGTTAATATCAATGGAACTTGGGTGTCGATAAGGTGAAAACCATAATCCACCAAGATGAATGATTGATATTAAGGATATTATGAGCTTTCCCATGACCTTTGTCTGGTGTGCTTTGCTTGATCCTTGAGTGTGATTGCTGCATTCATGCATTCATGCATTCATCTGCATTCATGTCATCAGAAAAATCAGAAAATTTTCAAGGAACTTAAAGGGTTTATTTGCAAAATTTTCAGACATGGAAAGACCAAAAAGGCATACAAAGAAGTACAGCTTTAGACAGCCCGATGTGAAAGAGTTAAGGAATCTGACATCCTATGTATTAGATCCCTTGGGTTTCAAAGCTCGTTATGGGAAGCTTCTGCCTCTGTTAACTACTCAGGTTGATGAAGGGTTGATGAGTACTTTGGCACAGTTCTATGATCCGCTGTATCACTGCTTCTCTTTTCCGGACTTTCAGTTGTTGCCTACTGTAGCACCTCAAATTTGCACCTCCCATTTTGTATATACATTTTCATGTTTAGGTCATTAACATTGCATTGTTCATTACATAGTCCATTAAGTCATCAGGCAAGACTGGTCAGGAGATTCAGTTGTGCAAGCAAGCAAGTGCATTTTCTATGGAATCAAAGCCCTAGGGTTGGTGCAATGAGTTCATGTGACCCAAAGATCATTTTGAAATGGTTTGGCCAAGAATTGGAGGCTCAAAGATCATCAGCCAATGTACAAATCATCTGAAACCCTAAAAAGTCAATAGAAGTCAACTATCAACTCAACCATGGATTTGGAGGTGGGAGATGGTTAGAGATGCCTCATTCATGTGTAAACAAGTCTTATTTGACATTTCAAACATCAACATTGAAGAATTTGAGGTCAGATCAAAACTTTCGAAAAATAGTAAGTGACCTGTAATTTGAAATTGCCAAAAATGGAAAGGTTTTCAACTCAAGATTACTTCATCAAGAAAGCTTCAAATGAAATTTTGTCCAACATGAAAGTTGAAGATCTTTCTCTCCCATTTCCAAAAAGTCAAAGATCATGGATTTCCCATGTATGGTTGAAGAGATATGGATCAATCTTGGCCAAGTGTGGTTTGAACTTCAAATGGGCATAACTTTCAAACCAAAAGTCCAAATTAAGTGGTTCTTTTTGCCTTGTTCTTATTTTGACCTATACTTTCCAAATCATGCATCATATTACACCAATTATCCTTACATAATCACTTTCCATTTCACTTAATTTTTGGAGGGAAAATTAAAGTTTAAACTTGGTGCATTGTTCACACATTCTACCATGACCATTGGCTCCAAAATGACTTTTTGAGTAAAATTCAAGCCTAATTCGTGTACTGTTCATCATAATTCCATGCATAGAGGTGAAATATCCAATTTGCATATGCACCTTGTTTTGGCTAATTCCAATTACCATTGCCTAAACCTGTTTAAGAGAGTGATTAGGGAGAGGTATATAAGCCTAAACATAACTGTTTTCAGCTAACAATAGTCACTTTTTCAGATCTAGATCCAATTCTTGAAATTTTTTCTCTCAAATTTTCTTCAATTTTCTTCAAACCAATTCATCATTCATTGCTTGATTCATCATCTGGAAGCATCATGGAGCATGTTTGAAGCAAGAATCAAGAGAATTGGTGCAAGGTTGAAGCAGCTCGAAGCTTTGATGCATTAATGGTGAGTTCAGATTTGAGAGAGATCGTGCACAATTAATCCTCAATTCTTCTTCCAATCAATCACACAAGCATACTGGAGGAGCATTGAAGCATCACAAGGCCCTGGATCCATCGAATTTCAGTTCTGCACTTCAAATAGGTTCCAAATCGATCCTCTTATTTCCCAATTTCATTATGCTATTGTTGTTCATCTTTCAATGCTGAATATTCTGAGCTTTAGATCATAAAATTCCATGAAGAATTGAGTTAGTTAGGGTTGTTGAAAGTTTGATGTGTAAATGTTCATGGCCTCGTGTCGCATTACGCGAAAAACCGGCGGGAAAACGAAACAACAGAGCCGCCACCGTGCGTTATTTATCCCAAAAGAGGGAAAGGAAATGCTCGAAGTAAACCGGGAAAAGACATGGTCTCGCGACCAAAGAGAGATGGGATCGGGAGTCGGTTATGCGAAGGGAAGGTATTAGCACCCCTACGCATCCGTCGTACTCGACAGGATCCACGCACAAAAGGAAGGATAAAGGTTGCTAGAAACTGCTCACAAACATCAAACACTGGCTGAAAGAGACACAGAAAACAAAAGAAACTAACTCGGCAGGATATTGCATCCTGGACCTACGTAGTCTGTCAAGCACAGACATCAGAGTCGACGTAGTTCGGGACAGGGGGAACGTGCTCGCTAGGATGTCGCATCCTATGCATACGTATCTTCTCTAATCGGAGAAGAATCAGAGCACTCGTAGCTCGGCTAACGCACGCCAAACAAAACCACACAGGAAACCGACTGCCAATCGCTGGACTTACGTCAGACTCCACATAAACAGGCAAACATGGAAACCGAATGCCAATCGCTGGACTTACATCAGACTCCGAACCAACAAACACACACACAGGAAACCGACTGCAAATCGCTGGACTTACGTCAGTCTCCAAACACACACAAAGGGGTTGAAAAAGAAAAAGGGCGCCCGGAGAGATCAGCTCATCTCCTGCCTACGTACCTCATCTGGTATGAGGATCAGGGCGACGTAGTTCCCCTAAACCGGGACAAAGGACTAGCCTAACCAGATACAAAGGGAGACACAAACTACTAGGGAGACTACGACTCGAGCCTAGAAGTTATCATGTAAATTCACCATCCCTATGTTAAGGTTGCTATCTAACTTGCACAGAGAGCAAGCTATCCTAAACAGCACAAACAGTCATACAGAAACACAAAGCAGGCACACACACTATATACAAACAGAGGGGCTCAAACAAGGCTAGGCTTTAGTCAAGGGGTCATGTCAACCTTGACAAACAAGCCACTGTAACAGGGTGATCTTAGCTCTTAACCCTAACATTGAGAGTTAGGGTGAAGCAGATGAAATGGGAAGTGAAGATAAGACTTCACAGCTCTTATCCCTGGCCTGGGAGAGCTTCTGACAAATGAAAGTGTGGGAGTTCAGAAAGTGGGAACTCTTCTATCCACATATGACTGACACAACAAAGATCTTGGGTTAATATCCACAATGCATCAACACATGGTGTGTGAGAAAAGTAGATGACGCACTGACTAGCAGGAGATGGACTACACATCTCTTTTGTCTGCCAATTGCCTTATCAAAGGTCTTTTCCTGCTTGGCACAAAAGTAAACAAACACAAGCATTGCCTCTTAAGGAGGGCTTCAGACAGGTGCCTGTCCAAGTAACAGGACAGGTCTTCCAGACTACATGAAGTCAGAGAAATTATACCTCAATGCTTATGCAACCAAGCAAAGCAAAAGCAAGTTCACAATGAACTTAAGCAACTAATGTACCTGAAGATCAAAATCGTATCCAGCCCGAGGATCAAAGTTAATATCCAACCAGAGGACTAAATTGAGTATAGGTTCAGCCAGAGGATCGAAACTCCAGATTAAGCCAGAGAATCGGAAGGAAAATAAACAGCGCGGTGTATTTCCGCGTTTTTGTGGTGTTCTCGGAGCGTAAATTTCCGGTCTATCTTTGGTATTCAATCACAGCTCATCCCGTTTGTTTGATAAGCTGTTCGCTTTCATCCTACTCGGGTTAGCTGATGATTGAATAGGGGCAGCTGTAACACCCCAAAATTTGCCCTCCTCATTCATGCATTCATTTAGCATTTCATATTGCATTTCATCATGTCAATCAGAATTAGATCCAAAAATAAATAAAAAATAAAAAATAAAAAATTTTAATTAATTAATTAAATAAATAATTAAATAAATAAAATATAATAAATTTTTTTGGACTTGGACCTTTCTCAAAAGCCCACTAAGCTACCAATATTAGCCTATAAATACTAGAGTTTCATTGAAACAAAAGCCACACAGAACAAAGGGGGATTTTGAAGAGAAGCAAAATACTCTGAGGTTTCCTTGGAACAAAACCCTGAGGAAAAAGATAGTGAGAGAAGACCTAACGGAGTTCAGAGCAGCCTCCAAACCCCGGAGGGAACTCAGCTACACAGAATCACCTCTGCCTCACATAAACCCTGAAGATTGTTTTGTAAACCTCACGGGTGCAACTCAATTTCAATCAAGCTCTCCAATCAGGTTTGCCATTATTCCCATTACCTTTGCCCATGGGTTTAATATGTATATGAATGTATAAACAATGCCTTGAATGTTTAACCGTTTAATTTTTGAGTGTATGCCACAGGGTTTGAGTTTTTCTGAAACCATACTGATGATCATGAAAAAAATGCTTATGGTGTTTCACTAACCCTTTTGTTGAATTTTTGTGAGGGCTCACATGACTTTTGCAGGGATAACTTGCGTGGTTTCCCACTTTATTTATGGGATAACCCCTGGAGGTTCATTCCGATTACCTGTACTGACTCACTTTTCTTTGATGGCATTAGCTTGGAAGGATCTCAGGGTTTCCCATTCCTCTAATTACTGTTACTTCGGATCTTTATCCGCATGGTACTTTTACATTTTTCCCGCATTTTACTGCTTTCCTAGCTGGAAGACCTCGATAGGAGGCAACGTTTGAGCCCCTTGGTGGCATTTTACTTTGAGATACATGTTTTGTGTTTTGTATTCATATCCCTGCAGGTAGCGCGGTTCCTTCATCAAGGACTGCCTTTTTGCCCTCGAGCATCCCAAACCCTAAAACCCAAAGCAACACGTTAACTCCTTCTACTACAGGCGAGTAAGTCTCCAAAGGTCGAGCATCCGGTAGATTGCGTAGTGACGTCGTTCGCCCAAAACCCAATCCATAACCCCGTAGTTAGCCGAACTACGTTTTGCTCTGATTCTCAGGCCAGATGAGATACGTAGGCATAAGACGCGATGTCTTAGCGAGCACACATCCCCCAACCCATAGGTCAGCCGAGCTACGAAGACTCTGATTCTCATATTCAGATGAGATACGTATGCAGTGGATGCGACATTCGCGCGAGTCATTTTCATTTAACCCATTTTTTTGGTAAACAGCACAAGATAAACCCACACCCTTTAGACGAAAACTACAAAAGTGGATCCCGTAGAGTACTACGGATGCGTAGGGGTGCTAATACCTTCCCTTCGCATAACTGACTCCCGAACCCAAGATTTGGTTGCGAGACCCCGTCTTGTCCTTTCCTTTTTCAGGTTTACTTCGAGCGTTTCCTTTCCCTCCCTTGGGATAAATAACGCACGGTGGCGACTCTTCTGTCTTTTTCTTTCGCCGGTTGTTTTTTTTTCGCACTGTATTTTTCAGGTTGCGACAAAGACCATTCAAAAGTGCACAAATGGCAATCCAGAAAGAAAAATCTCAAACAAATCAGAAATCAATCCAAAAATTCCAATAAAATTCACGATCAACCACAACATGCATAGGAAGCATCACGCAGAAAATCACATCAATTGGACTTCATTTGGCATGGCAAAGAAATTCAACAAGTTGGACAAGCAAAGGTGTGACACACATTGTCTCACCTACATTCAAAGGATCATAACTCAGCAACCACAAATGATAAAAATGCAAACTCAACACCAAAATGTCCATCAAGATGTCTATTTTAAGCATGCCAAATTTCAAAAGCATTGGATTAAAACTCATCATTTCACAAAGCATATGGAAAACAAGGTTCAAAAAGCATACATGTGCACAATCCCTAAGACAAAATATTTTCAATCCGTGCACAAATTGTGAAAAAATGCTCAAAAAAAACTAGACACAATGAGGAGAACAATGCAAAAATCCACACATTTTTTGGATGATTATTCATTTATTTATGAATTTTTAAAGTGGAAGAAAAATAAAAAAAACATGTGAGAATCAAGTACATGAATGGATGAAGAAAATGAAATAAAATGTGCAAGGCATTTTTGGATTTGTCCTCAGCCAGAATCGAAGGGAGGGAAATTTTCAAATGAGGCGCGCTAAGTGAAAACGCAGCCGTTTTGGCTCAAACCCTAAGCATGCAAACTCATAATCCGCAGGAAACGTTGAAGAACACGCATGTAAATTCGCAGGAAACGCTATGAAGGTTATAACTAAATCCGCAGGAAAAGTGCAGCCGGTCATGAACACGATGAAGATCTTCAAGATCTTCATCCTCAAATTCCAGAAAAATTCAACATGTCCAGAATCACAAATTAAGCATGGCAACATGTAGATCTAACATCATACAATAAGAATCAACACGCATTTCATCCAAAAACATCACAACATGTATGAATCGAATGAAAGAAAAATCATAATCAAAACTTTAAACAGCCAGTATTCACTCAATTTGGCACAAAAATCATTGATTCAAAGCTCATGATACTCGGTATTTAAGGATCTATAACATTATGGCAATGAAAAGCAAGATTATGAAAGTTGATTTTATGACCTCTTGTAGAACAGTGCTGGAATTAGCTGGATTCGAGCCTTTGCAATGATCCAAGAGTCTCCTAAAATGCTTGTGTGAATGATTGGATGAAGAATCGAGGCCTGGATGTGCACGAATCTTCAAAAATTGGAATCCACCATTGTTGAGCTCAAGCTTCAAATGTGAACAAAACTGCACGAGTTGCTATGGATCTTGCTTCAATCTTGCTCAAGAACTCTCCAGAAGCATGAATCAACCAAAGGCAATGCAAATTGTTCAAGAATTTGAGAGAAAATTTTGAGAGAAAAAAGAGTGAAAAATTTCTAGATCTGAAAAATGAAGTGTTGTTAGCAGAATTCTGTTAGGGTTTTTCTTTTATATGCTATGCTAAACATGCTTAATTATGCTAAACCATTTGCTAATGAAAATTAGGGAATTTTGGAGGTGTTTGGACAAATTGGGATTTCACCCTTGTGCATGGAAATGGTGAATGAACAGTACACGAAATTATTTGTTTTTCACTTAAAATGACATTTTAAAATCAATGGTGAAGGCCAAATATTCAAATGATTCACCAATTTTAAATTTTAGAAATTCCCTCCAAAAATCCAAAATTTTGCAAATGATTATGAAATGACAAATTATGCAATGTTATGCAAGATTTGGAAATTATAGGTCAAAACAAGAATTTAGCAAAAAGAGCCATGCAATTTGGAGCTTTGGTTTGAAAGTTATGCACTTTTGAAGTTCAATCCACACTTGGCCATATTTTGATCATATCTCCTTAACCACACATGAGAAATTGATGATCTTGGACTTTTTGGAAATGGAAGAGAAAGATCTTCAACTTTCATGTTGGACAAAATTTCATTTGAAGCTTTCTTTATGATGTAATCTTGAGGAGAAAACCTTTCCATTTTTGGCAATTTCAAATTACAGGTCACTTACTATTTTTGGAAATTTTTCATCTGACCTCAAATTCTTCATTGATGATGTTTGAAATGTCAAATGAGACTTTTATGGACATGAATGAAGCCTCCCTAACCATATACCACCTCCAAATCCATGGTTGAGTTGACAGTTGACCTTGGTTGACTTTCTAGGGTTTCAGATGATTTGCATCTTGACTGATGATCTTTGAGCATCCAATGCTTGACCAAATCTCTTCAAAATGATCCTTGAATCACATGAACTTAATGAACCAACCCTAGGGCTTTGATTCCATGGGAAATGCACTTGCTTGCTTGCACATCTGAATCTCCTACCCAGTCTTGACTGATGACTTGGTGATGGACTTATGCAAATGAAATGCAATGTTAATGACCTAAAATGAAAATGTATGTACAAATGGGAGGTGCAAATTTGAGGTACTACAGCTGCCCCTATTCAATCTGTAGCGGTGTATTCGTCGCTATATGATCTATTGGTTAAATCATAAGCAAAGCATACAATGAATTCGAGTCGCCACCGCACTTTTATTTATCCAAAGGACTGGCTAAAAAGCGAACAAAAGCCTAAGAAGTTTTACGCGTAGAAAACTAATAAAAAGATCAGAGAGTCTGGGTAAGGGGTAAATTACGCAATGGGAAGGTGTTAGGCACCCATCACGTCCTAGATACTCCTAGGGAGCCCTTTTCACACTTGTTGTTTGAAAATTGTTATTTGTTATGACATAGGTATTGTGCAAACATGATTGGGATGATGAGAAAAGAATATACAATTTTCATTATTTTTGTGTTCGAACGGATGAACCCGTTGCCTACGTACCTTCCATCAAAGGTAAGGATCAAAACGCCGTAGTTCGGCTAAAAGATTTCCAAAAGTTAGTGAGTTCAATTTTAAACAATAGCACTGAGGCTCTTCATTATCAATGGGAGAAAACTCGACCAAGACCAACATCCACCATGCGAGGATAGCTTCGACGTACTAGAGGGGTTAACCCTGTTTTCAGTACGGAAGTCTTATAGTCGACTCACTAAGGATAAGGTGAGGTTTACATCAACCACAATGATAATTGAAACCTACGGCTAATGCATGAAAAGATTAACAATGGACAAAGCCACAAAACAATTGAATGGGTGAAGTTAACTGATTATGATTATGAAAGTAGAGTCAAAGTATGATTAAGATTGATTCAAAAGAAGTATTATGAAATGGAGTTTGAAAAAGTCAAGGACTTGGGGTCCAGGTTTTTGATTGGAAAAACATGAAGATGTTTGCACAATATCTATCTCAAGTTTTGAAAGTAATGCGTGAAAAGGTTTAGGACATAATGGGGATGCAATGGATGAGGATGGAGTGTAAAACTTCTTAAGCGGTTCACCTCTTGAAATCATATAGAAGATGATTCAAGTGTGTCCTTTGGAATGAGAAATGAGTAATAACAAACAAGCAAAGCAAAAGGGGAAAGTCAACAAAAGCGGATACCGGATGCCAATCACTGGGCTTATACCAATCTCCTAAAACAAAACTGGATATCAGAGGCCACTCTATGGACTTATACCAATCTCCTCAACAAAGAAATAAAAAGTGGATACCGGATACCAATAAATGGATTTACACCAATCTCCTAAACAAAACAAAACTTGGATACCGGATGCCAATCTGTCTGGGCTTACACCAATATCCAACATATGATCATAGGAAAGCAAATGCCAACTTGCAGGGACTTACAGTTGCATCCTCACATACCACAAACAAATGCATCAAGCAAAGAGAAGATGAGTGGCCAATGAGATGGTCTTATACTCACTTCCATATCATAGGAACAATGGCCAATGAATGGTCTTACAATTGTCCTCAATGGGCAAACGAGAGAGATATGTCACAGAGACAAATGAAATGATCATGCACTAATGAGCAATTAATGATGATGATAAATGCACAAAGCATACAAGAAAACATGTGCATATGAGGTAAGCAATCAATCAATGAAGTCATTCAGCACACACTATAACCAAACAATGAGGCTCATACAAAGGGTTAGGCATTGAAGCCAACTGGAATAGGGTTAATGGTGCTCTTAACCTTGCCATTGAGGGGCTAAGGTGAAGCAGATGAACGGATATGAGGGGTGTGCCTCATTACTCTTATCCCTGGTCAGGGAGAGCATTGAATATCAGAAGGTGTGGGAGTTCAGAAGGTAGGAACTCTATCCACAAGTTAGACTCTATAAATCTTGGGTTTTTACTCACTCTGCATCAACACAAGTAGTGGAGCAAGGTGAGTGACTCACAGAATAGTAGGAGATAGGCTACATATCTCTTTGATCTACCAATTGCCTTAAATGAGGACTTTTCCTGCTTGGGACAAATGTAAACACTCAAAAACATTGCCTCTTAAGGAGGACTTCAGACAGTTGCCTGGCCAAGTAACAGGCCAAGTCTTCCAGACTACATGAAGATAAGGAATTATACCTCAATGCAAATTGCTATAAAGCAAAGCAAAGCAAGTTCTTAAAGAACTAATCAACTAAGGGTACCTGAAACCAGTCAAACAACATCAGTATACAACTCATAGTTAAAGCAAAATGAGATAATGATCAACAGTCAACACAAACAGTTAAATGTGCAATGCACAAGGCTCAAGGCATATGAGCATAGCAACCTACAAAACCAAAACAAGTTAGTTCATGACAATTAATCAAGCTCAAACAATTTGTATTGATCTTTTTGGAGCATTTGTTGCTTAACCTGAAACATATGAACTCAAACATGAGCAACATGACCACTAGGACAAGCCTAGGGTCAAAAGGGATAAGAAAGTCAAAACAGCGAGTGACAAGTGTCCAAAATCAATTTCAAACAATCAAGAAACAAACTCAATTGGTTTCAAATTCATATCATTCATCATTATGATTTCACAAGCAAATTAGGTCAAAGCATGGCATATAGAAGCTCATAGAAGTCAACAGCAAGACTTAACTCAAAACGAATCATAAACATTTCAATAAATCATCAAATAATTCATGATCAAACATCAACCATAACATGATATGCATGCCAAATTTAATCTCATTTGGATCAAAGGAAGTAGGTCAATGAAAATCAGAAAGTCAAAGCAAGTTCAAGCATACTCATAGAAGTCAACCAAACATGCACCAACTTGAATAATTCATATAACAGTGACAACATATGAGAAATGAATGGGATCAACACCATGACAAAGCTTAAGATGTCTACAATTCACATATCAAATTTCATGTCCATCCAATAATGCATGAGAATTTCACAAAGCAAATGAGAACATGTGTCACAAAAAGTCAACATATGACCAAACAGGGGAGAAAATCCCAAACAATTAGAAAATGCATTCCAAAATTCCAGGAAAAATCACATGTAAACTAGACATCCATAAGTACATTCATGCAAAAATTCAAACCAATTTGAGGTCAAGAAGCATGGTAATGAAAATCAAGAAGTTGGATATCAATGGTGTGACACAAATTGTCACACCCTAATTCAAAAAATCATAACTCACAAACCAGCAATGATAAATTCACAAACTCTACACCAAAATCACCATGAATGTGTCTAGTTTAAGCAAAAAAAAGTTTGGGAGGCATTGGATAAAGAATCATCATTTCACAATTGATTTGGCAAAACATACATAAAATGAGCACATGTGACAAACCCTAGCACAATTAAAAATCCATTCATGCAAAAATTCTGGAAAAATAATGATAAATAACTAGAGATCAAGAGGAGTCTTTTGCAAAAAGTCCCATGAATTTTGGATTAAAAATGAGTGCTCTATGATTTTTTGAAGATTGGGATCAAAATGAAATAAAAATTGCAAAATAACATGATTTCATGGGACAATGTGACACGGAAATGGCATATTTGTAATTATGCGTTCATGTTAATGAAACGCAGCGTATCGAACAGAGGCGTGTCACTCAGCCATTCGTGCATGGCAATGGTACAGGACACCTTCATGCAAAACAGAAAAACAAATGAAGAAACACGATATGGGTTTATGCATTAGGGTTCCTCGTTACTGTTCATCATCATCCAAATCGTAAAAAAAATTTTGTCCCAGAAATGGAAAATAAGGATACCATTCAACTCAGCAAACAACACACATTCATAATCTAACATTCATTTTCATCAAAACGAGCCAACAAAGAAGAATCATGCAAAAACATATTAGAACATCAAATTTCATTTCAGCATAACTTTCAAATTACTCAACCATTTTCATTGATTTAAAGCTCAATAGAATCAGCATGAAAGGATCTTCACAAAGCATAGCATGATTTAGTGAAATAAGAGAGTCAAATTTTTACCAAGATTGAAGTACAGTTGTGATGAAGTGGTTCTTTGGCTTCAAACAGCTGAAACAGTTGTTCTACAAGCTTCCAAATGATGGATGAGTGAAGGGTTTTGGCTCAGCAATGTTTGGAAAAGCTTAAATCGAAAGTTGCCATGGAAGAGCTTTGATGTAGCAGAGCTGGATCCTTGCTTACAGTTGAGATGTGAGGCTAGCAAATGGTTCCAAGATTATGGTATGTGATGAAACAATCAAACTGAGCTCGAGGTCCTTTGAGTTTTTTTCAGAAAAAGTTTCCCATCAAGAAAATGAAAGCTTGAGAGAATATGAGATTTTGGTCTGTTTGTGAGAGTTGTGGCTGCTAGGGCTTTTCAGCAGAGAATGAAACATATATAGTCTGATTAATGGAGTATAAGCATGGTTAATGGAAGTGTTAATCATAATTTGGTTAAATGACATGTTTTACCAATTTTGCTAAAAACCAAATCAAGTTGCATGGGATGTATGAGACTGCACGAAATTGGGCCTAAACCACATCCTAAATACCAATTCTGAACATTTGCCAATGGTACAAAGTGTTGGAAATGATTATTTTGAAAGGTCACTTTTTCACCTCACTTGAAATAATTCAAACCACTTCAAAAATGCCATTTTGCTTGGTTGAGTTTTGGTAAAATGTGATGGAAGATTTGGAAAGAGGGCATCAAATATGACTTGTAGCAAAAAACCCCACCCAATTTGGCCAAATGGTTTGGAAGATATGCCACTTTGAAGTTCAAAATTTTTTGAGAATGATTTGATCATAACTTGCCAACCATACATGGGAATTGAGTGTTCTTGGACTTTTTGGAAACGGGAGAACAAGATCTTCAACTTTCATGTTGGGCAAAAATTCATTTGAAGCTTGTATGATGATGTAAGTTGAGGATCAAGAAGTTTCCATTTTTGGCAAATTCCAATTACAAGTCAACTTTCTATTTTTGGAAATTTCTTGTTTGACTTCAAATTCTTCCATGATGATGTTTGACATGTTATATGAGGCTTATATGGACATGAATGAGACCTCTCAAACCAACTCCCATCATCAAATCACTGATTAAATGCACAGTTGACCAACAATTGACTTTGCTAGGGTTTTGGTTGACTGAACCATGTTCTGATGAATTCCAAACCCTAATCCCTTGAGATCTTGATTCCAAATGATACCACAACTCATATGAACTCTTGATGAATGATCATGGTGCCCAAATTCTTCAAGAATGGCCACCATCTATCTCAATGACTGACTTTGACTGATTTGACCTAATTGGCTTCATCTGCAAGTAACATGGTTAGATGACAATATTTTTGTATTTTTGGGTTAGCAAACATATGAAAAGCAATGATATACAAATGCAAGACATGCTTGGTGACCAAGAACCACACTCACAAGGTAACCCACCCACTAGGAGGGAAGCTAGGGCATGCAATGATCCTTGAGGCCATGATATGAGATGATATGGGCCATGAGGGATCTTAGGGCCAAAATTGGGGTCTTACAGATGCCCCTATTTAAGGTCATTCTAGCCGGAGAAGTGAAGTTTAGAAATCTTCATCTCGACGCGGTAGAATGGGCTTAAATAACAGTAATGAGACAAATTTTGGTCCCTAAGAGACCTCATGATGCAAATGTATGCATGAAAAAGACACAAATTCTGTGGGGATACAGTTCACACAGAAGAAAAGACGATCCATTGGAGTAATACACTCACCAGGAACGGAGACTCTAACAAGACTCTTGTTGGGGATAGTAAAAGAAAAGAATGCGTGAGCAGGACACGACTTCAAGTTGGGGAAAGACAAAACTGACACAGCGTGAACGAGACACGACTCTGATTAGGAGGTAACAGAAATCAGACTGGAGGCCTCACTGGGGAGTGAAGGACTCACACTGGGGAAAAGAAAACTTCCAAAGGAGAACATCCATTGGAAAGACACAAGCTGACTCCTGGGGAGAAGCAAAAGGAAACTCCACTGGGGATCACCCAAAGAAACGAGGTGTTACCGGTATAAGGGTAACAAACTCGAGAAGGAACACCAAGGATACCGGGTTGTAGGTATGTAACAGGTGACCGACCAAAGACGTGAATTGGTGTGTGTTCCAAAACACTCATCATCCTGAAGAGAGCGAAAGCAAACTTGTTTATAGGATGGATATTTGATTCTATAAAGAATGCAAATCTTACTCAGTTGGGGAAACAAACAAAGTGTTCGACAAAAGAGTGCATGAGATATATTATCTATAGCCGTCAAAACGTAGATAATGTACTCGCATGGAAAATTATCCTGAACCGGTTTGTAGGTTGTTTATAGGATAAAATCCGAAGTCGTGAATTGGTTTGTGTTCCAAGACACTCATCATCCTGAAGAGAGCGAAAGCAAACTTGTTTATAGGATGGATATTCGATTCCACAAGGAATACGAACCTTACTCTGCGGAGAAAAACAATCAAAAGATTGACTCAAGAGCGAACGAGATATAATATCCATTGCCGTCAGAACGTGGATAAAATACTCACATGGAAGATTATCCTGAACCGGGTTGTAGGTTGTTTACAGGATAAGATCCGAAAACGTGAATTGGTTTGTGTTCCAAAACACTCGT
Organism: Lathyrus oleraceus; assembly: GCF_024323335.1. Lineage (NCBI taxonomy): Eukaryota > Viridiplantae > Streptophyta > Magnoliopsida > Fabales > Fabaceae > Lathyrus > Lathyrus oleraceus. The sequence goes on from NC_066585.1 coordinate 54,556,598, forward strand.
CACCCTGAAGAAAGCTAGAACAACAGACTTGTTTATAGGATGGGCACTCGATTCCACAAGGAATACGAATCTTACTCGACTAGGGAAGATCAACAAAGGATTCCGACCAAAGAGCGCATGAGATATATTATTCATAGCCGTCAAAACGTGAATAATATACTCGAAAGGAAAAGACACCAGAGATACCGAAGTATATAATAGGTGACTAACCAAAAAGGGAGACAATCGATACCAAGCGTATGGGTAAACGAAAGACAACTCAAAGGATAAATTGCAAGCATCCGGTAATTATCTGACAACAAAGAAATATTCGATTCCGCAAAGGGAAAAAACGAATCTTACTCGACCAGGGAAACACGAGAGGCTTCGACTGAAGAGTGCATGAGATATATTATTCATAGCCGTCAAAACGTGAATAATAACCTCGCATGGAAGATTATCCTTAACCGGGTTGTAGGTTGTTTATAGGATAAAATCCGAAAAGAAAGGCATCGGGATACCAAACTAGGTATATAATGATGACCAATCAAAGGGAGCAACAAACATTACCAACAAAGGGGGTAAATGAAAGAAGACTCGCTGGGATGCATTGATGAAAATCAATGATCCGGGGAACACAAACACTGACAAAAGGTGAAAGGACCCGCTGGGGATAAAATTGCTAGCATACGACAATTATCCACAAAAGACTTGCTGGGGATATAAGTGCTGATCTGAGCAACTCATCCAAGCAAAAGGAAAATCAACATCAAGAACTAGATGGAGATAACCACAAAGAGGGAATTGTCATCGGTTGGGATGAACAACAAAGTTAACTCTGCAAGTGGAGAAAATGGGGTTTACAACTACCGGTTTGTAGGTAGAAAACCACAAAGATAGGACTTACGACTGCTGGTTTGTAGGCAGAAGGCCAAACTTTGGTGGGCATAACCACAAAATTAGGGTTTATATCTACCGAATACGGGGTAGAAGACCAACAACTCCGCGTAGGGATAGAACAAATCACAAATCCGCACGGGAAACCAAAATAGGGCTTATAACAAACCACAAACTGCTGGAGAGCAGGAAAATAGGATTTACAACTACCGACTGTTAGGTAGAAAACCAAAAAACTACTCCGCTGGGGAACAACCCACTGGGAAGCACAAGACTTGTGACAAATAGCCAGTTCGGGAATAATCCGAAAAGACAGACTGAATCAAGACACGTCCTAATGAGAATGTAACTCAAATAGGAAAATCCATCCCAATATATGTGTTGGGAGGAAACGGAAGAAACCGTCATCCACGAGGATATATCTCAGTGGGGAACTGCAGAAGGAAAGGCAACATTTTCTGCTTATGGGGCTGACTCTATATGGAGAGATTTAAACACCCGACATCTGCTAGGGGAAATCTGTAAAGAAGATCTGTACCACCATAGCAGGGAATAACAAACAAAGGATATATGGCAAGAAATGCAACATGAATATCTGAATGTTTTTGAGTATGCATGAATATGCGTGATTTATGTTTGATGAATGCTGACAAAACAGACAATTCTAACACAACCAAGTCCAGGAATCAAACGCCCGGTATTATACTTCCAGGGGAAAAAACCAACTGGAGAGCCAATCTGCGGAGATCTATATGCTGAGAAGCAAAGATCTGCGGGTACTGCTGAGGAAGCAGAGGGTTAGAGATATCAGGAAACCAAATTTCCGAGTGATGAATCAGCAAACAACCCGACTAAGAGTACAGAAAGTCACAACAGGCAAAAGGTAGCCACAAAGACGAATCTGTTAGGGAACAAGAGAAATCCCAAGATATCTGCAGGGGATCCCAGTGTCAACTGAGAAACAAAAGGTGCATTGCGCAAGCACGAACTGCTGTAGAGGCAACTCCACATAACTCCGTTGGGGGAACAACCCACTGAAGGAGAATGTACCACACAAGTAGATTCTGCAACAAGCCACTCTACTTGGGGAAAATACACATAGCAAACTGATCGCAATAAGTAGATTCTGCAATAGGAGCCACTCTACTGGGGATCACAAACAGTCAGGAAATCAATTCGTTCTCTGGATGCTAGAGCCACTAACCGACCCTGCTGGGGATTGAAGGAGCGTTCAACAGGCGAAACTGCCACAACAAACGTTCTGCAGACTATGCTGAGGAAAAGATGGTTGAAATACTGGGATGTCAACCCAACCAACCACTGTATGGGAAAATAAATCCTGCCCTGCGGAAGGGGAAAAAGCACTCTGATGGAGAGACATCAACAAATCCGCGGACGACTACCGGGGAAAGGGTAAAGTACCGGGTCTCAAACCACTGAATTACCAAGTCTTTCAAAAGGAAAGCGATCGTGCTGAGGAAACAAACAACTCTGCTGGCAACTGCACTAGGGAGTGATGGGGTATCAGGGTATCAAACCACTAACCACCGAATCTTTCAAAAATGGGAACGTCCACGATGAGGGACTACCGCGGGAGAAGCGAATGAGTCTTCAACAACCATTCTGCTCTGGGAATCGAAATCTCAACAGAAGCTCTGCTTAGGGAACAACCCCAACAACAATCTCTGCTTGGGGAACAACCCCAACAACAAAAATCTGGAGAAGAACGGATACAGCCAAGCCAGGAATATGAACGAATGTCTTACCTGTCGGAAATCATGCCACCCTCGAGAGAGCACTGAGATATTCTTTGAGCATCCTTTCAACTTGTGAATATTCACTTTGTTTAAAACGATAATTTTTGAAAAATTTATGATTTGTATAAAACAATGATATTTTATCGATTTAAAAACATGCAAAACATTTGTTGAATTGAAACAAATAAGAGTGCAAATAATTGGATAAAAAGCTCAAATTGATTCGATGGAATGGTAGCCTGCAAATGGCAAGACTCCATAGATTTGTACAAATTTGAAATCAGTGATATATATTGGAAGAGGGCTACATTGAACATAATGATCCTTTCTCTACCAATTTGAATCCCGATGTATCCGAAGCTTCAGTTGACGACGAATCGAGAATCTTCTGACGAAATGACAGCTGTGGAACAGAAAGTCTTGTCAAGATGCAGTTACTTGCCAAATCCCTAATTTTTGCCTAGATTGCCCCAGAGTGAGGTACTCAATCTAGCGGGATGCAAATATATTTTTTTTTTCAAGTCTCTAATTTTTTCCTGGATTACCCTTGCGGGTTCTCCACCGAGACACTCATTTTTGCCTAAGCCGCCCTTTCGGGTTTTCAACTTAGCGAGCTATTCTGTTTTTCATTTGCATATACTTCTTTTTTTTTTCTAGGCAAAGTATTTCTTGACTGCATCTGAATTCACAGGACGAGTGAAATCCTCCCCATCCATTGTTGTAAGCATCAAAGCACCGCCTGAAAAGGCTCTCTTGACAACATATGGACCCTCGTAGTTTGGAGTCCACTTGCCCCTGGAATCGGGCGCGAAAGACAAGAATTTCTTGAGCACCAGGTCACCTTCTCGGAACACACGAGGCTTGACCTTCTTATCGAATGCTTTCTTCATTCTCTGTTGATATAACTGACCATGGCACATGGCAGTCAACCGCTTCTCCTCAATCAAATTCAATTGGTCATAATGACTCTAAATCCATTCAGCATCAGTCAACTTGGCTTCCATCAAGACTCTCATTGATGGGATCTCCACCTCTACTGGGAGAACAACTTCCATGCCGTAAACAAGAGAAAAAGGGGTTGCCCCTGTTGAAGTGCGTACAGACGTACGATATCCATGCAGAGCAAATGGCAGCATCTCATGCCAATCTTTGTACGTGACAGTCATTTTCTGGATAATCTTCTTGATATTCTTATTAGCAGCTTCAACAACCCCATTCATCTTAGGTCTGTAGGGAGAGGAATTATGGTGTGCAATCTTGAATTCAGCGCACAACTCATCCATCATCTTGTTATTCAGATTGGATCCATTATCAGTAATGATCCTCTCTGGCACACCATAACGGCAAATCAGCTGGTTCTTGATAAACTTCACAACCACCTGCCTGGTTACATTCGCGTACGAAGCGGCTTCAACCCATTTGGTGAAGTAATCAATTGCTACGAGAATAAACCTGTGTCCGTTGGACGCTTTCGGCTCAATCATGCCGATCATGTCGATTCCCCACATAGAGAAAGGCCATGGTGATGAAATCACATTCAGGAGTGTCGGAGGAATATGAATCTTATCCGCATAAATTTGACACTTGTGACATTTCTTCACATACTTGCAACAGTCAGACTCCATTGTCAGCCAATAGTAGCCTGCTCTCAACATCTTCTTAGCCATGGCATGTCCGTTGGAATGAGTACCAAATGAACCCTCATGGACTTCAGTCATCAACAGGTTTGCTTCGTGTCTATCCACGCATCTGAGCAAAACCATATCGAAATTTCTCTTATACAGCACTTCACCACTGAGGTAGAAACTGCCTGACAACCTTTTCAAAGTTTTCCTGTCTTTTACAGATGCCCCAGGCGGGTAGACCTGGTTCTGGAGGAAATTCTTGATATCAAAATACCAAGGCTTGTTATCTTTCACTTCTTCGATTGCAAATATGTGAGCTGGCCTGTCCAAGCGCATCACAGTAATATTGGGGACATCATTCCACCGTCTGACTACAATCATGGAAGCAAGCGTAGCAAGAGCATCTGCCATCCGATTATCCTCTCGAGGAATATGATAAAATTCAACTTCTGTAAAGAATGTTGAAATTCTCCTTGCATAATCTCTGTACGGAATGAGACCAGGCTGATTCGTCTCCCATTCACCCTTGATCTGATTGACAACCAAGGCCGAATCACCATAGACGTCAAGATACTTGATTCTCAAGTCAATGCATTCTTCAAGTCCCATAATACAGGCTTCATACTCCGCCATATTATTCGTGCATTTGAAAGTTAGCCTTGCTGTAAACGGAATGTGCGAACCCTGAGGAGTAATGATCACTGCCCCAATTCCATTTCCATATTGATTAACAGCGCCATCGAACACCATCGTCCATCTGGAACCAGGTTCCGGACCTTCATCAAGTGTAGGCTCATCGCAATCTTTCATCTTCAAATACAGAATTTCCTCATCAGGGAAGTCATACTGAACAGACTGATGATCTTCAATCGGCTGGTGCGCTAAATGGTCAGCCAAGATACTACCTTTGATAGCTTTCTGAGCTCGATACTCAATATCATACTCAGACAACAACATCTGCCAACGGGCAATCCTCCCAGTTAAAGCAGGCTTCTCGAAGATATACTTAATTGGATCCATTCTGGATATCAACCAAGTTGTATGATTTATCATGTACTGGCGCAAACGCTTAGCAGCCCAAGCTAAAGCACAGCACGTCTTCTCAAGCATAGAGTACCGAGACTCACAATCAGTAAACTTCTTACTAAGGTAGTATATAGCGAACTCCTTTTTCCCTGATTCATCTTGTTGACCGAGTACACAACCCATCGAGTCTTCAAGAACTGTCAAGTACATAATCAGAGGTCTTCCTTCCACAGGCGGAGACAAAATCGGAGGTTCAGACAGATACTCTTTGATACTGTCGAAAGCTTTCTGGCAATCTTCGGTCCAATCATGAGACTGATCTTTCCGGAGAAGCTTGAATATCGGCGCACATGTGGCAGTCATGTGGGATATAAACTTGGAAATGTAGTTCAAGCGGCAAAGAAAACCTCGGACTTGCTTCTCAGTTTTGGGTGCAGGCATCTCTTGTATTGCTTTGACCTTTGCATGATCAACTTCAATACCTCTTTCACTTACCACAAAACCTAACAATTTGCCGGAACGGACTCCAAATGTACATTTGTTCGGATTCAGACGAAGCTGGAATTTCCTCAAACGCTGAAAAAGCTTCAACAAATGCTCAACATGTTCAACTTCCGTTCGGGACTTAGCAATCATATCATCAACATAGACCTCTATCTCCTTGTGCATCATATCATGGAACAAGGTAGTCATAGCTCGTTGATACGTGGCTCCGGCGTTCTTCAAACTGAAGGGAATCACTCGATAACAGAATGTTCCCCAAGGTGTGATGAATGTTGTCTTCTCCATATCCTCTGGTGCCATCTTGATCTGATTATATCCGGAAAATCCGTCCATAAAGGAAAAGACTTTGAATTTAGCTGTATTGTCTACCAACATGTCAATGTGTGGTAGAGTAAAATCATCTTTCGGACTAGCTTTATTCAAATCTCTGTAATCAACGCACATGCGGACTTTTCCGTCCTTCTTAGGAACAGGCACAATGTTGGCCACCCATTGAGGGTATGTAGAAGTCACCAGAAACCCCGCATCAATCTGCTTCTGAACTTCCTCTTTGATCTTCACTGCCATATCTGGATGAGTTCTTCTGAGCTTCTGCTTTACAGGCACGCACTCAGGCTTCAAAGGCAGGAAATGTTGCACAATATCTGTATCCAAACCCGGCATGTCTTCATAAGACCAAGCAAAGATATCTGAATATTCTCGTAGCAAACTGATCAAATCTTCTTTGACAGACTCTTCAAGAAGTGCCCCAATCTTCACCGGACGAACACAATCCTCAGACCCCAAGTTGACTGTTTCCAAGTCTTCGAGATGCGGCTGAATGATCTTCTCTTCGTGCTCAAGGAGACGGGTAATCTCATCAGGAATCCCCTCAACGTCATCTTCTTCTGCCTCAAATACAGGGAATTCAAAATTGGGAGATGGCGTTGGATCATTATGTTCAATGGGTTTTAGGATCAACCTGCATAATGATTTTGGTTAAGGAAAAACTTTAGAATTTGAACAAACAAACCATTATGCAGATGAAAAATGATTGTTTTTATTCTTGTTTTTTTATGGGTTTTTTGTGATCACTGATTTCAATGCAAAAAAAGCAAAAAGTGAAAACAAAGGAAAAACAAATGTTTTAACAATGCAATTAATTGAATGAAAACATCATTGTATATATGCTTTGCCAACAAGGTCATCACTTCTCCTTTTGGCATGGGAGTGTAACACCTCAAAATTTGCCCTCCTCTCTTGGGACTAGCATAACATATTACATATCATTTTTTAGGTCATTAGGCATTGCATACTGCATATCATGTGGTTACATTGTGCAAGTCATCCTCACAAGTCTTGATCAGAAGATGAGGAAGTCAAAGTGCAAGCTAGGGTTTCATTGGACTGGTCATTGATCATCTGAGGATGTGCCAGTTCAAATTAGGGTTTCATGATTCTCAAAGGATATTGATCTTCATCTTGATTGGAATGATTCATCATCATCATCATGGTTTGTCATCATCAAGTGTTGAAGAAGATTCCTTGAGATTAGGGTTTTGACCACTGGTCAACCCTAATCAGTTGCATTGGGCCAATCAGGGCATGATCAGGAGATGGGGCCTATGATGTATATGGGGATCATCTTATGGTTTTATTGTGCTTATTGAGGCTAGGGTTTCATCCTTGGGCCATTTCATCAGAAGATTGGAGCTCAGATGAATCAGTGCATGGCCAGATTCATCTATCAGTTGAAAAAGTCGACTGTGGTCAACTGTACATGATTTAATGGATTTGGAGGTGGAAATGAGTTGTATACACTTCATTCATGTTGGAACAAGTGTTATTTGACATTTCAAAGCTCAAGAATGGAGAAAATCAAGTCAGAACAAAAACTGCCAAAAATAGAAAGTGACTTGTAATGGAAGTTTCCCAAAATGGAAAATTTTTGACCTCAAAATTACATGTCCAAGGAAGCTCCAAATGAAAATTTGTTCAACATGAAAGTTGTAGATCTTGTTCTCACCTTTCCAAAAAGTCCAAGAACTTGAAAATCCCATGTATGGTTGGCAAGTTATGGTCCATTCAATTTCAAAAATGACCCATAATCAGAGGGGCATAACTTCCACATGGAGTGTCCAAATGGGATGATCTTTTTATTTGCAAACTCCATTTGACATGTACTTTCATGGTGCATAATTGGAATTCATCAAAAATGGTCAATGCAAAAAGTCAATTTTCAAGTGTACAGTTAAAGATCCAAGGGCAAAATGGTCCAACTTGAGAAATAATGAGAATTTTGGCATGGGGATTTTTGTAACACCTCACAAATGCCAATTGAAAATGGTTTGAACTGTCATAACATGTTGAGGTTCATTATTTGGTCAAGTCACTTGTGAATTGCATTTGAAAATTATACCATTTGCCATGACATAGTGAAAATCAAAATTACACAACCAATGACCATGGGACAACTTGCAACACATCACACATGGCATTTTGAGAGGGTGTGAGCTGTCAAATGAGCTGTCATTGGCCTGTGGTGAAATGGCATTTTTTCCCTTGCTTTGAAAATGACATTTATGCTAATTACCATTCATTTTTGTTAATTGGATGATTAAGGATGGATTAAGCTGAGGTATTTAATCATAATCATAACCAACTTTTGATGAGAATCACATTTCACAAGAAATTGTAACCACTTTTCCCTCCAAATTCTCCAAAAACTCAAGAACAAACATCAAAGAAAATTGGATCAAACTCTTCCAATTCTTCACCAAATCGTGTGATTCTTTTTGCTGCCATCTCCAATCATCTTCTTCTTGATCTGTTTTGGCAATTCATCACCAAAGAACATCAAATTCTCCACTGTCCATTCTTGATGCATCCATGGCAAATTGAAATTCTGTCCACTAGAGGCAACTTCAAGCTAACCTGAACACTTCATTCAACATCCTAAAGCTCATACTCCATCTGTTTTGGATCAACACGCGCCAAGAACTCAAGATTCATCACTGCCTTCGAATTAAGGTGCCAAATCGAATCTCATGATTTTGTTAATTGTTGTATGCGTTTTGTAGTGTGTTTGACATAGATTATCATGATGCCTTTAGTTTTGGAAATGGTGAACCATAGGATGAGTTATGTTGATTTTAAGAGTTGATATCAAAACCTAATTCAATCGATTCGTAATGTATGTGAAATTCTGGATAATTTGATGATGATATTTGGACTCTACACACTTAGACCTTTCCAATGACTATGAGTTTGTGAATTTTCGTTGAGATTCAATGTTCTTGTGTTCTTGCCAAATTCTGGAAAAACGCGATGAAGATGATGAATTTTCTGGAAATAACCTTCGTTTGATCCATTGTGTTGCCTTGCCAAATTTGAAAGCTGTTTCCCGCGGAAGCCAACCAACCATGCGCTGACACCTCATTTAGTTAAGCTGCGCGTTTTGGTATCAGGCCAGGATAATAACGAAAATGCCATTGGATCATTTTAATTAAACTAAAACATTTCAATAATTATTTAATAATTCATTCAATCTTTAAAAATTCATAAAAAAATATTTACAAGTCCAAAAATTATGAGAATTTTTTTGATAGCTCCCAAATTCCCTCTAGTTTTTTATAGGCATGGTTTCAAATGTTGTGCATGGTGAAATGTTGACCTGGACTATGGATCTTTGACTTGTGTGTATTTTTTGCATGTTTTACCATTTTCAATGTGAAATGCTCATACATTAAAAGAAATTCCTGAAATTGTTTGAGCTCATTCTAGACATGTTGATGGTAATTTACATATAAAGTTTGTGATTTTTGGATACTTGAGGAGTGAGATATGATTTTTTGAATCTAGGTGTGACAATTTGTGTCACACCTAGCTAGGTCAACTTTCTGGATTTATTTTCCTGGCCTATGATTGTTGGATTGGATTGAAATTTTGCATGGATGATTATTGATATGTTGAGATGTTATGTAAATTTTTCTGGATTTTTCCATGGCATTTTCAATTTGATTGATATTTTTCTTCTCTGTTGGTTCATTGTGCAAGCTTGTGTGACACATGTTTGTAAATCTCTTGTGAAATTCTCATATGGTTTTGGATGAATGTGAAATTTGGTATGCTGATTATAGACACATTGTAGGACATCATGCTTTTGGTCCCATTCATTTCTTAATTGTTTTCACTCTGTTATGAATTTTTGAAGTGGATGCTTGTGTTGATGCTATGGTTTGGCTTACATAATCTTGTATGGATTTCTTGATTTTCATTGGATTAGTTCCTTTTGTCCAATTGAGCTGAAAATTGACATGCTATACCTTGAATGTGTCCTGTTTATGTGTGAATTATTTGGGGATTTTTGGAATTGTTTTGGTATGCTTTTTATGGAAGTCATTCTGTTTGAACTTTGGATGTTGCATTTGACCTAGTTTGTGATGTTTTGGTCATGAAATAAATATGGTGAATGATATGAGCATGGGATCAATTGCTCTTGCTTTTGAATAGCTTTAATTTGATTTTGGTTGAGGATTGCTTGCTGTTTAGAATTTTTTCTCCCTTTTGGACCCTAGGCTTGGCCTAGTGGTCCAGTTTCTCACATTTGGTTTGACTTTTCAGGATGAAATGCATAAATCTTAAGGAGAATGATTCAAGTCAATAAAATTGAATTTGTTTGATGTGGAGAACTAACATGAATTTGTTTTGTAGGTTGTGAAGCTTGAGCTTGAGTTCATAGCTTGCCTTTGTGTGCATTAGCCTGTGTTGTTTTGTACTGATTAACTGATTAACATTTGCTGTTTATTGTTTGTCTGTCTGAGTACTGATGATACTTGATTGATTTCAGGTACATTTAGTCGCTTACAGTTCCTTGAGAACTAGCTTGCTGTTGCTTGGTTTTTAAACCACTTGAGGTAGAATCTCTTGACTTCATGTAGTCTGGGAGACCCGGCCTGTTATTTGGCCGGGCAATTGTCTGAAGTCCTCCTTAAGAGGCAATGTTTGTGGTTGTTTACATTTGTGCCAAGCAGGTGAAAGACCTCTATGAGGCAATTGGTGGATCAAAGGGATATGTAATCTATCCCCCACTATTCTGTTGAGTCGTCCCTCTGCTCACACGGCTGTGTGTTGATGCATTGGGGCACAAACCCAAGATCTTGTGCTGTTGCACAATCGAGTCAGAGTCTTTGAGCGTAGAAGGGTCCCTCCATTCTGGACCCACGCTCCTTTGTCTGAAGCTCTCCCTGGTCAGGGATAAGAGCTGTGAGGTCTCATCCTCACTTCACCTTTTCATCTGCTTCACCTTAGCCTCGTAATGGCAAGGTTAAGAGCGAATAATACCATTGTACAGACGACTCGCTTCGGCAGTCGAACCCATTGTTTGAGCCCACTTGATTGGTTATAGTGTGTGCTTTGTGAATGTTTGTTTGACATGATTGTTTTGATTGATTGATGCTTGTATGCTTGCTTCTTTCCTGGATAGGATTAGCTTGCGGTTGTGCAAGTAGGTAGTAACCTGAACATAGGGCGATGATGCATGATAACACTAGGCTCGAGTCCAGCTCCCTGGTAGTGTGTCTCCCTTTGTTTCTGGCTAGAAGTTTTGTCCCTTTCAGGGGAACTACATCGCCCTGATCCTTGTTCCAGACGAGGTATGTAGGCAGGAGACCGTGCGAGGTCTCTCCGGGCGCCTTTTTCTTTTTTTGTGTGTGTTTGCTTGTTATCTTCTTGTGTGTCAGGATATGGACGTAAGCCCAGCGATTGGCTGTACGTATCCCGATTGTGTTTTGGTTCGGATGCCGACATAAGTCCAGTGATTGGCTGTCGGGCTCCATGTCTGCCGGTGTGTTTGTTTGCTTGTTTGGCGTGCGTAAGCCGAACTACGGCAGCTCTGATTCTCGTTCCAGACGAGATACGTAGGCATAGGGTGCGATACCCTATCGAGCTCGTTCCTCTTAACCCCACCTGCGTTCCCTGTGTGTGTGTGTGATGTTTAGCAACCTTTTCTTTATTTTAGAACGTGGATCCCGTCGGGTACGACGGACGTGAGGGGTGCTAATACCTTCCCCTCGCGTAACCGACTCCCGAACCCTTTCTCTTTGGTCGCGAGACCATGTCTTTCCAGGTTTCTCTGAGTGTTTCCTTTCCCTATCTTGGGATAAATAACGCGCAGTGGCGGCTCTGTGTGTTTTTTTGTTTTAGCTCGCCGGTTGTTTTTTCGCAGGATGCGACAACTGGCGACTCTGCTGGGGAAATCGTAGATGTCGACCTGTGCTGGTCCATCTTCCCTAAGCGAGTCCTTCCTAGCGTTCTAGGATTAGTTTAGGTTGCTTTGTGTTGTATTATTTATTGCATTTATTATTCTAACCCTCTATATTTGCATAAATGTTTGCATGCATCATACTATCATGTTGTTGCCGTCCTCTGTGCAGGTGGTTCCTCTGTTTGGGATGGGTGTTCTGAGTGGGGCTAAAACCCAGGCCCGAGTATACACCTAGGATTAGTGTGGTCTCACGTTGCCTCTTTCATGTTAGGTCAACATGTGCCTGGCGGTGTGATGTACCACAAGTCGGACGAGGTTCATTTGATAGTGCTTGCCTCTGTGGGTATTCCACTGTGGTTGAGTTACTTCATCTGAACTGTTGACTCTGGTGACCGATCATTTCCCGGATCTTTGGTTTAGACGATCTTAAGAGAGCTACAGTGGCACACCCGAAAGGGCAAACCCATTGAGTATCTCCGCCTGATTGTCGAGACTATTATCCGCCCTAGGATGACCTATTTAGAATTTACCTGTGAGGGGAGGGTGATTCTTTCAGATGCATGTTCAGATGGTGACTCAGATGGTGACTTTCGGTTCCGTGTATCAGAGTCCTATTTATAAGTCGGATTTATGGTCATTTATTGCAGAGACGCCGGAGTGCTGTCCGTGATTTATCAGTGGGGATCCGTTTATTTCAAGATTCCCCGGGCCGAGTTACTTATCAGTGGGGATCCGTTTATTTCAGGATTCCCCGGGCCGATTCAGATGATTATGGGTGTCTACTCAGAGACCGGTGATGATGATGATGATGATGTATCTTTCTTCCGTTTATTTCGGAACCCGTGGGTCAGATTTGTGGTTACCTATTTCCTTCAGATGGTTATGATCAGTTCAGGAACCAGGGTGGTGATTCAGAACAGATGATCAGATGACTTGGAGGATGGTGACGCATTGCATTCATTCATCAGCATCATTACATCTTGCATTAATTGCATCTAACACATGTTTACCCATATGCAGGGACATTTTTGATCGAGATCTTGGTTGAGAGACTTCCTGTTCAGATATGAGGACCGGTCTGAAAGACAACATTGCCTACAGTTTCTTCGACCCTGAGATTGGTGTGCTGAAGGAGATGATAGCATTGATTACTCCCGACCATGTGGGGTTGTTCAGAGAGTCGTACGGTAGTATCCTGAAGATGGTTTTCAGACTCACTGACAGTGACAGGAGCGCCATTCATACTCTTCTTCAGTTCTATGATCCGGGGCTGAGATGCTTCGTATTTCCCGATTATTTGTTGGGACCTCTGATGGAGGACTATGCTAGCATTCTGGGTATGCAGATCCGTGATCAGATTCCTTCCCATGTCACTAGGGTGGAGCCTGACGTCCTTGGGATTTCTCGTGCTCTTTATTTGAGTCCGGAAATGATCAAGGAGGGTTTGAAGGAAAAGGGAAAGTTACCAGGTTTTCATTTGAGTTTCTTGGAGGCTAATGCCAAGGAACATGCTGCAGTGGGTAACTGGAAGACGGTTTGCGCATTGATTGCAGTGAGCATTTATGGGATTGTTCTGTTTCCTAATCAGAAGAACTTTGTGGACCATAATGCTGTCAGATTACTTATGCAGAGGAACCCTATTCCTACTCTGGTCGGAGATGTTTACTACTCGGTTCATAACAGGAACGAGAAGCGGCGTGGGGGTTTGATCAGGTGCTGTGCTCAGTTGCTCTTCAGGTGGTTCATGGGGTATTTGCCTTCCAGAGGTGCTTTTGCTCATCTTGATCCTTCGGTTAAGTGGTCCTTCAGGTTAATGGGTTTGCGGGATGATGACATTGCATGGACTCATAATGGTTTGGCTGGCCGGGATTTCATATATAGTTGTGGGAGTCTACCTAATGTGCCTCTCGTGGGAGTTCAGGGTTGCATCAATTACAACCCGGTGCTTCTCAGGAGACAGATGGGGTTTGCTGTGCAGGGTCCTCCTCTCGGGCGAGAGATTCAGGAGTCCTTTTACTTCCCGATTGATGGCAATCAGACCAAGCTGAGGCAAGTGTTGGATGAGTGGCGTGATATTCAGAGGAAGGGCAAGGTTCCTTATGGGAAGGTCAACTGTCGGTATTTTCCATTATTTGAGGATTGGTTGCGGAAGAGAATTGAGATTACCCATCTACCATTTCCTGGAGGTGATCCTGTGTGTCCTGCGATTGAGGGTCCAAGTTCTTCTGTCGGTATGGAAGAATTCCTCGAGATGAAGAGGGCCAGAGATCAGTTACTTGCAGAGAAAGCTGAATTGGAGAGGAGTGTTGCTCGGTTTCAGACAGCTAATCAGGAGATCAGAGTGAAGATGGAAGATCAAGACAAGCGGCATGCCCTGGAAGCAAAGCGCTTTGAGATGGATACAGCCTACTATGGGAAGATCAGCCAAGCCTTAGCATCGTCCAACAGGGAGCATGACATCACCAAAGAGAAGCTATCCAGAGCGTCAAAGGTCATTGAGGATGAGAAGAGGAGGCAAATCCTTGTCAAAGATCAGAGGGATGATAGAATCCGGGTTCTTATTGCTGAGTGGGAGACCAAGCTGAAGGTTAAGGAAGCAGAGAATATGAAGATCATCGCCGAGAGAGATCATTACATGACAGAGAGAGATCACTACTTCAGACAGATGAAGATTCATCAGAAGGAAGTGAGGAGATTGCAGCAGGAGAATACCGAGCTCAGGTTCGCCGCAGAGTTCGCGAGGATGGAAGAAGAGATAGGGCCATCTGTGGGACTCTCATCCAGCTAGATCTTTCATTTGTGGTGGATTGCCGTCGGGCTTGTTGACGGAATCTACTTGCTTGTATTTCTTTCCTGATTCTGGAGGATTGTATTTGAATTTTATCTGGTTTGATGTATGACTATGGCACTGATTGTGCACTTTTTGCTATGCGATGGTTATTTTCAGTCAGTGATTGATCTTCAAGCTTTATTTGCTTTACCGTATGCATTCACACAAGCACACACATGGTTGGGGGTATCATGCTGAATCATATATCTCCGATCTGTACGATGAAATCAAATGCTGAATATCAAATATTGATGCCGGATTATTATTTGTCTCAATGATGCCAGGATCGAGAGACAAAGTGTCCTTCATATGGATAGACACTGCATTCATGCATTGATCATAATAACTTGTGTTCTATTTTGCAGGTATCTGTTGCTAACGTGTTCGATTGTTTCAGGAATCATTGCTCGTGCTCGCAGAACTGTACCTTTGCACTCAACCCGACCTCACAGATATTATACCAGGCGCAATACTCCCAGAATCATGGATCTTCCCAACACAGATATTCTCGAGCTGAAGGATAAAATGAACGAGCTGATCAACATCATGCAAGGCTTTACAGTTGGTCAGAAGGCGTTGGCAGACAAAGTTGAAAAGCTCGAGCGGGCTTCTGCAGCAAATAGCGGGGTTAACCTGGATGGAGTCTCCAACCAGGGGCTGGGGTCTCGTGACGGCGGAAAGAGGACAACTATTGGTGTGGTGAATAATACTGGTGCTGGTGGCCAACCGGGGCCGAATTTGAAGGACAATATGTTGCCTCCGTTCTATGGGTTTGATGAAGATAGAGAGGAAGACAGGGAGGCTGACCAGTTTTCAATGCAGAATGAACCGTTCGTTCCCTACAGTGCTCCGCCTCAGAACAAGGAGATTCAGCTGCTGGCTGAGAAGATTAAGGTATTAGAGAGCTATGCCACTCCTGGGGTGGTCAATATGTCTAATATGGGGCTTGTTGAGGGGATTGTGATCCCGCAGAAGTTTAAGGCGCCAACTTTTGACCGTTACAATGGGAGTTCTTGTCCTGAGACGCACCTTCAGGCCTTTGTCCGCAAGATCTCGGCATATACAATGGATCAGAAACTGTGGATGTACTTTTTCCAGGACAGCCTGTCCGGAGGTTCCCTGGAATGGTATACCAAGTTGAAATCATCGGATATTAAAAACTGGCAGGATCTTGGGGATGCGTTCTTCAAGCAATATCAGTTTAATGCTGACATGGCTCCGAGCCGTACCCAGCTGCAGGGTATGTCTCAGAAAAACAACGAGGGGTTTAAGGAGTATGCCCAGCGGTGGAGAGAATTGGCTGCAAGAGTGCAACCTCCCCTTGTTGATAGAGAAATGTCTGATTTGTTCATGGGAACCCTGCAGGGGGCGTTCGCTGAAAGAATGGTTGGTTGTCCGGTGACCAACTTTTCTGATATTGTCGTGGCAGGGGAGCGAATAGAGAGCTGGCTGAAGCTCGGCAAAATTCAGGGTAATGCGTCTGCTTCTTCTTCAGGGTCAAAGAAGCCATTCGGTAGTAATGGGGGTCAGAGGAAGAAAGAAGGGGATACTAGCGCTGTGTACTCACAACGAGGACCCAGTAGGGACCGTTACTTCCAGCACAATGCTGCAATAACCATTCCTGCTGAGTCTCAGCCTGCACAACCGCAACAGCAACAACAACAACAAAGACAACCTTTTCAACAGAGGCCACAGAGGGCCGGGTACCAAGTCAGGGGCCGGATGAATGATAGACAGTTTGACAGGCCTCCGGTGACTTATTCTTTTCTGTTGAAGAAATTGCAAGACCTTGGGCTGGTACAGTTGAGAACGCTGGCACCTTTGAGACCTGATCAAAGGCCAGCTAGTTATAATGAGAACGCGAAGTGCGAATTCCATTCGGGTGCTCCCGGACACAACGTTGAGGACTGCAAAGCTTTTAAGCACGTAGTCCAAGACCTGGTGGATTCGAAAGCGATCAACTTTGCACCATCTCCCAATGTCAATGCCAATCCCATGCCCGCGCATGGTCAGAGGGGGGTGAATGCCATTTCTGCAGAAAGTAGGTTTGGGCTGTCTACTGTTGACCAGTTGAAGACGCCTCTGGCTGAGGTCAAGAGGTTGTTGGTAAAGAATGGGGTTTATCCGGGCTGTGGCCATGAGTGTGCTGAGTGCATTGTCTCCGTCAATGGGTGCTCATTGTTGAGGAAGACTGTTCAGGGTCTAATGGATGATGGGAGCGTTGTGATTGAGAAGGCTGGTTTGGAAAAAGAGGAGGTCTCCACCATAACAATCTATTTCGATCCGGTGGATTTGTCGAACCTTGTTGAAGAGGCTCCAGTTACCATCACGGTACCTGGGCCAATTCCCTACGACAAAGATGATGCCGTGCCGTGGCATTATGGTGGGGAGGTTTACTGTAATGGGGAGAAGATAGAAGAGCAATCTGCAAGTGAAACCACCGTGTTAAAGGTGGATAACGCCGATCCCAGCGGTTTCACTCGCAGTGGGAGACTGTTTGCTCCTGATGTGTTAAGGAGAGGAGAAGAAGAGAAAGAGAAAAAAGAAAAGGCCGAGGCTTTAGCCAGGGCGAAAGGAAAAGCTGTGGTAGGTGGAAGTACTCTAGTGGTGACACCGACGCCTGCGGGGTCGGATGATAAACTTGATGATGATGCTGAAGAATTCTTGAGAATCATCAAAAAGTCCGAGTACAAGTTGGTGGACCATTTGCAGCAGACTCCTTCCAAAATATCCATTCTTTCGTTGCTGTTGAGCTCTGAGGGGCATAGGGAAGCTTTGTTGAAAATCTTGAAGAAGGCTTATGTTCCTCAAGAGATCACGATTAACCAATTGGAAACGGTGGTGTCTAACGTGCATGCCAGCCATGGGCTGGGTTTCACTGACATGGACCTGACAGTGGATGGAAGGAATCATAACAGGGCGCTACACATTGCTATGGAATGTAAAGGAGCCGTGCTTTCGCATGTGCTGGTCGATACCGGCTCCTCCTTGAATGTGTTGCCAAAGAAGGCTCTGGCGAAGTTGAACTGTGATGGGCTGATTCTGACCCCGACGGATTTGATAGTGCGGGCATTTGATGGGTCAAAGCGGGCCGTATTTGGAGAGGTAGAGCTGCCAGTGAAGATTGGACCTGAGGTGTTCAAGTCAACATTCTATGTCATGGATATTCAGCCGGCATACAGTTGCCTGTTGGGTAGGCCATGGATCCATGCTGCTGGGGCAGTTACGTCGACTTTGCACCAGAAACTAAAATACATCTGGGAAGGTCAAGTCGTCACTGTGTGCGGGGAAGAGGACATCTTTGTCAGCCACCTGTCCTCGTTCAAGTACGTGGAGATGGATGGGGAGATCTGGGAGACGCCGAGTCAGGCATTTGAAACCGTTAAGGTGGAGAATGCTCTGTTTGCAAAGCAGGAGGAGGAGAAACCGTCCATAGCTTCGTAGAAGCAGGCCGCCGAGGTGGTGAAGAGTGGAGAGGCTCCTGGTTGGGGCAGAATGATGGAGGTCCCTGCAAAGAAGGACCGATTCGGAGTTGGGTATCAGCCGGGCCGAGGCTCAGGACAGGGCAGAGGACGTCGTACGTCGGTCACATTCACAAGTGCCGGAATGCTGGATCCGGACCACATCTGCATGATGGGTGAAGATACTGATAGTGACTGCGACATGGACCGGTGGATAAAGCCGTGCACACCAGGGATGGGAATCCAGAACTGGAAGGCTGAAGAGATCATCCGGGTCACTCTGCTGGAAGAGTAATATTTTTCTTGTTTTCATTTTATATGCATGCAAACCATATGTGTTGCCCGACACGTAATGGTTCATTGTAAGGGCCACCTCATGTTCATAATTTGCAAATTTGCATCATTAATAAAGGATGTTTTTCAATAAAAAGCGGTGTTCCCTGTTTTTCGTTTATTTTTGCAGTTTTAAAAAATAAAAACAAATAAAAATGGCAATGTTTTCATTTTTCTTTTTTCAATTTCTCACACCGGTTCTAAAGCAATGCATGAATCAACATTCATGCAGATGCGATTCTTCTCCGGATCTCATTGATGACAATCCTGTTACACCCTCGTATGACTTCGACAATCCGATCTATCTTGCTGAAGAAGAAGACGAAGAAGATTGTGAACTGCCAGGGGAATTAGCCAGGTTGTTGAAACAAGAGGAGAAGGTGATTCAGCCGCATGAAGAGCCGATCGAGGTTGTAAATCTGGGTACTGACGAGGTCAAGAAAGAAGTGAAAATTGGGGCTGCTTTGGAGGAAAGTGTCAAGAGCAGAATGGTAGTGCTGTTGAAAGAGTATGTCGACATCTTTGCCTGGTCTTACCAAGATATGCCAGGGTTGGATACCGATATCGTTGTGCACAAGCTACCGTTGAGAGCAGATTGTCCTCCAGTGAAGCAGAAGTTGCGCAGAACTCGACCTGACATGGCAATGAAAATTAAAGAAGAAGTGTAGAAGCAGTGGGATGCTGGTTTCCTTGCTGTCACTAATTATCCGCCATGGGTTGCGAACATTGTGCCAGTCCCGAAGAAGGATGGGAAGGTGAGAATGTGTGTGGACTACCGAGATCTGAACAGAGCTAGTCCGAAGGATGATTTTCCATTACCTCACATCGACGTGTTGGTAGATAATACAGCTCAATTCTCGGTGTTTTCCTTCATGGATGGCTTTTCTGGCTATAATCAAATCAAAATGTCGCCAGATGATATGGAGAAAACACCGTTCATTACACCGTGGGGCACTTTTTGTTACAAGGTGATGCCATTCGGTCTCAAGAACGCCGGTGCTACTTATCAGAGAGCCATGGTGACTTTGTTTCATGATATGATTCATCATGAAATTGAATGCTATGTTGACGACATGATAGCAAAGTCCCAAACAGAAGAGGGGCATTTGGTGGATCTGGCCAAGTTGTTTGACCGGCTGAGACAGTTCAGACTGAGGTTGAATCCGAACAAGTGCACGTTCGGAGTGCGGTCCGGTAAATTGCTGGGGTTCATCGTGAGTGAGAAGGGAATCGAGGTTGATCCTGCAAATGTAAAAGCGATAAGAGAAATGCCTGAACCGAGAACAGAAAAAGAGGTTCGTGGTATCTTGGGTAGATTGAACTACATTTCACGGTTCATATCTCATCTAACAGCCACGTGCGAACCGATGTTCAAGTTGTTGAAAAAAGATCAAACGGTCAGGTGGAATAATGATTGCCAAGCGGCATTTGAAAAAATAAAAGAGTATTTGCAGGAGCCTCCGATTCTGATGCCTCCTGTGGAGGGAAGACCATTAATTCTGTACTTGACAGTCCTCGAGGGGTCTATGGGGTGTGTATTGGGGCAGCATGATGAGTCTGGTCGAAAAGAGCATGCCATATACTACCTTAGCAAAAAGTTTACCGACTGTGAAACAAGATATTCACTGCTCGAGAAAACTTGATGTGCTTTGGTCTGGGCTGCTCGCCGACTAAGGCAGTACATGCTGGTTCATACCACTTTATTGATTTCCAAGATGGATCTAATCAAGTACATTTTTGAGAAGCCAGCATTGACCGGACGGGTTGCGAGGTGGCAAATGATTTTGACAGAATATGATATACAATATACCTCTCAGAAGGCTATCAAGGGGAGTGTATTGTCTGATTACCTCGCCCAGCAACCTATTGATGATTATCAACCGATGAAGTTTGAATTCCCTGATGAGGACATCATGTTTCTCAAATCGAAAGATTGTGAGGAACCGATCCCGGAGGAGGGGCCTGACCCTGAATCCGAATGGATTCTGATGTTTGATGGGGCCGTTAACGTGAATGGAAGCGGTGTTGGTGCTGTTTTGGTTACGCCGAAAGGATCCCATATTCCTTTTGCTGCCCGGCTAACATTTGAGTGCACCAACAACGTAGCTGAATATGAAGCTTGCATATTGGGGATTGAGGAGGCGATTGATTTGAGGATCAAGAACCTTGTCATATATGGAGATTCAGCTCTGGTGATAAATCAGGTTAACGGAAAATGGTATACGCATCAATCTCATTTAGTGCCGTATCGAGATTATACGAGGAGATTGTTGACGTTTTTCACCAAGGTGAAGATGCATCATGTGCCTAGAGAGGAGAACCCTTTGGCAGATGCTTTGGCTACTCTGGCTGCCTTGATTAAGGTGCAGTGGTGGAATCAGTTCCCCAGTGTTGAGGTAGGTCGTCTGGATAGACCGGCTTATGTGTTTGCTGTTGATACAGCGCCTGATGATGAGAAGCCGTGGTATTACGATATCAAGCGCTATCTAGAGACTCAAGAGTATCCTGAGGGAGCATCGAAAAAGGACCGAAAAACTCTGCGGAGGTTAGCCATGGTGTTCTACCTGAATAAGGATGGGGTTCTGTACAAGAGGAATTTTGATTGGGTCTTGCTCAGATGTGTTGATGATAGAGAAGCAAGCCAGTTGATGAAAGAGGTTCACGAAGGATCGTTCGGTACCCATGCCAGTGGGAATGCAATGGTAAAGAAGCTGCTGAGGGCAGGTTATTACTGGATGACAATGGAGGCCCAATGTTTTAATTTCGTGCGGAAGTGTCATAAATGCCAGATTTATGCTGACAAGGTGCACGTGCCTCCAAATCCGTTGAGTTTAATGTCGTCTCCATGGCCGTTTGCTATGTGGGGCATTGATATGATCGGAAAGATTGAGCCTACAACTTCGAATGGGCACAGGTTCATATTGGTGGCTATTGATTACTTCACCAAGTGGGTTGAAGCAGCCTCTTATACGAACGTGACGAAGCAGGTCGTTGCCAGGTTTCTCAAGAGAGACATCATTTGCAGATATGGGGTTCCCGAAAGAATCATTACTGATAATGGTTCTAATTTGAACAATAAGATGATGGCAGAGCTGTGCCGGGAATTCAAGATTGAGCATCACAATTCTTCTCCCTATCGTCCAAAGATGAATGGGGCGGTTGAGGCAGCCAACAAGAATATAAAGAAGATTGGGCAGAAAATGGTGGTAACCTACAAAGACTGGCATGAGATGTTGCCGTTTGCGTTGCATGGGTATCGAACGTCGGTGCGTACGTCTACCGGGGCAACTCCTTTCTCATTGGTATATGGAATGGAGGCGGTATTACCTGTTGAGGTTCAGATTCCCTCTTTGAGAGTCCTGATGGACGTGAAATTGCAAGAGGCTGAATGGGTAAGGACCCGGTACGAAGAGTTGAGCCTGATTGAGGAAAAGAGGCTAGCAGCCATCTGTCATGGGCAGTTATATCAGCAGAGAATGAAGCGTGCTTTTGACAAGAAGGTACGACCTCGGGTATATCACGTGGGTGATATGGTGCTGAAAAGGATACTTCCTCCTCAAAACGATCGAAGGGGCAAATGGACACCGAATTATGAAGGTCCATTCGTGGTCAAGAAGGTTTTCTCTGGCGGAGCCTTGTTGCTAACGACCATGGATGGTGAGGATTTTCCATCCCCTGTGAATGCGGACGCAGTTAAAAAATACTTCGTATAAATTGACCCGCTGGACGAAAAGAATAAAATAGTCCAGGCAAAAATGGGCATCCCGGCGAACCAAAAACAGAAAAAGGTTCGGGCAAAAATTAGGGATAAAATGAAAAAACTGTACACCCGGCAAGTCGAAAACCTGAAAAGGCGACTTGGGCAAAAAAGGGTATCCCGGTGGACTGAAAACCCGAAAGGGCGGTCCAGGCAAAAGAGGGATTGAAACGAACAACTGCGTCTAGCATGATCGTTTGCGCTTTGGTTAAAGCATAATGGATAATACCCGGTAGGGATCAATCAGAAACGTCTTATTCAGAAGGCAGAAAGCAAGGAGAGTCTGAGGACATATGGGGTGTAACCGAGTTGGAACTCGATGAGATCACGGGTTTCACATTGCCATTAGGATAGATTTTTCCTTTTGTGTGCAATTACCTCTTTTCAGGAATTGCTTCCTTTTGTATTGCTCAATTTGAGCCACACTTTTCCAATCAATAAAATGCATGTTCAGTTAAATAATTTTGTTTTTGTCTTTCATTACCGCTTTGATTGCAAAAAACATCCGATTATTTTGATAAAGAATCTTGCATTTTAAAACATACAGGTTCCCTTCCAATGCATGTTTATAAGATTGAAAGCTTGAAATCTTATTCGGAAGTTTGAGTGACTCAAGTGTTGAAATCTTGACACGCCTGGGGCACGGTTTTATCTAACGATCTGTTTTGCAGGAACTGTTAGGTATTTTCACTCACTTGCAGGTTGTAATGTGGAAGCTTTGTAACAGATCCCCAGAGAGTTCGCTCAGGGACGAATGTATGAAAGAATGGCGAAGACGTTGAGACGTACGGTGATCCTTGATGGTAATCAAGAAGACTCTTCAAAGTCGGAAGATTTGAAAGTCTGCAGAAATTCCCCAGAGGTGAATGAGGAATGGTGGAGAGACGACGCGAGACGTCCGACGGCCTTTGGAATTAATCAAGAAGACTCTGCAAAGTCGGAAGATTGAAAAGTATGTATAAATCCCAGGAGTACGTTTCCGTCGAGCGCGGCGTGACCTGGAATACAAGATGATGGAGCAGAAAAGGTCCAGACGAGTCTGGAAATTCTCAAAAGTGGAAAGTTGACGCGAGATTGGGAGGTGGATACCATGGTTCGCCGAGTCGACAGGTGTTCTGTACCAACCTTTCTCATTTCCCAGCAAGGTCCCCAAGCAGAGTTAGAGGACCAACTTCCCAGCAGATTCCAGATCTGTGACTTCCCCAGCCGAGTCAGGATGGTTATCCCCGGCAGGTTCAAAGCGGTGTTTCCTCAGCAGCCAGGCCCGAAGGTTGCTACTCCCCGAGTGGAGAGGGTTTCAATGAAATATATCTCCAGCAGTGTTCGTCCTATCGATGGATTGGACAAGTTCCCGTAGCGGACGGATTTTTGCATCTCCAGCTGAGTTGATTCTACCTATGGGTTGCCTGGGTTGTCCCCAGCGGAGTAGCACTCGTTTCCCTAGCAGGGTCAGGATGGTTATCCCCAGCAGGTGATAGATTGATGCTTCCCCAGTCGACAGTCCTGGAGGTTGCTGTTTCCCCAGCGGAGTATCTGTGAGCATTTCCCCAATGAAGTCGTTAGGTATCTGTGAGGGTTTCCCGAAGCAGGGTCAGGTTTGGTATCCCTAGCAAGTCAAAGACTGTTGTATCCCCGCAGAGTGTTGGTGGTGCATATCCCCAGCAGTTTCTCGAGCGGATTGGGTGCAAAGGAAGTTCTTCCCCAGCGAGGGTTACCTTTTCCCAGCAGCAGTGCTATTCCCCAGCAGGGTGGAATCAGAGTATTAACGAGTTCCTCAGCGGAGTGTCTCGTGTTCCCCAGACGAGTCCCTTGAGGGGGATGTTTTTATACATGCATCATGTAGAAATAGCATAGCATGTTGCATAGAAAAATAAATAATCGCGTAGCATTTCCATAATTATGGAGCATTACGCAGAAAAAAATCAATCATGCATCATATTGCAAGCATAAGCTAGTCTCAGACCGTGGTTATCGTTTGAGAAGTGGTTTTCATCAAAGGTGTTCCCCAGTAATGCGATACTGGAAGAAGAGTTTCTGTCGAGCAGAGATGGGAATGTTAATTAAGAAGTGCCGTTCAGGCCAAGTTTCCGATTTTCAGATCGAAGAAGTTTCCGACGATCAGGTTGAAGTACTTTTTCCGGTGTTCAGACCGAAGTGGCGTTCAGGCCAAGTTTCCGATTTTCAGATCGAAGAAGTTTCCGACGATCAGGTCGAAGTACTTTTTCCGGTGTTCAGATCGAGGCGGTATCCAGACCGAAGTGGCGTTCAGGCCAAATTTCCGATTTTCAGATTGAAGAAGCTTCCGACAATTAGATCGATACAGCTTGTGGCAGTCAGGCCAATGTTCCGGTATTCAGACCGAAGTGGTAGTTAGGCCAAGTTTCCGGTATTCAGACCGAGGTGGTATTCAGACCAGTTTTCCGGTATTCAGACCGAGGTGGTATTCAGACCAGTTTTCCGGTACCCAGACCGAGGCGGTATCCAGACCAAGAAAATGAACAAGAGCAGTTATCAAAAAAATTCGGGGTTCAAGAAAAGCATATAAAAAGAAAAAGAATAATAATCCCGAGCGGATGTGGTGTTCAGACCATGGTTATCCCTGTGTTACCATTTATTTTGGTATCCAGGTCGACGTTTTTCGGTGATCAGGCCGACTTTTTCGTACCAGACGGATTGTTCAGAGATTGTGTTTCTTCGCCGATTCTGACTGGCGTTGTTAATTATTTTCCCATCGGAGTGCAAATTGTTCGTCTGTTCTTGGTATTCAATCACTCTTCATCCTGATCATCTGAAAGCCGAGGCTATTCATATTGACAGGTTCACAGTGGATTGAATAGGGGCAGCTGTAACACCTCAAAATTTGCCCTCCTCTCTTGGGACTAGCATAACATATTACATATCATTTTTTAGGTCATTAGGCATTGCATACTGCATATCATGTGGTTACATTGTGCAAGTCATCCTCACAAGTCTTGATCAGAAGATGAGGAAGTCAAAGTGCAAGCTAGGGTTTCATTGGACTGGTCATTGATCATCTGAGGATGTGCCAGTTTAAATTAGGGTTTCATGATTCTCAAAGGATATTGATATTCATATTGATTGGAATGATTCATCATCATCATCATCATGGTTTGTCATCATCAAGTGTTGAAGAAGATTCCTTGAGATTAGGGTTTTGACCACTGGTCAACCCTAATCAGTTGCATTGGGCCAATCAGGGCATGATCAGGAGATGGGGCCTATGATGTATATGGGGATCATCTTATGGTTTTATTGTGCTTATTGAGGCTAGGTTTTCATCCTTGGGCCATTTCATCAGAAGATTGGAGCTCAGATGAATCAGTGCATGGCCAGATTCATCTATCAGTTGAAAAAGTCGACTGTGGTCAACTGTACATGATTTAATGGATTTGGAGGTGGAAATGAGTTGTATACACTTCATTCATGTTGGAACAAGTGTTATTTGACATTTCAAAGCTCAAGAATGGAGAAAATCAAGTCAGAACAAAAACTGCCAAAAATAGAAAGTGACTTGTAATGGAAGTTTCCCAAAATGGAAAGTTTTTGACCTCAAAATTACATGTCCAAGGAAGCTCCAAATGAAAATTTGTTCAACATGAAAGTTGTAGATCTTGTTCTCACCTTTCCAAAAAGTCCAAGAACTTGAAAATCCCATGTATGGTTGGCAAGTTATGGTCCATTCAATTTCAAAAATGACCCATAATCAGAGGGGCATAACTTCCACATGGAGTGTCCAAATGGGATGATCTTTTTATGTGCAAACTCCATTTGACATGTACTTTCATGGTGCATAATTGGAATTCATCAAAAATGGTCAATGCAAAAAGTCAATTTTCAAGTGTACAGTTAAATATCCAAGGGCAAAATGGTCCAACTTGAGAAATAATGAGAATTTTGGCATGGGGATTTTTGTAACACCTCACAAATGCCAATTGAAAATGGTTTGAACTGTCATAACATGTTGAGGTTCATTATTTGGTCAAGTCACTTGTGAATTGCATTTGAAAATTATACCATTTGCCATGACATAGTGAAAATCAAAATTACACAACCAATGACCATGGGACAACTTGCAACACATCACACATGGCATTTTGAGAGGGTGTGAGCTGTCAAATGAGCTGTCATTGGCCTGTGGTGAAATGGCATTTTTGCCCTTGCTTTGAAAATGACATTTATGCTAATTACCATTCATTTTTGTTAATTGGATGATTAAGGATGGATTAAGCTGAGGTATTTAATCATAATCATAACCAACTTTTGATGAGAATCACATTTCACAAGAAATTGTAACCACTTTTCCCTCCAAATTCTCCAAAAACTCAAGAACAAACATCAAAGAAAATTGGATCAAACTCTTCCAATTCTTCACCAAATCGTGTGATTCTTTTTGCTGCCATCTCCAATCATCTTCTTCTTGATCTGTTTTGGCAATTCATCACCAAAGAACATCAAATTCTCCACTGTCCATTCTTGATGCATCCATGGCAAATTGAAATTCTGTCCACTAGAGGCAACTTCAAGCTAACCTGAACACTTCATTCAACATCCTAAAGCTCATACTCCATCTGTTTTGGATCAACACGCGCCAAGAACTCAAGATTCATCACTGCCTTCGAATTAAGGTGCCAAATCGAATCTCATGATTTTGTTAATTGTTGTATGCGTTTTGTAGTGTGTTTGACATAGATTATCATGATGCCTTTAGTTTTGGAAATGGTGAACCATAGGATGAGTTATGTTGATTTTAAGAGTTGATATCAAAACCTAATTCAATCGATTCGTAATGTATGTGAAATTCTGGATAATTTGATGATGATATTTGGACTCTACACACTTAGACCTTTCCAATGACTATGAGTTTGTGAATTTTCGTTGAGATTCAATGTTCTTGTGTTCTTGCCAAATTCTGGAAAAACGCGATGAAGATGATGAATTTTCTGGAAATAACCTTCGTTTGATCCATTGTGTTGCCTTGCCAAATTTGAAAGCTGTTTCCCGCGGAAGCCAACCAACCATGCGCTGACACCTCATTTAGTTAAGCTGCGCGTTTTGGTATCAGGCCAGGATAATAACGAAAATGCCATTGGATCATTTTAATTAAACTAAAACATTTCAATAATTATTTAATAATTCATTCAATCTTTAAAAATTCATAAAAAAATATTTACAAGTCCAAAAATTATGAGAATTTTTTTGATAGCTCCCAAATTCCCTCTAGTTTTTTATAGGCATGGTTTCAAATGTTGTGCATGGTGAAATGTTGACCTGGACTATGGATCTTTGACTTGTGTGTATTTTTTGCATGTTTTACCATTTTCAATGTGAAATGCTCATACATTAAAAGAAATTCCTGAAATTGTTTGAGCTCATTCTAGACATGTTGATGGTAATTTACATATAAAGTTTGTGATTTTTGGATACTTGAGGAGTGAGATATGATTTTTTGAATCTAGGTGTGACAATTTGTGTCACACCTAGCTAGGTCAACTTTCTGGATTTATTTGCCTGGCCTATGATTGTTGGATTGGATTGAAATTTTGCATGGATGATTATTGATATGTTGAGATGTTATGTAAATTTTTCTGGATTTTTCCATGGCATTTTCAATTTGATTGATATTTTTCTTCTCTGTTGGTTCATTGTGCAAGCTTGTGTGACACATGTTTGTAAATCTCTTGTGAAATTCTCATATGGTTTTGGATGAATGTGAAATTTGGTATGCTGATTATAGACACATTGTAGGACATCATGCTTTTGGTCCCATTCATTTCTTAATTGTTTTCACTCTGTTATGAATTTTTGAAGTGGATGCTTGTGTTGATGCTATGGTTTGGCTTACATAATCTTGTCTGGATTTCTTGATTTTCATTGGCCTAGTTCCTTTTGTCCAATTGAGCTGAAAATTGACATGCTATACCTTGAATGTGTCCTGTTTATGTGTGAATTATTTGGGGATTTTTGGAATTGTTTTGGTATGCTTTTTATGGAAGTCATTCTGTTTGAACTTTGGATGTTGCATTTGACCTAGTTTGTGATGTTTTGGTCATGAAATGAATATGGTGAATGATATGAGCATGGGATCAATTGCTCTTGCTTTTGAATTGCTTTAATTTGATTTTGGTTGAGGATTGCTCGATGTTTAGAATTTTTTCTCCCTTTTGGACCCTAGGCTTGGCCTAGTGGTCCAGTTTCTCACATTTGGTTTGACTTTTCAGGATGAAATGCATAAAGCTTAAGGAGAATGATTCAAGTCAATAAAATTGAATTTGTTTGATGTGGAGAACTAACATGAATTTGTTTTGTAGGTTGTGAAGCTTGAGCTTGAGTTCATAGCTTGCCTTTGTGTGCATTAGCCTGTGTTGTTTTGTACTGATTAACTGATTAACATTTGCTGTTTATTGTTTGTCTGTCTGAGTACTGATGATACTTGATTGATTTCAGGTACATTTAGTCGCTTACAGTTCCTTGAGAACTAGCTTGCTGTTGCTTGGTTTTTAAACCACTTGAGGTAGAATCTCTTGACTTCATGTAGTCTGGGAGACCCGGCCTGTTATTTGGCCGGGCAATTGTCTGAAGTCCTCCTTAAGAGGCAATGTTTGTGGTTGTTTACATTTGTGCCAAGCAGGTGAAAGACCTCTATGAGGCAATTGGTGGATCAAAGGGATATGTAATCTAACCCCCACTATTCTGTTGAGTCGTCCCTCTGCTCACACGGCTGTGTGTTGATGCATTGGGGCACAAACCCAAGATCTTGTGCTGTTGCACAATCGAGTCAGAGTCTTTGAGCGTAGAAGGGTCCCTCCATTCTGGACCCACGCTCCTTTGTCTGAAGCTCTCCCTGGTCAGGGATAAGAGCTGTGAGGTCTCATCCTCACTTCACCTTTTCATCTGCTTCACCTTAGCCTCGTAATGGCAAGGTTAAGAGCGAATAATACCATTGTACAGACGACTCGCTTCGGCAGTCGAACCCATTGTTTGAGCCCACTTGATTGGTTATAGTGTGTGCTTTGTGAATGTTTGTTTGACATGATTGTTTTGATTGATTGATGCTTGTATGCTTGCTTCTTTCCTGGATAGGATTAGCTTACGGTTGTGCAAGTAGGTAGTAACCTGAACATAGGGCGATGATGCATGATAACACTAGGCTCGAGTCAGCTCCCTGGTAGTGTGTCTCCCTTTGTTTCTGGCTAGAAGTTTTGTCCCTTTCAGGGGAACTACATCGCCCTGATCCTTGTTCCAGACGAGGTATGTAGGCAGGAGACCGTGCGAGGTCTCTCCGGGCGCCTTTTTCTTTTTTTGTGTGTGTTTGCTTGTTATCTTCTTGTGTGTCAGGATATGGACGTAAGCCCAGCGATTGGCTGTACGTATCCCGATTGTGTTTTGGTTCGGATGCCGACATAAGTCCAGTGATTGGCTGTCGGGCTCCATGTCTGCCGGTGTGTTTGTTTGCTTGTTTGGCGTGCGTAAGCCGAACTACGGCAGCTCTGATTCTCGTTCCAGACGAGATACGTAGGCATAGGGTGCGATACCCTATCGAGCTCGTTCCTCTTAACCCCACCTGCGTTCCCTGTGTGTGTGTGTGATGTTTAGCAACCTTTTCTTTATTTTAGAACGTGGATCCCGTCGAGTACGACGGACGTGAGGGGTGCTAATACCTTCCCCTCGCGTAACCGACTCCCGAACCCTTTCTCTTTGGTCGCGAGACCATGTCTTTCCAGGTTTCTCTTAGCGTTTCCTTTCCCTATCTTGGGATAAATAACGCGCAGTGGCGGCTCTGTGTGTTTTTTTGTTTTAGCTCGCCGGTTGTTTTTTCGCAGGATGCGACAGGGAGAAGGGTTTTAAACAAAATGAACAATTACTCTGAT
Organism: Lathyrus oleraceus; assembly: GCF_024323335.1. Classification (NCBI taxonomy): domain Eukaryota; kingdom Viridiplantae; phylum Streptophyta; class Magnoliopsida; order Fabales; family Fabaceae; genus Lathyrus; species Lathyrus oleraceus. Next base: position 54,586,900 of record NC_066585.1, read on the forward strand.
CTATGAATGACTGTAGGAACATCTACAGCGACCCAATTGTGGCAGACACCACCAGGAATAACAAAATTGTTCATATCCTCTGCATCTTCTTCAATGATAGCAGCAGCTTCCTCTTCTAGTTGATCGTCATGGATGAATCCTCCACTCTTGAACAAACCTTGCTCATTAAATGCCCCAGAACAGTAGCCAATGCCAGCCCGGGATCTGTTATCTTCAAGTTCAAGCACCTTCCCTAATCCAGCAACTGCACCACATTCAATGGCCAGCTTTGCATCTCGGTAGGAAGTGAATGAAGGAGACTTCTTCTCGATTGGTTTATCAATAGACAAAGCTTGGAAGGGAGTTCCAACTTCATCCTCTGCGTCAATGTACGAGAAAGAAGACAGATGGCTAACCAGGAGAGCCTTTTCACCCCTTACCACAACCAATTTCTTGTTTTTGACAAATTTCAGCTTCTGGTGTAGGGTGGATGTCACGGCGCCAGCCTCGTGAATCCATGGTCTGCCTAAGAGACAACTATATGATGGGTGGATATCCATTACCTGGAAGGTAACCTGGAAATCACTTGGTCCAATTTTGATTGGGAGATCAACTTCCCCAATCACGGTCTTGCGCGACCCATCAAATGCTTTCACAACAACCCCACTCTGCCTCATAGGAGGACCTTGGTATGACAATCGAGAAAGTGTGGATTTTGGCAATACAATTAGAGAAGATCCAGTGTCCACCAGCACCTTGGACATTGCATCAGATTTGCAATTAATGGAGATGTGTAAGGCCATGTTGTGGTCTCTTTCCTCCTCAGGGAGATCAGCGTCACAAAAGCTCAAAGTGTTGCAAGCGGTGATGTTTGCAACAATACTATCAAACTGCTCAAGGGTGACGTCGTGATCAACATACGCCAGATCCAAGACTTTCTGCAGAGCCTCCCTATGGGGTTCTGAATTCAACAGCAGAGAAAGAATGGAAATCTTGGATGGTGTTTGTAGAAGCTGGTCTACAATGTTGTATTCACTCTTTCTGATGAGCCTCAGCATCTCATCAGATTCTTCATCTACAATGCCACTTGGGCCAACTGAAGAAACAGGAGTTTTTTGTACGGAGGAGGATGGTTTGGCAACATCAAGTGCCGGATTATGAACATTGACAGCGGTCCCAACCGGACGTTCAGCAGATTCAGAAGCAACGGCCTTAGGAGGCGCAGAAAATACACGACCACTTCGGGTCAACCCACTTACATCAGCGATAGTGGTTACGGAAGTGGAAGGTAAAGGCACTTCTACCCCATCTTGGACAACAACAGGGTTGTATCGGAATGGCACAGCTCGGTCAGATGAATAGGGCACGGGGCCTGCTGGTTTAATGACCAGAGAAGGGGAAGCCTTCGGCTTGTTGCTATTATAACGGAGAACAACAGGCTCGGGCAACTTGAACACTGGTGAAATGACATTCACTTCAGGCTCGTCTTCATCAACATTGTGATTCTGCAGAATCTCAAGGGTTCCTTCATCCAATAGCTTTTGAAGCTCTCTGCGTATCTGGTCGCAACCCAAGCGATTAACCGAGCAGATGCGGCACTTGTCGTGGTTATGCTCCAAGTAGCTGTACTGACACAGCAAACGATGTAATTCCACCAACGACTGCCTGATGTGGCTCACATATCTGACCTTGTACTTCCCAAGGCATTCCTGAATCATATTGACAGATTTCCCATGTGGCGGCAATGGGTTTTTGGTGACGTTTGGGCTTGAATCTTCAAAACTCAGAATACCACACCTCACAAGGTCCTGAACCTTGGTCTTCAGCTGAAAACAATTCTCTATATCGTGGCCTGGAGCGCCAGAATGATAGACACAGTGCAGGTCACGCTTATACCACCACTGAGGGTTGACCGGTATAGCCGGAGGGTCTCTCGGAGTAATCAGCTTCCGCTCTATTAGAGAGGGATACAATTCTGCGTAGGACATGGGAATCGGATCAAAACTGATCTTCTTCCTATCATAACTCATATTCGCTTGATTACTTGTGCTGCCACGAGGCTGGTAAGCCTGTTGCTGTGGACGAGACTGTTGTTGTTGGTACTGTGGTTGTTGATATTGCTGCTGATGCTGATATTGTTGATGTTGATATTGCTGATGTTGCTGAGCATTGTCTTTGAAAACAGGTGCTACGTGAGCCACCTGGTGCTGATGACGTGCGGGCTTCCTCTGAACAGAGGGTCTTCTATGCTTGGGCTGAGATTGCACAACATGTGCTTCCCCTTCTTTCCTCTTAAACATCCCATATCGTTTAGAAGAAGAGTTATCATCCTTTGCCAACCATCCTTCACGGACACCTTCTTCGAGACGCATCCCCATGTTCACCATCTCGGTGAAATCAGAGGGCGCGCTTGCTACCATCCGCTCATAATAGAATGAGCCAAGAGTCTTCAAGAAGATCTTGGTCATTTCCTTCTCTTCTAGCGGTGGAGTGATCTGAGCTGCCAGCTCTCGCCATCTCTGGGCATACTCCTTGAACGTTTCCTTGTCCTTCTGCGACATGGACCTGAGTTGATCTCGGTCAGGCGCCATATCGACGTTGTACTTATATTGTTTGACGAAAGCTTCGCCAAGGTCATTGAAGGATCTGATGTTGGCACTGTCCAAGCTCATGTACCATCTGAGCGCGGCACCAGACAGACTATCTTGGAAATAATGGATCAGAAGTTGATCATTATCAGTCTGTGTCGACATCTTCCTGGCGTACATGACCAGGTGAGCAAGTGGACAGGTGTTCCCCTTATACTTTTCAAAGTCAGGGACCTTGAATTTGATCGGTATCTTCACACCGGGAACAAGACAGAGCTCGGCAGCAGACTTGCCGAAGAGATCTTTGCCTCGAAGAGTCTTCAATTCCTTCCTCAGCTCGAGGAATTGGTCGTTCATGGCGTCCATCTTTTCATAAACGTCCGGGCCCTCAGACGGCTCGGAGTGATAGATGGTGTCGTCCACCCTTGGCATGGTATGCACGACAGGAGGAGCGGCGACAGGGACCGGGCTAGATGCCGGCATGTTAGGGAAAGTTGGAGCGGGCCGATCAGGCATAAAACCTGGAGGCATTCCCCAAGGGAACCCGGCTGGCATAGCGTTGGGCACGTGAGCATTGACTGGCACAGTCGAAGTGGCAACCTCTGAGATGACCGTCCTCTGGGAGGAGTTGTAGGAGGTGGAGAAGGTTGATTTTGAGCAGCGAGGAGTTGCTCCATCAAAGCGCCAAGTCTGGCGACCTCTTCCTTTAATTCTCTGTTCTCTTGTTCTAGCTGCTCCATCACTCTTGCAGAATTGACTCGCGTATAATACCGGTGAGTCAGCTTGTCTTCAAAATAAATGAAGGACACAAGGTTAGGACAAGAAGACCAAAAACAAAGGGTACCTGCTTATGCAAAAATGATGCATGAAATGCTTGTGCAGATGCTTTGTTTATTTTCAAGGAACCCTTAGGGTATTATTTGCAATATTTTGAATAATTAAAGCATTTTGATTTCTCATGAAAATATTTCATTCAATATATTGAGACAAAGAAATACAGCGTTTTTGATTATTACAAAGAGAAAAGGCAAATAACATCCTATGGATCCCTAGAAGCTCGGGATGCTGGAAGACGAGAAGTGCACAACTTCTTGATCTCTCTCTCATAGGCCGCTTCCATGTCTGCTTTCTCCTTTGCCAGTCGATCATACCTCCTTTTCCAGAATTTGGAAGACTGAGGAAGCAGAGAAGTCCAAGTGTCGTTTGGATCGTCGATCACTCGATGCTCAAGGAACTCAATCATAGCGTCCTTCTCCTTAAGCTGCTGAAGCAATTCCTCCCTTTCACGGATCCAAGCACGCGAAAGGTCTTCTTCTCTCAACTCCTCTACACGTTGGGTAGGGAGGGTTGAAGGCCCAGCCACATCCAACGGTGTAGGTCTCGGATAATCGTACGGCATCAAGTAACGGCAGCCCTCTGTCTGACCCAAGAGGTGTATGGCTCCAAAGCAATGCAGTTCTTCGGACCCAACTCGTTCCTACTCTTCTTGTGAATACTGCGCCAAGCACGGACAAATCTGGCTTTCAGGCCTTGGGGATCTTTACCCTCCTGAAAGAATACACCTTCTAACAGAATGTTATTAGGTTTATCCTTTTGGGGGAACCCAAGCTGACGTCGTGCGAGAATAGGATTGTAGCTGATCCCACCACATGTGCCAAGAAGAGGCACATTAGGGAATTCACCACAATAGTCGATGATCTGGACGGTATCATACACGCGATCATACCAGGTGATATCATCATTGGTGAGAGACATGAGTCTCTGAGACCACCGTAGACATCCCTTGTTCTCCTTGAAAGCAACTATCTGCGGCAAGTGCGAAATAAACCACTTGTACAGCAGGGGTAGACAGCAGACAATAACTCCACCACCTTTTGCATTCCTCAGATGCAAAGAAACGTAGGCATCGCCCAACAAAGTCGGAACGGGATTAAGAACTGAGAAGATCCTAATGGCGTTCATGTCCACGAACTTGTCGAAGTTGGGAAATAACACTAATCCATAGATGAGCAGCATGAATAGAGCCTCAAAGGCATCCTCACTCATGGCTTTCCCGTAAAAGGTAGCTTGATCAATGAGGAACTCGGAAGGAAAACCCTGGATTCCGCCTTTGGTAGTCAGATTAGCTCTAATCAGATCTTCATCTATGTGCAACAAGCTGGCAATCTCTTGAGCAGATGGAATACTCTCTAGGCCACTGAACGGCACTTGATCCAAGATCGGGATCCCAATGAGGTGAGAATACTCCTCCAAAGTCGGCAACAGCTGGAAGTCCGGAAATAAGAAGCAGTGATGCAACGGATCGTAGAACTGAGCTAGAGTACTCATCAGGCCTTCGTCAACTTGAGTAGTGAGCAGAGGTAGGAGCTTCCCATATCGAGCTTTGAAACCCAAGGGATCTAATACATACGATGTCAGATTCCTTAACTCTTTTACATCGGGCTGTCTAAAGCTGTACTTCTTTGTATGCCTTTTTGGTCTTTCCATGTCTAAAAATTTTGCAAATAAACCCTTTTAAGTTCCTTGAAAATTTTCTTCTTCTGATGACATGAATGCGGATGAATGCATGAATGTATGAATGCAACAATCACACTCAAGGATCAAGCAAGGCACACCAAACAAAGGTCATGGGAAAGCTCAATGTATCCCTAATATCAATCATCCATTTTGGTGGATTTAGGTTTTCACCTTATCGACACCCAAGTTCCATTGATATTAACGGTACATGAACCGGCTCTGACATTCTTAATATCAACCATCCATTTCGGTGGATTTAGGTTTTACACCTGATCAACACCCAGGTTCCATTGATATTAAGGTTGTCTGAACGACTCAACCACGAATCACGGGTTTGTTGAGAGTCACGAGCATGGAGTCTCGGTTAAGAACCACCCAAAGGGAGTGTACTAGGGTTTAAACCTGCCAGACATGTTCTATTAGAGGTTCCCATAATCATCGTTCCATCTTTCGAATATTATCGGAGGAACGGATACTCGTATTCCAAAAATATTCTCAAGAGAAACTCTCATGAGTGTAGTATCGCGTAACAATCGTATCAGAACTTACATCTGAACGACCTCCGCACTACGTCCTAAAAAATAGGCCAAGATGGGCTTGGTAAACTAAGGTCCTTGGCTTCTACGGCACATGATTGAAAGAATAATGCCTAACCACAAATAACTTGTGTGACATTATTAGTTCAACATGACCTCCACCAAGTGAATGGACTCGCAAGTCAACTGGCTAAGGAATACTCCACACCAGTCAACAAGACTATGCCATTCTCCTATCCTAGAGTGCACTCGAGTTCGGGTATAGAACTCATCTCACAGATCACCAAAGCAAACAGCAATTGTATATCAAGCAATTCACACATTACAATCAATACAGTTATCCCAAATTGTACAAAAATATGTCATATAACAAATAACAATATAGCACAACAAGGGTGAAAAGTAGGCAATACCACCAAGGATCTTTATCCCCAGTGGAGTCGCCACTTTTCTGTAGCGGTGTATTCGTCGCTATATGATCTATTGGTTAAATCATAAGCAAAGCATACAATGAATTCGAGTCGCCACCGCACTTTTATTTATCCAAAGGACTGGCTAAAAAGCGAACAAAAGCCTAAGAAGTTTTACGCGTCGAAAACTAATAAAAAGATCAGAGAGTCTGGGTAAGGGGTAAATTACGCAATGGGAAGGTGTTAGGCACCCATCACGTCCTAGGTACTCCTAGGGAGCCCTTTTCACACTTGTTGTTTGAAAATTGTTATTTGTTATGACATAGGTATTGTGCAAACATGATTGGGATGATGAGAAAAGAATATACAATTTTCTTTATTTTTGTGTTCGAACGGATGAACCCGTTGCCTACGTACCTTCCATCAAAGGTAAGGATCAAAACACCGTAGTTCGGCTAAAAGATTTCCAAAAGTTAGTGAGTTCAATTTTAAACAATAGCACTGAGGCTCTTCATTATCAATGGGAGAAAACTCGACCAAGACCAACATCCACCATGCGAGGATAGCTTCGACGTACTAGAGGGGTTAACCCTGTTTTCAGTACGGAAGTCTTATAGTCGACTCACTAAGGATAAGGTGAGGTTTACATCAACCACAATGATAATTGAAACCTACGGCTAATGCGTGAAAAGATTAACAATGGACAAAGCCACAAAACAATTGAATGGGTGAAGTTAACTGATTATGATTATGAAAGTAGAGTCAAAGTATGATTAAGATTGATTCAAAAGAAGTATTATGAAATGGAGTTTGAAAAAGTCAAGGACTTGGGGTCCAGGTTTTTGATTGGAAAAACATGAAGATGTTTGCACAATATCTATCTCAAGTTTTGAAAGTAATGCGTGAAAAGGTTTAGGACATAATGGGGATGCAATGGATGAGGATGGAGTGTAAAACTTCTTAAGAGGTTCACCTCTTGAAATCATATAGAAGATGATTCAAGTGTGTCCTTTGGAATGAGAAATGAGTAATAACAAACAAGCAAAGCAAAAGGGGAAAGTCAACAAAAGCGGATACCGGATGCCAATCACTGGGCTTATACCAATCTCCTAAAACAAAACTGGATATCAGAGGCCACTCTATGGACTTATACCAATATCCTCAACAAAGAAATAAAAAGTGGATACCGGATACCAATAGATGGATTTACACCAATCTCCTAAACAAAACAAAACTTGGATACCGGATGCCAATCTGTCTGGGCTTACACCAATATCCAACATATGATCATAGGAAAGCAAATGCCAACTTGCAGGGACTTACAGTTGCATCCTCACATACCACAAACAAATGCATCAAGCAAAGAGAAGATGAGTGGCCAATGAGATGGTCTTATACTCACTTCCATATCATAGGAACAATGACCAATGAATGGTCTTACAATTGTCCTCAATGGGCAAACCAGAGAGATATGTCACAGAGACAAATGAAATGATCATGCACTAATGAGCAATTAATGATGATGATAAATGCACAAAGCATACAAGCAAACATGTGCATATGAGGTAAGCAATCAATCAATGAAGTCATTCAGCACACACTATAACCAAACAATGAGGCTCATACAAAGGGTTAGGCATTGAAGCCAACTGGAATAGGGTTAATGGTGCTCTTAACCTTGCCATTGAGGGGCTAAGGTGAAGCAGATGAACGGATATGAGGGGTGTGCCTCATTGCTCTTATCCCTGGTCAGGGAGAGCATTGAATATCAGAAGGTGTGGGAGTTCAGAAGGTAGGAACTCTATCCACAAGTTAGACTCTATAGATCTTGGGTTTTTACTCACTATGCATCAACACAAGTAGTGGAGCAAGGTGAGTGACTCACAGAATAGTAGGAGATAGGCTACATATCTCTTTGATCTACCAATTGCCTCAAATGAGGACTTTTCCTGCTTGGGACAAATGTAAACACTCAAAAACATTGCCTCTTAAGGAGGACTTCAGACAGTTGCCTGGCCAAGTAACAGGCCAGGTCTTCCAGACTACATGAAGATAAGGAATTATACCTCAATGCAAATTGCTATAAAGCAAAGCAAAGCAAGTTCTTAAAGAACTAAGTGTCGCATTACGCGAAAAACCGGCGGGAAAAGAAAAGAAACAACAGAGCCGCCACCGTGCGTTATTTATCCCAAAAGAGGGAAAGGAAACGCTCGAAGTAAACCTAGGAAAGAACATGGTCTCGCGACCAAAGAGAATGGGTTCGGGAGTCGGTTATGCGAAGGGAAGGTATTAGCACCCCTACGCATCCGTAGTACTCTACGGGATCCACGCACAAAAGGAAGGAAATTTTTGTTGCTAAACACTGCTCAAACACACACACACTGGCTGAAAGAGACAAAAGAAACTGACTGAAAATGACTCGGCAGGATGTCGCATCCTGGGCCTACTTAGTCTATCAGGCATAGACATCAGAGTCGAAGTAGTTCGGACTGGGGAAACGACACATGCTCGCTAGGATGTCGCATCCTATGCATACGTATCTTCTCGGACGAGAGAAGAATCAGAGCATTCGTAGCTCGGCTGACACGCACACAAACAAAACAAAACACAGGCAAACGTGGAGCCCGACTGCCAATCACTGGACTTATGTCGGCATCCGAACCTAAACACCCACACACTGGAACCCAAATGCCACTCGATGGACTTACATCGGCTTCCAACCAGAACACACACAACAGACAGACAGCAAATGCTAAGGAGTTAAGGACTCGAGCCTAGCAAAGGTCAGATAACACACACAAAAGAAAAGAAAAGGCGCCCGGAGAGATCAGCTCAATCTCCTGCCTACATACTTCATCTGGTGTGAAGATCAGGGCGATGTAGTTCCCCTACGCAGGGACAAAGGTTTCTAGCCTAACCAGATAACAAAGGGAGACACAACTCTAGGGAGACTACGACTCGAGCCTAGATGTTGTCATGCAAAATCAACCCTAAGTTATGGTTTCTAGCTAAATGGCACAAGGGCCAACCTATCCTAAGCATGGCTTGCACAGGAAACAAGCCACACACACCTAACTTGCACAGGAAGCAAGAAGGGTCTCGATTGCAACTAGGGCAAGAGAAAGGGGAGGTCTCAATCGCAACGAGGGCGAGAGAAAAGCATTAGTATTAGTTGTTAGTCAAACAAACACAAAATCACAAGAAGCACGCACTATATACAAACAAAAGGCTCACACAAGGGTTAGGTTTTAGTCGAGGGGTCATATCAACCTCGACAAACAAACCTCTGGAATGGGGTGAAAGTGCTCTTAACCTTGACATTGAGAGCCAAGGTGAAGCAGATGAAAAGATATGAGGGGTGTGCCTCATCACTCTTATCCCTGATCAGGGAGAGTATTGAATATAAGAAAGTGTGGGAGTTCAGAATGGGGGAACTCTATCCACAAGTGACTCTAAAGATCTTTGGGTTTTGATCTCAATGCTACAACCATGTAATGGGAGCAAGGAGAAGACTCACTGAATAGTAGGGGATAGGCTACTTATCCCTTTGATCTACCAATTGCCTCTTCACTTAGGAGGACTTTCAAATGTGCAAGGACAAAATTAAACACACACAGGCATTGCCTCTTAAGGAGGACTTCAGACAGTTTGCCCGGCCAAATAACAAGCCGGGTCTCCAGACTACATGAAGTAAAAGAGATTATACCTCAAGCAAGTTGCTAAAAAGCAAAGCAAAGCAAGTTCAGAGAACTTAAGCAACTAAAGAGTACCTGAAAAAGTCAAACTAATCAGTAAACATTTCACAAGTCAAAGCAAAAGGAAATGAATCCACAGACAAAACAGATGATCAATTGTGCAAAGCACAAGACTCAAACACATGAGTCAAACCTACAAAACAAAGGTTAGCATATGATATGTAATCAAACTCAACCACATTTGTATGATCTTTGAAGCATTGATGCTTAACCTGAAACAATGAGCTCAAACATAAGCCAGGAGACCCCTAGGACAAGCCTAGGGTCAAAGACAAATGAAAAAGTCAAAACAGCAAAGGAAAGTCAAACATAATCAAGTTCAAACATTTAAGAAGCAAGCACAATTGGATTCATATTCATATCATGCATCATTATCATTTTATAGACCAAAGAAGGCAAGGCATGGCAAAGGAAAGCACACAAAAGGTCAACAGCAAGACCAAGCTCAAAAGCAAACATAATCAATTCCAAAAATCATGAAATAATTCATACTCAATCACAATCCATAACATAGCATGCATACAAAATTTTAGCTCAATTGGATCATGGGAAGATAGTCAAATAAAATCAGGAAGTCAACACAGTTTCAAGTGTGCACAAAGAAGTCAACAAAACATGTGTCATCTTCAAAAAATCATAACAAAATGAAGACAGATGGGAAATGGATGGGGTCAACACCAATGCAAAGGTCAAGATGTCTAGTTATCACATGCAAAATTTCATGATCATACAATAAGGCATGAGGATTTCCCAAAGGATTTGGCAACATGTATCACATAAAGTCAACCATTGACTAGGCAGGGAAGAAAATTCTCAAAAAAAATTGGAAATGGCATAATTAAATCCAGGAAAAATCACACATCAACTAGACATATAAAGGATGGCTCATGCAAAATTTGGGGTCAATTGGAGGTCATGAAGTATGTGAACAAAAATCAAGACATTGCATATCATTGGTGTGACACAAATTGTCACACCCTACTTCAAAAATTCATATCTCACACACCACATATGATAAATGCACAAACTTTATATCAAAATGAACATGGATGAGTGTAGATTATGCACAAAAAATTTCAACTCAAATGGATTTAACATGATCATTTCACAATGGTTTTGGCAACATGTACAACTTTTGGTCACATAACACAAACCCTAAGGCCAATTAAAATCCAATGATCTAAAAAATCAGTTAAAATAATGATAAAAAAGTAGACATTCATGTGATCATTATGGAAAAATTGGCATGAAATTTGGAATTGAAATGAGGATGCTATGAATTTTGCAAGTTGAGTGAATAAATTGGAATGAATGAACAAAATAATGTGAATAAGCAAAGTCAACCAAGTTGACCAGTGGCACGGTCGTAATTCTGGCCATCACTAAACAGAACGCTGCGTTTTGCTATTGGGAAAGAAATGATTCTATTGGCTCATGCGAGCACAGTGCCATGCAAGTACGTTCTGGGCAATGTTTATGGAGGAACCCTAGGGTTTATGAACAACACCAACAAACTTCATCCCCAAATCATGTCTGACCCAAAATTTCCCAGAATTTCAAATTGGATACCCAGAAACGTTCGTTAGGGCATGGCAAGCAACACTCCAGCATCAATTTTCAACATAACATAACATGGTTCATGAATCGAACAGGAGAAAATTCACATCAAACTTTTGCTCAAGAACAAATATTCTCAGAAATGGATAAGTAGCATACCAATGTGTTCATCTAAACATGGTGAAGACAAATCCAACATCAACTTTCAGTATAACACAACATGGAAAGAGAATCGAACAAAAATGTATATGAACACAAAACTTCATTCTCAGATTTCTCATGCATTTCTCAATCATTTTAAGTGGTTCAACTTGCAATAGACTCAGCATAACAAGATCTTCATTAAGCATGGCATAGTTTAGAAAAAAGAGTAAATCGAAAAACTGACCAAAGTGATGAGCAGTGAAGATTCAGCAGTCTTTGCTTGTAACTGCTTGAGACAGATGAAGATTATGCTTCCCTAAGTTGAATGGTGAAGGATCCTAGCTCATGGATGCTTGATATGAAGATACACACATGCTGCCATGGAAGGATACTTGAGGAAAATAGTTGAATCAAAGCCACTTCCAGTTGAGTTTTGATGTTTGTAATGAGCTCTAAATGAAGTCCAGGTGATGAAGGAAGCAAAGGTACTCGTGGTTCTCTTGAAGTTTTTGACAGAATTTCTCAAAGTGTGAAAATGCAAGAATGAGAGAAGAGAGAATTCTGGTGTGTTTGGGCTGCAGCTAGGGTTCATTTCTGCAGAAAATGGCCTTTATATTGTCTGTTTAAGGTTCCTTAATGAAATGGTAATCTTGCTTAACTCAATTGAAACAAATTGCAAAATTGCTAATCTTGGCCAAAAATGCAAATGGAGGTGGTATGATAGTGGTATGTGTCGAATTGGGCCTTGGAACAAGTCTCAAATGTCAATTAAAACAAATTCCCAATAGCCAATTATGCTGAAAAGCCTTAATTCAAAAAGTCAACCATTGGTCAAACTTGAACTTTAATGAAACAATTCAAAAAATGCCACTTTGATTGGCAAGGTTTTGGTACATGATGTTTATATTTTTGGAAAGAGGAGGAAAAATGTGGTTTGTAGGAAAAAACCCCACCAAATTTGGCCAAAGGAATCATGAGATATGGCCTTTTGAAGTTCATGAAAATGTGAAAATGAAATGATCATATCTTGCAAACCATTCATGGGATTTGGGAGTTCTTGGACTTTTTGAAAATGGGAGAACAAGATCTTCAACTTTCATGTTGGGAAAAAATTCATTTGAAGCTTGTATCATGATGCAAGTTGAGGATCAAGAAGTTTCCATTTTTGGCAGTTAAAATTACAAGTCCAGTTTCTATTTTTGGAAATTTTCTGATTGGCTTCAAATTCTTCAATGATGTTGATTGCCATGATACATGAGGCCTATTAGGACATGAATAAGCTCTCTCAAACCATTCCCATCCATCAAAACCATAGAATCAACCACAGTTGACCAACTTTGACTTTCTAGGGTTTTTGACTGTCTGTGCACTGACTGATGGCTTCTGAACATCCAACCCTTGACTTGAACACTTCAAATGGACCTCCAAGTCATGCGAACTTGTTGGACAAACCCTAGGGCCTTGGCTCCTTGAGAAACACACTTGCTTGCTTGGTTGACTGATCTCCTGATCAGTTTGACCTAATTCTTGACTTGCTTGCTCTTGAGGCAACTGGGGACAATGCAATGCTATGCAATGGATCATGATATGCTATGACCTAATATGAGATGGTATGTATAATGATAAGTGCAAATTTGAGGTGCTACAGCTGCCCCTATTCAATCAGCTGGGAACCCGAACGGATGATAGCAACGGCTGTCAGACTTTCAGGGTAAACAGGGATTGAATACAAAAGAACCGTAGAAATTTGCACCGACTGGATATAATACAAAGGAACCACGTCATTTACCGATGACAAACTGCACGACAACTTCAGAAAAGCAAAACCATTTACCGATGGTTGGAAACTGGAGGCTTGATATTTACCGATATCAACTTCAGCACGACCATTTACCGATGGCGGCTGGGGAAAACAAACTTCTGAAAATCAAAACCATTTACCGATGGTTAAAACTTGATATTTACCGATATCAACTTCAGCCAGACCATTTACCGATGGCTGCTGGGAAAACAACTTCTGAAAATCAAAACCATTTACCGATGGTTAAAACTTGATATTTACCGATATCAACTTCAGCCAGACCATTTACCGATGGCTGCTGGGAAAACAACTTCTGAAAATCAAAACCATTTACCGATGGCGTCTCTGCTTGGAGAGGAACAAAATCTTTTGTAGTGGTACCAGACCAGACGTTTACCGACGACTTCTGGGGGTTCTGATTTTATTAACGAAGGAACAAAGAAAGACCAGACGTTTACCGATGACTGGGGTGAGACTCGATGTTTACCGACATCGAAAGATGATGTTTACCGACATCAAAAAGAATGACCAGACATTTACCGATGACTGGGGATGGGAAATTTATTGGTAAGAGACAAACAAATATTTGCAACTGGAAACCAGATAGGACATTTACAGATGACTCTACTGGGGATTTCTAGCTGGGGAATTATCAGACATTTACCGACGACTGAGGGAAAGACTCGATATTTACCGACATCGAAAGATGATGTTTACCGACACCAAAAAATGACCAGACATTTACCGATGACTGGGTGAGACTCGATGTTTACCGACACCGAAACAATGGCGTTTACCGACACCAAAAATGACCAGACATTTACCGATGACTGGGTGAGACTCGATGTTTACCGACACCGAAACAATGGCGTTTACCGACACCAAAAAAAAATGAGACACACGTGGGTGCTGAAATGACACTTACTGGTATCACAGGAACAACATCTTAGATATGTCAAGGCAAGGCTGATCACTTGCTGGGGGTCTCACTGGGGAGAAATAAACTTTCTGTCACCATCGGGTGAGGAAATAAACCTCTGTGGGGATAATCTATTCTGAATGCTGTCGAAGCAATTGTAGCAGACGTGGTGCTGATGTTGAATAAAGATGATCCGCCTCTGCCGGGGATACAGTCTGATGTGGTTTCGAGCACATGAATGCATATGTTTGAATTTTTCTATGACGTAATGCTCCATATGGGATGGAAATGCTACGCAGTTTGAGGATGCAATGATTACTATATGCAATGCAATATGATAAGAACTCTGCGGGAGAAAAACACAGGACGACTGTGTTGAGGAATCTTCAAGACAAATCCGCTGGGGGGAACAATACAACTACTGGGGAACCAACAATACAACTCCACTAGGGGAAGACAAGGCAACTCGCTGGGGAGTAATAAAGCAACTCTGCTAGGGGAAAGCAAAGGTAAACTGCTGGGGACAGCCCAATCAATCCACAAAAAACTCCGCTCGGGGAAATAACCGCTCTGCTGAGGAAATAACTACTCCGCTGGGGGACGATAAACCAGGCAACTCTCTGGGGATAAGGCTCGTACAAACCTCAGGTATGATGAACTCTGCTTCGGGGAATAACCGCTACTCCGCCGTGGATGACCCCCAATGTTCACAAGTAGAAACGACTCAGCTGGGGATGTAGGTATCCGTCTGCCATGGACACCTGTCCAATCCACTGAAGGATGAACTCTGCTGGAGAGATAATCGCTTCGCTGGGGAAGGCTTAAACAAACCATAGCTAGGAGAATAACCCTGTCTGGGGAAAGCACTGCTGGGGAATGCTCACAGGTGACGACCTTACTGGGGAAAATACTCACAGGGGACGACCTCAAATCAGAACAATAGATGCCCCAGGGGAGTACATGGACAAGATACGGTCAAGTGTCCTCCACATTCAAAATGATTTTCAAATGTTTTAATCTTTCTGCACGTCATTGTTTAGCCTTCATGTTTTTTTAGATGCAATGTTTATCAAAAATTCGGACGTTTTTGCAAACAAAACAGTAAAAGTAAAAACAGGAGAGCAATTTATCTGAATAACGACTTTTATTGATTGAAAGTGGGCCTGAAAAGGCAAATACATTGGGAAGCAATTCCTAGAAAGAGGTAATTGCGCACAAAAGGAAAATAAACTATCCTAATGGCAATGTGAACACGGCATCCACTGTTTCCCAACTCTGTTATAACCCATAGATCATCAGTTTCCTCCCAACTCCTTGCTTTCTGAGAAGACTGACTGGACCGATCACATCTTTCGAGATGGTAGCTGACGAAGCATAATGAAGCACAGATAACTCAGACTGTAGTCTTCGCTTTAATCCCTCTTTTGGCTGGATCGCCCTTTCGGGTTTTCAATCCACCGGGATACCCATTTTTGCCTAAGCCGCCCTTGCGGGTTTTCGACTTACCGGGTGTACAGTTTTTTTTATTTTTATCCCTAACTTTTGCCCGAACCTTTTCTTTCTGTTTTTTGGTTCGCCGGGATGCCCATTTTTGCCTGGACTCTTTTATTCTTTTTGTCCAGCGGGTCAATTTTATGCGAAGTATTTTTTGACTACGTCTGAGTTAACAGGGGAAGGAAAATCTTCACCATCCATAGTTGTAAGCATCAAGGCTCCACCGGAGAAAACCTTCTTCACAACATATGGACCTTCGTAATTAGGAGTCCACTTGCCCCTGTTATCTGTACCGGGAGGAAGGATCCTCTTCAAAACCAGATCGCCAGTTTGAAATGTCCGAGGACGCACTTTCTGATCAAAGGCTCGCTTCATCCTTCTCTGATACAACTGCCCATGGCACACAGCTGCTAACCGTCTCTCTTCGATGAGGCTTAACTCGTTAAACCTTGTACGAATCCACTCGGCTTCGTCCAGCTTGACATCCAATAGTACCCTCAGAGAAGGGATCTCCACTTCAACCGGTAGGACTGCTTCCATACCATACACAAGGGAGTAGGGGGTTGCCCCGGTCGACGTACGCACTGATGTACGGTACCCATGCAAAGCGAAAGGCAGCATCTCGTGCCAATCCTTGTACGTAACGACCATCTTCTGCACAATCTTCTTGATATTCTTGTTTGCTGCCTCTACAGCACCATTCATCTTTGGTCTGTAAGGAGAAGAATTGTGATGTTCAATCTTGAAATCTCTGCATAAGTCTTTCATCATCTTGTTGTTGAGATTCGAACCATTGTCAGTGATGATTCTCTCAGGGACTCCATAACGACAGATGATTTCTTTCTTGATGAACCGGGCAACCACTTGTTTGGTGACGTTGGCATAGGAAGCTGCTTCCACCCATTTGGTGAAGTAGTCAATCGCGACCAAGATGAAGCGATGTCCATTCGAAGCAGTAGGCTCAATCTTCCCAATCATGTCAATGCCCCACATGGCGAACGGCCAGGGCGAGTTCATGACATTCAATGGGCTTGGTGGTACATGCACCTTATCAGCATAGATTTGACACTTATGGCACTTCCGAGCATATTTGAAGCAATCGGATTCCATAGTCATCCAATAATAACCGGCTCTCAGCAATTTCTTCGACATTGCATGACCCCCAGCGTGGGTACTAAACGAACCCTCGTGCACTTCTTGCATTAACATGTCTGCTTCGTGTCTATCCACGCATCTGAGCAAGACCATGTCAAAGTTCCGCTTGTACAACACATCATCCTGATTCAAATAAAAGCTTCCAGCTAGCCTTCTCAGGGTCTTCTTATCATTCTTCGACGCACCCTCAGGATACTCTTGAGTCTTGAGGAAGTTCTTGATGTCATAATACCACGGTTTATCATCAATAGCAACAACTAACTCGGCTGCAAACACATACGCAGGCCTCTCGAGTCGATTCACAGCAATATGTGGCACATGATTCCACCAATGAACCTTTATCATAGAGGATAAAGTAGCCAAAGCATCAGCCATTTGATTCTCGTCCCGAGGGACATGATACAACTTCACCATCTTGAAGAACGTCAGTATTCTTCTGGTGTAATCTCTATACGGAATCAAATGTGGCTGGTTCGTATTCCAATCTCCATTGACCTGATTGATCACTAGAGCTGAATCTCCAAATATGTCAAGTGTTTTGATCCTCAGATCAATGGCTTCTTCTATCCCCATGATACAAGCCTCATACTCAGCTTCATTGTTGGTGACGTCGAAAGTCAGCCTGGCAGAGAAAGGTATATGAGCACCTTTGGGATTGATCAACACTGCCCCAACACCGTTACCATTCATATTCACAGCCCCATCAAACATCAGTGTCCACTTGTCATCAGGATCCGGTCCTTCCTCGACAAGCGGCTCTTCACAGTCTTTCATCTTCAGATACATGATGTCTTCATCAGGGAATTCAAACATCATAGGCTGATAGTCGTCAATTGGTTGTTCGGCGAGATAGTCGGACAAGATACTACCTTTGATGGCCTTCTGTGACGTGTACTGAATGTCATATTCTGTTAAGATCATTTGCCATCGGGCAACACGTCCGGTGAGAGCCGGCTTCTCAAAGATGTATTTCACAGGATCCATCCTAGAAATCAATAGGGTAGTATGGTTCAACATATACTGCCTTAGTCGGCGAGCAGCCCAGGCCAAAGCACAGCAAGTTTTCTCGAGCAGTGAATATCTTGTTTCACAGTCGGTAAACTTTTTGCTTAGGTAGTATATGGCATGCTCTTTTCGACCAGACTCGTCATGCTGTCCCAATACACACCCCATTGAAGTCTCGGTGACTGATAGGTACATTATCAATGGTCTCCCTGGAACTGGAGGAATCAGGATTGGAGGGTTTTGTAAGTATTCTTTGATCTTGTCAAAAGCTTTCTGACAGTCATCATTCCATTGGATCGCCTGATTTTTTCTGAGTAGTTTGAAAATTGGTTCACAAGTAGCAGTTAGATGAGATATAAACCTTGCAATGTAGTTCAACCTCCCTAAAAACCCACGGACTTGCTTTTCCGTCTTTGGTTCAGGCATCTCTTGAATAGCTTTGACTTTTGCTGGATCAACCTCAATCCCTTTCTCACTGACAATGAAGCCTAACAGCTTCCCTGATCTCACCCCAAACGTACACTTGTTCGGGTTCAGCCTCAGTTTGAACTTGACCAGTCTATCAAACAACTTCTGCAAATTAACCAAGTGCTCCTCTTCTGTCTGCGATTTCGCAATCATATCATCCACGTACACTTCAATTTCTTTGTGCATCATGTCATGAAAGAGAGTCGTCATTGCCCTCTAATAGGTAGCACCGGCATTCTTCAGCCCAAATGGCATCACTTTGTAGCAGAAAGTGCCCCAAGGTGTGATGAATGTCGTCTTTTCCATGTCCTCTGGCGCCATCTTGATCTGGTTATATCCTGAGAAACCGTCCATGAAAGAGAATACCGAGGATTGAGCCGTATTATCCACCAATACATCGATGTGAGGTAATGGGAAATCATCTTTCGGACTCGCCCTGTTCAAATCCCGGTAGTCGACACACATTCTGACTTTGCCATCCTTCTTCGGCACAGGAACAATGTTGGCAACCCACGGTGGATATCTGGTAACAGCCAGAAAACCAGCATCCCACTACTTCTGAACTTCTTCCTTGATTTTGACAGCCATATCAGGACTTGTTCTGCGAAGCTTCTGCTTGACCGACGGACACTCTTCTCTAAGAGGTAACCGATGCACCACAATGTCTGTATCCAGCCCAGGCATGTCTTGATATGTCCAGGCGAATATTTCCACATATTCTCTCAGCATCTCAATTAGCCTCCTCTTGACAGAGTCTTCTAAAGCAGCCCCAATCTTGATCTCTCTTCTGGCGTCCTCAGTACCCAGATTAACAATTTCCAAGTCCTCCTGATGAGGCTGGATGACCCTTTCCTCTTGCTTCAGTAGTCTGACCAATTCTGCGGGGAGTTCACAGTCTTCCTCACTCTCCTCTTCAGCTTGGTAGATGGGATTGTTGAAATCATACTGAGCCATAACAGAGTCGTTCACAGTGGATGCCAAAATATCACTTCTGCATGTTTAATGTTTTGTTTTTTAGAAAAAGATTTCAATAAAGTCACAAAAAACAAAAACATTGCCATTTATATTTTTTTTTTTGAAAAAAAAGTGAAAAACAGAAAATAGAAAGACAAAGATCTCAAAATTTGATTGAAAAAACGTCCTTTATTTATAAACATTGTAAAACATGATGCGGCCCTACAATGAACCACTACGCCCTGGGCAGAATGTAGGGTTTCCATGCAAAATGAAAAAACAAAAGAAAATTACTCTGTCAGTAGAGTAACTTGGACCACTTCTTCAGCCGTCCAATTGTTGATAGATTCGCCTGGTGCACCAGGGTGGACCCAGACATCCAAATCACAGTCACCGTCTTCGCCATCAGTAGCAAAGACATCTCCATGGTTCATCAGCCCAGCGCTGGTAAAGGTACTCGGACCTGCTTGTACGTTCTGCTCTGCTTGGAGAGGCTCATATCCAATGCCAAACTTGTCTTCTTTAATTGGTAAGTCAACCATCTTGCCCCAGCCCTCAGCTTTGCCAGAGTCCACAACCTCCTTGGCCTGCTTGTACGATGAAATCGAAGCACCTGGCTTCCTCTGCTCAGCACAAGCAACCCCTTCGAGCGCCACAGTCTCAAATGCCTGGCACAGGGTTTCGTGGATCTCGCCATCCACCTCAACATATTTGAATGAGGAGAGATGACTCACCAGAATTTCCTCTTCACCGCAGACGGTCACAATCTGACCGTTCCAGACATATTTGAGCTTTTGATGGAGAGTCGACGAGACTGCCCCAGCGGCGTGTATCCAAGGACGCCCCAACAAACAGCTATAAGCAGGCTGAATGTCCATCACATAGAACACGATGTCGAACACCTCCGGACCTATCTTAACCGGCAAAGTGACTTCACCAAACACAGACCGTTTGGATCCGTCAAAGGCACGCACAATCAGGTCACTGGGAGTGAGCACAACTCCCTCGACATCGATCTTCTTCAATATCTGCTTGGGTAGGACATTCAGGGACGACCCGGTGTCTACTAGCACGTGAGATAAAACAGCACCTTTGCACTCCATAGTGATGTGCAAGGCTTTGTTATGATTGCGTCCCTCAGGCGTTAGGTCTAGATCAGTGAAACCCACACCATGCCTGGTACTCACATTGGCTAGTACACCCTCCAACTGGTTGACGGATATCTCTTGCGGGACGTATGCCATGTTCAGCATCTTCAGCAAAGCGTCCCGATGTGCCTCAGAACACATCAGCAAAGAGAGTATCGAAATTTTTGACGGAGTCTGATTGAGTTGATCCACAATCTTGTAGTCACTCTTTTTAATTATCTTCATGAACTCCTCAACATCTTTCTGAAAAGAACCCTCAGCCTCCTTCTGAGCCGGTTCTTCGTCAACCACAGCTTGTTTGCCCTTAGCTCTGGCGGATGCCTCAGCAGCAGCATCCCTCAAGGGCTGAGGAGCAAACAGTCGTCCACTCCTAGTGAAACCTCCTGGCCCTCCAACATTGTCCACTACTGGACTTGCAACAGCAGGAGTCCTCACTGGAGCACTGATTGTAACTGGCGCTTGCATAGCTGGTCTTGTCCGATTACCGGCCCTTCTATCACGGCGATAGGCGTTGTCATAACTCCAGGGAACTGCCCTACTATTTTCAATCTGCCTTCTGCCAGGCGCAACAATAGTGGTTGGTGCACTAATGGTTACCGGAGCAGGGATGGTAACCGGAATATTGCTTGTTGCGGGTGCACTGACAGCCCCTCGACCTCGTCCTTCAGACGGCTTGTAAAATATGGTGACAGTAGACACTGCCCCCTCACCCTTAACGGCCCGGCTGAACTGGAGACAACCCTCATCGATCAGCTTCTGAATACCAACCCTCAACTGGTCACAACCATTATCAGCTTCTGAACAACCCACACAATCTTTACTACAACCTGGGTCAACACCCCCCTTCAGCAGACGGTCTTTGACTACTAACAGAGAAGTCTGAACGTCTTCAACATTCATAACCAAATCTTCAGCCTCTCCCTCTTCAACATTGTTCACCCTATGTCCTCCATGCTGAGGCATAGGATTGTTCACTACATTTGGCACCGGAGAGAAATTGATTGCCTTAGCATCAATCAGATCTTGTACCTTATGTTGCAAAGCCCGACATCTTTCAGTATGGTGGCCTGGTGCCCCAGAGTGAAAATCACAACGGACATTTGCATCATAACCCGGAGGCAGCACTGTTGGAGTAGCCATTGTACGCAATTCCACAAACCCCAACCGGAGTAGTTCGGGTAACAATTCGGCGTACGTCATTGGCAACGGATCAAACCTTCTGTCAGGATTCAACCTCTGTCTCTGCTGATAGGGACGTTGCTGTTGTTGTTGTTGTTGTTGTTGCGGTTGTTGTTGAACTCTCTGTTGTTGTTGTGGACGAGGTTGAGGTGCAGGAATAGTCACTGCAGCCACTGGACGATATTGCTCTCGGTTGGCACTGGCTCTGTACACACCCCCTCTGTGTTGCACAGCATTGGTCTCTCCTTCTCTACGGCGAGGTGCCCCAGAGAAAGGTTTCTTCGAAGAAGAAGAACCCGCGTCATGAATCCTTCCAGCCTTGATCAAACTTTCTGTTCTCTCGCCACAGATGACGACGTCAGAAAAACTTCCGAATAGGCAGCTTCCCATCCGGTCCATATATACACCTTGCAGAGTTCTGTTGAACATGTCAGTCAACTCCCTTTCCAGCATAGGGGGTTGAACTCTTGCAGCTAGTTCGCGCCATCTCTGGGCGTACTCTTTAAAGCTTTCACTATTCTTCTGACAAAGACTCTGCAGCTGAGTCCTGGTCGGAGCCATGTCCATGTTATGCTTATACTGTCTGAGGAACGCTTCACCCAGATCTCTCCAGCATCTAATGGAATCCCGCTTCAACTCCATATACCAATCCAAAGACGCCCCAGATAGGCTGTCTTGGAAGAAATACATCCACATCTTCTCATCATCAGTGTATGCGGATATTTTTCTGTAGTATGCCTGCACATGGGTGCGAGGGCAGGAGGTACCGTTGTATTTGTCAAATGACGGCGCCTTGAATTTGTACGGGATTCTCAGACCTTCAACTAATCCCATATTTGTAACATCAAAACCGAGGGAGTTTTGACATTCCATAGCCCTGATCTTCTCAGCAAGGGCCTCAACTTTACGATCTCTCGCATCATTTCTGCCCAAAATGTCTTCGTCTTCACTGAGTAAGGTAAACATATCCTCCTGTCTGTCGACAATCGGAACTCTGTTACGGGCCGGAGCTTGGATGACTCTGGCATTAGCAGTATCTGGAGCAATTGGTTGACCGTTGACTCGAATACCCCTCAACTCTTCTCCTTCAGCATAGTTGTTGACGGGAACAGCAACAGCAGGAGTGTCGGGAATTGGATTTCCTTCTTGTAGAGGTGGATTGACCGGTGGAGTAACAGCTTCTTGCCTCTGAACCATAGCCCGGATTTCCTCTTGTCCTTGCGCAACCCCTTGCATCATATGAATGAATTGGGCCATGTTAGCCCTCATCTCAGCCAACTCAGCTTGTACTTGATCCATGTTGCGTTGATGGTTGAGTCGCGTTGAGTAGCGGTGCGGCCTTTGATCAGCTATCCTTCCTGGACACAGGAATCAAAGTGAGAAGACGGCACAAGAACACCTGTTATGCAAATGATATGAGTATGATGTTTAATGATGCATGATGCATATGATATGCTCATTTCTCAGGCATTCAAAGAGCCTGACCCATCCTCAAAAGATGGCAACCTGCAGCAACAAGAGAACAAACAGGATACAGGGAAATATGAGAACAACAGGGAAATACTGACAACCTTATCTATACATAAGGGTAAAAAGGTCAATACAACCAAGTCAACAGAATATTCGCACAAACCGAGTACAAAGAAAGAGCATCCCATCCAACAAGCCTGGAGGTGATTCTCAACAAAAAGATCCAGAGACGGAGTACAAGCAAATGAATCCCATCCAACAAGCCTGAAGGTGATTCTCAACAAAATACAATCAAAGATAACATCTAAGACAGTCGGTCTTCCGGAATGAGGGTCTTCAGGTAATGGCACTGGTCTATCAACAGTGCGCATTCTGAACATTCTGGTAGAGGAGTGATCTTCTCTTTCAACTGTCTTCTCAGCTCCAAGACTTCTCCTCCAAGATAATCCTCTGATTTCTGTCTCAACTCCATCTCTTTCTTCAACTGAGCGTCTTTGCCTTTGAGTTGCTTCTCCAAGTCTCTGATCTTCTTCTGATAGTTGACTTCTGCTCTCTGCAGTCTCAAGCACTCCCTATGCTCTGCATCCAACATGGACTCCATCTCCTCATATGATCTCTTCTTACCCCTTGCTCTGCCAGCATCCTCTCCTTGTACTTCCCTGAGTTGATGGGCCAATTGCAGCTTATCAGCTTGGGCTTTATACAACTCCATCTGAGTATCCTGTTCCTTCTCCCTCAAACGGCGACCCTCCATCAAAGCTTGCTTATAGTGCTCAGCAGGCACACTATCAGCAAGAACCAAAGGTGGTTGCTCTTGCAACGGCTCCATCCTATCGTAGGGTAACAGCAAAGTTTCCACTTTCTTCTTTACCCAATCGGTGTAATCGGGCATTGCAATGGCAAACTTCTTCCCTAAGATAGATCCGTCCCTCACCCCGAGAGATCTCCAGGCTCTCCCTATCTGCTCCAATCTAACAGGGTTATCCTTCTTCTCAAAATACACACTCTCAGCTATCTCAGCTTCAAGCGGTCTTCTACTCATGACAAACCCTAGCTGGCGAAGGGAGAGAACTGGGTTGTAGTTGATGCAACCCTTGGTCCCTATGAGTGGCACATTCCGGAATTCACCACAACTCATGATGACATCTTTCACGTCCATCCTGTACGACTGCCACCTGATGTCATAGGAAGTGAGCGACATGACCCTCTGAGTCCATTTCAGGGTGCTCTGGGTATCTACAAATGGTCCACTGGCTGGCAGAAGAGACATGAACCATTTGAACAGGAGGGGTAAGCAACACCTGATGGCTCCTCCCTTACCATGCCTACTGTGGATGGCATAGTAAGTATCAGCTAAAAGAGTGGGGACTGGATTCCCTCTGATGAAGATGCTGATGGCAGTAAAGTCAATGAAGTTTGGCATACTGGGAAACAGGATGATCCCATAGATCATGGCAGCAAGCTGGGCGTGAAAAACTTCCCAATTCCCCTTTTCTGCTTCAACTCTGGCTACTCTCATTAGGAACTTCAACGGCAGACCTACAACTTCCCCACAGGGCTTCCAATTCTCACCAACCTCCTTGTCACTCAACCGGAGAGCTCTGGCAATCACTCTGAAATCAACCTCCCTTGGGACGTCCAAGAAGGGAGTCTGATGCTGAACAGGGATACTCAACAGGATAGAATACTCCTCGAGAGTAGGCGCTAGCTGGTAGTCTTGGAATGTGAAGCATCTGAGCTCTGGGTCATAAAACTGAAGAAGGGTCTGCAGAGGTACCGGATCCACTACGGTCTTCAGCACCGTCAGAATATCTCCATACTGCCCAACAAATCTCTTCAGACGATCATCTGTCACGAGGCTACCCAACTCGACTAGTGGAGTCAACGGCTCACGATGAAAACTGTAGGAACAAGTCTTCCGCTTCGGCTCGGGGACTGTTGCCATCTCTATCAGTAGTCAAGCTCGGGAATGTACCTGAGAAATGATATGCATGCAGAGATTAGTTTTTTTCTTCTTTTTTTTTTCTCCTTTTTTTTTGATTTTTTTTTCATTGCGTTTCTTTTGAAAAATAAATATGCTATGATGCAAATGATGCAGACTGGACTGGCTGGTTGTGCAATTCTGATCACTAAGTCGAGGCTTCAGTCAAAATCAGAACATAAATCCAACTTATGGTCAAACTGATCACACTGTTGTCTGAACTAGAGTCACCAACAGAACCAAGTCACCAACGGTACCTGTAATGATCAACCCTTCCCCACTCACAGGTGTAGTCTAGGCCAGGGTAAAGCTGTGAGAAACGCAGCATAAATAACCTTTCGCAGAAATACCATCATATACACACCGGAAGTATGTAACGACAGTATCCCACCAGGGTCTGAACTGCTCGTGATATCAATGTTCCGCTAAGTGGCGCAATACCACCCGCTTCCCATGAATCACTCTATTCCTAATCATCCTAGATTTCACTCATGGTCTGGGTATTGGACCTTTTACCTCAACTGACTCCCACCCCACAGAGAAAACAGACAACCAGCCAGGCAGTAATGAATAATGAATATGAATGCAAACATTAATGCACACAATCAATGCAATCAATAAATGAAATGAACAAATAAAGAAAGCAATAAATACACACAGCACAAAGCAACCAAAACCCTAATCCTAGAGAGCGCTAGGAGAGACTTGCTCAGGGAAGATGGACCAGCATAGGTCAACTTCTCTCCGTCCCCAGCAGAGTCGCCAGCTGTCGCATTACGCGAAAAACCGGCGGGAAAAGAAAAGAAACAACAGAGCCGCCACCGTGCGTTATTTATCCCAAAAGAGGGAAAGGAAACGCTCGAAGTAAACCTAGGAAAGAACATGGTCTCGCGACCAAAGAGAATGGGTTCGGGAGTCGGTTATGCGAAGGGAAGGTATTAGCACCCCTACGCATCCGTAGTACTCTACGGGATCCACGCACAAAAGGAAGGAAATTTTTGTTGCTAAACACTGCTCAAACACACACACACTGGCTGAAAGAGACAAAAGAAACTGACTGAAAATGACTCGGCAGGATGTCGCATCCTGGGCCTACTTAGTCTATCAGGCATAGACATCAGAGTCGAAGTAGTTCGGACTGGGGAAACGACACATGCTCGCTAGGATGTCGCATCCTATGCATACGTATCTTCTCGGACGAGAGAAGAATCAGAGCATTCGTAGCTCGGCTGACACGCACACAAACAAAACAAAACACAGGCAAACGTGGAGCCCGACTGCCAATCACTGGACTTATGTCGGCATCCGAACCTAAACACCCACACACTGGAACCCAAATGCCACTCGATGGACTTACATCGGCTTCCAACCAGAACACACACAACAGACAGACAGAAAATGCTAAGGAGTTAAGGACTCGAGCCTAGCAAAGGTCAGATAACACACACAAAAGAAAAGAAAAGGCGCCCGGAGAGATCAGCTCAATCTCCTGCCTACATACTTCATCTGGTGTGAAGATCAGGGCGATGTAGTTCCCCTACGCAGGGACAAAGGTTTCTAGCCTAACCAGATAACAAAGGGAGACACAACTCTAGGGAGACTACGACTCGAGCCTAGATGTTGTCATGCAAAATCAACCCTAAGTTATGGTTTCTAGCTAAATGGCACAAGGGCCAACCTATCCTAAGCATGGCTTGCACAGGAAACAAGCCACACACACCTAACTTGCACAGGAAGCAAGAAGGGTCTCGATTGCAACTAGGGCAAGAGAAAGGGGAGGTCTCAATCGCAACGAGGGCGAGAGAAAAGCATTAGTATTAGTTGTTAGTCAAACAAACACAAAATCACAAGAAGCACGCACTATATACAAACAAAAGGCTCACACAAGGGTTAGGTTTTAGTCGAGGGGTCATATCAACCTCGACAAACAAACCTCTGGAATGGGGTGAAAGTGCTCTTAACCTTGACATTGAGAGCCAAGGTGAAGCAGATGAAAAGATATGAGGGGTGTGCCTCATCACTCTTATCCCTGATCAGGGAGAGTATTGAATATAAGAAAGTGTGGGAGTTCAGAATGGGGGAACTCTATCCACAAGTGACTCTAAAGATCTTTGGGTTTTGATCTCAATGCTACAACCATGTAATGGGAGCAAGGAGAAGACTCACTGAATAGTAGGGGATAGGCTACTTATCCCTTTGATCTACCAATTGCCTCTTCACTTAGGAGGACTTTCAAATGTGCAAGGACAAAATTAAACACACACAGGCATTGCCTCTTAAGGAGGACTTCAGACAGTTTGCCCGGCCAAATAACAAGCCGGGTCTCCAGACTACATGAAGTAAAAGAGATTATACCTCAAGCAAGTTGCTAAAAAGCAAAGCAAAGCAAGTTCAGAGAACTTAAGCAACTAAAGAGTACCTGAAAAAGTCAAACTAATCAGTAAACATTTCACAAGTCAAAGCAAAAGGAAATGAATCCACAGACAAAATAGATGATCAATTGTGCAAAGCACAAGACTCAAACACATGAGTCAAACCTACAAAACAAAGGTTAGCATATGATATGTAATCAAACTCAACCACATTTGTATGATCTTTGAAGCATTGATGCTTAACCTGAAACAATGAGCTCAAACATAAGCCAGGAGACCCCTAGGACAAGCCTAGGGTCAAAGACAAATGAAAAAGTCAAAACAGCAAAGGAAAGTCAAACATAATCAAGTTCAAACATTTAAGAAGCAAGCACAATTGGATTCATATTCATATCATGCATCATTATCATTTTATAGACCAAAGAAGGCAAGGCATGGCAAAGGAAAGCACACAAAAGGTCAACAGCAAGACCAAGCTCAAAAGCAAACATAATCAATTCCAAAAATCATGAAATAATTCATACTCAATCACAATCCATAACATAGCATGCATACAAAATTTTAGCTCAATTGGATCATGGGAAGATAGTCAAATAAAATCAGGAAGTCAACACAGTTTCAAGTGTGCACAAAGAAGTCAACAAAACATGTGTCATCTTCAAAAAATCATAACAAAATGAAGACAGATGGGAAATGGATGGGGTCAACACCAATGCAAAGGTCAAGATGTCTAGTTATCACATGCAAAATTTCATGATCATACAATAAGGCATGAGGATTTCCCAAAGGATTTGGCAACATGTATCACATAAAGTCAACCATTGACTAGGCAGGGAAGAAAATTCTCAAAAAAAATTGGAAATGGCATAATTAAATCCAGGAAAAATCACACATCAACTAGACATATAAAGGATGGCTCATGCAAAATTTGGGGTCAATTGGAGGTCATGAAGTATGTGAACAAAAATCAAGACATTGCATATCATTGGTGTGACACAAATTGTCACACCCTACTTCAAAAATTCATATCTCACACACCACATATGATAAATGCACAAACTTTATATCAAAATGAACATGGATGAGTGTAGATTATGCACAAAAAATTTCAACTCAAATGGATTTAACATGATCATTTCACAATGGTTTTGGCAACATGTACAACTTTTGGTCACATAACACAAACCCTAAGGCCAATTAAAATCCAATGATCTAAAAAATCAGTTAAAATAATGATAAAAAAGTAGACATTCATGTGATCATTATGGAAAAATTGGCATGAAATTTGGAATTGAAATGAGGATGCTATGAATTTTGCAAGTTGAGTGAATAAATTGGAATGAATGAACAAAATAATGTGAATAAGCAAAGTCAACCAAGTTGACCAGTGGCACGGTCGTAATTCTGGCCATCACTAAACAGAACGCTGCGTTTTGCTATTGGGAAAGAAATGATTCTATTGGCTCATGCGAGCACAGTGCCATGCAAGTACGTTCTGGGCAATGTTTATGGAGGAACCCTAGGGTTTATGAACAACACCAACAAACTTCATCCCCAAATCATGTCTGACCCAAAATTTCCCAGAATTTCAAATTGGATACCCAGAAACGTTCGTTAGGGCATGGCAAGCAACACTCCAGCATCAATTTTCAACATAACATAACATGGTTCATGAATCGAACAGGAGAAAATTCACATCAAACTTTTGCTCAAGAACAAATATTCTCAGAAATGGATAAGTAGCATACCAATGTGTTCATCTAAACATGGTGAAGACAAATCCAACATCAACTTTCAGTATAACACAACATGGAAAGAGAATCGAACAAAAATGTATATGAACACAAAACTTCATTCTCAGATTTCTCATGCATTTCTCAATCATTTTAAGTGGTTCAACTTGCAATAGACTCAGCATAACAAGATCTTCATTAAGCATGGCATAGTTTAGAAAAAAGAGTAAATCGAAAAACTGACCAAAGTGATGAGTAGTGAAGATTCAACAGTCTTTGCTTGTAACTGCTTGAGACAGATGAAGATTATGCTTCCCTAAGTTGAATGGTGAAGGATCCTAGCTCATGGATGCTTGATATGAAGATACACACATGCTGCCATGGAAGGATACTTGAGGAAAATAGTTGAATCAAAGCCACTTCCAGTTGAGTTTTGATGTTTGTAATGAGCTCTAAATGAAGTCCAGGTGATGAAGGAAGCAAAGGTACTCGTGGTTCTCTTGAAGTTTTTGACAGAATTTCTCAAAGTGTGAAAATGCAAGAATGAGAGAAGAGAGAATTCTGGTGTGTTTGGGCTGCAGCTAGGGTTCATTTCTGCAGAAAATGGCCTTTATATTGTCTGTTTAAGGTTCCTTAATGAAATGGTAATCTTGCTTAACTCAATTGAAACAAATTGCAAAAGTGCTAATCTTGGCCAAAAATGCAAATGGAGGTGGTATGATAGTGGTATGTGTCGAATTGGGCCTTGGAACAAGTCTCAAATGTCAATTAAAACAAATTCCCAATAGCCAATTATGCTGAAAAGCCTTAATTCAAAAAGTCAACCATTGGTCAAACTTGAACTTTAATGAAACAATTCAAAAAATGCCACTTTGATTGGCAAGGTTTTGGTACATGATGTTTATATTTTTGGAAAGAGGAGGAAAAATGTGGTTTGTAGGAAAAAACCCCACCAAATTTGGCCAAAGGAATCATGAGATATGGCCTTTTGAAGTTCATGAAAATGTGAAAATGAAATGATCATATCTTGCAAACCATTCATGGGATTTGGGAGTTCTTGGACTTTTTGAAAATGGGAGAACAAGATCTTCAACTTTCATGTTGGGCAAAAATTCATTTGAAGCTTGTATCATGATGCAAGTTGAGGATCAAGAAGTTTCCATTTTTGGCAGTTAAAATTACAAGTCCAGTTTCTATTTTTGGAAATTTTCTGATTGGCTTCAAATTCTTCAATGATGTTGATTGCCATGATACATGAGGCCTATTAGGACATGAATAAGCTCTCTCAAACCATTCCCATCCATCAAAACCATAGAATCAACCACAGTTGACCAACTTTGACTTTCTAGGGTTTTTGACTGTCTGTGCACTGACTGATGGCTTCTGAACATCCAACCCTTGACTTGAACACTTCAAATGGACCTCCAAGTCATGCGAACTTGTTGGACAAACCCTAGGGCCTTGGCTCCTTGAGAAACACACTTGCTTGCTTGGTTGACTGATCTCCTGATCAGTTTGACCTAATTCTTGACTTGCTTGCTCTTGAGGCAACTGGGGACAATGCAATGCTATGCAATGGATCATGATATGCTATGACCTAATATGAGATGGTATGTATAATGATAAGTGCAAATTTGAGGTGCTACACTAAGCAACTAAGGGTACCTGAAACCAGTCAAACAACATCAGTATACAACTCATAGTTAAAGCAAAATGAGATAATGATCAACAGTCAACACAAACAGTTAAATGTGCAATGCACAAGGCTCAAGGCATATGAGCATAGCAACCTACAAAACCAAAACAAGTTAGTTCATGACAATTAATCAAGCTCAAACAATTTGTATTGATCTTTTTGGAGCACTTGTTGCTTAACCTGAAACATATGAACTCAAACATGAGCAACATGACCACTAGGACAAGCCTAGGGTCAAAAGGGATAAGAAAGTCAAAACAGCGAGTGACAAGTGTCCAAAATCAATTTCAAACAATCAAGAAACAAACTCAATTGGTTTCAAATTCATATCATTCATCATTATGATTTCACAAGCAAATTAGGTCAAAGCATGGCATATAGAAGCTCATAGAAGTCAACAGCAAGACTTAACTCAAAACCAATCATAAACATTTCAATAAATCATCAAATAATTCATGATCAAACATCAACCATAACATGATATGCATACCAAATTTCATCTCATTTGGATCAAAGGAAGTAGGTCAATGAAAATCAGAAAGTCAAAGCAAGTTCAAGCATACTCATAGAAGTCAACCAAACATGCACCAACTTGAATAATTCATAAAACAGTGACAACATATGAGAAATGAATGGGATCAACACCATGACAAAGCTTAAGATGTCTACAATTCACATATCAAATTTCATGTCCATCCAATAATGCATGAGAATTTCACAAAGCAAATGAGAACATGTGTCACAAAAAGTCAACATATGACCAAACAGGGGAGAAAATCCCAAACAATTAGAAAATGCATTCCGAAATTCCAGGAAAAATCACATGTAAACTAGACATCCATAAGTACATTCATGCAAAAACTCAAACCAATTTGAGGTCAAGAAGCATGGTAATGAAAATCAAGAAGTTGGATATCAATGGTGTGACACAAATTGTCACACCCTAATTCAAAAAATCATAACTCACAAACCATCAATGATAAATTCACAAACTCTACACCAAAATCACCATGAATGTGTCTAGTTTAAGCACAAAAAATTTAGGAGGCATTGGATAAAGCATCATCATTTCACAATTGATTTGGCAAAACATACATAAAATGAGCACATGTGACAAACCCTAGCACAATTAAAAATCCATCCATGCAAAAATTCTGGAAAAATCAGGATAAATAACTAGAGATCAAGAGAAGTATTTTGCAAAAAGTCCCATGAATTTTGGATTAAAAATGAGTGCTCTATGATTTTTTGAAGATTGGGATCAAAATGAAATAAAAATTGCAAAATAACATGATTTAATGGGACAATGTGACACGGAAATGGCATATTTGTAATTATGCGTTCATGTTAATGAAACGCAGCGTATCGAACAGAGGCGTGTCACTCAGCCATTCGTGCATGGCAATGGTACAGGACACCTTCATGCAAAACAGAAAAACAAATGAAGAAACACGATCTGGGTTTATGCATTAGGGTTCCTCGTTACTGTTCATCATCATCCAAATCGTAAAAAATTTTTTGTCCCAGACATGGAAAATAAGGATACCATTCAACTCAGCAAACAACACACAGTCATAATCTAACATTCATTTTCATCAAAACGAGCCAACAAAGAAGAATCATGCAAAAACATATTAGAACATCAAATTTCATTTCAGCATAACTTTCAAATTACTCAACCATTTTCATTGATTTAAAGCTCAATAGAATCAGCATGAAAGGATCTTCACGAAGCATAGCATGATTTAGTGAAATAAGAGAGTCGAATTTTTACCAAGATTGAAGTACAGTTGTGATGCAGTGGTTCTTTGGCTTCAAACAGCTGAAACAGTTGTTCTACAAGCTTCCAAATGATGGATGAGTGAAGGGTTTTGGCTCAGCAATGTTTGGAAAAGCTTAAATCGAAAGTTGCCATGGAAGAGCTTTGATGTAGCAGAGCTGGATCCTTGCTTACAGTTGAGATGTGAGGCTAGCAAATGGTTCCAAGATGATGGTATGTGATGAAACAATCAAACTGAGCTCGAGGTCCTTTGAGTTTTTTTCAGAAAAAGTTTCCCATCAAGAAAATGAAAGCTTGAGAGAATATGAGATTTTGGTCTGTTTGTGAGAGTTGTGGCTGCTAGGTCTTTTCAGCAGAGAATGAAACATATATAGTCTGATTAATGGAGTATAAGCATGGTTAATGGAAGTGTTAATCATAATTTGGTTAAATGACATGTTTTACCAATTTTGCTAAAAACCAAATCAAGTTGCATGGGGTGTATGAGACTGCACGAAATTGGGCCTAAACCACATCCTAAATACCAATTCTGAACATTTGCCAATGGTACAAAGTGTTGGAAATGATTATTTTGAAAGGTCACTTTTTCACCTCACTTGAAATAATTCAAACCACTTCAAAAATGCCATTTTTCTTGGTTGAGTTTTGGTAAAATGTGATGGAATATTTGGAAAGAGGGCATCAAATATGACTTGTAGCAAAAAACCCCACCCAATTTGGCCAAATGGTTTGGAAGATATGCCACTTTGAAGTTCAAAATTTTTTGAGAATGATTTGATCATAACTTGCCAACCATACATGGGAATTGAGTGTTCTTGGACTTTTTGGAAACGGGAGAACAAGATCTTCAACTTTCATGTTGGGCAAAAATTCATTTGAAGCTTGTATGATGATGTAAGTTGAGGATCAAGAAGTTTCCATTTTTGGCAAATTCCAATTACAGGTCAACTTTCTATTTTTGGAAATTTCTTGTTTGACTTCAAATTCTTCCATGATGATGTTTGACATGTTATATGAGGCTTATATGGACATGAATGAGACCTCTCAAACCAACTCCCATCATCAAATCACTGATTAAATGCACAGTTGACCAACAGTTGACTTTGCTAGGGTTTTGGTTGACTGAACCATGTTCTGATGAATTCCAAACCCTAATCCCTTGAGATCTTGATTCCAAATGATACCACAACTCATATGAACTCTTGATGAATGATCATGGTGCCCAAATTCTTCAAGAATGGCCACCATCTATCTCAATGACTGACTTTGACTGATTTGACCTAATTGGCTTCATCTGCAAGTAACATGGTTAGATGACAATATTTTTGTACTTTTGGGTTAGCAAACATATGAAAAGCAATGATATACAAATGCAAGACATGCTTGGTGACCAAGAACCACACTCACAAGGTAACCCACCCGCTAGGAGGGAAGCTAGGGCATGCAATGATCCTTGAGGCCATGATATGAGATGATATGGGCCATGAGGGATCTTAGGGCCAAAATTAGGGTCTTACACAATCAACTGGGAACCCGAATGGATGAGAGCAACGACTGTCAGACCTTCAGGGTAAACAGGGATTGAATACCAAAGAACCGTAGAAATTTGCACTCTGCGGGGATCCAAGAAAGGACTGTCCACCAAGGGAAACTTCCACTGGGATCTGATATTTGTCATTGAACCAGTCAAGATGCTTACCCATGACTTCACTGGGGATTTTGATTCTTCCTCAGAACAAAGAAACCACATCCAGACATCGAAGGTCGGTGAATGGGAATAGAAATCACAACTAGACGCCAACGGACGACTAGGAAAAACTCGACATTTATCGAAACCAACGGAGAGGTAACCAGACATTAATGAATGAATGGGAAGAAAGGGATACAACCAGACGTCAACGGACGAATGGGAAAAACTCAATGTTTATCGAAACCAACGGAGAGGTAACCAGACATTAATGAATGACTGGGAAAGAAAGGGATACAACCAGACGTCAACGGAAGAATGGGAAAAACTCAACGTTTATCGAAACCAACGGAGAGGTAACCAGACATTAATGAATGACTGGGAAAGAAACGGATACAACCAGACGTCAACAGACGAATGGGGAAAAACTCAACGTTTATCGAAACCAACGGAGAGGTAACCAGACATTAATGAATGACTGGGAAAGAAAGGGATACAACCATACGTCAACGTACGAATGGGAAAAACTCAACGTTTATCGAAACCAACGGAGAGGTGACCAGACATCAATGGATGAATGGAAAGAAAGGGATACCACCATACGTCAGCGGACGCACTAGGAAAAAATCGACGTTTACCAAAACCAATGGAGAGGTGACCAGACATCAACGGATGAATGGGAAGACTCGACCAGATGTCAACGGATGAAAGGGAGAAGCTCGACGTTTATCGACACCAACGGAGAAGGAGAAGCTCGACGTTTATCGACACCAACGGAGAAGGAGAAGCTCGACGTTTATCGACACCAACGGAGAAGGAGAACAGACATCAACGGATGACCTGTGGGGAAAATACAACTAGATGTCAACGGACAACTAGGAAAAACTCGACGTTTATCGACACCAACGGAGAGGAGAATACTTCACTGGGGAAGGAATACAACTATACGTCAACGGACGCATAGGAAAAACTCAACGTTTATCGAAACCAACGGAGAGGTAGCTCACTGGGGATCAAGGTCACGACAGAGAGCAGACAGGAAGGAACACCAAGGATACCGGGTTGTAGGCATATAACAGGTGGCCGACCAAAGCGTGAATTGGTTTGTATTCCAAAACACTCATCATCCTGAAGAGGGCTAGAAAAGCAATCTTGTTAGAGGATGGACATTCGATTCCACAAGGAATACGAATCTTACTCATTTGGGGAAACAAACAAAGGGTTCAGCCAAAGAGCGCATGAGATATATTATCTATAGCCGTCAAAACGTAGATAACATACTCGCATGGAAGATTATCCATAACCGGTTTGTAGGTTGTCAAATGGATAAATCGACCGAAAAGAAAGGCATCGGGATACCAGGACTAGGTATGCAAAGATGACCAATCAAAAGGGGAAACCACAAACATTACCAGCAAACGGTGAATGAAAGAGAACCCGCTGAGGGTAAGATTGCTTAATCAAAGCAAACATCCGAAAAGGGAAAAGGACTATCAATACCAACAACTGGATAATGATAAGAGGGGATTACATCTACCGGTTAGTAGGTAGAAAACCACAGAAAAGCAACCGTCATCGATTAGGATGAGCGCAAGGGTTAACTCCACAAAGGGGAGAACAGAGGATTCACATCTACAGGTTAGTAGGTAGAAGACCACAAAGATAAGACTTACAGCTACCGGCTCGTAGGTAGAAGCCAACAAATTCCGCTGAGGAACAGGGTGAGAAAAAGGATTTACAACTACCGGGTAGTAGGTAGAAGACCGCAAAATCCGCCGACAACCAGACTGAACCACAAAGGTTACCTCTGCTAGGGGATGAAAGTGGGATTTATAACTACCGGTTAATAGGTAGAAAACCACAAAGATAGGACTTACAACTACTGGTTCGTAGGTAGAGGCCAACAAAACAATCTGCTGAGATAAGATGAATGAGTGCCGGTTAGTGAGCAACTATTCATTTATACCATAGGGAGGCACAAGAGACAGCCACAAGGAAGCCAGTTTAGGATCGATCCAAAAAGGCAGACTGGATTAAGACTCATCCTAGTGAGGAAAGAACTCAATAGGGAAAACCCATCCCATTATGTGTGCAGGGAGGGAACGGAAACAACCGTCATCCACGAGGATACAACTCAGTGGGGAGCGCTGAAGGAAATAACAGACACTTTCTGCCTAAGGGGTCGACTCTATATGGAGAGATCAGACACACCCACATCTGCTAGGGGAAAAGATCCAAGCTGGCAAGATGCTACCAATTTTGTGGGGAGTAGCATTGTTGGGGATACCCACTCAACTAAGGAGTCACTTGTTGGGAAAACACCAACCTCTCTACCCTGCTAGGGAACCCAATTCTGAAATTTATCCAAGCGATGCTAAACTCTTTCCGACAACCCAATCTCGGATGGTTACCATGGCCTGGGGCTAATGGATATGTTTGCAATGCTGATGCATGAGTTTTTTTTTAGCGCAATGCCCCATGGTCATGGAAATGCTACGCACTAATGATGCAATATGCTATGCTTATCTAAATGATGAATGCATAAAAACACATCTCCTCCAGAGACAACACCGGGGAGCTCCAGGAACTGCGCTGAGGATTTCAATACCACGTCAATTTCCACCCTGCTGGGGAAAGACAACCCTTGCTGGGGATGACCTCCATCGAACCCGAACTGCTTGGGGATTACTCTGCTAAGGGGAGCAAACAATGCTTATCTCTACTGGGGATAATTTCACTAAACCCGATCCGCTTGGGGACCTCGCTGGGGAGATACGGCCTATTGGACACGGACCGCCCTTCGACTCGTCGAACACTGGTGTTCACCATCCCACCACAGTGTTGACTTTCCACTTTTGAGAACTCCCAGACTCATCTGGACTTTTCTGATTCATCACCTTGTATCCCCGACTTCTCCGTACTCCATGGAGATCGAACTCCTGGGATTCATACAAACTTTCCAGTCCTCAGACTTTGAAGAGTCTTCTTGATTACCCTCTAGGATCATCGTCCTTCTTTCGTCGTCTTTTCACCGTTCTTCTATCCCTTGCCCCTGATTGGACTCTGCGGGGATCTCTTGTCAAAGTATTTCATATCACCACTTGCAAGTGAGTGAACATAGCTAACAGCACCTGCAAAGGAGATCGTTAGATAAAAGCGTGCCCCAGGCGTGCCAACGTTTCAACACCTAGGCCATTCAAACTTTCCGAATAAGATTTCACGTTTTCAATCTTATAAGCATGCATCGGAAGGGACCTCTATATTTCAAAATGCAAGTATTCTTATAAAAAATAAACAGATGTTTTTGCAATCCAAGCGGTAATGAAGACAAAAACAAAATTATTTGACTGAGCAAGCATTTTATTGACTGAAAAAAAAGAAAAGAAGGCTCAAAACCGAGCAACGCACAGGAAGAAAACCCTGAAAAGAGGTGATTGTGCACAAAAGGAAAAATCTATCCTATTGACAATGTGAAACCGTGATCTCATCGGGTTCCAACTCAATTACACCCCATATGTCCTCAAGACTTTCCGCACTTTATGTCTTCTGAACAAGACGCTTCCGATCGATCTCTGTCGGGGATTATCCAAGTCATATCCAAAGCACAAACGACCATGCTAGACGCAGTTGTTCGTTTCAATCCCTCTTTTGCCTGGACCGCCCTTTCGGGTTTTCAGTCCACCGGGATACCCCTTTTTGCCCAAGTCGCCCTTGTGGGGTTTTCGACTTGCCGGGTGTACAGTTTTTTCTTTCTTTATCCCTAACTTTTGCCCGAACCTTTTTCCTCTTTTTTTTTTTTGGTTCGCCGGGATGCCCATTTTTGCCTGGACTCTTTTGTTCTTTTCGTCCAGCGGGTCTCTTTTTACGAAGTATTTTTTAACCGCAACCGCATTCACAGGGGATGGAAAAT
Source organism: Lathyrus oleraceus (assembly GCF_024323335.1). NCBI lineage: Eukaryota > Viridiplantae > Streptophyta > Magnoliopsida > Fabales > Fabaceae > Lathyrus > Lathyrus oleraceus. Next base: position 54,625,138 of record NC_066585.1, read on the forward strand.
CTTCGTCATCCGTGGTCGTTGACAACAACGCTTTGTCAGAGAAAACCTTCTGGACCACGAATGGACATCCATAATTGTATATCCGCTTGCCCCTACGATCGTTGAGGAGGAAGGATCCTTTTCAATACCAGCTCTCCCACGTGGTACGCACGAGGTCGCACTTTTCGGTCAACAACACGCTTCATTCACTGAGTACAACTGCCCCATGACAAATAACTGCTAGCCTCTTTTCCTCAGTCAGGCTCAACGTGTCATGCCGAGTCCTTATCCACTAAGCCTTCTCTAATTTCTCATCCATCGGGGCTCTCCACAATGGGATCTAGGCTTCAGTAGGTAATACCACTTCTATCCCATACACGAGCGAGCGTTGCGTTCCCCCAGTAGACGTACGCACCGCAGATCGATACCCAGGATACAAGCTTCGTACTCAGCCACCAGTTGGTGCATTCAAATGTTATCCGGGCAGCACAAGGAATGTGGGATCCCTTTGGCGTAACCAAAGCAGCACCAACTCATCCACATTAACTTCCCCCATCAGACATCAGAATCCGTTCAGATTCAGGGTCAGGCTCCTCCTCCGGGATCGGTTCCTCACAATCTTTCGATTTGAGCACCTCGAGATGCCTTCATCAGGGAACTCAAACTTCCTTGGTTGATAATCCTCAATGGGTTACTGGGCGATGTAATTGGCCAATACACTCCCCTCGATTGCTTTCTGAGAGGTATACTGAATATCGTATTCAATCAACATCATTTGCCTTTTCGCCACCCGTCCGGTCAATGCTAACTTCTCAAACGCATACTTGATCAGATCCATCTTGGACATCCACAAAGTGGTATGAACCAGCATATACTGTCTCAGTCGGCGAGCAGCCTATGCCAAAGTACAACAAGTATTCTCGAGCAGTGAATGTATTGTTTCACAGTCGATAAACTCTTTGCTAAGGTAAATTGCATGCTCTTTTCGACCAGACTCGTCATGCTGACACAATACGCACCTCATAGACCCCTCGAGGGCTGTCAAGTACCAGATTAACAGTTGTCCTTTCCACAGGAGGCATCAGAATCAGAGGTTCCTGCAACTTATTCTTTTTCAATGCCCCTTGGCAATATCCACCTGACCGTTTGCTCTCTTTTTTTGTTTTTGGTTCAGGCATTCCTTGCATTGCTTTTCCTTTTCTTTTATTTCTTTCTTTTTCTTTTTTTTAGCAGGATCGACCTCGATTCCTCTTTCGTTCATAATAAACCTCAGCAGTTTACCGGACAACACTCCACAAGTGCACTGATTCGGACTCAACCTCAGTCTGAGTTGTCTCGATCCGGTCAAACAACTTGGCCAGGATCCACCAGATGCCCCTCTTCTGCTTGGGACTTTGCTATCATGTCATCAACATAGCATTTGATTCCACGATGAATCATATCATGAAACAAAGTCACTCTGATACGTGGCACCGGTGTTCTGTTACACTAGAGAACAGTATTCTCTCCATGGTAGCTTGCGTATAACGACATTGGTACCCGACCCTAGCATATCCTGACACGACCAGGCGAAGGTATCCACATGCTCTTTCAACAGGGCTACCATTCTGCTCTAGACCCGCCTCTGAAGCGGCCCTAACTTTCACTTCCTGGCCTCGGCGGTGCCTGGAATAACAATCTTGAATCGCTCCTCGTGCGGTTCAATCACATTCTCCTCTTATTTCAACAACCTGGCTAATTCCAGCAGATCACAATCTTCTTCGCCTTCTTCTTCGGCATGATAGATCGGATTGTCGAAGTCATACAGAGGTGTAACCGAATTGTTATCAATGAGATCAGGAGAATAGTCACTTTTGAGGTCGGAACAAGACGAATCAAAAGGAAAGAAAAATGAAAATAAACATTTCCATTTTTATTTTTTAAATTGCAAAAATAAATGAAAAACAGGGAACACCGCTTTTAATCACAAAAACATCCATTTATTACTGATGTAAAATGTTGCACAATGAAACACATGAGATGGCCCTTACAATGGACCATTACGTTTCAGGCAAAACGTATGGCTTTCATGCAAACAAAATTGAAAAACAGAAATACTACTCTTCAGGATGAGCGACAGTGGCGATCTTTGAGGCCTTCCAGCTCCCTGGTATGCACGATTTTATCCACGACTCAAGCTCGCGGTCACTGTCGATCTCTTCACCCACTGTACAGGCGTGACCTGGATCCAGCATTCCGGCACTGATGAATGTGAACGGTGGACGACATCCTCTGTTTTTCCCAGAGGAGCCTTGATCTGGCTGATAGCCAACCCCGAACATATCCGCTTTCACCGCAATGTCTATGATCTTTCCCCAGCCTAGGGCTTCTCCGTTCTTCACCACTTCCATGGCCTATTTGTAAGAAGAAATGGATAGCTTCTTCTCTTTCTCAGCTAGAATAGCGTTCTTCACCTTGACGGTTTCAACTGCCTGACCTAGTGGTTCAAATTTTCCACCGTCCATTTCGACTTCCGACATTCTCTGGATCGTGTCCCTCATCATTGCACACTCACTTGTGGCGACAGTTGCACAACAATCATCAATACTATGGAAAGTTCCATCCTTTATCAGATGTTTTGGGACCACAAACGTTGGAATTTTTAACTGATCTCCATCAATCACCTCTATTCCTCTCTTGTCCTTTGACACCCTTTTCACTTTTACAGGACCCTGCCTAGGTACGGGGTTAACATCCTCATTCATTATCTGTGCCAAGTTGATGGCCTTGGAATCCACCATGTCCTGGATGACATGTTTAAAAGCTCTACAACCCTCAATGTTATGTCCTGGTGCCCCTGAATGGAACTCGCACCTGGCATTCTCATCGTAGTTTGGAGGCCTCTGATGCGGTTCTACAGGAATCAATATCCTTGGTCGGACTAACCCCAGATCCCTCAACCTTTTGAACAAAAGGGTATAAGTCACAGGTGGCTTATCAAACTGACGATCCGTCTTCCCCTTCTTCACTTGGCTCTTAACTTTCGGTGCTTTCTGTTGAGGTGGTGGTTGTTGCTGTTGTACAGGTGGATTACCGACAGGAGTGGTTACAATGGCAGCATAAGGGTGGTACCGATCCTTACCGCGTTCTTTTTTAGCTTGCAACCCACCTGATTCAACCTCCTTCTTGAGCTAACCACTGCCAGAGGGTTTCTTTACTACAGTGCCAGAGGATTTGTTTACTTCGGATGACGGAGTCTTTTCTTGGAATTTCTCCTTGATCATCCAGCTTTTAATCCTTTCCAATCTCTCCGCTATTGCCTTCTGCCCCAAGGCAAGCCCTTGCACAACACTGAACAACTCCCTCATCATGTCTTTCAGTTCGAGAATGTCGGCGTTGAGTGGATCCATCAGTCTGGATTTGTTGAGTTTGACTGGATATCTGAACGAAGGAGCTATGCGCACCGGTTGAATACTGACACCTACAAAACAGCAAACAGGTTAATATGACTCACGCATGCAATGTCTATCCGTATGAGGAATGTCCTTTGATTCTAGCTTCATTGAGACGGATAATATTTCATCAACAACATTTTGACATCAAGATGTCTCTCCACCAGAATCTTAATAAAAAATGAACCCTGAGTACGGATAGACAGGGGTTTAATGCAGATGAATGCGAAATGGGATTGATGCAAATGCATGCAGGCAGGTCGCTGCGCCATCTTCCAAGTCATCTGAGGATCAACTGTGCTGGACCAGTTTCTGAACCAATTACAATCATCTGAGGGCCCGAGTAACCATAAATCCAACTTAGGGAGTTCCGAAATAAACGGAACCGGAGGTTACATCACCATCATCACAGGAACATCCACTGAACGGATGACAACCAGATCCTCTGAACAAACATCCTCAAATTCAACCCGGGGATTCGAAATAAACGGAACCCGCTGACAGATATCACGGACAGAATTCCGGCGTCATAAGTAAGTGCCCATAAGTCCATCTGAACCATAGTCACCATCAGTACCTACAAATGATTCAATCCCTCCCCACTCACGGGTGTCGTCTAGGCCAGGGTAAGGTCGAGAGAAACGCAGCATAAATAACCCTTTCATAGAATATCATCATATACACACCCGAAGTATGTAACGACGATACCCCATCAGAGTCTGAACTGCTCGTGATATCAATGTTCCGCTAAGTGGCACGATACCACCCGCTTCCCATGAATCACTCTATTCCTAGGTGTAGCGGTGTATTCGTCGCTATATGATCTATTGATTAAATCATAAGCAAGGCATACATCTGAAAATTCGAGTCGCCACCGCACTTTTATTTATCCAAAGGACCGGCTAAAAAGCGAACAAAAGCCTAAGAAGTTTTACACGTAGAAAACTAATAAAAAGATCAGAGAGTCTGGGTAAGGGGTAAATTACGCAATGGGAAGGTGTTAGGCACCCACTACGTCCTAGGTACTCCTAGGGAGCCCTTTTTCACACTTGTTGTAAAAATTGTTATTTGTTATGACACAAACATTGTGCAAACATGATTGGGATGATGAGAAAAGAATATACAATTTTTATTGGGTTTGAGCGGATGAACCCGCTGCCTACGTACCTTCCATCAAAGGTAAGGATCAAAACGCCGTAGTTCGGCTAAAAGGTTTCCAAAAGTGGGTTAGGTTCAATTTTAAACACAAACCCTAGGTCTTACGTTATCCATGGGAGAAAACTCAACCTTATACAAACAACAACGTCCACCATGTGAGAACAGCTTCAACTTGCCAGGGAGGGGTTAACCCTATAATAGGCAAGGAAGGCTTACAATTCAATCACTAAAGACAGAAGGTGAGATTAACATCAACCACTAAGATAAATCAAACCTATAGCTCATGTATGAAAAGATTAATGGACAAAGCCAAAACAAGTGAATGAGTGAAGTTAATTGATTGTGATTATGAAAATGGGGTCAAAGTATGATTAAAATTAATTCAAAGAAGTATTATGAAATGGAGTTTGAAAAAAGTCAAGGACTTGAGTCCAGGTTTTTAGTTAGAAAACATGAAGATGTTTGCACAACACTTATGTCAAATTTGAAATCAAAATGTGAAAAAGGTTTAGGACATAATGAATGATGAATGGATGAAGATGGAAAGTAAAACTTCTTAGGAGGTTCACTTCTTGAAATCATATGAGAGATGATTCAAGTGTGTCCTTTGGAATGGCAATGAATAATAACAAACAAACAAAGCAAGAAAGACGGATACCGGATGCCAATCACTGGTCTTATACCAATCTCCTAAAACAAAACGGGATATCAGAAGCCACTCAATGGTCTTACACTAATCTCCACAGACAAGAAAGTAAAAAGCGGATATCGGATACCAATAAATGGATTTACACCAATCTCCTAAAA